>NC_139081.1:17249048-17849048 GCF_965140915.1 Aythya marila
GATAGCTCCCAAAGGCATGCGCGCCTTAACGCAGCAACTTGCTTTGGTTATATGCAGTAAAAAGTTACATATGCATGAAGTTTCCCAATATGCCTATACATATTCATAACCCATCCCCACTTTGTATTAAAATTTAGCTCCAAGAAGTCATTTCCATAAACTCCTCCCTTCTGCACCTGCGCAGTGCCTTCTGGTGGTGGCTGGGGGGGGGGTCATGGGGATGAAGTTCGATAACTCCTCTTCATCACCACTAGCTGACCCCCTGCCTTTGTACAGACTCAGCTGCTCCTTGGCTCTTGTCCAAATCACAAGGTCGGTCTCAGCTGTTTTTTGAGACAGGTTCCCCATTTTTGTCAGGAAACATCCTCTGTGAGGGGCCCCGAGACTCCTTGTTTCAGTTAATTTTCACAGTAGTAAGCAAAGACACTCAGCAATATCTATTTTAAAGCGATTAAGCAAGCCCCCATTCTTCTATCCCTGGCTTCACTCCCCCCTTTTCTTGGAAGTTCAGAAAAGTGAATCTGCCATTGTTGTCCAGGCCCATGGCCTTTCCCAAGTTGGCCCAATTTCGGTTTGGGGGTATTTTTGGGGTTGGTCTGGAGGCAGAGGTCACATTGTTGGGTTACTTGTGTGACAGTAGCATACAAATTCCTAGCCGTAATTTTCCCAATCAGATAGTTATATAGGGAATTTATTCCCCAATGAGTTTTCCGGTGTTCTTCCCTTACTAGTGACCACAGCAAATTAGAGGGGATGACTAATTTCCCTTTCCCTTCTTTGGTAATAACCCATCCCTCTTGGTTATACTCTCCCTTTTGACTTTCAATTAATTTTCTGTCCTTTTTGTTATATACAGGCTTACCTTCAAGGGGGATCTGCCTGTCTGGGATTAGGGCTCCTTCAGTTGCTACCTCACCTTTTGCTGCCTCTTTTGCCTCTCTGCCTACCAGATCATTTCCTTCCTCCAATTCTGAGCTCACCTTCTGGTGTGCCTTAATGTGCATGATTGCTACCTTTTTCACAGAATTTCAAAGAATTTCTAGGTTGGAAGAGACCTCAAGATCATCGAGTCCAACCTCTGACCTAACGCTAACAGTCCCCACTAAACCATATCCCTAAGCTCTACATCTAAACGTCTTTTAAAGACTTCCAGGGATGGTGACTCCACCACTTCCCTGGGCAGCTTGTTCCAATGTCTAACAACCCTTTCGGTAAAGAAGTTCTTCCTAACATCTAACCTAAAACTCCCCTGGTGCAACTTTAGCCCATTCCCCCTCGTCCTGTCACCAGGCACGTGGGAGAATAGACCAACCCCCACCTCACTACAGCCTCCTTTAAGGTATCTGTAGAGAGCAATAAGGTCGCCCCTGAGCCTCCTCTTCTCCAGGCTGAACGAGCCCAGCTCCCTCAGCCGCTCCTCGTAGGACTTGTTCTCCAGGCCCCTCGCCAGCTTCGTCGCCCTTCTCTGGACCCGCTCAAGCACCTCGATGTCCTTCTTGTAGCGAGGGGCCCAAAACTGAACACAATACTCAAGGTGCGGCCTCACCAAAGGCAGCTGAAACTGCTTCCAATAATCACATTATTTCTGTTGCATGTTTGATGTTTTTCCCTTGTGAATTTAACAGTCCTCTTTCTTTCCAGATGGCTCCATGTGCATGTACAACCCCAAATGCATATCTTGAGTCTGTATAGATGTTTGTTTTCTTTCCTTTTGCTATTTCTAAGGCACAGGTCAGACAAGTTGTGCAGTTTTATATCTGAAGGATGCCTTCTTTTGCCTCCCTCTCCATGAAGCATAGATTTCTCCCCCCTGCGCCGTTGCCCATATGAATCTTGAAAAAGTATCAATACTCACATGCACGTATCTTTTAGTACTAAATTCCGGTACATGCATTACATCCATTTGCCATACCTCAAGTGCCTTAACACCCCGTGGATTAATACCCAAACCTAACCCTGGTCCATGATGACTGTCCTGGTCCACAGCTTTCATCCCGACCAGTGGTGGGTCGCACTGTGTACACTGATGCAGGTGCAGTAAGAAGGCTGTGTGTGTGTGGTATGAGAACGGAAGTTGGGAGAAATACATAATTCCAGGGGAGACAGGGGATTCATTACAAACACTGGCATTGTCTGTAGTTGTTTGGGCTTGTCAATGCTGGATGCATGAGCCGATTAATATCGTCTCAGACTCTCTGTATGTTGTCAATGTGGTAAACCGGATAGAGGATGGCACACTAAGAGAGACAGATTGTTGTCATTATTTCTACAGCTGCGAGATGCCATTCAGGGGAGAACTGCACATTACTGTGTTATCCATATCCGTAGTCGTCAGTTCTCAATTGGGTTAGCAGAACGTAATTCACAAGCAGACAAGTTGGTGAGTATAGTCACAGCGGGGCCTGAGAGTGATTTTGCACATGCGCGAGCATCGCACGGAATCTTCCATCAGAATGCAAAGGGTCTTTGGAGAATGCTTGGATTTACTTGGATAGAGGCGAAAAGAATAGTAAGAGCATGCCCTTCCTGCAGTCATCATGGACCAGGGTTAGGTTTGGGTATTAATCCACGGGGTGTTAAGGCACTTGAGGTATGGCAAATGGATGTAATGCATGTACCGGAATTTAGTACTAAAAGATACGTGCATGTGAGTATTGATACTTTTTCAAGATTCATATGGGCAACGGCGCAGGGGGGAGAAATCTATGCTTCATGGAGAGGGAGGCAAAAGAAGGCATCCTTCAGATATAAAACTGCACAACTTGTCTGACCTGTGCCTTAGAAATAGCAAAAGGAAAGAAAACAAACATCTATACAGACTCAAGATATGCATTTGGGGTTGTACATGCACATGGAGCCATCTGGAAAGAAAGAGGACTGTTAAATTCACAAGGGAAAAACATCAAACATGCAACAGAAATAATGTGATTATTGGAAGCAGTTTCAGCTGCCTTTGGTGAGGCCGCACCTTGAGTATTGTGTTCAGTTTTGGGCCCCTCGCTACAAGAAGGACATCGAGGTGCTTGAGCGGGTCCAGAGAAGGGCGACGAAGCTGGCGAGGGGCCTGGAGAACAAGTCCTACGAGGAGCGGCTGAGGGAGCTGGGCTCGTTCAGCCTGGAGAAGAGGAGGCTCAGGGGCGACCTTATTGCTCTCTACAGATACCTTAAAGGAGGCTGTAGTGAGGTGGGGGTTGGTCTATTCTCCCACGTGCCTGGTGACAGGACGAGGGGGAATGGGCTAAAGTTGCACCAGGGGAGTTTTAGGTTAGATGTTAGGAAGAACTTCTTTACCGAAAGGGTTGTTAGACATTGGAACAAGCTGCCCAGGGAAGTGGTGGAGTCACCATCCCTGGAAGTCTTTAAAAGACGTTTAGATGTAGAGCTTAGGGATATGGTTTAGTGGGGACTGTTAGCGTTAGGTCAGAGGTTGGACTCGATGATCTTGAGGTCTCTTCCAACCTAGAAATTCTTTGAAATTCTGTGAAAAAGGTAGCAATCATGCACATTAAGGCACACCAGAAGGTGAGCTCAGAATTGGAGGAAGGAAATGATCTGGTAGGCAGAGAGGCAAAAGAGGCAGCAAAAGGTGAGGTAGCAACTGAAGGAGCCCTAATCCCAGACAGGCAGATCCCCCTTGAAGGTAAGCCTGTATATAACAAAAAGGACAGAAAATTAATTGAAAGTCAAAAGGGAGAGTATAACCAAGAGGGATGGGTTATTACCAAAGAAGGGAAAGGGAAATTAGTCATCCCCTCTAATTTGCTGTGGTCACTAGTAAGGGAAGAACACCGGAAAACTCATTGGGGAATAAATTCCCTATATAACTATCTGATTGGGAAAATTACGGCTAGGAATTTGTATGCTACTGTCACACAAGTAACCCAACAATGTGACCTCTGCCTCCAGACCAACCCCAAAAATACCCCCAAACCGAAATTGGGCCAACTTGGGAAAGGCCATGGGCCTGGACAACAATGGCAGATTCACTTTTCTGAACTTCCAAGAAAAGGGGGGAGTGAAGCCAGGGATAGAAGAATGGGGGCTTGCTTAATCGCTTTAAAATAGATATTGCTGAGTGTCTTTGCTTACTACTGTGAAAATTAACTGAAACAAGGAGTCTCGGGGCCCCTCACAGAGGATGTTTCCTGACAAAAATGGGGAACCTGTCTCAAAAAACAGCTGAGACCGACCTTGTGATTTGGACAAGAGCCAAGGAGCAGCTGAGTCTGTACAAAGGCAGGGGGTCAGCTAGTGGTGATGAAGAGGAGTTATCGAACTTCATCCCCATGACCCCCCCCCCAGCCACCACCAGAAGGCACTGCGCAGGTGCAGAAGGGAGGAGTTTATGGAAATGACTTCTTGGAGCTAAATTTTAATACAAAGTGGGGATGGGTTATGAATATGTATAGGCATATTGGGAAACTTCATGCATATGTAACTTTTTACTGCATATAACCAAAGCAAGTTGCTGCGTTAAGGCGCGCATGCCTTTGGGAGCTATCCCACACACACCTGGCGCCGAAATAAACCACATACCTACTTTATAACTTATTTGCTTTGAGTTCTTCCACGAATCAACTGGCAATAAACTTCAAAACTGGAAAATGGGTTTCCTGCTGTAAGGGAAACACTGAGACATTTACAGAAAAATAAACATTGAGGTGCAGCTGAGAATACTATTTTCAAAAGCAGCCAGAGATCATTATCTAATCACAATAATCAGTTTCACTGGCAACTGAGTCATTAAACCAAACTACTCATTTATTCCAATTAGAAGCAAAGACTGAGCCAACGAGCATGCAAGCAGCCAAAACAACTGAAGTTGTAGCCAAAACAAGAAGTTGTAGGAACATTGGAAAAAAGGTCTGAAACGCAAAATACGCTTTCCAGTATGAACCAAAAAGCAGCATTTTTTGTGAGACTGACAGGCTCAGAGTGGCGAGTAAGCCACAAAATACCTCGGAACAAATTGAGTACACCAAGCCAGGAGCCTCTTAACGAGCCAAGTCCAGCTTCGCTAGAAGGTATTCTGGTAGACAGTTTTGGAAACGGATAGCAGAGACAATTCTGGCACCCTGGGGCACCAGAAAAAGGAAAGGGTGTCGCAGGACTCCAATACATATCTCCACTCAGCACAGCTGTCAATAAGCTTCTCAGCTTTTACAGCAGGTATTGATGCCCACCATACATGCTAGCTACAGTCACTCAATATCACTACAAGATCCAGTCACATGGGAACTCAATAGTTAACATTACTAAGAGTAATTTTGCAATAGCCATTTGAGGCAGGCTTTCCTTTTTATTTATCAGCTAGTCCAAGACAAACCCCTTAGTTCTAAAGCGCTAAAGCTTTAAACCATAACCACATACAGCTAGTCCTTGACTACATAAACTGGTCCTATACTTGGTCTTGCAATAGTCATTTCTTTGAAGATTTAAACATAAGGACTTTAGTAATTCCAGACTGCTTTTGTTAGTCAAAAGAAGGAATTTGCAGCTTTTAGTCTAATAACGCCTGCTCTCTGCCACACCATTGCACAAGTTCAACTCGGTGAACTAAGCAAGTCCATCAAACATTTCTTTTTCTCTGCATTTCAATACCAGACTAAAGAAGTAATCCACAGGTTAAGAGCTCTTAGATCGTTAAAGCACCTAGCAACACAGGCCAGACTAAAGTGTTATAAATGAAGTCTCAACTCAATCTGAATTTAGTAATATTTATAAAAGAAATATTCATAAAAGGCAAGTAAACAGCGCTGGGTGTGCGGGGAGTCTATGCTCTACCAACACGCACAAACGAACATCGAACCTTCTAAATATACAGAACATCGCTTTTATATACTAAACCCGAGTATGCCTATACATATGTACAATCAGAAAAGGTAACAAACAATCCTTTAAGTCTATTACTATCAATGTCCATGACTGGGGGAGCATAGTTGGCCTGGTTGAAGTGCTCCCATATCTTCCATGACTTATAACAGTCTCCATTTTCCATTCCTTTTCTTGATTACAAACACCGAAGAATTCCAGGGCTAGTCATGGGAAAAATATGTTTCGCTTTAAGTTGTCAAGCAACTCGGTCTTCGGGCCTTATGTATCTTAATCTTCCCGGACTGAAGAAAAACATATCCATCTCCTTTTCAAGGCCAATAAGGCCTGTGTCAAAAAGCAAGTCCAGGTCACCAGGGGGCGTAACAGCAAAAGCCTGCGATGGCTGTAGCAGCAGAGGGGCCGATGGCGTAGCAGTTGGATCAGTAAACGAGCCCGCAGCTCCCTCACTGTCTGGCAAACCACACGTTTCTGACTGTGGTCCCACATGGCTCTTTAAGGCCTCAGAGACTGCTCGCCAGGTGCTGAGCAATCCCACCGCAACCTTGTCGTTTTTAGTTGCAGAGTCCCACACCTTGACCTCAATTTGGTCCCATGTTTCAGGATCATAAACTGTCCGATTGTTAATAAGGAGAATAAGCTGTAAGGTTACCAGGACAGTCTTTGTTTCTAAGGACGTATGATTCCCCATAATGCGCAGCTGCTTACCAGCGAGGGGCAGTTGTGTGCGCAGGTCCGCTTCTCTCAGCTTGAGCTTCTTCGCAGCTCCGGTGCGCCCATTTCCAGTTTCTCTGAGCGGTTTGCTGAGTTTGGCCGAACCTATCTTCATGAGGCAATCAATGTGCCTGTTCCCGTCCTGGTCTCCGTTCTGCTAGCCTCTTCCTTTTCATTCCTTCTTTCTACTTCTTTATTGATGACATAACTTCATCGTGTTGCCTTTTTTTTAATCTTGAGGACAGGCTCCCCTCTTATACCCTTCTCTCCACAGCAGTTCTTTTCAAAAACAACTTTTCATTGGTCAAACAACATTGAATATAACAACAACAACAACCACCCAGAAACTTCTATGCCTTAACGGCTGGAGAACAAGCAACCCGAGACTGCATGGAGTCTCCTGAATCACCCTTCTTTGTTCCCTCTAAACTCTTTACATTCCTGATGGCCTCATCGTTAAGAGTGATGTTATCACCAATCATAGGGCTTGCCGACCCCCATGGCCACACTCCCACATCTCCCCCTTCTTTATTAACATCAACCATCTTCTTGACACGAATTATTACTCCATATATCACACATATATAACTTCACTGTATGTTTTGACATAACAGATACAATATTATGTCCTATCTAAGCTCTGTGTTTGTCAGCAGGGCAACATAAAGTGCAGATACAAAGCACCCACATGAAGATTTCTTTCCAATAAGAAGTATCCAACTCAGAACATCTTGTCTTATAGTTAAAGCCCATATTTTTACAGGCAGCAGAGTAAACAAGGGGCCCTGTAAAGCTCTATATACTCCTGTAGAGCTAACAGGAGAGGGGTATAGGTGTTCAGCATCACTTGATTACAATTTCCCATCTACTTTCCCTAGTGTTAATTTAAAAAGTAAATGGCTATGGGATAGAAAAAAACAATTAATCAATTAATTAAGAAGCCTAAGGCTACCTTCTTGCCAAATTCCCAGGACTCAAGCCCGAACCACCAAAGAAGTGACTCTCTGTTCTACTGCTTTGATAATCAGTCAGGCCCCCCCCCCCCCCCCCCCCCCCCCCCCTACTTAACTGCCTGTTGACAATTACACTGAGGACATTTAAACCTGATGAGCCGATAATATGCCTGGGCAAATTTTGTTCCCTTAGACATCAATGGCAGTTCTTATATTTACATATTTACATATTAACATATGAATAAAAGAATACTTTAACAAAAATGCCCGGGCTTTTATATATACAATATACAATGTACAGTTATTATTCCAGTTAGAATTATTCCTCAGCAGCTGCAAACGCTATGCCAGTTGCCATTAAAGCTTGCTTACCCTCCTCCTGTCCTTTTCTTAAAATCTCGGACATCCCCAGAGTTAATGGGGATGGCCACATATTCCATTCCTGGCTGGGGTCCCCCCATCGCTATTTCTCGTAGAGGATATAATCCCTCCCTTAAAGCAGATTTCTGATTTCTTGCCCTGCTTCTGGTTACCGGCCCCTGTGTTTCATGATCCGATTCCGATTCTCCTGGATTAGCTAATTCAGGGAGTCCATTAAGGACGGGAGCCGTTGGTGCGGGCAGTGGAATATAGGGCGGGGGCGGTGTCCGGACTTCCAAGTCCTTTCTCTTTTTATCCCGCCCTCCTTTTTCTTTTAGAGGATATAGATGCATCCTCGTATCTGAATTTATCCAGAGGTGCACATACTCACTTTCTTCTAGACTAAAGGGTTCCTTTGAGTTTACATAAATATTTAGGCCTGACAAACCCAATCTTCAAAAGACCCAAATACAGGCCAGTAAAGGTGGTCTCCTCGAATCTGTTTACCACCCCAAACTTCAACACAATAATGTATCATTTTTACTTTATTCCTTCCCCGCCTAAAAGGGGAATCCTCCCAATTTTTAATCATTAATCCCGGGGTAACCTAACATCAGACGTTACCCCACCCATGGGACCAGAAGGCTTACTCTTCTTCTGTCCCATCTTCCAGAGTGCCCTCACACGCACACACACACGCTCCCCCTTTTCGTGGCCCAGTCCCTCGCGGGATGTGGGAACCGCACTACCGAGGGGTCCGCTCTCGCTTCGTCCGCAATTGGACGTCTCAGTTGTCACACTCTGGGAAACCCAACCCCAACCGAACGGAACACTGGCCTATACTTACCCACCCCGTGGGTCTTCGTTCGGGCTTCGTGCACAAAGGTTGCCTGGGGTTTACCGGTTTTATTTGCTTGTGTCTAATTTTGGGTTCGTCGGTGAAGGGTTTGAATGAAAGTAGTCCTACCGAAGGCCGCTGAAATCAGCGGGGCGCCCCCTCCAAAGGTCTTTCAATCAGATTGCCTTCATCTGAGTCACAGCACCAAATTGTTATAAATTAGACCACACAATTTACTGGTCTATTGAAATTATTTTATTAATCAAGTAAGCAGACACAAGCAAAACAGCGCTGGGCGGCTGGGGAGTCTCCGCTCCGCAACAGCACGCAACTAACCCCCCTCAGTCCCTTCTTCTTATAGTCTAGCAGTTCCAGTTGTTTGTCTGCTACGTTGCCACATCCTGGTATATTCTGCGGCTGCGCACGCTGTTGCTAGGGGGTCGTGAAGATGAAGGCCGTAGTCTTCCTCCACGAATTGGTCTCCCTTTTCTCCTTATATGGTATTAAGTCCATCTCTCAGGTCATGCCCTGAGGACGTTGTAAAACCTGCTTGGCGACTTAAGCAAGAGGCAGATTGCAATCTCTAACTTAATCAGGGAGCTACCATGGTCCATTGTTTTATCACAATAGGTTACAACATGTATGCAACCTTCCCCCAGTCTCTGCCCTGAATCAAGGCCGAAGGGCAGAAGTTCCCCTTACAATCCCTTTTACAATGAACAAACTTCACTTATTCTATAACAGCTATGGGATAGAAAAAAACAATTAATCAATTAATTAAGAAGCCTAAGGCTACCTTCTTACCAAATTCCCAGGACTCAAGCCCGAACCACCAAAGAAGTGACTCTCTGTTCTACTGCTTTGATAATCAGTCAGGCCCCCCCCCCCCCCCCCCCCCCCATACTTGGGAAACCAAACAAACACCACTGCGAATATACCAAAACTTCTAAACTCTTACTTAGATAATGCTCCCACCTTCCTCCTTGTCACACTCAAAACATTTAAGAACAAAATAGGATTGCAAGATGCACCGCCAGGCCTGTATATTGGGCACCACCAATCAACACTTGGATAAAACAGCACTTCTTTTCGGTCTGTCATGCACTTTGTTCGTCTCCGGCCACTCCCCTCGCAGAGAATATGGAACCACCACGGATCGGAACTCTGCACTCGCTTCTCAGCGATGCTGCGTCTCACTCACACAGCACAATCACGCAATCAGACAGAAAGGCCCCTTGCACTTCTTGCTCATACCACAAGAATATCACTTAAAACAATAACCAAACTTGTTTGTATCGTCTCCGGCCATGTTCCTCTTAGAGTAATTCACTTCACAACAATACTTTGTCTCAAACACACTTACACAAATGCTTTCAACGTGAGATACCCAGGCATCCACAAATAAGACACACAATTATTACCACTCCAATTAATATCCCTTCAGCAGCTGCAAATATTACCCAGATAACCTTGTCACAATTGTGAGAGGCCCGCTTACCCTTCTCCTGCTTCTTATACAGTCATTAGCAGGTCCGTCCTGGCTCCCAAAACAGGGATGAAGCGGTAACCTCGGATTTGCTCGATCTACTCCCAAGATTGCTAGCGACCGCTCTATCGGTCAGCAAATCCCCCTTGATTCTATTGGTCAGCAAATACCCCTTGACCACTCTATCGGTCACCAAATCCCCCTTGACCTCTCTATTGGTCAGCCTGTAGGGTACCGTCCTCCCATATGAGGACTGTGCTGCATGCCAGATGTCTCTGCGTGATTTACCAGCTGCCCCGGCCACGCGTATGACTTACAGGCCCTTCCTGTACTGTAAAACATACCTTTTGTCCACGGCTTCAGGAGGTCTTTGTCTGCTTCCGCGGTGAGCGGCTGAGAGTGGAGGCTCCTCTGAGGAAAATACTCGGGGTGCACCTAGGGGTGTCCACTCCGCAGCTGATCCCACAGCCGAGCAGAGCGTCTCCTGGCTGGCTCACCAAACTGACTTGAGGAAAACAGGCTCCACAGTCAATAAGACTGTAAAGTAGGTATGTTTATTCAGCGCTGGGCAGCACGGGGGGGGGGGGGGGGGTAGTCCCGCCAAAGTCGTGCGCACCTGACGCGGCAACTTGCCTTGGTTCTATGCAGTAAAGAGTTACATATGCATGAAGTTTCACAATACGGCTGTACATATTCATAACCTGTCCCCGCTTCATATTAAAATTAGTTCCAAGGAGTCAATTCCATAAACTCCTCCCATCTACGCTTGCGCAGTGTCTCCTGGTGGTGGTTGTCGGGGGTCGTGGGGATGAAGACTGATGACTCTTCCTCGTCACCGCTAGTTGACCTCTTGTCTTTGCGCAGACTCAGTTGCTCCTTGGCTCTTGTCCGTCTGCAGGACTGATTCAAAGAACGAAGCCGAAATTTCTTAGTGACGAAGTATCCTTTATTGTCAGCACTGGATGCACGGGGGATCCTTCCGCCTAACGTGCATGTTCGAAGTGACAAACTATCTCATATTTATACAGCAAAACAATGAATATTCAATTAATGCCTATACATATTGTCGTGGTTTAACCCGGCCGGCAGCTAAACACCACACAGCCGTTCGCTCACCCTCCCCCCTCCCTTTCTGGGATGGGGGAAAGAAACGGGAAAGTAAAGCCCGTGAGTTGAGATAAAGACAGTTTATTAAGACAGGAAAATAATAATAATAATAATAACAACAATAATAATAACAATAATAATAATAATGACAATGATGATACTACTACTACTACTACTAATGTGCACGAAACAAGTGATGCACAATGCAATTGCTCACCACCCGCTGACCGATGCCCAGCCTAACCCCGAGCAGTCCGGCCCCCCCCTCCCCCGGCTAGCCACCCCTATATATTGTTTAGCATGACGTCAGATGGGATGGAATACCCCTTTGGCTAGTTTGGGTCAGCTGTCCTGGGTCTGTCCCCTCCCAGCTCCTGCTGCACCCCCAGCCTGCCCGCTGGCAGGACAGAGCAAGGAGCTGAGATGTCGTTGGCTTGGTGTAAGCACTGCTCTGCAACAATTAAAACATCAGGGTGTTATCAGCACTCTTCTCATCCTAAGCCAAAACACAGCATTCTACCAGCTACTAGGAAGAAAATTAACTCTGTCCTAACTGAAACCAGGACACATATTCATTACCTAAACCCGCCTACTCTCGCTTCGTATGCTAATTAGCTTATCAGCCCTTGCGCTTGCGCGAAGCCTCCCAAAAATTGCGGGCAGGGGTCTTCGGAACGTGGGCGGTGGTCTTTGGGAGGAAGACCGTAGGTCTTCCTCATGGTGTACTTTTCACCTTTTGCTAAAGAAGGCCGAGTTGGCTGAATCAGTTGTTTTCCAAGCCGCAGGAATGCCGAGTTGGCTCAAGTTTCAGCATAACTAAAGGTCAACAGATAACGAGATGTCATATATTGATTAAGGAGGTATTGGGGAGGTATTGGGGAGGCAAGGACAATCCCCAGACATGGACTGTATATCTCGAAACAAGACACTGGAACTCATGATAAGGAAGCGGCAGACGGACAGAGAAACAAACGTAAGGACTATAAATCTCAAAACTGGACATTGGAATTCATTATAAAGATACAACAAACGGAAGAATTGGCAACAACCAGCTCTCGCAATTAAGAAACATGCCAACTCAGCAGATTCCTGACCAAAGGTGAAAAGTACACTGTGAGGAAGACTCGGGGTCTTCCTCCCAAAGACCCCTGCCCACGTCCCAAAGACCCCTGCCCACAATTCTTGGAAGGCTCTGCGCAGGCGCAAGGTGCCAAAAGACTAATTAGCATGAGAAGCGAGGGAAGGCGGGGATAGGTAATGCATATGTATAGGTGCTTGTAGAATATTGATAGATTGATTGTATAAATTCAAGACTGCTTTCCGCTTTGGGTATGCACGATAGGTGGAGAGATCCCCCGTGCATCCAGCGCTGCAATAAAGAATATACCACTTAAAGGAATTTCGGCTTCGATCTTTGAATCAATCTGGCACCCCAGATGGGACGACCTCTCTGCCGGACCGCAGGACCCGCTGGGGACAGGACTCCCTAGGGTACCCCCGGGATTTCCCGGAGGGACTCCTCAACTCACCGGATCACTGCGGAGGCAGACAAGGACCCCATCATTGTAAGTGAGTATATTCTTTATTCTGGTTTGGTTTTCTGGTAGACCGGTCATCTGGGACTGTCCAGTAAGTCGGAAGGTGACTTCTGCAGGACAGTATTTGGTATATACTTTGTGGTTAGTACCACAAGTATATCTGGGGACCTTGGGGTCCATCTGTATCTGGAACTGTCTGTAAGTCAGAAGGTGATCTTCTGCGAGGCAGTGTTTGGTATATACTTTGTGGTAAGCACCATAAGTATATTTGGGGACCTTAAGGAAAGAGCTCGCTTTAAGGTCCATCTGGAATTGTGTTGTCTATTTCAGTTTTCTGACTCATGGAGTATGGTATTTAACTTTGGTTATTGTTACTGTGATTTTGGCTATTTTTCTGGTGGTAATAGTAGGTTCGTGGCATTGTTATAAGAAAGATATCGTTACGGTGTTACACAGTTCGGTTTTCTGACTTATCGCATGTGGAATTTGACTCTGACTATTGTTATTGTGATTTTGGCAATATTGCTGGTAATAGTAGTTTTGTGACATCGCTACTGAAAGATAATGCGTGCCCGTATTTTTGTGAGTGATACGTTTTGTGATACGCTTTTGCAAGTAACATGTGTATTCTGAAAGTGTAAACTGGAAAATGGGGGGGCAAACAAGCAGTGAAATTTTAAAGAAAAGTGTGTTAGGATGTGTTTTAAGTCACTGGAAGGATATCGGAGGATCTGCCGGTGGAAGCGTGAACAGGAAAACATTGATAAAATATCGTAATCAGTGGTGGCCGCTTTATAAGCTGGAATGTGGAGAAAAGTGGCCCCTAAATGGAACTTTAAACTATAATATTTTGTTACAGTTAATGTTGTTTTTTTTGAGAAGCAGAACAGGATGAAATGTTGTATACTGATGTTTCAGCATCTTGGTGGGAAAAGGTACAGAATTAAGTTGGCCCCTGACTGAGCCTTTGATGTTGGCATTAGAGAAGTACAGGCTGGAGAAAGATAAAGGAAGTGTTAAAAGGGTTGTTGAAAGTGTTAAAGGTGTTTGAAGTTGAATGAGCAGGGAAAGAGGATGTAGGAATGTTAATAGTTCTGCCTCTGCCCGAGGCAGAGATCTTAAAATCATGGGTGTTAGCCCTTTGGGGCAAAGGGACCATGATGGGTCTGAGAGAGTTGTCACAGAAACAGAAAACCAGTTAACTCTTAAAACAACCTGAGTTCATGTGCAAGCTCAGATTGCCGATGGGACCGCTCAGGGAACTGTGGACAATTGCATTCCCCTGACCGACCCCCGCTAAGACCCAAATCATCCTGAAAATTATGAACGGTTAAGTAAATACTAAAACCTGGATGAATTGGGAATTGAGAATATGCTTCCAACAAGGTCTAAAAGAAACCCCTATGGAATTTTTAGACCAACTCTGAAATGTAATGAAAATAAATAAATAAATAAATAAAACAAAACGGTTTGGACCTGGCTTCGGAGGACAAATTGACTAGCCTTTTCCTAGGGTAATCGACCCCTGATTTCAACAGGAATAATGGGGACCTGGGGAATCTACCCTAGCGGATCCTCCGCTGGTTATAATGAAGCTAGGGGAGGAATGGAAGTGAAATTTCTTATTGATATGGGGCAACGTATTCAGTTCTAAATCAAGCATTAATGCCTTCACAGAATTATTATGTTAGGGTAAAAGATGTGTCGTGGTTTAACCCGGCTGGCAGCTAAACACCACGCAGCCGTTCGCTCACCCTCCCCCTCCCTCTCTGGGACGGGGGAGAGAAATGGAAAGTGAAGCCCGTGAGTTGAGATAAAGACAGTTTAATAAGACAGGAAAATAATAATAATAATAATAATAATACAATGATGATAATAGTACTACTACTAATAATGTGTACAAACAAGTGATGCACAATGCAATTGCTCACCACCGGCTGACCGATGCCCAGCCTAACCCCGAGCAGTCCGGCCCCCCCCCCCCGGCTAGCCACCCCTATATATTGTTTAGCATGATGTCAGATGGTATGGAATACCCCTTTGGCTAGTTTGGGTCACCTGTCCTGGGTCTGTCCCCTCCCAGCTCTTACTGCACCCCCAGCCTGCCTGTTGGCAGGACAGAGCAAGAAGCTGAGATGTCCTTGGCTTGGTATAAGCACTGCTCTTTAACAATTAAAACATCGGGGTGTTATCAGCACTCTTCTCATCCTAAGCCAAAACATAGCATTCTACCAGCTACTAGGAAGAAAATTAACTCTGTTCTAACTGAAACCAGGACAAGGTGTAACCGAAAAGGCTTATTTTTGTGAACCTTTGAAGTACAAGTTAGGGAAACAATGGGGCATACACAGATTTTTATCTATGCCTAGCTCCTCATGGGCACTCTTAGGTAGAGATTTATTAGAGCAAGTAGGAGCAGAAATTGTTTTTGAAAAAGGGAAAATGGAATTAAGAATAGGAGAAGAACAACTAACAAATGTGTTAAGCTTGGCACTAATACAAACTGACCCTAAAAGTGAAATACCTTTAGAGATCACAGATCAAGTATGTCCAGGAGTGTGGGCTACTGAAGTCCCTGGAAGAGCTAAAAATGTGACCTTAATAATTATTAAATTAAAGCCAGGACAGAAACCCGTTAAGGTTAAGTAATATCCTTTGAGGATAGAAGATAGGAAAGGAATTAAAGAGATAATTAATAAATTTTTACAGTATGGATTATTGATTGAATGCGAATCAGAATACAATACACCCATATTGCCAATTAAAAAGGCAGATGAAAAAGCTATAGCCTAGTTCAGGATTTGAGGGCCATAAATAAGATCACTGAGGATATACATCCAGTAGTGGCAAACCCTTATACTTTGCTGACTAAATTAAAGAATAGTCAAGTCTGGTTTACCGTACTGGATTTAAAAGATGCCTTCTTCTGCCTAGGCTTAGCCACAGAAAGCCAAAACCTATTCGCCTTTGAATGGGAAAATCCCGATTCAGGCAGAAAGACGCAGCTTACGTGGACATTACTACCTCAAGGATTCAAGAATAGCCCCACTATTTTTGGAAACCAATTAGCAAGGGAACTTGAAACATGGATGCCTCCGGACACTGAAGGTGCTTTGTTACAATATGTAGATGATCTCTTAATAGCTACTGAGACTAAAGGGAGTTGTATTCAATGGACTATAAGTCGTCTTAATTTTCTGGGTTTAAATGGATATCAAGTCTCTTGACAGAAAGTCCAGCTGGCTCAACAAAGTGTGACCTATCTGGGATTTGAAATTTCGGAAGGACAACGAGAACTAGGAACTGAACATAAGGAAGTCATTTGCCAGACTCCAGAACCTCAAATGGTAAAGGAGCTACAAACCTTTTTAGGAATGACAGGTTGGTGTCGCCTTTGGATTTATAATTATGGACTATTGGTAAAGCCTCTATGTGAATTGATAAAGATTAACCAGTCAAAGTTAGTCTGGACTGGAGAAGCACAAAAAGTCTTTAAACAACTTAAACAAGAATTGATGATTTTGAAATATCAAGCAATATTGGTAGAACAGGACAACGTGGAAATTGTGATAACTAATATTGTGAATCTAGCCTCTTTTCTTAGTGATGCTCCAGCACAACCTGTGATTCACGATTGTTTAGAAACTATAGAGACTGTGTATTCCAGCCGACCAGACCTTAAGGAGGAGCCCATGGAAGATGCGGAAGAAACTTGGTTCACGGATGGGAGCAGTTTTGTTATGCAAAGACAACGTAAAGCTGGATATGCTATAACAACTACTCAGCAGGTAATTGAGTCTAAGCCTTTACCCCCTGGAACATCAGCTCAAAAGGCGGAGATAGTCGCACTCACGAGAGCATTGGAACTGGCAGCTGGAAAAAGGGTAAATATTTGGACAGATTCTAAATATGCATTCGGCGTGGTACATGCTCATGGAGCGATTTGGAAGGAACGTGGATTACTGACTGCTCAGGGAAAACAGATAAAACATGCTGAAGAAATTTTAAAATTGTTAGAGGCTGTAAAACAACCAGAAAAGGTAACTATCATGCATTGTCAGGGACACCAAAAGGGGAACACCGATTTTGAAATTGGAAATCGATTGGCAGAGGCTAAGCAGGCAGCTGAAATAACTGAGGTGAAGGCATTGTCTTTGATACCAGACGGTAAAATCCAAACTATATCCAAATTATACAAAAGAAGACTTAAAATTAATTGAAGATTTGAAAGGTAAAATGAAACCAGATGGATGAGTATATTTAAAAGATAACCACATAGTAATACCCTCTAGTTTGACATGGCCCATAGTTCTTACAGAACACAATAAAACGTATTGGGGAGCTGGCACACTGCATAAGAGCCTGCGTCAGACATTAGTGGGACGATATGATAAAACAAGTAACTCAACAATGTAGCATTTGTTTATACAATAACCCCAATACCAAGAATAGAATAAAGTTTGGAATAATCGGTAAAGGAAATTATTCGGGGCAACAGTGGCAAATTGATTTTTCAGAACTCCCTAGAAAAGGGGGATATCATTATTACTGGTTCTGACTGACACGTTTTCAGGAAGGCCTGAAGCCTTTCCCTGTCGAACAAACAAAGCAAGAGAAGTGGTTAAAGTCTTGTTAAATGAAATAATACCATGCTTTGGGATTCTAGTAGCAATGTCTTCTGATAGAGTTTCACATTTTTGTGCACAAGTGGTACAACAGATAAGTAAGATTCTAAAGATAGATTGGCAACTGCATACTCCTTATAGACCACAGGCAAGTGGACAGGTAGAAAAATGAACCATTTAATTAAACAATAAATAGCTAAAATTGGATAAGAAGCTAATTTGTCATGGCCTCAATCCCTCCCTTTAGCATTACTTGGAATTAGAGTTAAACCTAGAATAAAAGGGAATTTGAGTCCCTTCAAAATCTTATATGGAAGGCCATAGCAATTTCTATTTAGTGGAGAGGACCTAACGCAGTTAGGATCAGAATATTTATATGCTTATATAACTGAACTTCAGAAACAATTAAATAAAGTACATAAATTTGTTTTAGGGACCAGGGCTAGAGGGTTGGATCAACCAATCCACCCCTTTAAGCTCGGGAATTATATATATATAAAGACTTTTTCAGGACAACCCCTACAGGAAAAATGGAAGGAAAGTGGATGGGACCATACCAAGTGTTACTGACAACACACACCGCCATTAAGATTAAGAAGCAAGCAGCTTGGATCCACAATTCAAGGGTGAAGAAGGTCCCGGCGAGGATATAGACCACCACTCCAATTGGACCAACAAAATTACGGTTTTCCAGATCCTAATGATTGCAGGGGTGCGGTTCTCGGATTCGGGGTGGGCAACTTGGGATGAGAACTTACACCTGACCTTAATACAAACAATTTCTCAAGTAACTAATAAGACGAACTGTTGGGTATGCATCCATCTGCCACAGCATGGGAATAAGGGTGTATCGTTAATCGGGATTCCCTTGCCTGCAAACTTATCTTGGACTAATTTGTGGGAAAACACATCTTGGGGTCGAAAATATTAAGAAGTTTTGGAACTAGAAGTGAGTAGCTTCGTGCCGTTAGAATCCTATTATGTATGTGTACAAAGGTGTAACCCGCCTAAGGGTATAGGAAAACAGCATTGTATAAATACGGATACTACTTATGTGGGAAATCAGACATCTTGTAATTGAACAATTGATATTAGTACGACTAGCGGTTGGGCAAATTCAACCAGCTGGCCAGTACCAGAAGGAAAAGGGTGGTATTGGCTATGCAATGATACAGCCTGTAAGGTCTTGCCCGAGAATTGGAAGGGAACTGGCACTCTTGGAGCGGTAGTCCCCAATATGACAGTACATGATGTAGTGCCTCGAGCCTACTTGAGAAATCATATCCAGAGAATCAGACGAAAAATTAACAATCCATTGATAGAGAGACACACCGCTTTTCATAGTTTTGTTCGATGGTTTATCCCATGGTTAGGAGTGAGTGAATTGGAAAAGGCAATAGTTAATATTTCTGCAATTATAGAGAAGTTAGAAAACAAAACTCTGGATGCTATAAAGGCTCAACAAGAAGAGATATCTAGTTTATCACAGGTAGTATTACAAAATCGGATGACCCTAGACTTGTTACTGGCCACTCAAGGGGGAGTCTGTACAGTAATAAACACAAGTTGTTGTATGTATGTAGATCAGAGTGGAAGGATCTCTACCGACCTGGAAGAAATATGGAAGCAGACAAGGGTCCTACATGAGATCAGTAAAGATGATCTTTCATGGAGTTTTAGTGAAATATGGAATAAGTTAACCTCCTGGTTGCCCAATTTTCAATGGTTGAAACAAGTGTTCATTGCTCTAATCGCATTAGTAGGGTTAGGAATATTTGTGTGCATGTTGTTTAGATGCCTGCTTTGTTGTGTTACTGTAAATAATGAAAGTATCTGATGCAAAAGAATTTGCATGGGAAAAGAAAAGGGGGGATTGATTAAGGAGGTATTGGGGAGGTATTGGGGAGGCAAGGACAATCCCCAGACATGGACTGTATATCTCGAAACAAGACACTGGAACTCATGATAAGGAAGCGGCAGACGGACAGAGAAACAAACGTAAGGACTATAAATCTCAAAACTGGACATTGGAATTCATTATAAAGATACAACAAACGGAAGAATTGGCAACAACCAGCTCTCGCAATTAAGAAACATGCCAACTCAGCAGATTCCTGACCAAAGGTGAAAAGTACACTGTGAGGAAGACTCGGGGTCTTCCTCCCAAAGACCCCTGCCCACGTCCCAAAGACCCCTGCCCACAATTCTTGGAAGGCTCTGTGCAGGCGCAAGGTGCCAAAAGACTAATTAGCATGAGAAGCGAGGGAAGGCGGGGATAGGTAATGCATATGTATAGGTGCTTGTAGAATATTGATAGATTGATTGTATAAATTCAAGACTGCTTTCCGCTTTGGGTATGCACGATAGGTGGAGAGATCCCCCGTGCATCCAGCGCTGCAATAAAGAATATACCACTTAAAGGAATTTCGGCTTCGATCTTTGAATCAATATCTTGTTCTCATTAAATTTTAACTACAAGATTTATTCTATCCTAAAGTGAGTTTATACAATATCAGGACCAGTTTCTGCCAGTTTCTTAAGATAGGCTCACACTCTTATTAGGAGACTGGCCTTGGTAAGGGGCCCAAGGCTTCTTGCTTTAGTTAATTTGCACAGTGCACCATAGTTAGCAAAGACGCTAAGTAGCATCCTAGTTTAATGCTGTCAGTGCTCTATCTCTACTTGATAAGATTCTCCTCACTCCCTCTCTCATTATCACTGTAACACAAATGATGTGTTTTCAATTAGATGGACAAAACTAGGAAAGCTATAAAATTACTGCTGGAGTCTGATCTTCTCATTTAATACACTTGAACCACGAGTTTATGGGAGCTTTTGGTGAATAATTTGAATTTTAATTCTGCTTAAGTCGTGTGCGAGGCCTTGTAGGATGTGCGTATATTTGCCTGTAGGATGGTGATAATTGAAATGAGGGGCCTAGAGGTTACCTAAAAGACATATTTGTGTACTTAAACTTAATTTTGGAAGAAGCGGCGCCCTTAATTGGGAGGGAAAAAGCAGCGCCCGGGGGTGCGGGATGGCGCCGGGCGCCCTTACAGCGACGCCCCTCAGAGCCCCTAGCCCTGAGGTGGGGCAGGCCCGCAAACTGCCCGGTGTCCCGCGGGCCGCCTGCTCCCCGCCTCCCCGAGGTTGGGGGCCGGCCGGGGGCCTTTAATTTTTATTTGCCTGTTTTCCCCGCCGGAGCCGCCCTTATCCCGTCACGTGACGGGAGCGCGCACTGGGTTCCCGATGGTGGTGGCGGCGGCGCGGCCCGGCGGCGGCGCGAGAAGGCGCGGGTAGAAAATGGCGGATTTTGAGGAGCTGCGGGTGAGGAGGGAGAGGCGCGGTGGGGCCGATATGCTGCCTTGGCCGTGTGGGGTGGGTGGGTGTGTGTGTGTGGGTTTTACTTCGGCCTTTCCCCTTGGGAGGCGAGAACTCGGACCAGGACCAGGGCTGCCTTTGCCTTTCCCGTGAGGAAGTGGGGTTACTTTTTTTTTTGCCTTTATTTTTTTTCCTTCTTTCTTCCTCCCCCTCTCAACGTCTTAGAAAGTCGGGGCGGCTGCCCGTGGCCCGAACCGGGGTGGAAGCCGGCGCCGGGCTCGTCTCCTCCATGAAGCACAAATTGCTGTATTTCCTCGCAGACATGTTGGCTTTAATCTTTTATTTTACAGCTCTTGTGTGACAGGCTTCGGCGGGGGGTGCCCACAAAGGGGTTTAGGTGTGTCCACAGAGAACTGTTTGCGGTGCTTATTTCATTTCTTCCTGCCTTCTTCCCTTGCGTTTCTTGGCCGATCCATTGGTGCCTTTGGTGAGAAGGGAAGCATTGCCCTTGCCTGGCATCCCCACCTGCACAAGTGCTGCCAACTGAATGCCTCAGGGATGCCGAAGCCCTCCCTGCCCCCAGCCTAACTCTGCTGTGCCAGTGAAATGTGGCTGCGGAGTTAGGCATCTGCATAGAGAAAGGTCTGATGGCTGTGCGTTTCCCGCCACTGGTCATAGTCTGACCAGTGGTGGGAAATGTGCTGCAATCACCAGAGAATTTCCTATGCCAGGGCTTCTTCAGCACTAACACTGCTCCGATGTAGGTGAGGAGCTCAGTCACGAACACCTCAGGGAAAGAATTGTGTTCCCCTACTGGAGAAAGCAGCGCTCCTACTGGAGAAAGCAGTGCTCTATCTCAATCTTGGGTTTAAGAAGCATTGCCTTATTTTTTCCTCAGTTGTTCAAAGGTTATTTTTAACTTGTGCTTGTGTGTTTTCTTGCTTAGTGTTCTGACTCACTTGCAGCCTGCTTTTTAAGAGCTCTCAGAGGGTGTAGCTCTGGAGATGGCTAAACCCCTGCTGTTAACTAGCAGAGATTGCTCTCCTTTTTGTAGCTCCTCTTGATGTTTGAGCCAGGGCCATGACTTGCATTTTCTGCTGCACTGTGCTCCTTTATCTAGATATGTGTAAGTATTGATAGATAGTTTGGGAATTGGGTACCTACGTGCCTTTGAGATTGTACGCATCTGAGGTGCTTTCCAAAAGTAACACAGGAAATACGGAGGGGGAAAAGGGAATGGGACTTCAGGCCAACTGCAGAACTCTCCTTTCTTCACTGGAAATAAAGTATCAGAACTTTTTTTTTTTTTTTTTTTTTTAAAGTGCTAGTCTGAACAGATGCCTTCTGACGTTTCCATTCATCTTACTTTGTAACCTGGAGTGCCTCGGAAATGAGTGCGCTAGCCTCTAAATTATGGAGAAGATGATTCTTGAAGTTATTGAGGCACACCTGGGGGACAGTGCAGTCATTGGTCCCAGCCAACATGGGTTCATGAGGGGTAGGTCCTGCTTAACAAATTTGATTTCCTTTTATGATAAGATTACCCGTCTAGTCAATCAAGGGAAACCAGCTGATGTGATCTTTTTGGACTTCAGCAAGGCTTTTGACACGGTTTCCCATAGGATCCTACTGGACAAAATGTCCAGCATACAGCTAAACAAAAACATCATACGATGGGTGAGCAATTGGCTGATGGGTAGGGCTCAAAGTGTTGTGGTTAATGGGGCCACATCTGGCTGGCGGATGATCGCTAGTGGGGTCCCTCAAGGCTCCATTTTAGGGCCAGTCCTCTTTATAAATGATTTGGATGTAGGACTAAAAGTTGTTCTGAGCGAATTTGCCAACGACACCAAACTTGGAGGAGTTGTGGACTCGGATGAGGGTGGAAAGGCCTTGCAGAGGGATCTGGACAGATTGGAGAGCTGGGCGATTGTAGTGGGTTTACGTGGCAAGGTTTTGGTAGCAGGGGGCCATAGGGGTGGTTTCTGTGAGAAGGATCTAGAAGCTGCCCCATGTTTGGTAAGGGCCCCACTGCTGACCAGAGCCGAGCCGAGCCAATAAGCGATGTCGTTTTGCGCCTCTGTGAGAGCAGATTTAAGACAGGGGAAAAAAAAACGCTGCGCCACACAGCAGCTGGGAGAGTGAGAGGAGTGAGGAACAGCCTTGCAGGCGCCAAGGTCAGTGAAGAAGGAGGGGGAGAGGTGCTCCAGGCGCCGGAGCAGAAGTCCCCTGCGGCCTGTGGTGAGGACCATGGTGAAGCAGGCTGTCCCCCTGCAGCCCATGGAGTACCGCGGTGGAGCAGGGTTCCACGCTGCAGCCTGTGGAGGAGACCACGGTGGAGCAGGTGGCCATGCACCGACGGAGGCTGCTGCCTGTGGAAGACCCCTGCCGGAGCAGATTCTGGGCCGGACCTGTAGCCCGTGGAGAGGAGCCCACGCAGGAGCAGGTGACCTGGCAGGAGCTGCTGCCCATAGGGGAGCCAGGTTGGAGCAGTTTGCTCCCGAGGGATGGACCCCGTGGTACGGACCCATATCTGGAGCAGTTCTGGAAGAGCTGCTGCCTGTGGGAAGCCCACGCTGGATCTGTTTGGAAAGGACTGCATCCCATGGGAGGGACCCCATGGCACAGGGATGAGAGTGACTGAGAAGGAGCGGCGGAGACAAAGCATTATAGACTGACCACAACCCCTGTTCCTCTGCACTGCTCGGGGGGAGGAGGTAGAAGAGGGTGGATGCAGGGGACGGTGTTCTTGTTTCCTTTCCTTTGTTTCTCACTTCTCTAGCTTGTTAGTAATAGGAAATAAATCTTACTATCTCCCTATGCTGAGTCTGTTTTGCCCGTCACAATAATTACTGCGCAATCTCCCCGTCCTTATCTCAACCCTTGAGCCCTTTGTGTTGTATTTTCTCTCTCTTTCCCTTTGAGGAGGGGGAGTGAGAGAGCGGCTGTGGTGGAGCTCGGCTGCCCACCCAAGTAAAACCACCACAGTGTCTCAGAATAAACTATGCAGAACTTATTTTATAACGCTTGTTTTATTTCTTAAAATGTACTGGAGAACAGATAACACTGATTTATCTGATTTTTTTATTTTTTATTTTTTCCATGAAGTGAGATATTTTGTATCAGATGATGCTTCTAGTTTCCTGTGGAGTTAGGATAGCATTGCATTGTTTCTTTGGTGTTGAAAGTGGAAACGACTCAACTACAAGTCCTTATAACCAATAACACAACCAAGCTCAACCTTCCTAGACACGTTACTTCTTTGCTTTAAGCTAACTGTACTCTTGTTCTGGGTAAGAGTATGGGTAGTATCTAAGATGACTGGGGAGGAACTGGAACGATGGAAGTTCAGGTCTTCACCATGCCCTTCAGAACAGATGACTTACTATACTATCGGTGCACTTATGCTTCTCTTGATTTCTCTTTCCAGAATATGGTATCAAGTTTTCGTGTGTCTGAACTGCAAGTGTTGTTGGGCTTTGCTGGACGTAATAAAAGTGGACGGAAACATGACCTCCTGATGAGGGCACTGCACTTACTGAAGAGCGGGTGCAGCTCAGCAGTGCAGATAAAAATCCAAGAACTCTATAGGTGTCGGTACCCAAGGACGATTGAAGGACTCTCAGACTTATCAGCTATAAAACCCATCATTTTCAATTTGGACAGTAGTTCCTCTCCTGTGGAGCCTGACCTGGCTGTTGCTGGGATTCACACGCTCTCTTCTACTTCAGTCACGCCTCAGTCTCCTTCCTCCCCTGTCAGCTCCGTGCTTCTCCAGGACGCTAAGGCTCACTTTGAGATGCAGCAGCCGTCCCCTCCAATTCCACCTGTTCATCCTGACGTTCAGCTGAAAAGCCTGCCTTTTTATGATGTGCTAGATGTGCTCATAAAACCTACAAGTCTAGGTAAGTGTTTGATAGTACTGCAGGTTGTTTAATTTGGAGGATAGGTATTGCTTATGACAGCACGAAGTCCAGGCTTACATTTTTATTTTTATTTTTTTTCCAGCTGGGGAAAAGTGGAAATTCCCTTCTCTTCTTAGTGCTGGCACTGCCCTTTCTCTACCTCTTGCCCCCCAAAGGGCCAAGCCCCACTTTAGTAATAATAATAAAAAAAGTATTGTGTTCTGCTGATACCCTAGATTTAAAGATAAACGTGACTCTCTTTTCAATATTAAGTTACTTCTGTCTGAATGATTTGGACCTAAAGTATCTGTTTGATACAAGGGAAGAACACCTGTCAGGCCAGCAGGAGAAAGATTTCAGGGTCAGTAGTTAAGTTCCTGCAGTGTAAGGAGAACAAGTTCACTGTTTAGTTAGCTTGTATTTATCTCGTTGCAACAGAGGCAACAGTTCTGCAGGTTCTGGCATCTTGCATTGAGATGCTTTCTTTGGGCATCAAATGCTGAATTTTGTGCTTGGTTTATTGGTAGCTTCTCAGCCTGCTGGTTGTTGCCATACTGGATGTTAAAATGCAGAGAAGATCTTTGTCTTCCAAACAACTCGAAGTCTGAGTTAGCTTACTCAAATGCCTCATTCTTGAGCCTATTTATTTGGAAATAGGCTTGAAATTTAACTTTTTTTTTTTTTTTTTTAACCTTATAGGGTAGAAAATGTTCTGTGATGATTTAGTAATACTGTTTAGAAACACTGTTAGCATTTTGCAAGCTGTTTGCATCCCGCTAAACTCTTTAGTTTTTTTAAGTGATAAGCATCTTGGGTTGTGACATTTACCTAAGTGAGGCATATGCTAGTCATCCTCCAGTATCTAAAGCAGCAAGCATTACTAGCAAGTGTTCCTTACACTACTTGTAGTCACTTGTGCTTGTGTCATGGCATCCTGTTAGGGAGAGGGTCCCTCTCCCTATTATTGTCTTAATGCATGGATGGGCTTGATATCAATGTGTGCTTTGGGATCGGCTGACTCTATAGCTCATCCCAGCTTCTTCCTCCTCCCTCCTCCTCACGTTCACTCTATACAGTAGCTGAATACATTAATTATATTCCTTTGTTGCAGAAAGAACAGCCAAAAACACGACAGACACCAGTATGGTCAGATCATGCTCTCCCTTTATTACCCGAATAGCCTGACTTTTATAGCAAACTTAACAGGGGCGGATAGTGTCTCACACAAGATTATTGGTCAAAAGCACTCAGACAAACAACTGCAAGAAAACAACCCCACCTGCAAGAAAACAACCCCCTTGCGATTAGCAGTCACGTAGACCTTGTCCTTGAAGCCAGCTGCTGGCAACAATATTTTTCTAAATTCCTCAATCGGGCGATGTGGGAACACTGTCATGGGAACTTCTCGTAGTCGTCCTGGTAGCTTGGTTTGCTCAGCTGCAGCAAGTCATGTCCTCCTTGCTGTTTCAAAAATCCCTCAACATTCCTTAATTATCCTGTATTACAGGACAACTGTTGGCTCGTAGTTAACCAGGCTTGTTGCCAGATGTGTGGTCACCTTCTCCCATCTAATGTGGTGTGTCCTCTGCATTGTATTTCTGTTATGCAGTTACTGGTTTTGGTCAATGATATCTGGAGGTGGCAGTAATATGCTGGAAAACGATCTGTAACAGCTGTTTTCAGTTTTGGAAATGCTTGCTTCTTAAACTGAATGCTTCATCAGGGTGTCAGTGTGTTATAGTTAAAATTGCATGAAAATCCTCTTTCCCTTGAAAACTGTAGGCTCTCTTGGTGTTGCACAGCTCTCATAGAAGTAGGGTTATCTGATTCTCCAATGTCTGTATGTGGGTGAGAGGGACAGAAGGAATGTAACTGAGTACCTGCTTGCCTTAAAATTCTTCCCGCCATGCAATACCTGAGGATGGCAGCAGCTGGAGCTGCAGCTCTACGTGAGGAGTAGGTAAATGAGAAGTGAGGAATGGCTTGCTGCGTAAATAATGAATTAGTGACTTTAGCGTGGGTTCGTGAGCAAATTTGAAAGAAAGACTTATTAAATATTTTCAGATTGATATGGTGTACTGGGTCTGGCTGGAATGTTAACTTTCCCGGCAGCAGCCCATACAGTGCCGTACTCTGTACTTGTAGCTGGAACAGCAGTGTTATCACACCAGTGTTGTGTCTACTGCTGAGCAGCAGTGGCACAGCGTTGGGCCTTTCTCTAACCCTCCTAGGGGGTGGGCAAAAAAAGTGAGGAGAGAAACATCACTAGGGCAGCTGACCTAAACCAATCAAAGGGATATTCCATACCATGTGGTGTCACACTCAGCAATAAAAGGTGGAAACAGGAAGAAGAGGGGAGGGGTGGGCTCTCGTTGAGAAGACGTCGGTCCTCCTCTCGAACACTGGCTGCGTGCGTTGAGGCCCTGCTTCAAGGACGTGGTCAATCATCGCTCATTTGTGGGAAGTAGAGAGTAATTTCTTTCCTCTGCACTTCCATATAGCTTTCATTTATTTTGTTTGTTTGTTTTCCTCCCTTTTTCCCCTTTCCCTTTTATTTTCCCCTTAGTTAAATTGTTTAGTTCATGGTAGTCTTTATTTAATTATTATAATTATTTCCCTTTAATTAAATTATCCTTATCTCAACCCGTGAGTTGTTCTTTGCTTTACTTCTCCCCCTCCTTATCTAAAGGAGGGGGAGTGAGAGAGCGGTTGTGGGGTTTAGCTGCCCAGCACGGTAAAACCACCACAGTCCTTTTTGGCGCCCAACGTGGGGCTCGAAGGGTTGAGATAACAATAGAATTGATTAAACGCATACAACTAACACACTTGCTTGCTAGTAACCATGTTCCTTGCCCTGTTAATAATAATGGCTTTGTTCATATGTCATGCAATTCGTGTCATATTCTCCTTTCTCCTATATATCCGATCCGACCAAGTGCTACAATCTGTGTTCACTTTTTTTAATTCGTTGTGCTGCCAAGCACTGACCTTGGTTTTACTCTGGAATTCAGGCTCTGCGCTGTTATCATTTGGGTCCCATGGAAACTATCTTTCAGAGAATATTCAGAACTACACTGCCTTCCTTTTCTCATCTGGACACGAGTTTATTAATAATATCAGGAATGGTACCTTTCCCTTCTTTCACAGTGGGCTAATTACAACAGTTTGGGAGTATTTTGAAGATCCATCTGTAACCCATGTATTGCTATTTCTAATTCTGAATAACAGGTTTCATTTTCTCTCTAAGATTAGTCGATTGTTTAGAAAACTTATTTGGGAATCTGTCCCGAAACAGTCTCGTGGTGAGTGGCACGGTGTGTGGGATGATGTTAGCAGATACCTGTCACGAGTGTCTCCTCCAATAGTTTTGAACTTCACCCCTGAGCAAGTGCTAAATCCTAAAAACTTGGTAGAATGTTTGAGAGTTGTATGTCCTGATCCTGATAATGCCGGAGAACAACAGCTTGCAGCATTGTGCTGGGTCCTGGTTTATTCCTATCAAACACTGTTTAACATCATCCAGCAACTTGAAGAGAGGGAGGAAGTCTCTGAATCTGATGACCAAGTAACACGTGCTGTGGCTGACCCAGAGGACCAACCAACTATGGTATCAGTCGCCCCCATAGTCAAGTCAAAACAATGGAAACGGAGGTCAGCTCGTTTAGTAAGGGAAGAAGGCTCTCCTAAGAAGGAGGGAGAAGGGGAATTGGCAGGTACCTCTAAAGCAGAGCCATCACAAAAACAGCAGGAAGACGAGACGGAAATCATAAAGGAATCAGAAATCACTCGATCCTTATCCCTGAGTGAGATGCGAGAAATACGAAAGGATTATGGTCGACGCCCAGGTGAACACATCCTCACTTGGCTGCTCCGATGCTGGGATGCTGGGGCCAGTAGCCTACAATTAGAAGGCAATGAAGCCAAGCGCTGGGATCCCTCTCTAGAGAAAGGGTAATCGACAAAGTAATTGGGAGAGGAGCACAGGCCCTCAGCCTCTGGAGACGACTCCTGGCAGCTATCAAAGAAAGATATCCCCATAAGGAAGATATTGTATATCACATAGGCAAGTGGACCACTGTGGATAAAGGTCTCCAACATCTGCGGGAATTAGCTGTGCGGGAGATGATTTATAGTGATTTGGACAATGCCCAGACACCTCAAGACCCCGATGAAGTCCAGTGCACAACATCCATGTGGCGTAAATTTGTGCGGAGTGCACCAGCAGCACATGCCAGTACCCTGGCAGCAATTCACTGGGATGAGGGGATGGGACCAACAATGTATGATGTCTCCTGCCAGCTTCAACAATATGAAGACAATCTCTCTGCTCCGCTACAATCCTGTGTCTCAGCTGTGGAGAAATTGTCTAAAGGACTTGACAAGCTTGTGGAGAAAGTATATTCCCCCTCATCTAGACAGAGTGATACTTCAGCCACTAAGAATCAGCATTCGCCTGCTCAAGAGAGAGAGTACCCAAGACGTACACCACGTGGCACCTTGTGGTTTTATCTGCGTGACCATGGGGAAGATATGAGGAAATGGGATGGTGTACCTACTTCAACCCTAGCTGCTCGGGTACGTGAACTGAAAGGAAATACAGCAGCAAGAAGAGGGGCTCCTAAGAGAAATGCTGCTCCGGTTTCTATTGGGCAGTACCCCAGAGGCAGTAGAAGAGCTGATGTTATTCTTGACCACGATGAAGGGACCTCTACCTCTCATTTGCCAGAATTTGTGCATTTGCAAGAATTAAGTGGCAGACGCTCCAGCCAGGACTAGAGGGGCCCTGCCTCTGGCCAGGTAGAGGAGAGGGATAACCGTATTTATTGGACTGTGTGGATCCGATGGCCTGGAACATCAGAACCACAGGAATACAAAGCTTTAGTGGACACTGGCGCACAATGTACCATAATGCCATCAGGCTACCAAGGGACAGAACTCACCTGTATCTCTGGAGTGACAGGGGGATCCCAACAACTATCTGTACTGGAAGCTGAAGTGAGTCTAACTGGGAATGAGTGGCAAAAGCATCCCATTGTGACTGGCCCAGAGGCTCCGTGCATCCTTGGCATAGACTATCTCAAGAGAGGGTACTTCAAGGATCCAAAAGGATACCGGTGGGCTTTTGGCATAGCTGCTTTGAGCACAGAGAAGATTAGGCAGCTGTCTACCCTGCCTGGCCTTTCAGAAGACCCTTCTGTTGTAGGATTGCTGAAGGTTGAAGAACAACAGGTACCAATTGCTACCACAATGGTGCACCGATGGCAATATCGCACCAACCGAGACTCCCTGATTCCCATCCATGAGTTGGTTCACCGACTGGAGAGTCAGGGAGTAATCAGCAAGACTCGCTCACCCTTTAATAGTCCTATATGGCCAGTACGAAAGTCTAATGGCGAGTGGAGGCTAACAGTGGACTATCGGGGCCTGAATGAAGTCACACCACCACTGAGTGCTGCAGTGCCAGACATGCTAGAACTTCAGTACGAACTAGAGTCAAAGGCAGCCAAGTGGTATGCCACAATTGATATTGCTAATGCATTTTTCTCCATCCCTTTAGCAGCAGCATGCAGGCCGCAGTTTGCTTTCACTTGGAGGGGCATCCAATACACCTGGAATCGGCTGCCCCAGGGGTGGAAACACAGCCCTACCATTTGCCATGGACTGATCCAGTCTGCACTGGAGCAAGGGGGAGCTCCTGAGCACCTTCAGTACATTGACGACATCCTCGTGTGGGGTAACACAGCAGAAGAAGTTTTTGAGAAAGGGAAGAAAATAATCCAAATTCTCCTGAAAGCTGGTTTTGCCATTAAAAAGAGCAAGGTCAAGGGGCCTACACAGGAAATCCAGTTCTTGGGGGTAAAATGGCAGGATGGACGTCGCCATATTCCAATGGATGTGATCAATAAAATAACAGCAATGTCTCCGCCAACTAGCAAAAAGGAAACGCAAGTTTTCCTAGGCCTCGTGGGATTCTGGAGAATGCATGTGCCAGGCTATAGTCAGCTTGTGAGTCCTCTATATCGAGTGACTCGAAAGAGAAACTATTTTGAGTGGGGCCCTGAGCAACAACAGGCATTTGAACAAATCAAACAAGAAATAGCTCGTGCAGTAGCCTTTGGGCCTGTCCGTACTGGACCAGCTGTGCAAAATATACTGTACACTGCAGCTGGGGAGCATGGGCTCACCTGGAGCCTTTGGCAGAAAACCCCAGAAGAAACTCGAGGTCGACCTCTGGGCTTCTGGAGTCGGGGCTATCGAGGATCAGAAGCCAATTACACCCCAACTGAAAAGGAAATACTCACAGCATATGAGGGTGTTCGAGCTGCTTCAGAAGTTGTGGGTACAGAGGCACAGCTCCTCTTGGCACCGCGGCTACCTGTGTTACATTGGATGTTCAAAGAGAAAATTCCCACTACACACCATGCAACTGATGCTACATGGAGTAAGTGGATAGCGTTAATTACACAGCGGGCTCGAATGGGAAAACCCAATCGCCCAGGAATCCTGGAAGAGATTATGGACTGGCCGGAAGGCAGAGATTTCGGAGTGCCAACAGAAGAGGTAACCCGTGCTGAAGAGGCACCACCATACAATGAGTTGCCAGAAGACAAAAAGCAGTATGCGTTGTTTACTGACGGATCCTGCCGTGTGATAGGGAGCCATCGGAAATGGAAAGCTGCTGTGTGGAATCCCATACGACGAGTTGTGGAAGCCATGGAAGGGGAAGGTGAGTCGAGTCAGTATGCAGAAGTAAAAGCCATACAACTAGCCCTAGATATCGCCGAAAGAGAAAATTGGCCAGTATTGTATCTTTATACTGACTCATGGATGGTGGCAAATGCTCTGTGGGGGTGGCTGCAGCAATGGAAAGAGAGCAACTGGCAGCGCAGAGGTAAGCCTATCTGGGCTGCTACCCTGTGGCAAGATATTGCTGCCCGGGTAGAAAACCTGGATGTTAAAGTACGTCATGTAGATGCCCACATGCCCAAGAGTCGCACTACTGAAGAACATCAGAACAACAAAGAAGTGGATCGAGCTTCAAAAATTGAAGTGGCTCAGGTGGACCTAGACTGGGAACGTAAGGGTGAGCTGTTTGTAGCTCGATGGGCCCATGAAACATCAGGACATCTGGGGAGAGATGCCACTTACAGATGGGCTCGTGATCGAGGGGTGGACTTGACCATTGAGGCCATCACACAGGTTACCCATGAGTGTGAGACCTGTGCTGCAATCAAGAAAGCCATGAAGGTAAAATCTCCCTGGAACAGGGGGAGATGGTTAGGGTTTCAATATGGTGAGGCCTGGCAAATTGACTATATCGGACCACTCCCAAAAACTCGCCAAGGCAAACGGTACATACTCACCATGGTAGAAGCAACTACTGGGTGGCTGGAAACATACCCTGTAAACCATGCCACAGCCCGAAACACTATCTTGGGCCTGGAAAGACAAGTATTGTGGCGTCATGGTACACCAGAGAGAATTGAGTCTGACAATGGGAGTCATTTCCGAAACAATCTTGTTACCTCCTGGGCAAAGAGGCATGGTATTGAGTGGGTGTACCACATCCCTTACCACCCACAAGCCTCTGGGAAGGTTGAGAGGTACAATGGACTGTTAAAGACTATGTTACGAGCATTAGGTGCTGGGACGTGGAAACAATGGGACACAAATCTACCAGAAGCCACTTGGCTAGTTAACAATAGGGGGTCTGACAGCCGTGCTGGTCCTGCCGAAACAAAACCCCTACACACTGTGAAAGGAGCTAAGGTTCCCGTAGTGCATATAGGAAGGTGGATGGGGAAGGCAGTGTGGGTTGCTCCTGCCTCGGGAAAAGGCAAACCCACTCGTGGGATTGTCTTCGCCCAAGGACCAGGGTATACCTGGTGGGTCATGCAAAAGAATGGGGATATCAAGTGTGTGCCTCAAGGAGATTTGACATTGAGAGAAAGCTAATCTATAATCTAAGTTATATGTTGTAGGAAGATGCTGTAGGATCAACGACAGGTCAACTTTGCAAGGAGCCGGGCAGTGCAACAAGGACTTGAACTAAGCTGGTGCTGGTGTCCAGACATCCAACTCCGCCTGCCTTGAGTGGCCACTTTGGCAGATGAAGACCTAATCATCAACAGTTCTTATGAACATTTTCCAAGAAAGACCTATGGAATGAAAAGATACATCTGCCTATTAATCCTGTCCTGTTAAATCCTTGTCCTGTTAAAGGACAAGGGATAATGATGAGAATGCTTGTATGCTAAAGTATGGGGATCTGAGTGTGACACAAATGTTATGGAATAAGGGGTGGAAGTTGTACTGGGTCTGGCTGGAATGTTAACTTTCCCGGCAGCAGCCCATACAGTGCCGTACTCTGTACTTGTAGCTGGAACAGCAGTGTTATCACACCAGTGTTGTGTCTACTGCTGAGCAGCGGTGGCACAGCGTTGGGCCTTTCTCTAACCCTCCTAGGGGGTGGGCAAAAAAAGTGAGGAGAGAAACATCACTAGGGCAGCTGACCTAAACCAATCAAAGGGATATTCCATACCATGTGGTGTCACACTCAGCAATAAAAGGTGGAAACAGGAAGAAGAGGGGAGGGGTGGGCTCTCGTTGAGAAGACGTCGGTCCTCCTCTCGAACACCGGCTGCGTGCGTTGAGGCCCTGCTTCAAGGACGTGGTCAATCATCGCTCATTTGTGGGAAGTAGAGAGTAATTTCTTTCCTCTGCACTTCCATATAGCTTTCATTTATTTTGTTTGTTTGTTTTCCTCCCTTTTTCCCCTTTCCCTTTTATTTTCCCCTTAGTTAAATTGTTTAGTTCATGGTAGTCTTTATTTAATTATTATAATTATTTCCCTTTAATTAAATTATCCTTATCTCAACCCGTGAGTTGTTCTTTGCTTTACTTCTCCCCCTCCTTATCTAAAGGAGGGGGAGTGAGAGAGCGGTTGTGGGGTTTAGCTGCCCAGCACGGTAAAACCACCACATATGGGTAGATCATAGTCCAAGTTAATAGATATGAGTGGCTGAGACATGAAATAAATGTGTGTTTAAGAATTCAGAAATCAAACGGGCACATAGCTCAGTGCTAGGAGTGTAGTCTGCTTCATTGCAGTTCTTTGAAAGGCAACTGCATATGTATTCTTTTATGAGGCCATAAGAGCAGCTGTGGATGTGGGGTTTAGCTTTAATCCACCACTTGGTACAGTACAAGTTTCAATTTTAAATGTGTCCCAATATTTTGAAATATAAAATGCTGTCTAACATGTGCATGATACCATGTATTTGAATTGCTTGAGGAACTTGCGTGTGTTTTTATTCCACCTGGATTTGTCCTTTTTGTATGTTTTCCAGGCAGATTTTTCTTCTCTTAATGTTACAGTGTATGTGACAGCCTAGCTCTTCCATTTGGCTGGTTTAATGGTGTTGTTTTTAGGCTTGTTCTTCTTGCTGGATACTTTAAACCATTGGACAAGTCTAGTCTACCTTTATTTCAGGTCAAGTTTTCTAACTGTTCAAGTGAAAAGAACTATGTACATACTATAAATCCTTAATACAAAAATACTATTGCCTGCCATCACTGACAGACAAGTAGGATTCTGATATGCAAGTTATCTTTATTTCTGGCACCCTCCCTCCCTAAAGTTTAGTGCTGACTATTCCCAGATGCAGAGTGCAGCTGGCTTCTTTGGCATTAGGAGTTGTTCCCTACCTTCCTCCCCAACAACTTAGCTACATCTAGCTGTTTCTGCACTGAGTAATTTTCCAGCTGTCCATTAATAGCTCCTGGTGTGCACTTTCCCATTATAGTACCTTAAAATAGTTGTAAACATCTCTCTGGTGGTACTTCCTCCAGGTACCCAGTGTTACATTTTGTTGTTTGTACCTTTCTTCCCCTGAGGATTACAGTGCAGGTTGCCAAACTTCTTTAGTACTGAAATGTAATGTGATATTAGCCATCTGAATATAGCTGAATGAATGATTTGTTCTGTTGCTTTCCTGTTGACAGTGGCTTGCAGTTCAACAACAATTTGTTTGTGTTCTTAAATGACTTGTGTGTTGTTTCAGGAAAAAACTCACTTGCAGGTCCTGTTCTAATCAATTATTTTAATCATAATGGCTAAACCTCCTCTTGTCTCTTTTTTTTTTTTTTTTTTTTTTTTTTCTTCTAGTACAGAGCAGTATTCAGAGGTTCCAAGAGAAGTTTTTTATCTTTGCTTTAACACCTCAGCAGGTCAGAGAAATCTGTATTTCCAGGTAAGAAGTGTTTGGCATAGTGTGGTAACCACTTTTACAGAAGTTCAGGACAAGGGGATTCTTTATTTTTTTGATGCATCCCATAAGCTTGCAGGTGGGGAATGATGATCTGCACGATAGTTATGCTGAATTAATCTGTTCTGGCTTCTTCTGGAATTAGCACAGAATTTTTATGTAGTTGGGGTAAATCTGATGCTATTGAGGAGCTGATAATTATTTGAAACAGTAATTGTTACTATTTAGAGAGGTGGTAGGCTTTTATTCCCTGCATGTTTCCTGGCTGCAAGAATGGAAGGCTGCTTTTATCTTTTGTCCCGGGATTCATGTTTTTACAGGACCTGTGATGTGAACAGAGTCTTTTTGGATAGCAAAAAAAAACCTGTTGTGTCCTGTCTGTTCCCCCCCCCCCCCCCGCATCATAACTTAGTAAAATAAGAGCAAAACTTAGTGATGGGATAGGTGTATTAGTTCTTTCTGCATATGACTGGATTATGAGACCTGCTGTCTAAATAGGTGCTTCTCTTTTCCTTTCTCTTTGTCATAGGGACTTCTTGCCAGGGGGCAGGAGAGATTACACAGTCCAAGTTCAGCTAAGGTACCTGTTTCATGATATTCCCTTTATGTTATATTAGCTAATCAAGAAGTTATGTCTTGATGTTTGTGGGGAGACATGAATGTAGTGACACATGAAAATTATGCCTTCTCTTTTTTGGGATATAGGTTATGCCTGGCAGAGACAAGCTGTCCTCAAGAAGATAATTACCCTAATAGTTTGTGCATTAAAGTAAATGGGAAGCTGTTTCCATTGCCGGTAAGCTTGTGCTTGCACGTATTTGTGGTTTCTTTGACTTGGGGTGTTTGTCTTTCTGTAATGCTAGCTTGCTAAAATAATCCAGCACTTTATTATCTGTGAGGTAGCCGTTACTGCTATCAGCCATGATACAGCTATCGCATGGCTTAATTACATTTTAGCCAATTGTAGTAAGCCTCATCTGTGCAGGCAATACAACAAGAACACGAGAAATCTTCTTTATGGGTCTTAAAATTGAGTTTGACTTGATTGGCAGTAGCCCTCACTGGTTAGTATATCTATTTGTGTACTGGTGCGAGTTCCTACTTGTTGTGAGGAAACATCATCTTGTGGATGTTTGTATACTGTTCTGCACCTCTCTGGTTAGAGCAGTGTTCATTGCAGGGATGATGAGCGGGCATGTTGTAGGGCTCCCAGCAGTTGCTGGAATAGAACAGTGTTAGCAGTCAGGCACTTTGGTTTCTACTGTAAAAATTACTGGGTGGGCAGGGCCACCTTGAGTCTCGAATATATGTGAAAAGGGAGCAGCATTCCTATTTCTGAACAAATCTCTGAAACAGGTATTTCTGTACAACAGAATGGGGGAAACTCTTACCTAATTCATTCTGAAATGCTTCTGGAAGATGGAAAAATAGTTTTTCCAGCAGTATATGTAAAATGTTTGATGGGAATGGAGGTGTGAAATGTTATCCACCTTCTTGGCATGTCAGATATGTTTATCATGTCCTGTTTTTCCCTTGTGCTGCCTCCCCTTCATGTGCAACCATGACTTTCTTGCCTCTCAACCTAAATGACTCTACCTGCTTCTATAACGATTGCACCACTCTTCTGTCTTGAGCATCTAAAAGTGTTTCTTTGAGACATTTCCTGGTCAGTACTTCCTGCAGACACAAGCTGTTCTGTGATAAACTTGAAGGTTTTCCTTTCTTCAAGCAACCCAAAAGAATTGGGTCTGATGTTTATCCTGTGGATATCAATGACTGATTCTTCTCAGTCTTGTTAATATACCTTATACCCGTTACACTGTGTTATGCTATCCATTTTATGTGTAACACGCTACAGTTGTAGCAAAAATTCTCTGTGATTTTTGGATTTAAATCTGAAGCAAAGTGAAAGTCCTGTAGGTTCTTTCTGCACGCTGTAAGATGGCTTGTTGTTCTGTTCAATAGAAACCTTAAGTGAGGAAGTAAATAAAGTGACTTTTGTCTTGGCAACTTTCCTGCCTCAGAGACAACAATTGTCCGCTTCAGTAGTGTTAGGTAACTAATTGGTGATACCAGTCTCTGTTGTCAACTTGTACAATTCTTAAATGAGTACTGTTCTGCCTTTTCCTCGTATAGCAGTTCATGCCTCTGCAGATGTCTGAATTATTCTAGGTTATCTCCTTGGCTGCGATTCTTATCAGAAACTTCAGAGAAGTGCTGCCAGTGTGCCAATACTGCTTTAGGTTGTGCCAGCTCGTGCTACCACAGTGTTTTCTTCTGTTCCTGCAACTGTCTGTGCCTACCTCTTACAGTGTGTCTTCTGACTTGAAAAGAATAAACATGGAGCATTGCATGCTGGTGTCTTGGCAAGTAACGAGGATTTTATATGTAATGTCTACAACAGGTGATTCTCCTGTTGCCTTCTCATGTGAGTGTAGGCAAGACAAAACCCAAAAGTCCGAAGAAGTAACCTGCTTTTCTTCCAAGGAAACCTCTCTAGACCACTGCAGGTCTCTTTCAAAGGACAAAAATGAAATCTGTCAAGGCAGGCTGGAAATGACCACATGGAAGAACAATCAGACTTTCTTTTGATACTTTTTTTTGGTTACAGCAGAGTCCACGTGTTTTGACTGTTATGGTTCTTGGAAGAAGTATGGAAGACTTAGACCCAAATAACTCTGGCACATGCTAGCTGCTAGAATTGGCAGCCTAACTGAGCAGTATTAGGCCATGCTGGTTGTGATAGGCAAGCAGAGCATTCTCTCTTTAAGTCCCAGAAGGCTAGGAACAGAAGACCTTAATGTGTTTTAGGAGTACAAGATTGAGTCTGACCCCTGAGGGTCTTTGCTTTGTGGGAGAAAACATCAAAAGCTTGACTGAATTGAAGCATGTGAGCAGTGGTCAGCCTTCAAAAAGGGAAAAATGGGAGATGTGTAAAAAAGCGAAGAATGCAACTATTTGGGTTTTTCTTGACATCTGCTGCTTCCATATTCTGTGATAAAGCACACGTGGGAAGACTCCTCATAGCTATTGTCACTTATCTGGGGCGAGAACCAGTTTTGGAAGACTTCTTTCAGCAATTGCTGTCCTCTGCTCTGGCCTGGCAGACCTGGGTCCCTGTCCTGTTGCTGCAGGCAGTAGCCCTGTGCAAATGATTAATAAAGGGCAGTACTGAAGTACAGCCATGGGTGGGCTTTCCAGGGAAGAGTATGGACTAGTGGTAGAACTGCTCTGGAAACCTGGTAAATGATAACTATTGAGTCCTCCCTGAATTAAGGGCAGTAGTTATCCAGTGGTTATCCTATGGTATGCTCTTCCAGTAAGCAGAAGAGGCCTCCAGTTCTGAGTTGCATGAGATGACTTCTGTGGCAAGACAAAAGATACAGCAGAATTTCTGCTGGTCTTGCTTACGTGCTAGCTATGAAGGCAAATATTTGGGGGGGGGGGGGGGGGGGGGAAGTGTCTGGAAACTTCAGAAATACTGCCTAAATGCTGTGTGAAGATATTCCTAAAATTCCGCCTTGGAGCTAAGAATTAAATGAAACATCGAGGCTATCATTCCTAATCCTTGAAATAAATTAAAAATGGCAAGACAGTCTGTTTTATACTGGGTTGCCTGATCCACTGTTTGAAGAGGTGGCCTGGGAATATTGGCTGTGCTGCGCTTCTGGTGCAATAAAACTGTGTAGAGACGCTCCTGCTCAGGTTCCTACCGGAGGCTGGAAGTTGTGCTGACTCTACTAGTACAGGAGCTCTCCAGATTGCTTTCCCGTATCATTAGGTGAACATTGAACATGTGCTGTGTGCTCTGTGGGAGAGTTTCTGATGAAGTAGCATACATCAGCAATTGTTGCTTATTTCTAGTTTTTATTTTCAGAACTCTTCTTTCACAGTAACTCTGTTTCTAAGCATTAGACCATGAGATTTTTCTCACAACACACATGTTCCACTAATTTTCTTCAGACAGGACCTTCTGTGAAGCTATTTTATTTGCAATTGCAGTGGCAGGCATCCTGCTAATTAGGAGCGCATTATAGTAAACAAATCATAACCTTTCTCGATGCTCCTCTATATGTACTTTTTTTTTTTTTTCAACCCTTTAATTTCTCCTTTTTTTTTTTTTCCTCCCCTTTCTTATGTTTTGAGAGCTTGTGATCTTTGTTTTACTGTTCCCACACTGCTCATCCTGTTTTTCTCAAGCTTCTACCTCATTTTGGAACAGTGAGACCTTCTACTGTCCACTTATCTACTTAGCATTTCTCCTTGTTATGACTACACAGCTACCTTGGAATACAGAAAATTAGTTCTCTACTGCAAAAACACAACTTAGTTTCTCACAATTCCCCCCCCTCTTCTGTTCTTACTCCTATTGTTGTTTTTGCACCTCTTCACATACCGCACTCTTGAGTTTTTCCAACATTAAGGCGCAATATTCTTCTTCGGATGTCACGAGGGATGATAGATATACAATGCCATTATTATTACAATACCAACAAATAGTTGTTTGTGGTTACCTGAATAGAATTGTCTCAAAGTTAGTTTCTCCCAAATTTTTCTAAGTCCTCAGGAAGTGTCATCTTGAGCTACTCTATGTAGGATGTTGTTTGTTTTTTTTTTCCCAAATATTTTTGAGATCAGTCAAATTCGTCCTATTTGATCTACATATATACAGCAACTAGTATTAATTACAGTGCACGCTCCTCCTTATGAGGTTATTAATACATTTAATACTATTTGATTCTAGAGTACTATTTTTGCAAACTTATCAAACTTACTTTCTAGTTCTTCAGTTATAGCTGAGATATTTACAATAGCGTTTTCTAATTCGCTCACCCCTAACCAAGGTAAAAACCACCTTGCAAAACTGTGAAATGCTAGAGAATTTTACTAGAGGATTATCTGGAGTCCACTTAATTCTGCGTGTGGTCTCAAGGGGCTTTGGCTTTGTGGGTCTTCAATAACAGTTACATTTGGAATTATTGCCCCCAGGGTGCAAGCTCCCTTCCATCCTAGGGGCAGCATCTTCCTGGCTTTATTGCCACATAGCCAGTACCACCCCTTGTCATTCGGGACAGGCCATCCGGTTACAGGATTCTCATGTTGTATCTGGTGTGCATTATGTATATTAGCATTCCTGTGGCTACCATATTCAGTACAGTATGGATGATTCCCTACTTCATGGATATTTCCACACCCAGGGTCAGTGCTATTGCCCCCTGAGTTTTCTATCAATGTATTTACTCATTAATTCATTAAGAGTCCTTTGAAGGAGAAGATAAAGGTCTACAACAGATAGATAGGGCTTTAAACTAGAGTCGAAGGGGGAAGGGGCTAAAACCAGGCGAGCCGGTGAAGACCTAAGGGATGGTATGCTAGAATCAGAGGGGTTGTGTGCCAGTGGGGTCCTTTGGTCAGATCCACAAGGTGCTGAGTGTAAGGAGACGCACCTGAAGTGCTTTTACACAAACGCACGCAGTATGAGGAATAAAATAGATGAGCTAGAAGTCCTGGCCCAGTCCCGCAACTACGACATCATCGGCATAAGCGAAACCTGGTGGGATGAGTCCTGTGACTGGGGTGTTGCGATAGATGGTTACAGGCTCTTCAGGAGGGACAGGCAGGGTAGGCGAGGTGGTGGGGTGGCGATGTATGTGAAGCAGGGGCTGGACTGTGTGGAACTTCAGGTCGGCGATGGCAAAGTTGAGAGCCTCTGGGTAAGGATCAAGGGACGAACGAATAAAGGGGATGTAGTTGTGGGAGTCTATTACAGACCGCCTGGCCAGGATGATAGCACCGATAAATTATTCTTTACAGAACTAAGAGAGGCCTCGAGATTAACTCCCCTTGTCCTTATGGGGGACTTCAACTTGCCGGACGTTAACTGGGAGTGCCACACGGCTGACACGAGCAAGTCCAGGAGGTTCATGAAGCACCTAGATGATAACTTCTTGGTACAGGTGCTAACGGAGCCAACTAGGAAAGGTGCCCTCCTAGACCTGTTGCTAGAAAACAGAGAGGGTCTGGTGGGAGATGTGGTGATTGGTGGCCGCCTCGGTCATAGCGACCATGAAGTGGTTGAGTTCAAAATTTATGGTGACAGAAGGAAAAGTGCCACCAAAACCTCATCCCTAGATATGGGGAAAGCGGACTTCAGGCTGCTCAGGGAACTAGTCAGTAAGGTCCCCTGGGAAACTGCTCTTGAAGGCCTCGATGTCCACCAGTGCTGGTCACTCTTTAAGCGATGCCTCCTAGAAGCACAAGATAAGGCAATTCCAAAATATCGCAAGTCAGGCAGGCGGGGCAGGAGGCCGGCGTGGCTGACCAGGAACATTCTAATGGAGATTAGGCGGAAACAGAGAGTGTTTCGCTACTGGAAGGAGGGCCAGGCGTCATGGAAAGAATACAGGGATGCTGTTCGTGTTTGTAGGGAGAAAGTTCGAGTGGCCAAAGCACAGCTAGAGTTGAAGCTGGCTGTGTCTGTGAGAGAAAATAAAAAGGGTTTTTTTAGATATGTAAATGGAAAAAGGAGAACTAAAGAAAACATAGGGCCGCTCCTTGATAGGGAAGGTCTCCTCACAGACGATGACGTAGGCAAAGCAGAGACGCTTAACGCCTTCTTTGCCTCTGTCTTCAATGCCGATGATGGGCTTTGGGACCCAGGGTGCCCTGAGCTGGAGGACCGGGACGGTGGGGATGACAAACTCCCAACTGACCCTGAACGTGTGCGGGATTTGCTACTCCACCTGGATCCCTACAAGTCCATGGGTCCGGATGGGATTCATCCCCGGGTGCTGAAAGAGCTGGCGGATGTCATCGCGGAACCTCTATCAATTATTTTTCAACGATCCTGGGAATTTGGAGAGGTCCCAGTAGACTGGAAGCTGGCAAATGTTGTGCCAATTTTCAAGAAGGGTCAGAAAGAAGACCCTAGCAATTACAGGCCTGTCAGTCTCACGTCAGTGCCTGGTAAAATCATGGAGAAGTTGGTTCTCGGACTCATTGAGGCGCACCTGGGGGACAAAGCAGTCATTGGTCCCAGCCAGCATGGGTTTGTGAAGGGTAGGTCCTGCCTAACTAACCTGATTTCCTTTTATGATAAGATCACCCGTATGGTGGACCAAGGGAAACCAGCTGATGTGATTTTTTTGGACTTCAGCAAGGCTTTTGACACGGTTTCCCATAGGATCCTACTGGACAAAATGTCCACCATACAGCTAAATAAAAACATCATACGATGGGTGAGCAATTGGCTAACGGGCAGGGCCCAAAGGGTTATGGTAAATGGAGCTGCGTCAGGCTGGCGGGCGGTCACCAGTGGGGTCCCTCAAGGCTCCATTTTAGGGCCGGTACTTTTCAATATTTTTATAAATGATCTGGATGTAGGAATAGAGGGTATTTTGAGCAAGTTTGCTGATGACACCAAACTTGGAGGAGTTGTGGACTCAAATGAGGGCGTAAAGGCCTTGCAGAGGGATCTGGACAGGTTGGAGAGCTGGGCGATCACCAACCGCATGAAGTTCAATAAGAGCAAGTGCCGGGTCCTGCACCTGGGACGGGGAAACCCTGGCTGCATGTACAGACTGGGCGATGAGACGCTGGAGAGCAGCCTAGAAGAGAGGGATCTGGGGGTCGTGATAGACAGCAAGTTGAATATGAGCCAGCAGTGTGCCCTGGCAGCCAGGAGGGCCAATCGTATCCTGGGGTGCATCAAGAACGGCATCGCTAGTAGGTCAAGGGAGGTGATTGTCCCGCTCTACTCTGCGCTGGTGCGGCCTCACCTCGAGTACTGTGTGCAGTTCTGGGCACCACAGTATAAAAAGGACATGAAACTGTTGGAAAGTGTCCAGAGGAGGGCTACGAAGATGGTGAAAGGCCTTGAGGGGAAGACGTACGAGGAACGGCTGAGGTCACTGGGCCTGTTCAGCCTGGAGAAGAGGAGGCTGAGGGGAGACCTCATCGCAGTCTACAACTTCCTCGTAAGGGGTTGTCAAGAGGCAGGAGACCTTTTCTCCATTAACACTAGTGACAGGACCCGCGGGAACGGGGTTAAGCTGAGGCAGGGGAAATTTAGGCTGGACGTCAGGAGGGGGTTCTTCACAGAGAGGGTGGTTGCACACTGGAACAGGCTCCCCAGGGAAGTGGTCACTGCACCGAGCCTGTCTGAATTTAAGAAGAGATTGGACTGTGAACTTAGGCACATGGTCTGAACTTTTGGGTAGACCTGTGCGGTGTCGAGAGTTGGACTTGATGATCCTTAAGGGTCCCTTCCAACTCAGGATATTCTATGATTCTAACAGATAAATTTAACAGTTTTAACCTTAAAAGTCTTTGTTAATGCAGTCTCTCAGGTATCAGGGTTAACTGATGCTTTTACCCAGGTATGAGTCCACCCTTTCTCAGCCGTTCTTACTGTCGTCTCAGTAGTCAGGAGCACTTGGAACAGTCCGTCCCACTCAGGTTGCAGTTTCGATTCTCTCAATGTTCACATCAGAACCCAATCTCCTTCTCGGAATGGATGGATCAGGGCTACCGAGGGTGGGTTTGAGCTAACAGTCCACGGGTCCTGAGAGATGACAAAGAGGACGACAGCCTGAGTATATAGTTCTTAAGAAAAGCATCTTTTGTCTCATTGTCTCAAATTGAGGTAATTCATTCCCTTTGTACAGCAATCCAAATAATATTTCACATGGTGAAACTCCCACATCGTTTCTTGGTGCAGTTTGAATTCAGAGAAGTGCCAAGGGTAAGCGCTTTGTTTGGGGAAGCTGAGTTTCCAGAACTTAGTCAATTGCTTCCTTACTGTCTGGTCCTCTCCACCCTTGCAGAAGAGGAAGGATGCCAAGGAGTGTGAAGTTTCCACTTGATTCCTAGAGTCCACGTTAGCCCTTGCAATATTTCTGACATAAAGTGGTTTCCTCGATCAGAGTCGGTATTTTCAACAATTCCATACCTGGTAGTTATTTGTTCTAGAATTATTTTAGTTACCATGTTCGCAGCAGCAGATACTGAAGGGAAAGCTTCCACCCACCCTGACAAATGATCTACTGAGACTAATAAGCATTTAAATCTACCTACTCTAAGGAGTTCTGTAAAATCTACCTGTACATTTTGGAAGCGTTGAATTCCTGGTTCTCGCCCCCTTTGGGCTGACTGTGCATAATTTTCCTATTTACCTTTTGACATACTACACAACTCCTGCGTACTCGTTCAGCCAGAGCATATATATATATATTCCTACACATACATATTTCCATAGCACAGTGTCACACACTGCTTGAATTCCCCAATGACCCTCTTGATGCAAAACAGTTAATATTTGCCTCGTTAGCACTTTCTTTAGCATTTCTCTCCCTTCAGGGAGTATCTATTTTCCTTTGGAGTTTGTGACTCCTAATTCCTTAAAAACCTCTTTCTCTTAAAACTTTTTAGTTCTTTTTAGTTTTGGGTAGGGGTAGCTCAACAATTCCCTGAATCCCCTCTGGATTTATTCTTCATTCCCCCTCAGACACTAGATGCCCTAAATACTTGACTACTCTTTCTACAAATTTAATTTTAATTTCCAATATTTTCAATCCCTGTTTTCCCAGAAAGCTGAATAGCTTGTTAGTGGCTTCCTTCACAGATGTTTTCTCCTGTCCTGACAATAAAAGATCATCCACATATTGTAACAGTAACACCTCCTCAGGAGGTTGGAATTGCTCCAAAATCTGTTCTAGAACTTGCCCAAGTACATTGGTGGCCCTGTAAAACCCTGAGGTAAAATTGTCCATCTGTATTGCTGCTTCCACCCCCATTTCAGGGTCTTTCCAGTCATTGGTGAATATATCTTTGCTCTCGGGTCTGAGAGTACCCCATTAACAACACCATTATTCCAGTCTAGCGATTTACTATTTGAATGCCCAATGTAATTATCAAATCCTTTCCCAACGAGTTAGTATTGTATGCCTGGGGTGCATACAATAACTGCCCAGTGATCGTTCTATCCCTGGTCTCAGCTTGGTGTCCCCAAAAAGTGGCACTGTTATCCCAGTCCCTTCTACCCCCATCGCAGTTAGGGTTTCATTAGTTAGTTTAATTCCTGATACTTTACAGGCCAGCAATGACCTAGCTGCCCCATTATATTGGGTTCACAGGGTGAGGCTCTGGTAGTGGAGGGGCTGCACTGGTAACACCTGTGAGAAGGATCTATCAGCTGCCCCATGTTAGATAAGGGCCAGTTTCATCTGGCTCCAAAGGGGCCCACTGCTGCCAAGAGCCGAGCCTTGAGCAATGCAGTTTGTGCCTCTGTGAGAGCACATCCAAGAAAAGCAAAAAATAAAAAGCTGCTGCACAACAGCAGCTGGGAGAGCGAGGAGTGAGAAACCTCCCTGCAGACACCAAGGTCAATGTAGAGGAGGGGGAGTGTAGCGCAGAGGTGTTCCAGGTACCAGAGCCCCCCAGGCGGCCCTGGTGGGGAAGGCAGACCCCCGCAGCCCGTGGTGTACCACAGTGGAGCAGATCTCCACACTGCAGCCCGTGGAGAGGAGCCCACGCAGGAGCAGGTGATCGCGGGGGTTGGACCCCAGGGGGTCCCAAGCCAGACCAACCCGCTCCTGACAAATAAACCCCACGGCACAGACCCACACCTGGAGCAGCTCCCAAAGAGCCTGTTTTTCGCTGCCTGTGGAGAAGCCCACGCAGGACCACCCCAGGAAGGTCGGCACCCCACGAGAGGGACCCCAGAACAGAGCAGGGGGGAGAACGATTGTGAAAGGAAAGAGCAGTGGAAACTGTTTGTGAGCAGCACCATGGACTGATGGCAGCCCCCGCTCCTAGCCCCTCTGCACCACTCAGGGCAGGGAAGAGGTGGAAGAGAGTGGATGGGGGAAGGTACCCCCAGCTTGTTTCTCTGTTTCTCACTGCTCCAGCCTGTCAGAAATAGGTAATAAGTTTTATTAATCTTCCTATGCTATGTCTGTTTTGCCCGTAACAATAATTGTGAAGTGATCCCCACTGAGGTACACTTGAGGAGCCCTTGAGGTACACTTTTTCCTTTATCAGGGAACTAGCTTTCTGAGAAGCCCTGACTCCCCTATTCTGAATTTATAATAGCAATCTCTCCTCATTCTTCCACTCCGGATATTCCTGTTTGAAGTGGCCGGCCTGGCCACACTTGAAACATCTTCTCAAAGCCTGTCCCTGCTAGGATTTAGGCTGCAACGCAGGCAGTCTTCCTTGTCTGTCCTTCCTTTGTCTCTCTTCCTCTCCTTTCCATCCTGGGCCCTCTATCTCCCCCTCTGCCTCACTACCCAGTACGCTGTGAATGCCATGTTTCGCTCTCTACTTTTCCTTCTCATTTCCCCTCCTGGCATACACCTTCATACTACCTACACTGTTCACTACATCCTCCCACCTTCTGGAGCTTTTTCTGTATACCTGCCAGGCTTTAATCATAAAATGAACTTTAAAGAGCCCTTGGGCTACCGGGTCCTCAGGATTCATCCCCGAGTACTTTCTCATTCTGAACCTGAGTCTCTCATGTGATTTCTGTGTTGTGGGTTGTTATTATCCCAGTTAGATAAGCAGATATTTCTGCTCTATCAGAATTACTCTCGGTCCAGGGGGTGCTAGGGGGTGTGTGCGTGTTGTGTTGTGTTAGTTCATTCTTGTTCTTGCATAGCTGCCTGCCGAATCATCCCCCCCCCCCCCCCCCCAAACATTCTTCTCCAGTGAATAACATACTGTTGTGGTTTAACCGGGCTGGCAGGTAAACACCATGCAGCCGTTCGCTCACCCTCCCCCCTCCCTCTCTGGGATGGGGGAGAGAAATGGGAAAGTGAAGCCTGTGAGTTGAGATAAAGACAGTTTATTAAGACAGGAAAATAATAATAATTGTTATATCTGTTGTTCAGCATGATGTCAGATGGGATGGAATACCCCTTTGGCCAGTTTGGGTCAGCTGTCCTGGGTCTGTCCCCTCCCAGCTCTTGCTGCACCCCCAGCCTACCCATTGTCAGGACAAAGCAAGAAGTTGAAACATCTTTGGCTTGGTGTAAGCACTGCTCTGCAACAATTAAAACATCGGGGTGTTATCAGCGCACTTCTCATCCTAAGCCAAAACATAGCACCCTACCAGCTACTAGGAGGAAAATTAACTCTGTCCTAACAGAAACCAGGACATCTAGCCACCCCTTATTCCATACCATTTACGTCATGCTCAGGTTACACTCTTTCCTGTACATTCTAATTAATCGCCATTTCCATCTATGGTATATAGCAGTCATACTAGTGATGACATACAGTATTATATGGTAATTAACATGATACAATTCAACTCATGGGCTACTCTCACCCAGTATTAAATCCCCTTGAGGTACACGCCGGACCTCCCCATCCTTTTGCATTACCCACCATGTGCATCCAGGTCCCTGAGCAAAAGTAATTCCACGAATGGGTTTGCCTTTTCCCGAGGCAGGAGTAGCCCAGACTGTCTTCCCCAGCATATTTCTTACATGCACTGCAGGAACTTTATCCCCTTCTACAGTACGTAACAGGTTTGATTGGGCAGGTCCAGCTTGGTTGGCAGATCCCCTAGTATTGACTAACCAGGTGGCCTTTGCCAAATGCGTATCCCAATTTTTGAATGTCCCAGCGCCCATTGCTTTCAATGTAGTCTTTAACAGTCCATTGTATCGTTCAACTTTTCCGGAGGCTGGTGCATGATAGGGGATGTGATACACCCACTCAATACCATGCTCTTTGGCCCAAGTGTCTATAAGGTTGTTTCGGAAATGAGTCCCATTGTCTGACTCTATTCTTTCTGGGGCGCCATGTCGCCATAGGACTTGCTTTTCAAGGCCCAGGATAGTGTTCCGGGCGGTGGCATGGGGCACAGGATATGTTTCCAGCCATCCGGTGGTTGCTTCCACCGTTGTAAGTACGTGGCTCTTGCCATTGCGAGTTTGAGGGAGTGTGATGTAATCAATCTGCCAGGCCTCTCCATATTTATATTTCAGCCATCGTCCTCCATACCAAAGAGGCTTTGACCGTTTGGCTTGCTTGATTGCAGCACATGTTTCACAGTCATGAATAACCTGTGCTATAGCGTCCATGGTCAGGTCCACCCCTCGATCACGAGCCCATCTGTATGTTGCATCTCTACCTTGATGGCCTGAGGTGTCATGGGCCCATCAGGCTATAAATAATTCACCTTTATGCTGCCAATCCAGATCCACCTGAGCCACTTCAATCTTAGCAGCCTGATCCACCTGCTGGTTGTTCTGATGTTCTTCAGTAGCCCAGTTCTTGGGCACATGAGCATCTACGTGGCATACCTTTACAGCCAGGTTCTCTACAAGGGCAGCAGTATCTTGCCACAATGCAGCAGCCCAGATGGGTTTGCCCCTGCGCTGCCAGTTGTTTTGCTTCCATTGCTGTAATCGCCCCCACAGGGCATTTGCTACCATCCATGAATCCGTAGAGAGAGAACTGGCCACTTTTCTCCTTCAGCAATATCTAAAGCCAGCTGAATGACCTTCATTTCTGCAAACTGACTCGAGTCACCTTCTCCCGCAGCAGCTTCTGCAACTCGTGGTGTAGGACTCCATACAGCAGCCTTCCATCTCCGATGCTTTCCCACAATACGACACGACCCATCAGTGAACAGGGCATATTTCTTCTCATTCTCTGGTAACTGGTTGTACAGTGGGGCTTCTTCAGCACGGACCACCTCCTCCTCTGATGATATCCCAAAGTATTTGCCTTCTGGCCAGTCCATAATCACCTCCAAGATTCCTGGGCGACTGGGGTTTCCTATTCGAGCCCGCTGAGTAATCAGTGCAACCCACTTGCTCCAGGTAGCATCAGTTGCATGATGTGTAGAGGGGACCCTTCCTTTGAACATCCAGCCTAGTACCGGCAGTCGGGGTGCCAGGAAGAGCTGCGCTTCAGTACCGACCACCTCCGAAGCAGATCGAACTTCTTCATATGCTGCCAATATCTCTTTTTCGGTTGGAGTGTAGCAGGCCTCAGATCCTCTGTATCCCCGACTCCAAAACCCCAGGGGCCGACCTCGAGTTTCCCCAGGTTCTTTCTGCCAGAGGCTCCAGGTGGGGCCATTCTCCCCGGCTGCGGTGTAGAGCACATTCTTTACATCTGGTCCTGTTCGGACTGGCCTAAGGGCTACTGCATGAACTATTTCCTGCTTGATTTGTTCAAAGGCTTGTCGTTGCTCAGGGCCCCATTCAAACTCATTCTTCTTACGGGTTACTTGGTAGAGCGGGTTTACAATCAGACTGTAATTTGGAATGTGCGTTCTCCGAAACCCCGGGACGCCTAGGAAAGTTTGTGTTTCTTTTTTGCTAGTTGGTGGAGACATAGCTGTTATTTTGTTGATCACATCCATTGGGATTTGACAGCGTCCATCTTGCCATTTTATTCCTAAAAACTGGATCTCTCGTGCAGATCCTTTGACTTTTTTTCATTTTATGGCAAAACCTGCCTTCAGAAGGATTTGGACTATTTTCTTCCCTTTCTCGAAAACTTCCTCTGCTGTGTCACCCCACACAATGATGTCATCGATGTACTGCAGGTGTTCAGGAGCTTCCCCCTGCTCCAGCGCAGACTGGATCAGTCCATGGCAAATGGTAGGGCTGTGTTTCCACCCCTGGGGCAGCCGATTCCAGGTGTACTGGAGACCCCTCCAAGTGAAAGTAAACTGTGGCCTGCACTCTGCTGCTAGAGGGATGGAGAAAAAGTGCATTAGCGATATCAGTTGTGGTGTACCACTTGGCTGCCTTCGATTCCAGTTCGTACTGGAGTTCCAGCATGTCCGGCACTGCAGCACTCAGTGGTGGTGTGACTTCGTTCAGACCCCGATAGTCCACTGTTAGCCTCCACTCACCATTAGACTTTCGCACTGGCCATATGGGACTACTGAAAGGTGAATGAGTCTTGCTGAGCACTCCTTGGCTCTCCAGTTGACGAATTAGCTTATGGATGGGAATCGGGGAGTCTCGGTTGGTGCGATATTGCCGCCAGTGCACAGTTGTGGTAGCGATTGGCACTTGCTGTTCTTCGACCCTCAACAACCCCACAACAGAAGGGTCCTCCGAGAGACCGGGCAAGGTAGACAACTATTTAATGTCCTCTGTCTCTAAGGCAGCTATGCCAAAAGCCCACCGGAACCCTTTTGGGTCCTTGAAACATCCTCTTCTAAGGTGGTCTATGCCAAGGATGCACGGAGCATCCGGGCCAGTCACAATGTGGTGCTTTTCCCACTCATTCCCAGTCAGACTCACTTCAGCCTCTGATACAGTTAACTGCTGAGATCTCCCCGTCACTCCATAAATAGAGATGGGCTCTGGCCCTTTATAGCTTCATGGCATCAGAGTACATCGTGCACCTCCCTCTCTGGGATGGGGGAGAGAAACGGGAAAGTGAAGCCTGTTAGTTGAGATAAAGACAGTTTATTAAGACAGGAAAATAATAATAGCAATAATGATAATAACAATAATGATGATAATCGTACTACTACTAATAACGTGTACGAAACAAGTGATGCGCAATGCAATTGCTCACCACCCGCTGACCGATGCCCAACCTAACCCCGAGCAGCCGGCCCCCCTCCCCCGGCTAGCCACCCCTATATATTGTTTAGCATGACGTCAGATGGGATGGAATACCCCCTTTGGCTAGTTTGGGTCAGCTGTCCTGGGTCTGTCCCCTCCCAGCTCCTGCTGCACCCCCAGCCTGCCCACTGGCAGGACAGAGCGAGAAGCTGAGACGTCCTTGGCTTGGTGTAAGCACTGCTCTGCAACAATTGAAACATCAGCATGTTATCAGCACTCTTCTCATCCTAAGCCAAAACACAGCACCCTACCAGCTACTAGGAGGAAAATTAACTCTGTCCTAACTGAAAGCAGGACACATACTCAGGATTGACATTTCCCCCCCGAGAATACAAATTAGGCCTTTAGAAACGGATTTGGCTGTTTTGCTAGGCCCTCAATTAAAGACTTCATTTCCTTCTTAAAACTCCTAACCTCTCTGCTGGTAAGGGGGGAGTGGCACCGGCCCCGCATCGGCCCTGCCAGCCCACCCCCCCCACCCCCGCTCCTGCCACTCCACGCTTCCAGGCGCGACTTCTCCAGGGACAGCATCGATTGCAGTCCCTGTCTCCCCTCCTGGAGCAGCTGCCACTGCCTCCAGTGCAATATTAGGATTATAGGGAGCATAACTTGATTCCTCATCCAAAAAAGGCGTCTTATTGTTTACATATAAATTCAAAGCCTGAATTTTCATCAGACCCATATTTTGGCCAAAATTCTGAAGTTCCTTTTATTGGCTTTTTAGGCCAGACAATTATACAATTTCAAACCATTTTTTAATTATATATTTTTTAATCTTTTTCCCTAGTTTTTGGATTGCTTTTCCAAATTCTTATTCTCTCCAAACGACTATCCTTAGGCACAGTCCTGGGGTCTCCATCCCCACCCTGCTGACTCTTGGAACCCTTAATCCCCATCTCTTCCTGACGTGCTGCTGTGGACTTTACCACCCGGAGGGTACCACACGCCTTCACCTAGGATTAGGACAGAGGTGAGGTGTATCGCCAAGCACCTCACTTCACCATGCTCGGGGTACTGTACACCTAAGGGCCCAAACCCCCCGAGACTCTCTTTTGCTTCATCCCTCTCCAGCCGAGTGGACTTTGTTCATCCCCTTGCGGGACTACAGAACCTCGCGGATCGGGACTCCACGCTCGCTTTGCACTAAAAGTGCTTCTCATTCACGTTCCATACAAGAGTCTCCCCGAACCCAACCCGAGGCAAGATACGGTAAAATTTCCCTTACCTTAGTCCGTGCACAGCTTCCCGGTCCAGGTTATCAGCAGTAATCCCTGTGCCTGTTCCTGATCGGGGCTGGACTATGTCTCAGCTGTGTCTGTGGTATGTCAGTGCTGGCCTCCCTTCTCCCCAGAGCTTCGCAGATCCTGTCTTCAGATTAACGGTCTCGGTCTTTTGCCGGCCATACCAAGATGACCCACCACCCCCGATGGGACCGCTGAAATCAGTGGGGTGCACCTTCCTGTCTGTGGTGGCAAGAAAGCTTCAGCAGGCGACAAGATCCCGGACGAGCCCCCAAATTATGAGAAAAATCTCAACTAATTTTCTTCAGACAGGACCTTTTGTGAAGCTATTTTATTCACGATTGCAATGGTGGGCGTCCTGTCAATTAGGAGCACATTTTAGTAAACAAATCATAACCTTTTATTCCCTATTACCCGACACCTGATCACCTCCCCTGTTTCCTCATTGGCTGAGTACTACAGGTTCACAAGCTACTCGACGCTCCTCTATACCATATGTGTACAATTCTTCTTTTTTTCAACCCTTTAATTTCTCCTTTCTTATGTTTTGAGAACTTGTGATCTTTGTTTTACTGTTCTCACACTGCTCATCCTGTTTTTCTCAAGCTTCCACCTTATGTTGGAACAGTGAGGCCTTCTACTGTCCACTTATCTACTTACCATTTCTCCTTATTATGATTACACAACTACCTTTGAATACAGAAAATTAGTTCTCTACTGCAAAAACACAACTTAGTTTCTCACAGTGTTAACTCTTCATTAAAAAATGTATTTTTTCAGTGTATTGTTTCTGGAGAGTTTCTAGCGTAGAACAACAGTGTCTTGAACAGGATGAAATCTGGCAGTCAGTTCTTCTGTGCAAGATGCAGGTTCCAGTCTCTTATTGGCATCCTGATGCAAGATGAGATTGAGATGACCGGACTGCAGGATGTCTGCTTGATCTCCAGATTCCGGGTTCCTGTTACAGACTGGCTGCTTTCACAGTGACAGTTGCAGGATGAGATGAATAAGCTGCAGTTGGGCCACGTGCTTCGCATAGCACAAGTATCTTCTGCTTGAAGTGTGCTTGCCTAGAAGCAAAAGGGAGCTGGATGGCTTCTAATTCAGTTGGCAAGCATTATATGCCGTAAAACTACAGAAAGTGGTCCAGATTATTTGCACAGCTTTGAAGAATTTCTTAGTACCTAGTAGATTTTTTCTTCTGCTGACAGCAGCAAAGTCTTTTAGCTCTTAAATATACCTGGTATTCTATGCATAGCTCATCTTCAGGGCCCTCACTGGAGTGTACAAATAACAACCTGTTGCTTATGAAGCTAGGTGTAGCTAATGCAAAGCAGACATCAAGGGGTTGTCGATCTCTTGGGACAAGAATTGAATTTACTGTTTCTTAAATAAGATCAATGAACCATTCTTTAGACATGAAAGACTGAATTAACAGTTTGTGACTTGCTGCCTTTTAAACTAATTTGCTGTTGGTTTTAAACTAATAAATTGTTTAAGCAGGTTTCAGGGTACAGAGGGAAGACTTGGTAATGCTTTTTGTTTTGTCTCTTCTTCCCGTAGGGATATGCTCCACCACCAAAAAGTGGAATTGAACAGAAGCGACCTGGGCGTCCCTTGAATATAACATCTCTAGTTAGGTTATCATCAGCAGTGCCAAACCAGATTTCCATTTCCTGGGCATCTGAAATTGGAAAGGTAAGCTGTATGTTTTGTAGGATGTGGGCAGTAGTCTGAATAACCTTGTCTAGTGTTCCTTCTAACCCACTGCCGGCAAGGCATGCGGTGTTATAAAGTGGCTGTGTTTATTTTTGATGCCAGGAAACAAAGCTAGCTCTAGAAGTACAGTAGCTTACAGTAACACACAAAACTTGCATACAGGTTGCAAAGACTTCCATATAGAGTTCACATAGATGGAGAGTATGGCTTTCTTTGAGAACTTTTTTGGGCAAGTTTGCCATTAGGGGTTGCCTGAAATATGTCAGAAATAGTCTTTTTGTGGTGTAAACACAGAACAGTTCAGACATAAAAGGGGAAGCTACTTTGTGGCCTAATGGTGTAATCATATAAACATGAGGTTATGTAGCCATGTCGTAAAGTTTTTTTCTCATTTTTTTGTGGCAATCTATTGGAGGAAGGCTTTTTAAAGTGACCAGATGTGCTAAGGCCCTGTGAGTGGGAGAGGAGACATGCATTTGCTCTTGATGTTTTTGTATTTTCTAACCAAATGATACCAAATAGTTCTACAAAAGGAATTTTTATTTTGTAGGGAGAACTAGTTCATGGATATTTCCATCTTTTCTTTTGAGATTCCTTATTTTTACATGAAAATGTCTTTTCTCCATTAAAACTGCACTTGTAAATAAAGTAAAACAGGTGGAATTTCCAGCTTGGAAAGCTCCTTGGTGGCAAGTTCCTGGAAAGTGTACAGGGAAGGTGTCAGGCTGCTAGTGCCAACTGCTGCAGAGTGATACATCTTGGTGATGCTGTGCTTGGGCCATAGTGGTGTGCGTCTGTAAGGGTATCTAAGCCACGTGCCCATTGTTAAAAAGGAAGAGTATTCCTGGAAGTTGGGGTAACTTGAGGGGGAGCTGACTTGAGTGCAGATATAGGGAGTATTGGAGACCTGGGGGGGGGGGGAGAGAGAGAAAAGCATCTTCATAATGCAGTTCTTCATGGAGAGCTGCGCTGAGGGGGGGGAAAGTGTGCTGGGTTTCAGTGGCAGGAGATGAAGCAGGTGGTGACAGGTGTGATACCTTTTGCTCTCCGGTCCCTGTAGGTAAATTTCTGGTTTTGAGGAAATGAGAAGTTATTGGTTTAAAAGGAATTGGCCCTTCAAATGGCCAGGTGACTGCTTAGGCCTTAGCTTTTCTAAGTAGAAGAACTTGCATAGCAGGCCTTTGCTATTCATCTTCTAAACGACACTCCATGCTGTCCCCAAGGGTGATACAGTAGGGCTTATACAGTAAGTATACAGTAGGCTGATACAGTAAGGGCTTATTAGCATCTACTTCTCTGATAGAAGAGGGCTTCTGAGGAGAGGAGGTATTTATCCCAGTCATCCTAGAGAGCTTATCAGGCTAGAGTCTGTAATATTAATCCTGTAGGCAATAAACAGTACAAAGCAGTCCATCTTTGCGAGGATAGGGAAAGCAAGACATTTGTCTTAGTGGCTTCCTGTGCATTTTGATAACTTTATCTGTTCATCTAGGTAAGAGCTGTCTCTGGTATTGCTGGTAAAGGAGGAGCAGGGTGGTAGATATTCTTAAAATTCCTGTGCAGTGTCTGGTTGTGTAAGAGCTACAAGAAGGTGGCCGGCAGGGAGTGGAAATGAGGGATTGCAGGTTGTGAGTGTTATGCAGATGAAACCATTATTATTCTGCAGTGGTGAGACTTGCAGATTCTTCTCCTCACTTGTGACCTTGGAGAGGAAATCCTGAACAAAGGAAGCTGGCAAGTGGCATGAATTAGGAAACAGCAGTAAATGCTAGGGAATATGGCCAGCCTGAGAGGAGCGGGTATGATATAATGAGGCTTGGCTTAAAAGCAGCAAGCTCAAGGTACAAAGAAGTTGATGCTGTTGTGTGCCATTTGGAGGTGGTGTTTGCTCCCAAAACAGCATCAATCATTTCTTTATAGCAAGTTTGTCTTTGAGCTCTGCTTTAAGATAGTGTCAGTGGAAAAAGGGAAATGTGTAGGAGACAAACACAAGAAGCTCTTACAGACTGCATGTTTTAAGAAAATGTATTGCCAGTCTAAGTCATCTTTTCAAGAAAAAGCCCAGATTGTCTCTTGGTTGTGGAGAATATTTTTTTGTAGTCAAGTCACAACTGGAGTGAGATAAATTGACTTGGATAGCAGAAGAATTCTGGCAGACTGCTGACTTTCATAGTAATGAAGTCATCTGTCAGTACTTCACAAAGTATTTCCATAACTACCAAACAAAAATTCAGTAACTTTTTGCTGTAGTGGAAGTACAGTGTTAAATCAATACTTCATCTTTAATTACTCTTTTTGTAGAATTACTCCATGTCTGTGTATCTTGTTCGTCAGCTCACTTCAGCTATGCTTTTGCAGAGGTTAAAAATGAAAGGTATCAGAAACCCCGATCATTCCAGAGCACTAAGTAAGTCAAATTTAACTTCCTGTTTTTCCTTACTGAGGGTGGTTGGCAGCTCTTTAAAACTAGAACTGGTAGTACCCAGGAGATTTGCAGCATTTTGAAAAGAAAGTCCATGTCCAGAGTATCAAAGGTTCTTTTTGCTGTTGCTGAGGTATCGTGCGTTGCTTCAGTGTAGGTCCCTAGCTAGGAGGGAGGAGTACTTAGCGATTTCATCTGAAATGTTCTCAAGAGAATTCTGAGAGCACTGCTTAGTGTAGTGGGCAGTGAGGTGCAGATAGATGGCCTAAATATGTGTTTTGTTCACCTGTATGTGCTGCTAATTGTCTTGTCTTTACACCTCACTCCCTGATGTGATGTGATGTCTCCTTGCACGTTGGGTAGAGTTTGCTCTACTAAACATTGTGGCCAGAACTGCATCTGCTGCACATCAAAACAGTCTCACGATGCCTGTGAAGCTATTCTTATATGGTATTTGCTCTGAACTAGCTTCCTTAAATGCTCAGGGCTTCTTAGATAGCTGGAAACAAAGTATATGTACTAGAGAATCAAGATTAGCATTTTAAGTAGTTGTGCCCATCTCTAACTTCTTAATTTATTTTGGTAGTTAAAGAAAAACTAACGGCAGATCCTGATAGTGAGATTGCCACAACCAGTCTGCGGGTTTCTCTGATGTGTCCTGTAAGTAAGGCTGGAAATTACCATATACAGATTTGTGTTTTCATCTTTAGTGCAGAGTTGGTCTGCTTTTAAAACACCCTGCTTCAGAAACTTAACTGGCTTTTGTTATACTGATTCATTAATGCAAATGAGGAGGAGAACCAACTATGGTTTAGACCTGTGAATACTTAAGCTGTAATGCAGTCAGAGTCAAGTTGCTACTTGTGTGTATATTGAGGCCTTTAAAAGTAAAAGGAGCGATTTTGTGCATGGAGGCATTGAGCCTACCTGGGAAGGGTGATAGAATAATTAAAGGGCACAGTGAGAAACAGAACTTCAGACCTCCTGGTCCCGGTGATATTGCTTTTACTGCCAGCTACTATAAAGGAAACAAACAGATCACCTAGTAACAAGGTGGTGCTGCCTTGGGTTTTCTCTTTCCAGGTAGAAACTGACCTTGTGTTTGTGACTGGTCTGTTTAAGTCTTATGCTGAAATGGGTATAATGCCATTCTCAGTCTAACATAACTATAGTTCACAAAATAATCAAACCTTGAGGTATTTGGCAAAAAATGACAAAAGGGGGTGCTTCAGTAGGTCTTCCTATTAAAAATAAAATCCTAGAAATAATGTTGATGCAGGTCCACTTGAAATGTTTCTGACAGTTCTTAACTTAGTCATAAGACTTTGAGGACTGCTGTATTGTTCACTCAGGTACTTTGTATGTGCTTTGGAGTGGATTTGCATGCAGTGACCTAGTGTTGGGCACTCTATAATGAGAAGTGACTGTTACCTTGCTGGTTGCATCTGATTTCATTGTTAGCTATCCAGGTCTACTTTGCTTTCTTTTCTTCTGACATTCTTTAAATGCACCTCCTGCAGCTGGGAAAAATGAGACTGACAATCCCATGCCGGGCTGTTACTTGCACACACCTGCAATGTTTTGATGCTGCTCTTTATCTTCAAATGAATGAGAAGAAGCCTACCTGGATCTGTCCTGTCTGTGACAAGAAGGCAGCTTATGAGAGCCTAATACTAGATGGGTAAGAGACTGGGCTTGCAGAGTACAAAATTACTTCAAATTTTTCATGTTGTACTAATTGTTTTTGTGACCTGAGGTTTAGCCATTTCTATTCTTGTTCTCAGAAGTACATTAGACTGTGAGGAACCATTAGAATCCTTTTGTTTCTATTCCCATGTAACAAACTGTAAGAAATCATCTTGTAACTGCATCATCAAACTCCTGAGCCTCAGCATATCCTCTCTGGAGAAAATCAAATGTGACACCTACAGATGTCTCTCTTTTACATGAACTATCCGTGAGGCTATTAACTCTTAAAATTTAGCTTATAAACTGTGTAAAACTTGATTGAAAGGGTGATTGCTTCTACTGCTGTATGGGAATCTCTAAACTGCGATAATGTTGGAGTAGGACATGGGTAGGTTGGGATCATTCTTTGATTTTGATGTATGGATGTCTGCAAAGGCTGTAACTACAGGTCTTCAGGGAAGACAAATTAGGGGGAGAGTATGTACTGTAGGTCAGTGTTGATTGTAATCAACTTCTTAACTGTCTCATTTTTGCTTAGGAAAAGCCTGGAATCAAAATCACTTAACTTTATTTTTCAGGCTCTTTATGGAAATCCTTAATGAATGTTCAGACGTGGATGAGATTAAATTCCAAGAAGATGGTTCCTGGTGCCCCATGAGGCCTAAAAAAGATGCTGTGAAAGTTTCAAGTCCACAGTGCACCAAAATAGAAAGTGAGTATGTCTTGGATATTGGTTGCAAACAACCAGAAAAGCTTGATGCCTTGAGACTTAATTGTAGCTGGGATAATGGGTATGGATGTTGATGTTTTTTGTGGGATGTGTGCGAAGTAACTTATTTAAACTAAAAAGAAAGGATTGTATCTCTAAAAATGTGCATTTGTGGGTTTTGTCTCTATTCTTTATAATAGCACTTTAAAAAAGTTGCTCTTGTTGTAGGTCCTTAAACTTAAGTGAAGATTAAAGCTTGTGCTCAATAATTCTCACACAGAATATTACTACTAATATTACTAATAAAACTGTTCCTGGGCCATGATGGCCTCTGCAGTGGTCAGGAAGATGAGCTAAAACAGTATTTTGAGATGCTGGTTCTGCTGTAAATTGAAACTGCTGATGTCAATGGCCTTTTTTAAAAAAAGTGGTATATTATTTTCTGGTTTAGGTTCCAGTGTTGTTAGCAAACCATGTTCTGTGACAGTGGCCAACGAGGTAAACAAGAAGAAAGTTGATGTGATTGACTTGACAATTGAAAGCTCTTCTGACGAAGATGATGATCCTCCTGCCAAAAGGAAGTGTATATTTATGTCTGAAGCACAAGGAAGCCCAACCAAAGGGTTTGTCAATTTTAAAGTTAGTTATTTTGTAATGTCTCGGATAAACTGACGTGTAGACATATGGGATCTCTTTGGGATGCAGGTCTACTTCCCCTTCTTTACAGGGGGGATTTCGGGCCCTTGCTTTGCCAGGGGAGGCCCGGGACAGCAGTGTGACCAGGCAGCACCTGCCAGCTCTTGTGAGAGAGACTGACAGGGAGTGGGCGTTGCCAGGGCAACAGCCCCATGCCCTCTGCCTAGAAACTGCCTCTGGGAGGGCAGTGAGCATCACTGCCCACTGCAAGCAGGGAGGGGCAACCAGTGTGTGAGAACCACCCACAGTGCGCTGCAGCGGTGGGTGTGAGAGCTCATGTGGTGGGGCACAGGGATTCTGTCCCTTCTCCCTTTTGAGTTCATCCTATCTACTGGCAGTCTCTGTGACCACAGTTTTTACCATGGTCTCAACCAGGCAGAGAGCTTGCCCCAAAAAGACTGTGCTGACCCAAATGGAGGGGCTGTCCAGAGCTGTCTGGACACATACAGGTCTCTGGCTGCAGGGAGTGCCAGAGCCTGCTGCTGATGGGGGAGGGTGGCAGGTATTCCACCTGTGTGAGGTGTGAGCAGGTGGAAGATCTGGTCAGCATGATGGCAGAGATGAAAGAGCAGGTTGAGAGACTGAGGGCGATCAGGGACTCTGAGCAGGAGATCAACTGGTAGAGTAGCTCCCTGGTGTGCCAGAGGGAGAGGTGCCAGGGATATACCTCACAATTGGTGCTTGACCACCTGCCCTGCTCCTGTTGGACAGAGGAGGGGGACCTGAGGGATGGAGAGGGTCCCTGCTCAGCATCGTGGGTGAACCCCCCCACTTCCCTCGCGTCCCCAGGTCCCCCTAAGCAATAGGTTTGTAGCATTGAACACTGAAGGGGGAGGTAAGTGGGGAGGTGTGGGAAGGTTCCCCAAAGAGGTTACTAAGGACAAGGCAGTAGACTCCATGCATTCAGGCTGCCTCTGCCAGGAAAGAAAGAAGGGTGGTTGTGGTAGGTGACTCCCTTCGCAGAGGAACGGAGGGTCCCATTTACAGACCAGACCCGGACCTGAGCCATAGGGAAGTGTGCTGCCTACCTGGGGCCCGGGTCAGGGACATAACTAGAAAACTCCCAGAGCTGGTTCACCCCACTGATTATTACCTATTACTCATAGTTCAAGCGGACAGTGATTAAATCACTCAGAGAAGCCAGTGAACTATGAAGAGAGATTTCAGGGGTTTAGGGTGAATAGTTCAAGGAGTGGGAGCGCAAGTCATGTTTTGTTCTATTTCTTCTGGGGAGGTGGAGGACATGGAGAGGGCTAGGAAAACACAGGTAATGAATAATTGGCTGAGAGGCTGGTGTTGAGACAGGAACTTTGGGTTCTTTGACAATGGGGCAGTTTACTTGACCCCTGGCTTGTTGTCAATGAATGGAACTCACCTGTCTCAAAAGGGGAAATGAATCCTAGTGCAGGAGCTAGCAGGACTTGTGGAGAGAGCTTTAAACTAACTGTGACAGGGGAAGGGGGTAAAAACAGGGCTCACCAGAGAAGTGCATAGGGGAACAATGCTGAAGCTGGTAATGAGGCAGATGTCTCATCTGAAGTGCATCTATACCAATGCATGCATCACGGACAACAAACAGGAGGAGCTAGAAGTGATTGTGTGAGAGGCTAACTTTGACCTAGTTGCAATAACTGAAACATGGTGGGATCACTCCTACGACTGGAGTACTGTGATGGATGGCTACAAGCTCTTCAGAAGGGATAGACAAGGTAGGAAGGGTGGTGGTGTGGCTCTTTAATATAAAGTGTTTTGATGTTGAAGAGCTTGCGGTTGGGAATGATAAAGTTGAGTGTCTATGGATAAGAATCAGGGGGAAAGCCTGTAGGGGTGACATCTTGGTGGGGGTCTGTTATAAACCACCTAATCAGGATGAAGAGATGGATGAGACATTCTATGAGCAGCTTGCAATAGTTACATGATCGCCAGCACTCATTCTCATGGGAGGCTTCAACTTCCCTGATATAAGCTGGAAGTATAACACTGCGCAGAGGAAGCAGTCCAGAAGGTTTCTAGAGTGTGTGGAAGATAGCTTCCTGACACAGCTGGCTCAAGAGCCTACCAGGGGAGGTGCACTGCTCTGCAACAATTAAAACATCAGGGTGTTATCAGCACTCTTCTCATCCTAAGCCAAACATAGCATTCTACCAGCTACTAGGAAGAAAATTAACTCTGTCCTAACTGAAACCATGACAGTGGGAATAGAGAAAGACTTTAACTGGCTGCATGTTCCTAGGGAGCTGAGCTTAGCTTGGGTTCAGCTGTGAGCAAAGATGGGTTTGATGCTTAACTCTTGTGTTGGTATTCTGTGCTCCAGGGGTTGAATAATGTCAGTTGCATCCTTGGCAAGACAGGTTATCCCTGAGGAACAGTGATGTGGAGAAACTTAGTGCCCTTCTCCTGGCTCAGACTACATGTGCATCCCTCCCAGGGTGCTCTGCAGATACAGAGAGCCACTTCTGATCCCAAACGGACTGTTGTCAATGACTCCAGCACTGTATTTTGTTTTAATACCAACTTGCTCTTATGTCACAGATGCTGTTGAGAGCCAAGATGTGATCATGTTATTATGAAGACTGTTATGAAAGAGGAAATTAGAGTGGAGTACTGTGTAGTGAGTAGCCACACTGTAGTTGTGCTGGAACACAGTGACTGTGTGAAGGAGTGCACAGCTGTGCATAAATTCTCTTCTGTAACTAATGGCCAGGCTGTTTGTAACATCCCATGCTGTTTAAAACAGGGTTCTCATGTATCAGCCATCTACTGTCAGACTGCCCAGCGTGACAACGGTTGATACTGCTGCTATTCCTCCTTCGTTAACAGACTACTCAGTGCCATTCCATCACCCACCAATATCTAGTATTTCCTCGGACTTGCCAGGTAGGTGGTGGCTATTTTTCACGTGCATTCTGACAGCCTTATTAAATCTCTGGGGTGGGTAAAAAAAAGAAATGGAGATCAGTTTTTTTAAATGGGACAAGACTGTATGTAGTATTGCACTGATGTGATGTCTAGACAAGTTTAGTACAAGCTGTCTTCCCAGTGTGAAACTATGCTTCAACAGTGATGTGAAAAACCTTGCTTCTGAGGTACACCCTGACACTGGCGCTCTGAAATGGCAGCCAGAAACACTTCTTGCTGTATTCAGTTAGACTTTATGTAAACGTCCAATTGTTATGTGTGGTAGATGCGAGGGAGAGTAGCTGCTTATTTAAATTCTAGAAATATAATGGCACTGACTCATCCCAGCCCTTAATGTAGAGATTTCTGCTAGCTGATTCTAGTGGTGCTCTGTCTAGACTGTATGAAAAAGGTTAAGGTGAGCTACAATATGTAAGCTGACCTCTATTGACTTTCTTTACCTAGACATACCCTAAATGCCTATGATGTATTCTTCAACACTGCTGCTAAATATCAGACAAAAGGTGGGGATAATGATTGTTTTCTATCCTGGCTCCTTGAAAAGAATTGTGTAGGGGGACTCTGGGGGTTCTCTTTGCTGGCCGTAGTGAACACAGAGCCCAGGAAACAGTGACTTGTGACAAGAGGTGTCACATGGGCCTCCTGTACTTCCCTCACCCACTCTGTTGCCTGTCTTCATTTTTCCCCTGCAACATCTCTGGGGTTTTTCCTCTTTTTTCAGTACCAGTTTGGCAAGGGGATGGATATCCTTCCCCTTGTTTCTCTGTTGCCTTACTGCTCCCTCCCTCCACTTCTCCCTTGGTAAGAAATCCATAGTATTTCCAAATTGGATAGGAGACTAATCTGAGAGAACAGAAGCTTAGAACTGTTTTGTTTATCTTGTACATCTCTATCATTTGAAGTTTGAGAGTATTCATGACCAAAAGCTGTGAATTCTATAAAAGCAGCTGGGCTTAAATCTCCTTCAAAACTTTTCTGTGACTTTCTGTGATGGAGGAAAGGAGAGATGCTGCTGGCCAGAACAGACCTGGAGGGTAATGAGAGAGGGAGGGAGGAAGCTTACCATTTCTTTCTGTTGACATAGCGAACACAAGGCCAAGATTTCAAAACAAAAAAAAGTCTGTGATTTTTCATTGGTTTCATATTTTTAAACATCTTGCCTTAAATACTTATACACTAATGGTGTATAAGATGGACACTAGTTCTCGCTGCTCGTAGAGGATATACCTTGAACTACTTGTAGTTTCCTCTTCATTCCTTTTATCTGTCTAGACACAAAGCGGGGATGATATTAGAAAAGTTTCCTTATTGGCTGCCCATGGGTGGAGGAAGAGACCTGCTGCTTGTTTTTGGACTTGTGCATGTTGTGACTTTACTTCATTCCAGCATCTTTAATGTGATGACACTCTTCATGTCCCAGTTTGGCCAAGTCAGGTACAATATGCAGTGAAACTTGCATTATGAACCAACAGCTCCAACTGGCAACCTCCATCTAAGCAACCACGTTGAACCACCCTGCAATATCGAGTGAATGCATTGCAATATCCAGTGAATACATTGTCATTCTCATTCTTAAAAAGAGACACTTGTACTAGAAAACATGTTTTGCTGCTGCCTGAAGTAATTAAGAGTTGGTGTTACAGTGATATACTTCATTTAGAAACTGTATAGCAATTGCAAAATCTGTTCTACAAAAACAACAAAGTTCCTTAAACTTCTTCTTTATGAAGAGAATAAAGATGCATCAGTTTATTATCCTTCTTCTTTCTAGGTCTGGATTTTCTTTCAATAATCCCAGTTGATTCACAGGTATGTTTTTGAACTGCTGTGGGCTTAACTTCTAAGCCTGTTTTTTTGACATACTGATCAAGTAACTGTCAGGATGTTGTCATCCATATTGTGCTTGCGATCCACTTGCTTAGACCTAACCACAGACCAGGAAAATGCATTTGCCCAACAAGAGGTGGTAAAAAGAAAAGAGGCATTAAGGAAGGATTCAGTTTGACTTCACTGTGATAAATTCAAGCACAGGAAACTACTGATAGTTTATCTTTGCCTTACAGAAGCAGATACTTGCACACATGCTGCTGCCATGAATACAACCATGCATTCATGCTCTTAGTTCACACTGTATCTGCAGGCCAGATTGACTTTTGTAAACATACTTCACTGCTGTTTCTGTTGGTTTTAATATTAGTTGTGGATTGAGTTCTAATGATGGGATCTTCATTAGTTTGGGCACGTTACTGAACGCTTTCACAAGTCCCTCAGTGTGATTACTTGATGCCTCACTTATAATCCAAAGCCAATGGAGTTTATGGAAATTTTGTAGGTCAAAAGTAACCAGTTAGTGCTTTTCCTTCCATGGAAACAAACTTTACACAATTAAGAATGTAAGAATCTAGTTACAGTAAGTATCACAGATGGACTACAGCCTTCAAGGGGGGAATGCTGTCTCCTTAACTAAGATAGTATTCAACCTGGGGCCTTGTAAGAGCAGAGCTGAGGGAGAGAATCACCTCCCTTGATCTGCTGGCCACCTCGAGTTGTAGCCTGGGATATAATTGGCTTTCTGGGCTGCAAGTACACTGCTAGCTCGTATCTAGCTATTCATTCACCAGCACTCCCAAGTCCTTCTCAGCAGGGCTGCTCTCAACCTATTCATCCCCTAGTCTGTGCTGATATTGGGGATCACCCTGACCCATGTGCAGGACCTTGGTCTGCTCCTTAAGCCTGTCAAGGTACCTCTGGATGGCATCCCATCTTTCTAGTGCATCAAATGCACCTTTGAGCTTGGTGTTACCTGTGATTTGCTGAAGGTGCACTCCATCCCACTATGTCATTAATGAAGATACTAAATAGTACTGGTTCAAGTATGGTCTCTTAGGGGATGCTATTCATTACAGGTTTCCAGTTGGATGCTATGGTGGATGCTATAGTGTTTCCTAATGTGCCAGTAAATGCTCAAGCTAGCCTGTTCACAGGAGATATAACAGGGAGGAAGAGGAAGGAAGGGTTTGTGCTACCACCCCTGTTTGCTTACTTACTGTTTTGCAGAGCTCTGGTCTTGCTGTGCATGTGTTAATGAAGTTCTGCTAGTAACCCGTTTTGTGCTTGTTGTAGGGAAGATGTATCTTCAAAGCATACATTTCCCTTGTGCAGTTAGTCTCTTCATTCTTCATTGTTTGTTTCAAACAGTACTGTCCTCCTATGTTTTTGGATAGTCTCACCTCAACCTTAACAAGCAGCTCTCCTGGCAGCATCATCACATCAACCAGTCACCACGAAAGCAGCATGCACGTTAGCTCCTCCAGCAGGAGCAAGACAGGAGTTATAACCAGCAGTGGAGGCAGTGCTCCTGACATCATCTCACTGGACTGAAACAAGAGGCAGCCTTGGAACTCCAGGAGAAATTGCACAGAGCTGCTTGTTGTATCTCTGGAACTTCAGCATCTCAGAAGTTACACTGATATTTATTGAAAGGATTTGCCTTCTGGAAATGGAGTAAACTCATCTACACTAGGAACAGAAGTGATAGACTTTTTTTTTCTTGCTTGTTAAATATCTGGTAGAGAAAAGGCCCCTTCAAAACATACTTTTATGCTTCTGGCTTGTTCTGGGGAAACTGACTTTTTGTTGTTAGATAGAGTCCACAAATGGGTTTTAATTTTGTTGTAAAACACAGCAATAATGTAAAAAACTTTTTTAAATTAAAAAAGGCACTTAACCACTCCAGAACAACAACCTGGACAATGATGCAGAAGTGTATGCATCGGTGAATTTTTAATATTTTCACTGGGGCCTGTAATAAACTTCATTTAAGAAAATGAAGCTTTGTGAAATAGCCATGACTTGTTGTGGTGGTTTTACCGTGCTGGGCAGCTAAACCCCACAACCGCTCTCTCACTCCCCCTCCTTTAGATGAGGAGGGGGAGAAGTAAAGCAAAGAACAACTCACGGGTTGAGATAAGGATAATTTAATTAAAGGGTGTCCTGGTTTCAGTTAGAACAGAATTAATTTTCTTCCACCTATCCATCTATCCACCCCTTATTCCATACCATTTATGTCATGCTCAGGTTACACTCTTTTCCATACATTCTAATTAGTCACCTATAGTAGTCATGGTAGTGGTAACATACAGTATTATATAGCAATTAACATGGTACAATTCAGTTCATGGGCTATTCTCACCCAGTATTAAATCTCCTTGAGGTACACACCGGACCTCTCCGTTCTTTTGCATCACCCACCAAGTGTATCCAGGTCCCTGAGCGAAAACAATTCCACGAATGGGTTTGCCTTTTCCTGAGGCAGGAGTAGCCCAGACTGTTTTACCCAGCATATTTCTTACATGCACTACAGGAACTTTATCCCCTTCTACAGTACGTAACAGGTTTGATTGGGCAGGTCCAGCTCGGTTGGCAGATCCCCTAGTATTGACTAGCCAGGTGGCCTTTGCCAAATGCGTATCCCAGTTTTTGAATGTCCCAGCGCCCATTGCTTTCAATGTAGTCTTTAACAGTCCGTTGTATCGTTCAACTTTTCCGGAGGCTGGTGCATGATGAGGATGTGATACACCCACTCAATACCATGTTCTTTGGCCCAAGTGTCTATAAGGTTGTTTCGGAAATGAGTCCCATTGTCTGACTCTATTCTTTCTGGGGTACCATGTCGCCATAGGACTTGCTTTTCAAGGCCCAGGATAGTGTTCCGGGCGGTGGCATGAGGCACAGGATATGTTTCCAGCCATCCGGTGGTTGCTTCCACCGTTGTAAGTACGTGGCGCTTGCCATTGCGAGTTTGAGGGAGTGTGATGTAATCAATCTGCCAGGCCTCTCCATATTTATATTTCAGCCATCGTCCTCCATACCAAAGAGGCTTTGACCGTTTGGCTTGCTTGATTGCAGCACATGTTTCACAGTCATGAATAACCTGTGCTATAGCGTCCATGGTCAGGTCCACCCCTCGATCACGAGCCCATCTGTATGTTGCATCTCTACCTTGATGGCCTGAGGTGTCATGGGCCCATCGGGCTATAAATAATTCACCTTTATGCTGCTAATCCAGATCCACCTGAGCTACTTCAATCTTAGCAGCCTGATCCACCTGCTGGTTGTTCTGATGTTCTTCAGTAGCCCGATTCTTGGGCACATGAGCATCTACGTGACGTACTTTCACAGCCAGGTTCTCTACCCGAGCAGCAATATCTTGCCACAATGCAGCAGCCCAGATGGGTTTGCCCCTACGCTGCCAGTTGTTTTGCTTCCATTGCTGTAACCATCCCCACAGGGCATTTGCTACCATCCATGAATCAGTGTAGAGATAGAGAACTGGCCATTTTTCTCGTTCAGCAATGTCTAAAGCCAGCTGAATGGTCTTCACTTCTGCAAACTGACTCGATTCACCTTCTCCCTCAGCAGCTTCTGCAACTCGTGGTGTAGGACTCCATATAGCAGCCTTCCATCTCCGATGCTTCCCCACAATACGACAGGACCCATCAGTGAACAGGGCATATTTCTTTTCATTTTCTGGTAACTGGTTGTACAGTGGGGCTTCTTCAGCACGACCCACCTCCTCCTCTGATCATATCCCAAAGTATTTACCTTCTGGCCAGTCCATAATCACTTCCAAGATTCCTGGGCGACTGGGGTTTCCTATTCGAGCCCGCTGAGTAATTAGTGCAACCCACTTGCTCCATGTAGCATCAGTTGCATGATGCGTAGAAGAGACCCTTCCTTTGAACATCCAGCCTAGCACCGGCAATCGGGGTGCTAGGAGGAGCTGCGCTTCAGTACCGACCACCTCTGAAGCACATCGAACTCCTTCATATGCTGCCAATATCTCCTTTTCAGTTGGAGTATAGCGGGTCTCAGACCCTCTGTATCCCCGGCTCCAAAACCCCAGGGGCCGACCTCGAGTTTCCCCAGGTTCTTTCTGCCAGAGGCTCCAGGTGGGGCCTTTCTCCCCGGCTGCAGTGTAGAGCACATTCTTTACATCTGGTCCTGTTCGAACTGGCCCAAGGGCTACTGCATGGAGTATTTCCTGCTTGATTTGTTCAAAGGCTTGTCGTTCTTCAGGGCCCCATTCAAACTCATTCTTCTTACGGGTTACTTGGTAGAGCGGGTTTACAATCAGACTGTAATTTGGAATGTGCGTTCTCCGAAACCCCGGGACGCCTAGGAAAGTTTGTGTTTCTTTTTTGCTAGTTGGTGGAGACATAGCTGTTATTTTGTTGATCACATCCATTGGGATTTGACAGCGTCCATCTTGCCATTTTATTCCTAAAAACTGGATCTCTCATGCAGGTCCTTTGACTTTATTTTGTTTTATGGCAAAACCGGCTTTCAGAAGGATTTGGACTATTTTCTTCCCTTTCTCGAAAACTTCCTCTGCTGTGTCACCCCACACAATAATGTCATCGATGTACTGCAGGTGTTCAGGAGCTTCCCCCTGCTCCAGCGCAGACTGGATCAGTCCATGGCAAATGGTAGGGCTGTGTTTCCACCCCTGGGGCAGTCGATTCCAAGTATATTGGACTCCCCTCCAAGTGAAAGCAAACTGTGGCCTGCACTCTGCTGCTAGAGGGATGGAGAAAAATGCATTAGCGATATCAGTTGTGGTGTACCACTTGGCTGCCTTCGATTCCAGTTCGTACTGAAGTTCCAGCATGTCCGGCACTGCAGCACTCAGTGGTGGCGTCACTTCGTTCAGGCCCCGATAGTCCACTGTTAGTCTCCACTCGCCATTAGACTTTCGCACTGGCCATATGGGACTATTGAAAGGTGAATGAGTCTTGCTGATCACTCCTTGGCTCTCCAATTGACGAATTAGCTTATGGATGGGAATCAGGGAGTCCCAGTTAGTGCGATATTGCCGCCGGTGCACAGTTGTGGTAGTGATTGGCACTTGCTGTTCTTCGACTCTCAACAACCCCACAACAGAGGGGTCCTCTGAGAGACCAGGCAAGGTAGATAATTGTTTAATGTCCTCTGTCTCTAAGGCAGCTATACCAAAAGCCCACCTGAACCCTTTTGGGTCCTTGCAATATCCTCTTCTGAGATAGTCTATGCCAAGGATACATGGAGCATCCGGGCCAGTCACAATGCGGTGCTTTTGCCAGTCATTCCCAGTCAGACTCACTTCAGCCTCCAATACAGTCAACTGCTGAGATCCCCCTGTCACTCCACAAATACAGATGGGCTCTGGTCCTTTATAGCTCGATGGCATTATAGTGCATTGTGCACCGGTGTCTACTAAAGCCTTATACTTCTGTGCGTCTGATGTGCCAGGCCATCGAATCCACACAGTCCAATAAACTCGATTGTCCCTTTCCTCCCCCTGGCTGGAGGCAGGGCCTCCCTAATCCTGGTCGGAATCTTCTTCGTTTCTGTGTTTGAAGGACTGTCTGCTGGAAGTTGGAGCAGCAAACTTTTCAGAGAACCCCTTTTTCCTGATTGTTTTCTTTTGCAACTCACGTACCCGTGCCTCTAGGGTCGCGGTAGATTTTCCATCCCATTTTCTCATGTCCTCTCCATGGTCTCGTAAGTAAAACCACAGGGTAGCACGGGGTGAGTACCCACCATATCGTCTTCCTTGTGTGGATGAACGACTACCCCTGATAGCTGAGACACTGCTCTGTACAGGTGCGGAGGAGAATAATCTCTCTTCAAGTTGGTGAACCTTTTCAGAAAGTTTCTCCACAGTGTTCTCTTTTGGTCGGTGGACACTGGTTGGTTCAGGTGGGGATGAAGATAGATTCTCTTTAAGTTGGTGGAACTCTTCAGAAAGTTTCTCCACAGCTGAGACGCAGGCCTGTAAGGAAGAGGAGAGACTTTCTTCGTACTGCCGGAGTTGTTTAGCCACTTCATCCACTGTGGGTTCCTCATCCTCTTTCCAGGCCATTATTGCCAATGAGCTGGCATATGATGATGGTGCACTCCGTACAAACTTCCGCCACATGGGTCGCGTACACCTGACTTCATCTGGATCTTTGGATGTTTGTCTGAGGTCTGGATCCTCATAAATCACTTCCCGTATGGCTAATTCCCTCAGGTACTGGATTCCCTTCTCCATAGTGGTCCACTTGCCTGGTAGACATAAAAGTTCTTCCTTGAAGGGATACCTTTCCCTCACAGCTGACAGGAGACGCCTCCAGAGGCTGTGAGATTGTGCTCCATCTGCAATTGCTTTGTCAATGCCTGCGTCTCTAGCAAGGGATCCCAGTCGCCTGGCTTCCCTGCCATCTAATTCCACACAATTGGCTTCAGTGTCCCAGCATCGGAGCAGCCAGGTGACAAGCTGCTCACCTATACATCGACCAAAATCTTTTCGCACATCTCATAACTCACGCTCGTTTAGGCTTCGGGTAGTTACTGTTGATTTTTCGGCATCCTCATCTTCCTCCTCCTGAACCCTTGATGGCCCAGCGTCGTCGTCGTCTCCGTCGTCTCTATACCTAGATTTGGCAGAAGATTCTCTGCGTTCTAAACAACCTGAATCTCTATACCATTTTTTCACCTTCTCTACAGGGGCAGCTTGCACTGCTACAGCTCGTTTCTCTGACCTTGTTACAGGGTCTGCCACAGAGGTTGGAATACCCTCTGCAGGGTCAACTTGCACTGCTACAGCTCGTTTCTCTGACCCAGCCACAGGAGCTGGAGCGGCTGCAGGAGCTGGAGCAGCTGCAGGAACCGGAGCTGGAGCAGCTGCAGGAGCTGGAACTGGTGCGGCTGCAGGAGCTTGAACTGGAGCAGCTGCAGGAACCGGAGCTGGAGCGGCTGCAGGAGCTGGAACTGGAGCGGCTGCAGGAACCGGAGCTGGAGCGGCTGCAGGAGCCGGAGCTGGAGCGGCTGCAGGAGCTGGAACTGGAGCAGCTGCAGGAGCTGGGACTGGAGCAGCTTCAGGAGCTGGGACTGGAGCGGCTGCAGGAACTGGGACTGGAGCGGCTGCAGGAGCTGGGACTGGAGCGGCTGCAGGAGTTGGGACTGGAGCGGCTGCAGGAGCTGGGACTGGAGCGGCTTCAGGAGTTGGGACTGGAGCGGCTGCAGGAACTGGGACTGGAGCGGCTGCAGGAACTGGGACTGGAGCGGCTTCAGGAACTGGGACTGGAGCATCTGCAGAAGCTGGGACTGGAGCGGCCGCAGAGTCCACCGTAGGGGTCACAATGGCCGTTGGATCTGTCACGGGACTTGGAGTGGCCGCAGGGTCTGTCACTAAGTTGATAGCAGTATCCATGGCAGCTCGATAGGCATGAGCCAGGCCCCAGCATGTTACAATGATTTGTGTTACTTTGGAACTTCCCGAATCGCGACACCTTTTTTTCAAGCATTCTGCCAGTTTTTGAGGATTTTGCAGTTGTTCAGGGGTGAATTTCCAAAACACTGGGGGTGCCAACTGCTCTAGATGCCTGCCCATATCCTCCCATACTCCCTGGCACCCACAACTATACTGCCTCCGGGCAGATCTCTGGATGAGCTTCCTAAGTAGTTGTTTAACTTTAAGCAGAACCTGAAGCGCATTCAGGAGGCAGAACAACAGGACTATGCTGGTCTGAGTATCCCAAGGATATTCAATATCTTGGAGAGCTATTGTAATAAACTCGGAGGATAAGAGGGTGGTGAAGGAGGAAGGGAGAGTGATCAAGGAGGATAAGGGGGTGGTGAAGGAGAAAGGGAGAGTGATCAAGTAAGAAAAATTATCTTCCCCTTTCCCCTCCACAGATTGACTCCCTAATGAAAAAAGGCAACAGATATAATTGCTAATAGTTTCCAAAATACAGTTTCCAAAGTATAGAATCGAAGATGTTACTGAGTACAAATACCAGGTTAGAGTCATGGCCAGATATTTCATCATCTCATAAGCCACTGATACAACACACAGTACCATAATGGTCTGAAACCAGGGCCCGGAGAGGATAAACAACATGACAGAGAGCACATACGGAAAATAATGTGCTATAATACTCAATTTGGAAAACAGGCGCAGCACATTGAGATTAAAGCAATCAGCATTATGACAAGTGACTATTAAGCAGGTCTAATACTTATACCAATTTTAGTTTAACTCACTCTGGTCAGATCTGCCGTTATCTCAACCTTTTGAGCCCCACGTTGGGCGCCAAAAAGACTGTCGTGGTTTAACCCGGCCGGCAGCTAAACACCACGCAGCCGTTCGCTCACCCTCCCCCCTCCCTCTCTGGGACGGGGGAGAGAAATGGAAAGTGAAGCCCGTGAGTTGAGATAAAGACAGTTTAATAAGACAGGAAAATAATAATAATAATAATAATAATTATAATTATAATTATAATTATAATTATAATAATAATAATACAATGATGATAATAGTACTACTACTAATAATATGTACAAACAAGTGATGCACAATGCAATTACTCACCACCCGCTGACCGATGCCCAGCTTAACCCCGAGCAGTCCGGCCCCCTCCCCCCGGCTAGCCACCCCAATATATTGTTTAGCATGACGTCAGATGGTATGGAATACCTCTTTGGCTAGTTTGGGTCACGTGTCCTGGGTCTGTCCCCTCCCAGCTCTTACTGCACCCCCAGCCTGCCTGTTGGCAGGACAGAGCAAAAGTCTGAGGTGTCCTTGGCTTGGTATAAGCACTGCTCTGCAACAATTAAAACATCGGGGTGTTATCAGCACTCTTCTCATCCTAAGCCAAAACACAGCATTCCACCAGCTACTAGGAAGAAAATTAATTCTGTTCTAACTGAAACCAGGACAAAGGGAAATAATTATAATAATTAAATAAAGACTACCATGAACTAAACAATTTAACTAAGGGGAAATAAAAGGGAAAGGGGAAAAAGGGAGGAAAACAAACAAAATAAATGAAAGCTATATGGAAGTGCAGAGGAAAGAAATTACTCTGTACTTCCCACAAATGAGCGATGATTGACCACGTCCTTGAAGCAAGGCCTCAACGCACGCAGCCGGTGTTCGAGAGGAGGACCGACGTCTTCTCAATGAGAGCCCACCCCTCCCCTCTTCTTCCTGTTTCCACCTTTTATTGCTGAGTGTGACACCACATGGTATGGAATATCCCTTTGATTGGTTTAGGTCAGCTGCCCTAGTGATGTTTCTCTCCTCACTTTTTTTGCCCACCCCCTAGGAGGGTTAGAGAAAGGCCCAATGCTGTGCCACTGCTGCTCAGCAGTAGACACAACACTGGTGTGATAACACTGCTGTTCCAGCTACAAGTACAGAGTACGGTACTGTATGGGCTGCTGCCGGGAAAGTTAACATTCCAGCCAGACCCAGTACACTTGTGTTTTATGTTTTCTGCTCCCCGCTTTTCCCTTACTGGGGAAAGTAGGGAAAGCCTCTGTAACTGTATGTTTTTTTCCTTGATTTCATGTTGTTCACAACTGTAACACACTCCAAACTGTGACTTCTTCCTCTTTAATGTGTTTTGAGCTGGGGGAGGGAACAAACTATCTATGGAAGCCTTGCATTATACACATTATACAATCTCTGTGTGCTGCCATGTCAGAAGTGGGACACCTTCCCATCACCACCAGAACCCCCAAAGTATGCAGTTGAACCATAGTTGAGTTTCTGGTTTGGTAACGTTAAGAGGTGATAGAAAGAAAACCTTTCAACTTCTTAAATCCTTGGTGCCCTTCTGTGCCATTACCAGTGAGGTACATGCTTTCTATGGTACCTGTATGGAGTCTGTAGTGATTACTTTCTCCCTAGTGGAAGTGTTTTCTAGGACGGCTTTGCCACTTCAGTAACTGCTTGGGCATGCTGCAGTCTGACTTGCCACAGTGGAATCATGGCTTTTGGGAAGAGAAAAAGCTGTAGATGCACACTGCTCCCACCAAACTGGAACTGTTTAGGGTTTAATAATGCTTTGTCCTACAGTAGAAAAGACATGATTAAAAGGCCATGTAATCAACTAGGAATAATTTCCTCCTCCTTTTTTACTCCGAATCAGCTGCTTTGTTCAGTATATGCGGTGTCTCCCTGCATGTTTCTAAGGGTAATTTTGGCAGTACTGTATTGGAAGAGATTACAGACCAGGAAAATCAAGTAATTTCCATAGAGCTGGAATAATGATATTGTCTGTATATGTTGACATAGCAACTTTTCCATGCATTGTTTCTGAGTAACTGTATTTGAGATTACTCTTTTGCCTAGTTATCAGTGTTCATTTTGCCCTGATTTTGTTCTGTATTTTTGTATTTCTTTAGTCAGATGTCTGGTGCTTTTTGCCTTCTATTACTGTTACAGTATTTGAACTAAGTATATGGATAAGAAATATTGAAGCAGGATGTATTGTATCTCTTGTTTGTCCTGTAATTCCATCTGTAATGCTGCATTGCTATTCTTCATTGCCTTTTCATTACCTTTCACATCAATCTTCAATTCACCTGTTGGTCTTATTGCATCCATTTTCTTCTCCTTTCCTTATCTGTTAAATTTTTGTACCTGTTAAGGATCAGGTTTTAGCATGATTTATTTCCAATAAAGCCATGCGACTCATGACATTTTTTCCTAATGCCCTGCAGCTGATCAGTGCTCTCTGCATCACAACTGCACAGTAACTTGAACTAGAAATAGAGGGGGGGAGAGGTTTGAAAGCCATTGTGAATAAACTGTTTAAAACTTACCTGTTACTGAACATGCTGTTTGTACTATTAATTTGCAAACTGACTGGCTGAAGTGAGGTAAGCATCTGTGGTGGTTTTACTCGGGTGGGCAGCTGAGTTCCACCACGACCGCTCTCTCACTCCCCCTCCTCAAAGGGAAAGAGAGAGAAAATATGACACAAAGAGCTCAAGGATTGAGATAAGGATGACTTAATTAAAGGGAAAAGGGAGAGGGAAGAAAAAACAAAACAAAAAAAAGGCTGTGCAGAAGCACAGGGAGAGAGGGGAAAAAGAGTTATTCTCTTATTTCCTTGTTTGTGTTTTTTGTTTGTTTGTTTGTTTAAACAGAAATATGCACCTAAAATAATTTTCTATCAATTTTAACAGCTGTAAACATGTATATGTCTTTACAGCAGATGCTTCAGACAACATTAGTTTGGCACTGCTCCCTTATCTAAGCCAGCATTATTTTGATAACGGTCACTTAGGGGCTTTGTAAATTTTATATATTGTTTTCTGCTCCATAATTTTTCACCATTATTATAGCAATTTAAAGGGGCAGGCAGGTCCAGCCTATCCAGATCCTCCTGCAGCGCCTTCCTACCCTCGAGCAGATCAACACACACACCTAACTTGGTGTCGTCTGCAAACTTACTGAGGGTGCACTTGATCCCCTCATCCAGATCATCGATAAAGCTATTAAAGAGAACTGGCCCTAATACTGAGCCCTGGGAGACTCCACTAGTGACCAGCCTCCAACTGGATTTAACTCCATTTACCACAACTCTTTGGGCCCAGATATCCAGGCAGTTTTTAACCCAACGAAGCGTACGCCAGTCCAAGCCACAAGCATCCGGTTTCTTCAGGAGAATGCTGTGGGAAACGGTGTCAAAAGCCTTGCTGAAGTCAAGGTAGACCACATCCACAGCCTTTCCCTCATCCACCCAGCGCATCACTTTGTCATAGAAGGAGATCAGGTTCATCAAGCAGGACCTGCCTTTCATAAACCCATGCTGACTGGGCCTGATCGCCTGCTTGCCCTGCAAGTGCTGCGTGATGACTCTCAAGATAATTTGCTCCATGAGCTTCCCTGGCACCGAAGTCAGAATGACAGGCCTATAGTTTCCCGTGTCTACCTTCCAGCCCTTCTTGTAGATGGGCATCACGTTTGCTAGCCGCCAGTCGACTGGGACCTCCCCTGATAGCCAGGACTGCTGATAAATGATGGCTTGGCCAGCTCTTCTGCAGTTCTCTCAATACCCTTGGGTGGATCCCATCCGGCCCCATCGACTTGTGCACATCCAAGTGCCGTAGCAGGTCGCCAACCATTTCCTCGTGGATTGTGAGGGCCACATTCTGCTCCCCATCCCCTTCCACTAGCTCAGGGGACTGGGTATCCAGAGAAGAAATCACTATAAATCATCTCCAGCACAGCTAATTCCCACAGGTGCTGGAGACCTTTCTCCATGGTGGTCCACTTGCCTACTTGATGTACAATATCTTCCTTGTGGGGATACCTGTCTTTCACAGCTGCCAGAAGTCGCTTCCAGAGGCTGAGAACCTGTGCCTCTCTCCCAATTACTCTGTCAATGAGCCTTTCTCTAGAGAGGGATCCCAGCTGCTTGGCTTCATTGCCTTCTAGTTGTTGGCTATTGGCCCCAATGTCCCAGCATCAAAGCAGCCAGGTGAGGATGTGCTCACCTGGGTGTCAACTGAAATCCTTTCATATTTCTCACAACTCACTCAGGGATAGGGATTGTGTGGTTTCTGATTCATTTATGATTTCAGTCTCTTCTCCCTGATGTTGTTGGGATGATGCTGCTTTAGAGCTGCCTGCCTTTTCCTCTTCTCCCTCCTTCTTAGGAGAGGCTTCTTCCCTTACTAAATGAGCTGGCTTCCGTTTCCATTATTTTGTCTTGACTATAGGGGCAACTGATACCATGGATGGTTGGTCCTCTGGGATGGTCACAGTGTGTGTTATCTCGTCATCGAATTCAAAGATGTCCCCATCCCCTTGAGGGTTCTGGGCAGTGTTAATTACCATTTGATAGGCATGAGCCAGACCCCAGCAGAGTGCAGCAAGCTGGTGGAGTTCTCTAGTATTGCCAGGGTCAGGGCATACGTCTTTCAAACATTATACCATTTTTTTTGTATTTCGCACTTGTTCAGGGGTGAAGTGAAAAACCATTGGAGGAGAAAACTGTGACAGGTACCTGCCTATATCCTTATACACACCTTGCCACTCACAACTACTTTGTCTTGGGGCAGATTCTTGGATGATATTCTTAATGAATTGTTTGACCTTAGGGAGGAAAAGCAAAACATTTTGCAGGACTAGTAATAGGAGGATGACAGTTGACCAAGGTTATTCAAGATACTCAAAGGCTGCTGTAAGTAGCCCACAGGGAGAGAAGAAGGTACCATTCCCAATATTATTCACAAATTGACTTCTAGAGGAGAAAAAGAAGCAGTGTAATTCTTAATATTTCCAAAAAGATAATCTCCAGGAGACCGGAATAATAACAATGCAGGACCTGAGGACCAGACTAAACTCAAGGCCAGTGTGTTACAGCACAGTGTGATAAAGAAACCAAACACAGATTTTAGCACGTTCTCTGATCAGATATAGAGGAGAAAATAGAACATAGGACGGATTACATACGACATAGTCACACAGAAAAATATTAACAGCAAGCTGAACATTGTGACTAGGAAGTGTGTTAGTTGTAAATATTGTAATCAATTCTACTGTTATCTCAACCCTTGTGCCCCACATTGGGTGCCAAAAAGGACTGTGGTGGTTCTCATTGGGTGGGCAGTCGAGTTCCACCACAGCCGCTCTCTCACTCCCCCTCCTCAAAGGGAAAGAGAGAGAAAATACGACACAAAGAGCTCAAGGATTGAGATAAGGATGACTTAATTAAAGGGAAAAGGGAGAGGGAAAAAAAAAAAAAAGGCCACGCAGAAGCACAGAGAGAGAGGGGGAAAAAAAAGTTTCTACTTCCCATCAACGAGCGATGTTCGACCATGTCCTGGGAAGCAGGGCCTCAATATGTGTAACAGTTGTTTGGGAGGGCAGGCCCTTCCACCATGGGATCCCCCCTTTTTATTGCTGAGTGTGACATCATATGGCATGGAATATCCCTTTGGTTGGTTTAGGTCAGCTGCCCTGGCGATGTCCCCTCCCCATCACTTGCCCACCCCCAGCCTGTTGGCTCTTGGGGGCTTGGAGGGAGTCCTGATGTGCTGCCAGTATTATGCAACAATAGACACAACACTGGAGTGCAGAGCACAGCACTGTATGGGCTGCTGCAGGGAAAGTTAACTCCATCCCAGACAGCCCAGCACAGCATCTTACACATAATTCAGAAAAGTTAATCCAAGAGTGCTATTAAAAGTGCTATTTTTAGGACATATGCTCTAAAACAGTGGTGGTATTAATAAAATACAGTTAGAATATTTTTAAGCAAGTGAATGTGCCCAGTTAGTAGTTACTTATAGCTATGTATCAGGGCTGTGATCTCTAGCCAGTCAGGGCAAGACTTCTGCATCTGCCTTTAGTTTTAAATAAACTTTCTAGACCTACAACAGTTATATCAAATGCAAACTTAAGGGATGTGAGTTCTACCCATCTAGGAGAGAACTAAACTGTTAGGACAGCGTGAGGCAAGCGTTAATGTGAACAGTGTAGTTTTCCTACCATGTTGATTTAAGCACAGTAATTACCAAGCTTTAGTAATACCTAAATCCTTTAATTTACTTGTTTGTGGATGATATGCATCAATGATCTGAAGTAGTGTGGTACAGCCATGTGACCTATTTGATTATTTTATTCCACCAGACAACAAAGCCTTTCTTTAAGTAGTGGTGTGTGCAAAGGAGACTGGGAGTTCCAACTTAATGGCACAGGCCTTGATTCCAGGTGTGCTTCTTGTGCTAAGCACACCTGTCCATTGTATCTAGATGAATTTTTGCTTTACTCTTCTTTAAAAAGTTCTATGTGGAAGTTAAAATGCATCTGACTATTTATCCAAGTAGTTTGGACAGGAGTAAATCTCGTAGAAAAGGTTCTTGGCAGGGCTTTGCCCAACAATACAGCACTGACCACGTGAGGTTTTGTACCTGTCCAGCAGCAAGAACTCCAGCATTTCTCCTTGTAAATCTGCTTTTAAGTCTAGGCTCTGGATGCTAGAAAGTTTACCTGTAACTGCAAGCCTTTCGCTATCAGTCTTCAACAACACAGAGGATTCAAATTTGGAAATGAGTGAATGCGTCTTCTGTCTGAGAGGACAAAAACTGACCATTCAACAAGAATTTCTGCAAGAGCAACAATGAAGGGAGCTCCTTCCTAGGTTAGAAAACGATTGCGGATTAGGCAAACTGGAAAGAACACCATTAGAAAGAACAACTTTTTGTGTATGTATTTTTGCAACAGGCAGCAATGGTCACAGAAAACATACAGGCAACAACAATCCCATAAACCAAATTAACACATAATTTTTATTTTTTCAGTAGGTGATTATGCCACAATCACAATATGTTAAGACTGTCTGTGTATCCAATGTAACATTCTAAAAACTTTCCATTTTCTTCCTCAGTTTTATGAGGAAGTGTTCTCAGGACAAAACTGGGCAGCATATCACACAACATGAAACAGATGTGATTACAACTTATCTAGGAAGTTAGCTAGAGGTAGAATGCCTTTTGCATTTACACATTTCAGCAACAACTTGCCAAGGATGAGAATTTGCATCATAGGCATATCCAGGCAAAATCTGCCAGTGATCAAAGACGCATTGTGGAAAAGCCACCAGTGTTGGATCTCAAGTCAGCAGTAAAACCTAATGCATAGGGGGGAAAAAAATGAAGAAAAAAAAAGGATGATTCAGCAACAGAAAAATAATGGTTTATTGTGAATTTCTGCATAGAAAGGAAACTGCTACTTTCCAAGCCATTCTTTCAAGCAGGTAAAAATGAAGCCAGCTCCACAAAGCTGCAGAAGGACCAATAAACTAACATTAAAATAGCATGTAAAAGTCAATTTAGATAATAGAATATATAAGTATATGGGAAAATTATGTTTAACATGTAATGAGGCCTGCACTGATCACTGCCACTCAGTGTGAAATCCTAGCATCACAGTTAGCATTACAAAAGCATTCAGTGTTCAGAAAGAAGCAGGCAAAAATAAATCAAATTCTAGAACCCGTTAGGAAAGGCACAGAGAACAAAAACATCACAGCTAGTGCAAGCCTGCACCTTAATTACTGTGTGCAGTTGTGGTTCCTTTATTACTAACGCAGTTACTGCAGAACTAGGAAAAGGTTTAGAGAGGGGGAATACAGATGACCAAAGCCCTGAACTGGCTTCCATGCAAAGACATAAGCTAGGATTCTTTAGAATGGAAAGAGTAGCAATGTAGCAGGAAGGATACCATAGAGGGCTAAAAATTAAACTACATTGACACAATGGGTGAAGATCAATTGCTCATGTTCATTTCTGACACGAAGCATTAGTTGATGCTAGCAGCCAAATTCAAGAGACATAAAAGGAGTCAGTTCTTCACAGGAGTATAGATCTGTGGAACTCCTTGCTGCTGCTGTGGATGCCGATGTTTTACATTGAGGGGGAGACTGAACAAATTCACATGAGCAATCACAGACATATTTCTAATATTGAACTTCTTGTCCATGATCGCTTGGATCTGGTCTACTGTGAAATTCACCTGGGTGGGGAAGGAAAAAACAAACTAGTTTCTTTTTAAAGCAAGTCTACGTGACATTTAAACTCTTACTACTTGATTTTAAATTATCGATCTAAAGAAGAAACTAAGTTGTTCATAACATTAAGTATTACAAATAGTTCACATTTTTGACATGTTTTTGTAAGTGCAAAGAGTGGAGGTACACCTTAAAATATAGCTCAGACTTAGCATCATGTCAACTGACACAAAAAGGGAGAATCACCTGGTAGAGACAGAACAGCTCATCTCTGCCAAGTGCTACAGGAGCGGTGGCACACCCAGCTGCAAGCTGCAGCTCAGGAGAGTTCCCACAAACAGCTTTCTCCTCTTCTCCCAGCATTGCCCCTCTCTTTGACAAGTCTTCCTCTGAGACTTCTCCGCACCTCCTGAGGCTTTTGGTGGCTTTGACAAGGGCCTGGCTTTTCTGCTTCTGCAGCCAACACACCAGAAATTGATACTTCACCTCCGCCAAAAACCTCTTCAAAGACTTAATTGGTGAAATGCAAGATTTTCAGAGCCCCTCTCACAAATATTATCCCAGAAAGAATTTTTCTTATTTCCATAATGACTCTGTCTGTTGCTAAGAGCTATTCCCCTCCTTTGATTTGCAGAAGAAAATACCTGACCCTGGTAATTATGTGTTAAACACGTGACACAGCAAAGGAAGATGCGATTTTACTAATTTAGGCTTGTCTCATTCTGTACTGAGACACCTGTAGGTCACAGCAGTGCAGTTAATGGGGTTATTCTTGAAAATCCTTTTAATGCACAAAGTGCCACATAGGGGAAAAAAAAAAAAAAGGAAAAAGATGGGGAATAATAACCATACAAAAATCACACACCACACCATTAGTTTATACTAGTTACTCTAATGGGGAAAAATACACCAGAAGGAACATTTTAAAAGATGGAGTTGTAATTAACACAGAAATAAATGCACACATTTTTTTTTATCACTACATCAACAAATGTTTCTAATGCAGTCTGGGTCTTAATGAGTGCATCTGAACACCTGGAACCCATTTTCATGCAAGGATAAAATATTAGTTAAAAATCCAACCCAGCTCAACTCAAAATATAATTACATGTAGAAGACAAAGCAGGGTTTTTGTATACATACAGATACATTTCTGATCTGCATCTTTATTACTCCATATCCTAACTTTGGGCTGTACGGAAGGGAGGTTACACTGTGCAGCCCTTGCAGCGAGGGGAGACGTGGTAGAGAGTCTCTGGGTGAGGATTAAAGGTCCGACAGCAACCACGATGTTGTTGTGGGTGTCTGCTACTGACTGCTCACCCAGAATGATGGCATGTTCTTTGGCAATGGGGGAAGTCTCAGGGTTAGCCGCCCTTGTCCTTATGGGAGACTTCAAATTCACATAACATAAACTGGGAATATCATACTGCTGAGCCAAGTAGGGCTGGGAAATTTCTAAAGCATGTTCCTAAAGAATATTTTTCTTTTAATATTTTTTGGTATTCATTTAACAAATCATTCATTTTTTTGTTAATCATTCATTTAACATTTTCCCTGTTTTGATATTGTGCTGTGTTAAAAAGAAAAAAAAATCACTACTCTGTGAGAATTTAGTGCTACAGCTGTGCTACATACAATCACCTCATAATGTATAAGAACACTTAAGTGTTGAGAAATATACCTACCATCTCTTTGTGTTTGCTAAGTACCCACTTAACTGATAAATGCCTAACTAGTATAAATATTTATTTTACTTTTATATTACTTTAGATATTACTTTTAACTGAAGCCTGCATTTTTTCATTGCCTGCAAGTTTCCAACACACAGGCTAAATTTAGGTCTTCTTTTGGGGCAGGGAGCAGAGAAAACCATAATAGTTTTCTTCCTTATGTTTTACGCATGCAGTCCTCCTACAAATGTCCATTTACATTAATGTAAACTTCATGCACATTTTTCTCCCACTTGACTGAATGTTCTCCTACAGGCTGTTCATATAGTCTGCGATAGGATGGTATTGGAGTTGTAAAATCCCTGATCTGTGCCTAAAAATAACAAAGCCTTACCCTCCAGTTGGGATAATCATATCCCCTTTTGTAAAAGTAGAAGAAGATATATGGAGTGACCATTATAAAAAACATGGATGTGAAATGTCAGTTTTATGGGTTTAGTTGCTTGGTGGTTTAAGAAGTCATTAAGACAGTGGTATTGCTTGGGCTTGAGATGAAAACAACTTTAAGTCATGGTGAAGGAAAGGAGAGCCCAGAAGCGCAGTGAGAGAGGAGCAAGGCCAGACAGTACTGGAGAGGAAGGTGGGAGGCGAGGCAAAGAGAAGGGAAATCTACATCCAACTTTAAGGGACTGGAAGAACCACAGGCCCTAAAGCTCTGTGTTATACCACAACAGGCAACATCATCAATCAAGGGGGTTTAGAGGCAGGCCTCAGTAAGAGGCCTCAAAAGTTTCTGCTGACAAGTCTCTGGGCAAGACAACCCCAAAAACACACTAAAATTTTTATCTCAAGCTTTCCATCCTTTTACTCAACTACAAATGCATTCAGGACTGCATTCCTTCCCAGCAACTGAAGTTATTACTGCCTTAGTACTTTTTGCCAGGACTACAACAACACAACACACCTAAATATGAGGCTTTCAGCATGGACAAAGCTACATTTTACAGAACTCTACAAAACCACTCCTTATCTTGCTCCTGCAAGCACCAGTCCTTTCCTTCCCAGTGGCTTCCACACACTGGAGAATTATCTCCAGGTTGTATTCTTATCCTCGGAGTGTTCAGGGACGTGGGCTCAGGATACTGAAGTCTTACCTAAAGCTCTAGGAGTATGGCTGTTGCTAGCAATGACATATGCAGCAGAACAGTAAAGCTCATTTGTAACAGAGGATGGGATTCTACCTCTTCTGGGACCTACTTGGGATTACCTCGTGGGCTAGATTGCTAGAAGACAAGGGTGCTTGTGAGAGCTGGGCTACATTTAAACAGCACTTCTTCCAAGCTCAGGATTGGTGCATCCTGAAGAGTAAGAAATCAGGGAAGGGGGGCAGGAGACCTGCATGGATGAGCACGGAGCTCATCGACAAGATCAAAAGGAAGAAGAAGGTCTATGAAATGTGGAAAAAGGGCCTGTCCTCTTTGGAGGAGTATAGGTGTGTTGTCAGGGCCTGCAGGGACATGATGAGGAAGGCTAAAGTCCACCTGGAGAAGCTGGCAAAGGAGATAAATGATAAGAAGATTTTTTTTTTTAAGTATGTAAATAGTAAAAGGAAGACTAGGGATAATGTGGGTCCCCTGATGAACGAGGGGGTTGTCCTGGTAACAGGGGATGCTGAGAAGGCGGAGATACTGAATGCCTTCTTTGCTTCGGTCGTTGCTTCAAAGAGTCCTCCCCGGGACTCCTGGACCCTGGAGGGAGGAGAGAGAGTCTGGGAAGTGGACAGCTCCCCTCTGATTGACGAGGGAGTGGTTTGGGAGCATCTGAGTGGGATCAACACACACAAATCCATGGGCCCCAATGGGATGCATCCACGTGTGCTGAGGGAGCTGGCAGAGCTGATTGCCGAACCGCTCTCTATCATCTTTGAAAGGTCTTGGAGAACAGAAGAGGTGCCTGAAGACTAGAGGATAGCCAATGTCACTCCAGTCTTCAAAAAGGGCAAGAAGGAGGGTCCAAGAAACTACAGGCAAGTCAGTCTCACCTCTGTCCCTGGAAAGGTGTTGGAGCAGCTTGTTCTGGAGGCCATCTCCAAGTGATTGGAAGAAGACTATGAGGAGTAGTCAGCATGGATTCACCAAGGGGAAGTCATGCTCGACCAACCTCGTTGCCTTCTATGATGGCATCACCAGCTGGGTAGATGGGGGGAGAGCGGTGGATGTCATCTACCTTGACTTCAGCAAGGCTTTTGATACTGTCTCCCATGACATCCTTCTAGCAAAGCTGAGAAAGTGTGGGATAGAGGAGTGGACAGTAAGGTGGGTTGAGAACTGGCTGACTGGCCGAGCTCAGAGGGTGGTGATCGGAGTAGCAGAGTCCAGCTGGAGGCCTGTGACTAGCAGTGTTCCCCAGGGGTCAGTGCTGGGTCCGGTCTTGTTCAACATCTTCATCGACGACCTTGATGAGGGAATAGTGTCTGCCCTCAGCAAGTACACTGATGACACAAAGCTGGGAGGAGTGGCTGACATGCCAGAAGGCTGTGCTGCCATTCAGTGAGACCTGGACAGGCTGGAGAGATGGGCAGATAGAAACCAAATGAGGTTTAATAAGAGGAAGTGTAGAGTCCTGCACCTGGGAAGGAACAACCGCATGTATCAGTACAGGCTGGGGGACGACCTGCTGGAGAGGAGCTCCGAGAAGAAGGACCTGGGGGTCCTGGTGGACGACAGGTTGACCATGAGCCAGCAGTGTGCCCTCGTGGCCAAGAGGGCCAATGGGATCCTGGTGTGCATTAAAAGGAGTGTGGCCAGCAGGTCGAAGGAGGTGATCCTCCCCCTCTACTCTGCCCTGGTCAGACCTCACCTGGAGTACTGTGTCCAGTTCTGGGCTCCCTGGTACAAGAAAGACAGGGATCTCCTGGAAAGAGTCCAGCAGAGGGCCACAAAGATGATACAGGGCCTGGAGCATCTTCCCTATGAAGAAAGGCTGAGAGACCTGGGTCTGTTCAGCCTTGAGAAGAGAAGACTGAGAGGGGATCTCCTCAATGTTTACAAATATCTTACATATGGGATACAGAGGGATTTGGCCAACCTCTTTTCAGTGGTCTGTGGGGACAGGACAAGAGGCAGTGGCCACAAAATGGATCACAGGAAGTTCTGCACCAACATGTGAAAGAGCTTCTTCATGGTGAGAGTGACAGAGGGAGCACTGGAACAGGCTGCCCAGGGTGGTTGTGGAGTCTCCTTCTCTGGAGATATTCAAGGCCCTTCTGGATGCGTACTTGGGCAACCTGCTCTAGGGAACCTGCTTTGGCAGGGGGGTTGGACTCGATGATCTCTTGAGGTCCCTTCCAACCCCTACAATCCTGTTATTCTGTGGTTCTGTGATTTTCTTGTCTACCACACCATAGAAGTTATCATAACTTCTACAGAAACCTAAAGTTATTAAAAGTCTCACTTCTCCCTATTTAGGACACATACACAATACAGTAAAAATTTTTTAAAAAAGAGAAAAAGAAATAATCATGAACCAAACATTATAAAGTCTTTTCAGTGTCAGTCATTGCTTGCTGGAAAACAATAATTTCTCCTTTAAAATTACCCCAAATCTTTTTTCTTTGCATTTGGCCTCTAACTGATTTGGACAACTATTTAATTTACTGACTAATCAGGCTTGCAGAGACTAATTACTATTGAAACTGATAATAGGATTTACTTACACAAAATCTACAGTTTTTACCAATTGTTATATTTCAGTTTTCTTCTAGGTCATTGATGAAATCATTAAGTAGCATTACAGGATAGCAAACTTGTTCTATGTGGTCACTCCCTTTACCTAATTAATTCATCAACAATTAGTGAAGTTGGAAGGCACTTGAAGATGATTTCAGTAAACTAAAAGCTAGTAAGGATCCAGAATGCTGCGACTATCTAAATTGCCAGGATACTGCAAAAATTCTGACTATTACAGACATCTTTACAGACAGAGATTCTCTTCTAAAGACATTCAAAAATAATTAAGAGATTTATTTCCTGATATGATCATGGCTGTACCCCTCAGTTTTGCTGGGATTATGCAATCATTCTTCAGTGCTTTACTCACTATGTTCTACATAAATACATCTGTGTTTTTGTCTAGAAGGAACTTCAGGCCAATATTATTTTGCCTTCTCAACTCCTGCTGAAACACAGCCTTTCAAAAAACAGAGAAAAATCATTACCAGTGCTCTCCCAAAACAGTCAGTATCAACACTGATCATTTAGATTAAGTTCATACTGACAGCCAAGCACACCTTTATTATCTTTTGGTTAATCTATTGGCCTAAATAAGTATTTTTAAGAGCATAACACTACTGGCTCACTTTCAATTCACTTTGCTGCATCACAGCAGCTGTTCTTGTTAATACAGCTGAGTAAACCATTGTTAAGTTTCTGCTAATTAGCTTGTTAATAAAATATATTAAAAAAGATAAAGAGCTCAGTTCAAGCATTAATATTGTCTTCCTAGGCTTTCTGGCAGAAACTTCAGGAATATGTATTAGTAAATAAATACGTTTACCACTTCATTTACCTAAATGCTATCGCAGAATTTACCATTTACGTTGTTCTGTAATGGAAAGAGGTGTTGGCATCACAACAATTTTTCTCACAAAGACAATTGAAAGCACAAAGCCAGATTAAAAATTAATAGCCATTTTAATTTTAAATCTGTTTTTCATTGAGGAACTGCTACAGAGCTTCTTATCTGTTGTGCGAGGGAGCAACCAGATCAAAGCTATCTTGCTATACAATGCTGCAGAGGAGTTAAGGTCTGCGAGCAACACCATGCAAAAACGAAGGAGAAGGTGGTGGTATTTACAGTAAGGAGAAACATCGCTGGTTTATTACAAACAGAACATCAATTTGGCAAAAACCCTCAAGCTTTGTGGCCACTACAGCCAGCCACAAGGACCTTCTCCTGGCAGGTACTGCGTGCCATTTAGGCAACCTACACTGCAGCGCTGCTCATGTCTGGCTAGCAGCACCCCCAGGGCACAGCCTCATCGCAGCATAGCCTCAGGTCAGAAATACATCTTCTAAAAGCTAAGAAAAATAAAATGCCTGTTGAAGCTGACTAGGTAACTATACTGTCCGTTTCAGCACAAGATTGTGACAATTGTACAGCAAAAGGTTACAGGAACAAAACCGAGTATCCAACAGCGTTAATCACCAGGAAATGCGAAGCCATGCAAGCATCTGCTCGTCACAGAGACAGGCTGGTAAATTCTCATTCACTAGGATAAAAAGAGCTCCAAAACAGGTGAAACATTACCAAAACTGCTTTTATTTAAAATAACTGGGCAGGTTCGCCAAGGGGAAAAAAGACAAACAATTAGCCAGCCCCACCTTGCAGCCTGTCTCTCCTGACCCAGTTCAGGTCAGGCCATCCTTCCCCACGGTTAGTGCATGGTACTGTAAGAAAGAGTGTTTTTGTGTTTTTGCAAAGAAACATTACATTGTTCAGGAGGAAGGAATGTGGTACCAAGATATGCTTTCAGCGATAAGAAAGCTTACCAGACAACCTTGTAAAATGCAGAAAACAAAAGGAAGAGAGACAAAGGAATGGCAGGCAAGGAAAGCTACCTGTGTTGCAGCCTGAATCCTAGCAGGGAAGGATTTTGAGAAGATGTTTTAAGTGTGGCCAGGCCAGCCACTTCAAATAGGAATATCTGAAGTGGAAGAAGAAGGAGAGATTGCTGTTATAAATTCAGAATAGGGGAGTTGGGGCTTCTCAGAAAGCTAGTCCCACTGAAAGCCCCTGATAAATGAAAAAGGGCTCAAGGGTTGAGATAAGGATTACTCTACAATTATCGTTGCGGACAAAACAGACCTATTTTGGCAGGGTGGTTGGACCTGATCTCCTGAGGTCCCTTCCAACCCCTACAGTTCTGTGATTCTGTGAATCTGTGACTTAGCATAGGAAAATTAATAAAATTTATTACCTCTTGCTGATGGGCTGGAGTGATGAGAAACACAGAAATAAGCTGGGGGCACCTTCCCCCATCCACTCTCTTCCACCTCTTCCCTGCCCTGAGTGGCATGGGGGGGGGTCAGGAGTGGTGCAGTCGGCCTGTGGTGCTGCGTTTCCACCACTCCTTCACAGTCACTCTCTCCCCTGCTCAGGTGTAGGGACCCTCCTGCGGGGTGACAACCTTCCTGGGCTGGTCCTGTGTGGGTTTCTCCACAGGCAGCAGTCTTGGGGAGCTGCTCCAGGTGTGGGTCTGTGCTGTGGGATCTATTTGTCAGGAGAGTGTTAGTCCGGCCTGGGACTCCCTGGGGACCCCTCCCCAATCACCTGCTCCTGCATGGGCTCCTCGCCACAGGCTGCAGCGTGGAGATCTGCTCCACTGCAGTACACACAGGCTGCGGGGAGGGGGGGAGGAGGGACAGCCTGCTTCACCGGGGCCTCTCCACAGGCTGCAGGGGGGGCTTCGGCTCCGGCACCTGGAGCACCTCCTCCCACTCCTTCTGCACTGACCTTGGTATCTGCAGGGAGGTTTTTCACTCCTCACTCTCCCAGCTCCTGTTGTGCAGCAGTTGTTTTTTTTTTTTTTCTTGAATGTGCTCTTACAGAGGTACAAACTGCATTGCTCATGGCTTGGCTCTTGGCAGCGGTGGGCCCCTTTGGAGCCAGCTGAAACTGGTCTTTAACTGCCACAGGGTGTCACGTTAAGGGGTGTAGCTGATTAACCTTTACGGGCCTGGTTGGATTCAGGGTACTGAACCAATCGGATACACCAATAACGCGTTAACCGTCTGGGGTCCGGTCAGATAATCACCAATAGCGCATTAACCATTAGGGGTCTGGTTGGATTCAGAACACTGAACTATCACGGTCACGGATTCACCAATAACGTATAACCACCCTTACCCTAGTTGCACATAATGAGAGCTATGACAATGCAATCAAGTGTGATTTATTACAGCAACAGGTACACAGGTTCTTTGGATTGCCGGCGATAGTGACTGTCTGCAAAAGCAAGCTAGCATGCATGAAATACACAGGTGTTGCAGGTGTTACAGGTGCGCAGCCTAGAAATTAACACGTTAAAAGGATCAAAGACTTTAGAAAGATTTATAACCAAGTGTTCAAATCTTACCCAAAGGCATCCCAATGGGGGGGGGGGGGGGGGGGGGAAGAGAGGCTCAGCCTGTCGACTGGTCCCAAGAGTCGGGGGTCCTAAGGATGTTGTATTCCCTCAGGATGGTATCTCCCCCAACAGTGGTATCTTCCCTAACATCCCCTCTCTCTTAGGCCAATTTATATCATTTTCTATCTTTTAGGTGGAGCTTGAGTGACTCTAGTCAAGCATATCTTAGTTATGATTGGTGAAAAGTTCTCCCGTCTCCATTTAAAGTAATAGGCTCCGAGAAATTCAGAGTGCATGCTCGGTGAGGGGTGGTCGCACCTTGGAGGCGGGTAGCTTTTGGGATGGAGGTGTGTTTTGGTATTGTAATGATATTATAATGAGCAAAAAGTACACTAGGGTACAGCATCTGTCAAAACATGACAGGTCCTTGACTCAGGGTGGCAAAAAGTACAGCTTATCGGTCTCAGTGTACACAAGAACAATAGAGTCCCCACCTGGTTACAGAGCCTATCCGTGGTGTCTCCACTCCACTCTACACTCTGTACTGTTCCTTAGGGCTAGCACACCGAGTTTCCCCAGCACGATAGCATCTAAGGTTGGCAGCCTAGGGAACCCTCAGTTAATGCAGCTATGCCCTACCCTGAAAGCCTCTTCAATGCTGTACATTTTCTTTAAAATGTGAATGTTAGTTTTATTTCCCTAGTTACCTCAGGCAATTACACCACACAGGGCAACTGCTAGATTCCTCTCACAGGGGCTACCACTGAAGCCTCCACGCTACCAGAACCTTGCTACGTGAACCCAATATAATGGGGCAGCTAGGTCATTGCTGGCCTGTAAAGTATCAGGAATTAAATTAACTAATGAAACCCTAACTGTGATGGGGGTTGAAGGGGCTGGGATAACGGTGCTACTTTTGGGGGAACACCAAGCTGAGACTAGGGATAGAACAATCACTGGGCAGTTATTGTATGTACCCGAGGCAGGGACTAACTTGTTGGGAAGGGATTTGATGATGAAATCGGGCATTCAAATAGTAAATAGTAAATTGTAACACCCTCTCACTTGCAGTGGGATTGCTCGGCACCTGGCGAGCAGTCTCTGAGGCCTTAAAGAGCCATGTGGGACCACAATCAGAAACGTGTGGTTTGCCAGACAGTGAGGGAGCTGCGGGCTCATTTACTGATCCGACTGCTATGCCATCGGCCCCTCTGCTGCTACAACCATCGCAGGCTTTTGCTGTTACACCCCCTGGTGACCTGGACTTGCTTTTTGACCCAGGCCCTATTGGCCTTGAAAAGGAGATGGATATGTTTTTCTTCGATCTAGGAAGATTAGGATACATAAGGCCTGAAGACCGAGTTGCTTAACAACTTAAAGCGAGACATATTGTTCCCACGACTAGCCCTGGAATTCTCCGGTGTTTGTAATCAAGAAAAGGCATGGAAAATGGAGACTGTTAAGTCATGGAACTTAAAGGATTGTTTGTTACCTTTTCCGATTGTACATATGTATAGGCGTACTCGAGTTTAGTACCTTTTCTGATTGTACATATGTATAGGTGTACTTGGGTTTAGTATGTAAAAGCAATGTTCTATATATTTAGAATGTTTGATGTTCGTGTGTGCCTGTTGGTAGAGCGTAGACTCCCTGCACACCCAGCGCTGTTTACTTGCCTTTCATACCTTTTATAAATATTCCTTTTATAAATATTACTAAATTCAGATTGAGTTGAGACTTCATTTATAACACCCAGAACTTCCTGCCTCAGTTTCTTTGCACAATAGGTAGCGGAAGATATAGTACATGCCCCTTGCCTGTCTTATTTACTAAAATTCTTCTGTCTACCTTTCACATGCTCATTAGCCTATCTTATCTGCTAAAATTCTTTCGGCCTCCTCTCAGTCCCCCCTTTTCGAGAGGATTAGTAAATTCTTTTACTATTTTAATAGTGTTTCTTTCGTCCCACATTCTCTCAAAGTATTCGTTGGACTCCAATTTTCATCTTTGTTGAGGGATTTTTCTCATCCGTTTGCAGTGCTTGATCAGTGGCAAAAAGAAAAAGGGGAGAGTAAGGGGCGACAAAGACAGAAACAGTATCAGGAGGATGCCACTGACACTAACAGCACTGGTAATAGGAATAGCATAAGTGAAACAGGAGATAGCAAGAGTGGAATGATAGGACAGGATTTTCGAGTCCTGGAGTGGATTTTCCTACCGATTCAGCCAAAAACGAGTGTTCAGACACAGGTGGAAGCTATCGCAGAGTTAGTACGTAAGGGTCACTCTCAGAGTATTGAGATCAGTGGGCAGGAACCAGGAGATATTAGCCTGCTGATGACTCAGGTTCATTTGGAATGGTGTTTACAGCAATCCATACCACTACAAGAAGCTGTGTTAGGTTACCCGGGATTGGTACATTCCCGAACTCCAAAGGGGCCTCTCTGGCAAGTTATAAGATCGTATAAATGGCAGGTAGTACCACGGCTTTCAGCCCGACCAGTGGTGGGTTGCACTGTGTACACTGATGCAGGTGCAGTAAGTAAGAAGGCTGTGTATGTGTTGTACGAGAATGGAAGTTGGGAGAAATACATAATTCCAGGGGAGACAGGGGATTCATTACAAACATTGGCATTGTCTGCAGTTGTTTGGGCTTGTGGGAATAGAAATGTTGTTTTTGCAGAGTTACATTGTTTAGAAGGAGGGAATGTGGTATTGAGATATGCTTACAGTGATAAGAAAGCTTAGCAGGCGACCTTGTAAAATGCAGACAACCAGACTCCTTAGGACAATTAGGTGAAAATCACGGTGTCAAGTCAAGTCAGATAAGTGAAGAAACATTACCACTTCAAGCAGTAAAAATGTCAAAAGAAATTTGAAATTTAACAGGCCGGCAACTGAAGGCCATGCATTGTCTGTGAAGCATCAGATAGATTGTGAACCGGGATTACCCATTCATTGGGGAAACAGGGGAGGGTTCTGTCATCAAAAAGTATATAAACTGTGTTTTGGAACCAGTAGGTGTGCTCTCCTGCTTGTGGGGCGCCGAATAAATTACTACTTCACTGAGATCCTCCCCTGAGCCTAAGTTATTAGTGACAGAGTGTTTCTCACAAGACTAATTAACACAGGGAAAGAAGCTCCCTTAACCAACAAAAAATTCAAGCCTCACTTATTCGTTCCCTAGCTTTATTTCAACCAGTGGAACTACTAGGGTAGATGCCCCAAGGTCCCTGTCATTCCTGACTGTTGCAAGTTTATCCTGCAGCCTAAGTCAATTTCTTTCTGACATCAGGGGCTGATTGCCCTAGAAAGAGGCTAGCCAATCGCCTCTGTTTGTATACTGAAGCCAGGTCCAAATTTTTGTTTGTTTGCTTTTTTGTTTGTGTGGTGGTGCTATATATGGAGTGGTAATTCGTGTCGAGAAGATGGTTGGTATTAATAAAGAAGGGGGAGATTTGAGAGTGTGGCCATGGGGGTCGGAAAGCCTCGTGGTTAATGATAACATTAGACACTTAATGAGGGAACAAAGAAGGGTGATTCAGGAGACTCCATGCAGTCTCGGGTTGCTTGTTCTCCAGCCATTAAGGCATGGAAGTTTCTGGGTGTTTGCTGTTACTGTTATTTGCAAAGTTCTTTGACCAATGAAAAGTTGTTTTTGAAAAGGACTGCTGTGGGGAGAAGGGTATAAGAGGGGAGCCTGTCCTCAAGATTAAAAAAAAAAAAAAGGCAACACGATGAAGTTATGTCATCAATAAAGAAGTAGAAAGAAGGAATGAAAAGGAACAGGCAAGCAGGACGGAGACCAGGACGGGAACAGGCACATTGATTGCCTCATGAAGATAGGTTCGGCCAAACTCAGCAAATCGTTCAAAGAAGCTTGTACAGAAAGTCGCTGGAAATAGGCACACTAGAGCTGGAAAGAAGCTCAATCTGAGAGAAGCGGACCCGCGCACACAGCTGTCCCTCGCTGGTAAGCAGTTGCGCGTTATGGGGAATCATACATCCTTAGAAACAAAGACTGTCCTGGTAACCTTACAGCTCATTCTCCTTATTAACAATCAGACCATTTATGATCCTGAAATATGGGACCAAACTGAGGTGAAGGTGTGGGACTCTGCAACTAAAAACGACAAGGTTGCAGTGGGATTGCTCGGCACCTGGTGAGCAGTCTCTGAGGCCTTAAAGAGCCATGTGGGACCACAGTCAGAAACGTGTGGTTTGCCAGACAGTGAGGGAGCTGCGGGCTTGTCCACTGATCCAACTGCTATGCCATCGGCCTCTCTGCTGCTACAGCCATCGCAGGCTTTTGCTGTTACGCCCCCTGCTGACCTGAACGTGCCTTTTGACCCAGGCCTCATTGGCCTTGAAAAGGAGATGGATATGCTTTTCTTCGATCTGGGAAGAACGGGATACATAACGCCTGAAGACCGAGTTGCTTGACAACTTAAAGTGAGACATATTGTTCAAAAGGAATGGAAAATGGAGACTTGTTAGTAATCAAGAAAAGGAATGGAAAATGGAGACTGTTAAGTCAAGGAACTTAAAGGATTGTTTGTTAGCTTTTCTGATTGTACATATGTATAGGTGTACTTGAGTTTAGTATGTAAAACTATGTTCTATATATTTAGAATGCTTGATGTTCATGTGTGCCTGTTGGTAGAGCGTAGACTCCCCGCACACCCAGCGCTGTATACTTGCCTTTTATAAATATTCCTTTTATAAATATTACTAAATTCAGATTGAGTTGAGACTTCATTTATAACAGTGTTGTTTTTTTTGTTTTTCTTCATTACATTTCAAAGTTGGTCCAAAAATTCCATAGGGGTTTCTTTTGGACCTTGTTGGAACAGATTCTCAATTCCCAATTTAACCAGATTTTAGTGTTTAATTTCCGGGGTGATTAGGGTCTCAGTGGGGGGTCGGTCGGGGGAATGCAATCGTTGACAGTTCCGTGAGTGGTCCCATTGGCAATCTGAGCTCACACACGAACTCAAGTTGTTTTAAGAGTTGGCTGTTCCATGACAACTCTCTCAGACCCATCAAATTGACCCTGAAAGCAGGCCCAACCCCTTGATTGAAGGCGTTTCCCACACCCTCACAAAGGATACAAAGGATAAGAAATGCTATACTTCCTGGTAATGTTTTTACAGGGGCAATTGAGCCATGGACAAGAATGGAGGAATAACTTTTTCATTCTGGAGGAGGAAGTGGCCAAGGCCTTTAACCTTAGTAACTGCTGGGTTTGTGGAGGACCAGGGGGAACTGAAAGTTGGCCCTGGATAGCTGGCCCGGTCAAACCCAAGTGGTGGGTTACTAATCTGGGTGAAGTTCATGTTATAAATGACTATAAATCCGTCAATATGGGGATTTAAAAAGATATTGACGCCTAAATAAATTCGCTCCCCCCCTTCTTACCAAATTCCCAGGGCTCAAGCCTAAACCACCAAAGGAATGACTCTCTCCGTTCTACCACTTTGATAATCAGTCAGCCCCCTCCCCCTCTCCAGTACTTGGGAAACTGACCAAACACCAAAGCAAATACACCAACACTTCTAAACTGTTAGTTACTTAGATAATGCTCCCGCCTTTTTCTTGTCACACTCAAAGCATTTAAGAGCAAAAAGAGGATCACAAGATACTCCACCAGGCCCATATATTGGGCACCACCAATCAAAACTTGGATAAAACAGTGCTTCTTTTCGGTCTGTCACGCACTTCGTTCGTCTCCGGCCGCTCCCCTCACAGAGAATACGGAACTGTGGATCAGAACTCTGCACTCGCTTCGCAGCAATGCTGCATCTCACTCACACAGCACAATCATGCAATCACACAAAGAGGCCTCTAGCACATCTCATTCATACCACAAGAATATAATTTAGAATGATAACCAACCAAACAAGTATTGTCTCTGTCTGTGTTCTTTGTGGAGTGACTCATTCCACTTTGTTTCAAACCCTTACACTTACACAAATACTTTCAACACAAAATACCTGGACATTTAAGAATAAGACATACAATTATTAACACTCCAGCAGCTGAAAACATACCATTTGTCCGCAGCTTCAGGAGGTCTTTGTCTGCTCCTGCGGTGAGTGGCTGAGAGTGGATTCCCCTCTGAGCAAAACACTCAGGGTGCACTTAGGGGCGTCCGCTCCGCAGCCGATCCCACAGCTGAGCAGAGTGTCTCCTGCCTGGCTCGCCAAAATGACTTACAGAAAGCTGACTCCACAATCAGTAAGATTGCAAAGTAGGTATGTTTACTCAGTTCTGGGTGGCACGGGAGGGGTAGTCCCACCAAAGTCGTGCACGCCTAACGTGGCAGCTTGCTTTGGTTATCTCTAGTAAAGAGTTACATATACATGGTTTCCCAGTACACCTATACATATGCATAACCTCTCCCTTTGTGAACAGTCCTCCTTATCTCAGACCCCTTGGTTAAAGTCCGAACCAGGTTTGGAGGTTGTTTTGATCTGGTTCTCGGTGTTCAAGGGGCTCCTGTTATCTGGATGTCTAAGCACAGCACATCACAAATGTAACACATATGCATTCTTAATCAATTGCTCTCTAATTTCTAATTCCAATGTTCCAGCTACAGCATACTTTCTCTCTTCCGGATCCACAGGTATTCTACTATTAACATTAATGTTCAAAGCCTGACAGACCCAGTCCTCCGTGGACCCAAATATCGGCCAAAATACAAGGGGTCTTAAGGGTTCTTTTGATCATTCTATCATATAATAATGGACCATTTTTAATTTACTCTTTCATTTTCTGGGGCCCCTATTGTTCCAATTTCTAATCATTATTCCTAATGGACTTTCTGGTGGTATGTCTGGTAATTTGCTCCCTTTCTTCTGGTCCTTGGTCTTCAATTCTGTCTGACCCACCTAGGAATTTTACTATGGCAATTCCCACAGCCCTTGGTTACCTTAATAAGAGTGTCTTGAAGGGGGTTTAGGACCTATCATCCACCCATGAATCCTATAGGAATCGCTTCAGTCCTTCACTGGCCAAGTCCCTCGTGGGAGATTGGAACAGAGGTTAGAAGACCTCCACACTTGCTTCAGAACTAAGTTCCATCTCAGTCACATCTTACACACACAGGCAACCGAATCCTACCCAACTGAATGGTATATGCCTTAAATACTTACGACTCCGTCGTCTTCGTTCGGATCTTCGCACGCAGAATTACGGGCAAAATACAGTGCTGCAGTCGGCAAGGGAGCTCATAAAAAAAATCAAAATCTTTGCTTACCTTTATTCAGGTTCAAGATGGCATTAGTCCTTACCTGACTCAAACAGGAGCCACCAAATGTTGAGGCGCCTCTCCTAGATCAAATCAGAATTCAGGAACCAAAGCCATCCCGGACGAGCCCCCATTTGTAATAAATGGCTCAGTCTTCAAAATAGGACTATAATCAAAGTTTACAATTTATTAAAGGAATAGAGGTAAGCAAACAGTGCTGGGTGCGCCGGGAGTCTCTGCTCCACCAAGAAGCACACCAGTTACATCAAGCAGCTGATTTTTATGCTCCTAGGCTGATACATATTCATTACTACTTCTAAAAAAACCAAGGTTGTTATAATTAGTTTCCGGAATCCAAACCCTCCTACTGGAGCATGCGTATCAGTCTCCAGTGGTCCCTCTGGGGGTCTCTCGTGCTGAAGGCTCATAGTCTTCCTCCCAGGCTTTGTCCTTCTGTCGTTCTTCAGCTTCCCCCCCTCTCCTTATTTAGTATTCTCTGGGCCAGATGTCAGAAAGTTGTGTCTCATGCAATAGTCAGCAGTTATCTCAAAAAACTCCCCCCTATTCTCTTATCTCCCAGACCCGAGTCTCAAGGTTTACCCTTCAAACCCTCTATCGACGCGAACTACTAGACCATTCTTTTGCAAGATACAAGAACTATATACACTAACCATTCTGTTTCTCTTGGACTTGTGGTTATTTATACAAAGGGATGTAAGACAGAAGGTCACATTTCATTATGAGGCCCTAGCATTGTTCCATATTGACACGAATCAGATTAACATATTTCAGAGTTCATAAAGGGACACAATTTTGGAAAGAGGAAGGAGGCCTGTGGCAATTGCACTCGTCAGATCGGGGTATATACTGTTTAAACAGAACAGGAACGGTAGCGGTAGGAAAAAGCATTTGTAATTGGACTCTGTCTCCCGGATATGATTATACTGATCCTGAATGTAGACCTATAAATTGTACAGCATATAGTGGGAAATGGAATGCCACACATGTCCAGCTGAGAAACGGGACTTGGCTGAAATGCTCATATAAGGAATTTTTTGGATCTGGATGTGAAACCATGGCAAGAGCACAAGCAGGGGGACAATTTGACAGTCAGATATTGAGCTGTCAGCATGATAACACCACTAGGGAACAGCATGTGGTAAGGGTCTACCGCTGGAGATGGCAAGATGAGAATGGGAGATGAGTGTTCTTTAAACATTTCTGGTCAGCTCGTAATATGACAGGCTGCCAAAGAGAACTTGATTGTAATTGTAAGTGGGAATCCAATGTGGGAGCTTGGAGGTGTGCATATACGAGTACAAATGGGGCAGACATTGTAACAGGACCACTCAGTAACAAGAACAATCTGTATTTTCATGCTTCAAAGAATAAAGAAGGATGGGATGGTCCTTTTCCAAAGGGGACGTGGGCCTTAAAGGGACATTATTGGGTGTGTGGCAAACATGCCTACAAGAGGCTACCCGAAAACTGGTCGGGAATATGCTGTGTGGGGTATATAAGACCCTTGTTCTTTTTATTGTCACAAATACAAGGAAATCATTTAGGAATAAGATTATATGATGATCTGAATAGAGTAAAACGATCTATTGATGCTTCCTTAGCCAGGAGTAGTGCCCAAAAATGGAGAGAGAACGTATGGCCTCCTGAAAGAATCATACAGCATTATGGATCAGCAACCTGGAATCCGAATGAGGTAGTATCGGGGGCCCGAGAACCTATTTATAATTTGAATCGAATAATTAGGTTGCAAGCTGTCCTCGAAATTGTAACCAATCAAACAGCAACGGCTTTGGATCTTTTGGCTGATCAATCCACCCAGACGAGGAATGCTATCTTTCAACATAGAATGGTTTTAGACTATTTACTAGCAGAAGAAGGGGGAGTGTGTGGAAAACTGAATGATTCTAATTGTTGTTTACAAACTGATGATAATGGAAAAATGGTTAAACAGATAACAAAGGAAATTAGAAAATTAGCCCACGTCCCAGTACAAACTTGGAAGGGTATGGATTGGGATATGTTTTCATGCCTGCCTGGTGCACCATGGGTTAAAAGGATGTTATTTTTATTTTTATATGGTGTAATGATGTTATTATTCATACCTTGTATGATACCTTGCATTACATTATTGATACGCTGAATAATAAATAGTACCCAATTTGTGATGACTTTGGTAGAGAAGAAAGGTGATGTGTCAATAGTGATGCTTAAGAAATGGATCCCCCAAGAAATGACTGATGAAATCCAGTTGTTACTGGCAAAAGTTGAAGAAGCTTAGGGATATGGTTTAGTGGGGACTGTTAGTGTTAGGTCAGAGGTTGGACTTGATGATCTTGAGGTCTCTTCCAACCTAGAAATTCTATGATTCTGTGATTCTGTGAAGAGACACGAATCGAGAATATTAAAAAGAAGATGAGGGATTGTAAGGAATGTTTCAGCAATTTGTGTCAATTTGTTTGAAGAGTAAACCTTGAGTCTCCAGGGATAAGAGAACAAAGGGGTTTCAGAATAACTGCTAACTATTGTGACTATAGCATGGGACGCTGTGCAAGTCTCTGACATCCAGCCAAGATGGACAAAGGAGAAGGACAAGGACAAAGCCTGTGAGGAAAACTACGAGCCTTCAGCACGAGAGACCCCCAGAGGGACCACCGGAGACTGATACGCATGCACCAGAGGGAGGGTGCAGATTCCAGGAACTAATTATGATAACCCTGCCTTTTCCAAACGTGGTGATAAATATGTATTAGCCTAGGAGCATAAAAAACAGCCGCCTGATGTAACGTGTGTGTGTGTTGGAGGAGCCCAGACTCCCCGCGCACCCAGTGCTGTTTACTTGCCTTTTATTAACCCCATAAATAAACCTTATAAAGCTAAATTGACTCAGAATTTATAACAGGCACCACCAATCAAAACTTGGATAAAACAGCACTTTTTTCGGTCTGTCAAGCGCTTCGTTCATCTCCGGCCGCTCCCCTCGCAGAGAATACGGAACCACGGATCGGAACTCCACACTCGCTTCGCAGTGATGCTGCGTCTCACTCATACAGCACAATCACGCAATCACACAGAGAGGTCCCTAGCACATCTCATTCATACCACAAGAGTATGTAATTTAGAATGATAACCAACCAAACAAGTATTGTCTCTGGAGTGACTCATTCCACAATACTTTGTTTCAAACCCTTACACTTACACAAATGCTTTCAACATGAGATACCCAGGCATCCACAAATAAGACATACAATTATTATCACTCCAATTAATATCCCTCCAGCAGCTGCAAATATTACCCAGATGACCTGGTCACAATTGTGAGAGGCCCACTTACCCTTCTCCTGCTTCTTATACAGTCATTAGCAGGTCTGTCCTGGCTCCCAAAACTGGTATGCAGTGGTAACCTCGGATTTGCTCGATCTACTCCCAAGATCACTAGTGAACGCTCTATCGGTCAGCAAATCCCCCTTGATTCTATTGGTCAGCAAATACCCCTTGACCACTCTATTGGTCAGCCTGTAGGGTACCCTCCTCCCATATGGGGACTATGCTGCATGCCAGACGTCTCTGCATGATTTACCAGCTTCCCTGGCCATGCATATGACTTACAGGCCCTTCCTGTACTATAAAACATACCTTTTGTGCGCAGCTTCAGGAGGTCTTTGCTCCCGCGGTGAGCAGCTGAGAGTGGAGGCTCCTCTGAGGAAAATACTCGGGGTGCACCTAGGGGCGTCCACTCCACAGTTGAGCAGAGCGTCTCCTGGCTGGCTCACCAAACTGACTTGAGGAAAACAGACTCCACAATCAATAAGACTGTAAAGTAGGTATGTTTATTCAGTGCTGGGCAGCACAGGGGGTAGTCCCGCCAAAGTCATGCGCGCCTGACGTGGCAACTTGCCTTGGTTCTATGAAGTAAAGAGTTACATATGCATGAAGTTTCATAATATGCCTATACATATTCATAACCTGTCCCCGCTTCATATTAAAATTAGTTCCAAGGAGTCGATTCCATAAACTCCTCCCATCTGCGCTTGCGCAGTGTCTCCTGGTGGTGGTTGTCGGGGGTCGTGGGGATGAAGATTGATGACTCTTCCTCGTCACCGCTAGTTGACCTCTTGTCTTTGCGCAGACTCAGTTGCTTCTTGGCTCTTGTCCATCTGCAGGACCAGTTTCTGCCAGTTTCTTAAGATAGGCTCACACTCTTATTAGGAGGCTGACCTTGGTAAGGGGCCCAAGGCTTCTTGCTTTAGTTAATTTACACAATGCACCATAGTTAGCAAAGACACTAAGTAGCAGCCTAGTTTAATACTGTCAGTGCTCTATCTCTACTTGATAAGATTCTCCTAACTCCCTCTCTCAGTCCCCTCTTTTCTAAAAACTTAGTAAATTCTTTCACTATTTCTAGGTTCAATACAGTGTTTCTCTATCACTCTTTCAAAGTATGGTAGACTCCAGTTTCTGTCTGAGTTGGTTCTTTTTCCACTCGCTGTAGGAGTTTTTAGTTTAAGACCATTCCCCCTTGTCCTATCATTACCAAGTAAAGAGTCCTCATCCATCTTTCTTATAAGACCCCTTTAAGTATTGAAAGGTCGCAATGAGGTCACCCTGGAGCCTTCTCTTCTCCAGGCTGAACAGCTCCAGCTCTCAGCCTTCCTTCCTAGGAGAGGAGCTCCAGCCCTCTGATCATCTTTGTAGCCTTCCTCTGGACTCGATCTAACAACCACACATCTTTCTTGTGCTGGCACCCTGTGTGTGCCACTGTGCACAAATCCAACAAAAGGTGGTTGCTTGGAGGGGTTTGGGGACTGAGGTGTAAGTTATGTCAACCTCTTCAGATAGCAGGTGATATATTTACCTGTGAATGGGAGTCTCCACGTCAGTCTCTTTCTGAGCCTGGATGCCAACCACTGAGGAAGGTGCCCTGAGGTGGGTACTGCAATGGTGTTAACATGCAGAAGGATGGCAGGACTTGGGCTGGGCAGACAGGGGAAAAGGGGGATGGTTTGCAAACTCACCAGCAGGGATTTGGTGAGCCCTGGTGCCTGGGCTGTTTTTGACTACTAAATGCCGAAACGTTTGTATGAATGGGACCTGGAATTCGAGAATTCTTCCTCCTCAGCTGGATCACTGAGTTCGGGTTGGTCTGATTTATAGCTGATTTCTCCATTGATTTCTCCGTTCTGCCAAACGGCAGAATGGATCGTGAAGATCAGGAAGAATTTCATAGTTTGTATACAGAAGTGGAGAGAGGCATTTGTGTTCTGCAGAGGGGCAGAAGTTTGGAGCCTGCTTTGTTTAAGCCCTTCAGTAACTGAGGAACAACCTGGAAATGGTGAGAGAAGTGGATTTTTATATTCTTGTTTTAAGATTCCTGACTTATTTTTTGTGGAGAGAACCTAGATACATAATTTCTGGTTTCTGAATTCCAGTATTGCAGTTCCATATCTAAAAATCAGGCAGCTACATCTTTAATTTGTATCATTAAATGACTGGAATTTCTGGTTCTCCAGTCCTGTACTTACCTATAGGGCATTTTTTTTTCCATTAATATGTGTTGTAGAATGGAGATTATTGTTTCCTACCAATTTTGGGAAAAGTGTTTCAAAAAATAAACTCCTATTATGAACATAGTCCAGCAGAATAATTTCAGTCCAACTCCAGTTATTTAATGATACTGAGTATATTGTATGGACATTTGCTTAGTTAAATATTTTATTCGCTTGAGCCGGATTCAGTTGTTGCACTGATACAAACCAGCCTTTCCCTTGCCTCAGTCCATTGCTTTTCTCTCAGGTCAGTGTGTTCTGACATACCCTTTAGCAGCAGGATTTTCTGGTCTGGCTAAAATGGGCAACTGGGGGCAAAGAAGAGAGGCAGAGGAATAGGCACGTCCCTCACAGGTACATGCAGCCTATACCTTGAGCTTCACCTTCTAACTAGAAACAAGAGCCGTACCTGAGATGCTGCCCCACCTGGGAGGGTGGTGGTGGGGAGGAGCGCATTGGAGGTGCAAACATGTGGAAGCAGTGCTTTGGCTTTGCCAGAGTTGTGCTTCTTGCTCATTTCATGTCTCGTCTGTACTGGTAAATGCTCGCCTCTGGATTTGGGAGAGAGAAGGAGCAATGTGCACGGCTGGGAAGGGAGAGGGATACTGGCCCAAATGGAAGAAGGATGTGCTATTTGTTTCACACAGATGTGAGATTTCACGAGAGAAGTTTTGTAATGATGTGTTTATGCCATTAAATTCTGTGGCTATTCACAGGCACTCGGTGTAGTCGTAAAATCACAGAAATTTGTTTTGTGAGGCATGGTTTTAATTACCACGTATTTTCTATGTTTGTCCTGTAAATCACTTTCAAAAAGCAATATTATTGCAAACTGTATTGTAATTTAGTGAATTCCTACAAATGAGTAGGAGAATTAATGCTTATTAATTAATTTGTAAACTCAACATACTAATTTTGTGTTGTTTAATAACTCACCATACCACATGCCATTCATTTTAATGTATTTTTCATAAATACATTTTGCTTCAAATTAGTGAGGTCTTGGCAATGTAAAACCTGGCTTCAGCAGTGGTTTTCATAGAGGAGGGAGGTAATAGTGCTTGGCGAAAGGCATTTGTGGAAAGTCCTTAACACTGGAGCATGAATTTGTGAACAACAGCATGTAACTACTGCAAAAGAAGGAGGAACTGGAAGATTTTCAGTGCAGCAGACCCAAATTTTAACATCTTTAGATTTTAAATGTAATACCTCTCAAATGCATCATAGTATTATTACTAGGACAGCTATAACTTTCGTTGTGAGCTAGCTGTATGTTTTTAATTATGAAAGCTATTTGTAATCCCTGTTGAGAAACTTTGCCAGCTCAATTGTTTGCAGCAGCCTTGTATAATTTGTAAGAGAGAACAGCCTAAAGAAGCATCTTTTCTTTCTGCTGGGAAATTCTATTCAATGGCAGCCAACTTATACATTGTTTAAAACTCACAGTTTCCCTTCTGTTGTGGTTTAACGCGGCCGGCAGATAAACACCACACAGCCGTTCGCTCACCCTCCCCCCTCCCTCTCTGGGATGGGGGAGAGAAATAGGAAAGTGAAGCCTGTGAGTTGAGATAAAGACAGTTTATTAAGACAAGAAAATAATACCAATAATAATAATACCAATGATGATAATAGTATTAATAATAATAATGTGTATGAAACAAGTGATGCACAATGCAATTGCTCACCACCCGCTGACCCGATGTCCAGCCTAACCCCAAGCAGCCAGCCCCCCCACCCCAGCTACCCACCCCTATTGTTCAGCACGAGGACAGATGGGATAGAATACCCCTTCAGACAGTTTGGGTCACCTGTCCTGGGTCTGTCCCCTCCCAGTTCTTGCTGCACCCCCAGCCTGCCCGCTGGCAGGACAGAGCGAGAAGCTGAAAAGTCCTTGGCTTGGTGTAAGCACTGCTCTGCAACAATTAAAACATCACCATGTTATCAGCATTCTTCTCATCCTCATACAAAACATAGCACCCTACCAGCTATTAGGAGGTCCACCCCTCGATCACGAGCCCACCTGTATGTTGCATCTCTACCTTGATGGCCTGAGGTGTCATGGGCCCATCGGGCTATAAATAATTCACCTTTATGTTGCCAGTCCAGGTCCACCTGAGCCACTTCAACCTTAGCAGCCTGATCCACCTGCTGGTTGGTTTGATGTTCTTCATTAGCCCGATTCTTGGGCACATGAGCATCTACGTAGCGTACCTTTACAGCCAGGTTCTCTATCCGAGCAGCAATATCTTACCACAATGCAGCAGCCCAGATGGGTTTTCCCCTGCGCTGCCAGTTGTTTTGCTTCCGTTGCTGTAATCATCCCCACAGGGCATTTGCTACCATCCATGAATCAGTGTAGAGATAGAGAACTGGCCATTTTTCTCGTTCAGAAACATCTAAAGCCAGCTGAATGGCCTTCACTTCTGCAAACTGACTCGATTCACCTTCTCCATCAGCAGCTTCTGCAACTCGTGGTGTAGGACTCCATACAGCAGCCTTCCATCTCCGATGCTTCCCCACAATACGACAGGACCCATCAGTGAACAGGGCATATTTCTTCTCATTCTCTGGTAACTGGTTGTACAGTGGGGCTTCTTCAGCACGGACCACCTCCTCCTCTGATGATATCCCAAAGTATTTGCCTTCAGGCCAGTCCATAATCACCTCCAAGATTCCTGGGCGACTGGGGTTTCCTATTCGAGCCCGCTGAGTAATCAGTGCAACCCACTTGCTCCAGGTAGCATCAGTTGCATGATGCGTAGAAGAGACCCTTCCTTTGAACATCCAGCCTAGTACCAGCAATCGGGGTGCTAGGAGGAGCTGCACTTCAGTACCGACCACCTCCGAAGCAGATCGAACTCCTTCATATGCTGCCAATATCTCCTTTTTGGTTGGAGTGTAGCGGGCCTCAGATCCTCTATATCCCCGACTCCAAAACCCCAGGGGCCGACCTCGAGTTTCCCCAGGTTCTTTCTGCCAGAGGCTCCAGGTGGGGCCATTCTCCCCGGCTGCGGTGTAGAGCACATTCTTTACATCTGGTCCTGTTCGAACTGGCCCAAGGGCTACTGCATGAACTATTTCCTGCTTGATTTGTTCAAAGGCTTGTTGTTGCTCAGGGCCCCATTCAAACTCATTCTTCTTACGGGTTACTTGGTAGAGCGGGTTTACAATCAGACTGTAATTTGGGATGTGCATTCTCCAAAACCCCACAACACCTAGGAAAGTCTGTGTTTCTTTTTTGCTAGTTGGTGGAGACATAGCTGTTATTTTGTTGATCACATTGTGGTGTAATTTCCTGAAGTAACTAGGGAAATAAAACTAACATTCACATTTTAAAGAAAATGTACAGCATTGAAGAGGCTTTCAGGGTAGGGCATAGCTGCATTAACTGAGGGTTCCCTAGGCTGCCAACCTTAGATGCTATCGTGCTGGGGAAACTCGGTGTGCTAGCCCTAAGGAACAGTACAGAGTGTAGAGTGGAGTGGAGACACCACGGATAGGCTCTGTAACCAGGTGGGGACTCTATTGTTCTTGTGTACACTGAGACCGATAAGCTGTACTTTTTCCCACCCTGAGTCAAGGACCTGTCATGTTTTGACAGATGCTGTACCCTAGTGTACTTTTTGCTCATTATAATATCATTACAATACCAAAACACACCTCCATCCCAAAAGCTACCCGCCTCCAAGGTGCGACCACCCCTCACCGAGCATGCACTCTGAATTTCTCGGAGCTTATTACTTTAAACGGAGACGGGAGAACTTTTCACCAATCATAACTAAGATATGCTTGACTAGAGTCACTCAAGCTCCACCTAAAAGATAGAAAATAATATAAATTGGCCTAAGAGAGAGGGGATGTTAGGGAAGATACCACTGTCAGGGGAGATACCATCCTGAGGGAATACAACATCCTTAGGACCTCCTGACTCCTGGGACCAGTCGACAGGCTGAGCCTCTCTTCCCCCCCCATTGGGACTCCTTTGGGTGAGATCTGAATACTTGCTTATATCCTTTTAACGTGTTAATTTCTAGGCTGCGCACCTGTAACACCTGCAACACCTGTGTATTTCATGCATGCTAGCTTGCTTTTGCAGACAGTCACTATTGCCGGCAATCCAAAAGAACCTGATTATCTGTTGCTGTAATATACCATACTTGATTGCATTGTGATAGCTCTCATTAAATGCAACTAGGGTAAGGGTGGTTATCCGTGATAGTTCAGTGTTCTGAATCCAACCAGACCCCCAGACGGTTAACACGTTGTTGGTGAATGTCTGAACAGACCCCCAGATGGTTAATGCGTTTTTGGTGAATGTTCGAGAGGGTTATGTTGGTGAGGGAATGTTGGTGAATGCTGGAGAGGGTTAGTTGGTGAGGGAATGTTGGTTATGTTGGTGAGGGAATGTTGGTGAATGCTGGAGAGGGTTAGTCATCTGTTAAATAAAGTACAGCCTTGCGCTCCAGTCAAGCAGATTTGTAGATTGCTGCACAGTGCAGAACCTGAAAGCTGGGATAGTGATTTCTGGTCTGACAGTGATGATGGTGTTGAAGAGATTTCTGATTCTGAACCTCAATTGATTTCCTTGAGACCTTTGGTTAAGACTGAGACTGCTGTTGATGATAATGATGAAATCCACACTACTGTGTGAACGATTCCGTGGTCACCGGCAGAATTGGTTAAAATACAGCAGAAGTTCTCAAGGCGGTCAGGGGAATCGGAAGTTGAGTATGTGTGTCAAGTTTCTCTTAAAGGAGGAGATCGAATGATGTTGAGTGCGGAAGAGGCAGGAAGCTTTTTGAAACCTGGAATATTTTTAACCACCACACCAGGAGCTGACCCGGCTGTAGCAGTACAGAAAGCAGCCTGCATTCAGGCAATATACATGTATGAAAGAGATGAATTAACGAAATCCCTAATGTTAGCTCCTATTGACCCAGTTCGATTAACCCCTCTCATCTGTGGACTCCCTGATTGTCTTCTTAAGATGTTTGTAGCAAATACCCAGGATCACATGCTAGCTGCTTGTAGGGATGATGATAGTGATTGTAGGCAAAATCTGAACTCCCCTGTTCCCACTTGGAGTGAATTGGTACAAGACATAGATAAGTACAGACGCCAAATGGGCTGGATAAGTTCTTCCAGTATTAAATCCCAAGACCACTCTCGGCGAGTCCACCAAATCCACACTCAAAATCCCAGATACCCCAAATTCAAAGAGAGGTTCAAACCTAATAGGGAATGGAGTGAGTTGTGGTGTCAGCAAAAAAACTCCTATCCCCAGGGAGGACAGTGAGTCACCCTGCTCGGTGGGTATTAGCAATGCAATGGCTCTCTAATGAACACTCTGACCCTATCATTACCATTCCCATTGGACCCCGAAAAATATTGGTAAATTTTCTTATTGATACCAGGACCCAAATGTCAGTAATTACACATGAGACAGCACAGACCCTGAGCATAACACCTGGTCAACACAGGGTTAAATTCATGGGAATCAATGGTGTGGAAAAACAATGCCCCACTGCAAAAATTTCACTCTGGCTGCCAGGGGAACAAAAATTAACCAGGGTAGAAGTATTAGTTGGTGCTGCATATATTAATATTTTAGGATTTGACATACTGCATGGTCATATGTGGGAACTCCCTGATGGAACTTTGTGGAGTTTTGCGACACATCAAAGGGGTTCAGGCACCGTGAGATTGAGCCTGTTACAAACATCCATACCCTTATTCCCCGCTAAAATCATTAATGTTCAACAATATCTGTTGTCAGCAGCAGCACTTATGGGGATTGACGGGGTGGTAACAGAATTGGAAGAAAGAGGCATTATTAAAAGGACCTATTCACCTTATAATTCACCAGTGTGGCCGGTGAAGAAACCAACCAGGCAATGGCATTTTACAGTGGATTACAGACAGTTGAATGCTAACACTACACCTTTGACTGCCACAGTTCCAAACATGGCAGAGATAGTGAAAGCCCTCTGTGTATCTAACAGTAGTAATAGCGCTAACTACTCCCAAATATTTCTATGCATGGGAAATCAAAGATTGCTATTTCACCCTCTTTCTAACCCTGCCGGTTGAATACAACCGAGCATATTTTATTTTCTTTTGTGTTCACAGGAACCCTGAGCAAACTGTATATGGACAGCTGGAAGATGACATATCAACAGTTTGGATTAATAATGCTATGCTTTACCCTGACCTTGATGCAATTACAGACCTTAAAGGAAACTTAGCTACTGTGGCTGTGCATGGAGCTGAGGTGTTTCACCATGGCATTTAACCATGTATTGTCACAGTATAGCACAGTCACTGGAACATCTCAAAACAGAAAGGACCTAAATCTCTCTACTTTAGTTCTACATGGAAACAAAATATTTTCAAAAGATGAATGGAGTTGGAACGATTCTTTAAGAATGGCTGAACTTCAAGCCATGTCTGGACAGACAATACAAATTGGTTGCCCAATAACTAACCGATCCACTTAAAATCGGCCGACTGAAATTAAGACAGTTTCCAAAATAACTGAACCAAATTTTGATTGCTGGTACAATTTTACTTTCACCAAACCTATAATTATGTACTGTCTTTGGGGTTACAGAGGCACAGAATTACTAAGAAGCCTCTGCCCCCTCAGATACTTGAAAACGAACCTACTCAGCCTCCCATTGGTCTAACTCCTTCCATCTTCAACACAGGTCCTTACATAATTCAACAACAAATTCTCTTTGACCCTAGTTGGTCCCTAAAAAGGGCCACGGGATGCAACTGGGTTATTGGGAACAGGATTAGGTATATTAAATAACATTGATGCTGAGGTCCTAGTGAGTAGAATAACTGCTACTACAGATGACCTAAGGAAACTGGAACAACCAATAAAATCATCCTTATTGGCTTTAGGAGCAAATCAATGGCTTCTATCAAATGTTTTGCCGCATTGGGAACAAATTGAGGAAAATGATCATCAATTAATTGTAAATGTCCTTGGAAAAACCCAAGGCAATACCTCCCTTGCCTTGAGCTGCATCCAAGCGCAGTTATGGATACAATCTGTAGGAACAGCTATTATTAGAGAGGGAGAAGGAAGAACTTTGCCCACTGAAATTCGAAAATTGATTTGGGATAATGCTTCAGAATTTGAAAAAGAGTTTCATGCATGGTGCCAATTAGTCAACTTTAACCATTATTCAGAAAATGATAAAATTGTTGCCTTTATACTTAATGCCACCGTATACAATGTATATCCAATCATTGCATTAGGACTCAGTCATAATGGAACTATGCTCCTTAGGATAAAGCATAAAGTATGGGCCCATCAAAAGGTAAGAAAGTGGCAAACAATTGATGTAAATGCATGTATCGTGTAACGGTTAATCAGCTACACCCCTTAATGCGACACACATCCATTGGGATTTGATGGCGTCCATCTTGCCATTTTATTCCTAAAAACTGGATCTCTCGTGAAGGTCCTTTGACTTCATTTTGTTTTATGGCAAAACCGGCCTTCAGAAGGATTTGGACTATTTTCTTTCTTTTCTCAAAAACTTCCTCTGCTGTGTCACCCCACACAATGATGTCATCGATGTACTGCAGGTGTTCAGGAGCTTCCCCCTGCTCCAGCGCAGACTGGATCAGTCCATGGCAAATGGTAGGGCTGTGTTTCCACCCCTGGGGCAGCCGATTCCAGGTGTACTGGAGACCCCTCCAAGTGAAAGCAAACTGTGGCCTGCACTCTGCTGCTAGAGGGATGGAGAAAAATGCATTAGCGATATCAATTGTGGTGTACCACTTGGCTCCCTTCGATTCCAGTTCGTACTGGAGTTCCAGCATGTCCGGCACTGCAGCACTCAGTGGTGGTGTGACTTCGTTCAGGCCCCGATAGTCCACCGTTAGCCTCCACTCACCATTAGACTTTCGCACTGGCCATATGGGACTATTGAAAGGTGAATGAGTGTTGCTGATCACTCCTTGGCTCTCCAATTGACGAATTAGCTTATGGATGGGAATCGGGCAGTCTCGGTTGGTGCGATATTGCCGCCGGTGCACAGTTGTGCTAGCGATTGGCACTTGCTGTTCTTCGACCCTCAGCAACCCCACAACAGAAGGGTCCTCCAAGAGGCCAGGTGTACTGGGTCTGGCTGGAATGTTAACTTTCCCTGCAGCAGCCCATACAGTGCTGTGCTCTGCACTTGTAGCTGGAACAGCAGTGGTATCACACCAGTGTTGTGTCTGCTGCTGAGCAGTGCTGGCACAGCATCGGGACTCTCTCTAACCCTCCTAGGGGGTGAGAAAAAAGTGAGAAGAGAAACATCACCAGGGCAGCTGACCTAAACCAACCAAAGGGATATTCCATACCATATGATGTCACAGCAATAAAAGGTGGAAACAGGAAGAAGAGGGGAGGGGTGGGCTTTCGTTGTGAAAACGTCGGTCCTCCTCCTGAACATGGGCTACGTGCATTGAGGCCCTGCTTCAAGGACATGGTCAAGCATTACTCATTTGTGGGAAGTAGAGAGTAATTTCGTTCTTCTGCACTTCCATATAGCCTTCATTTGTTTTATTTGTTTGTTTTCCTCCTTTTTTTTTTTTTCCCTTTCCCCCTCTCTTTTCCCCTTTCCTTTTTTTATTCCCTTTAGTTAAGTTGTTTAGTTCATAATAATCTTTAAATATTATTATTATTATTATTTCCCTTTAATTAAATTATCCTTATCTCAACCCGTGAGTTGTTCTTTGCTTTACTTCTTCTCCTCCTCATCTAAGGAGGGGAAGTGAGAGAGCGGTTGTGGTGTTCAGCTGCCCGGCACGGTAAAACCACCACAGTCCTTTTTGGCGCCCAACGTGGGGCTCAAAGGGTTGAGATAACAAGAGAATTGATTAAAACGTGTACAACTAACACACTTACTTGCTAGTCACCATGTTCAGTGTCCTGTTAATAATGGCTTGTTTGATCATATGTCATACAATCCGTGTCATGGTCTCCTTTCTCCTATATATCCGATCTGACAAAGTGCTACAATCTGTGTTCATTTTTTTGAATTCGCTGTGCTGCCAAGCACTGGCCTTGAGTTTAATCTGGCATTCAGGCTCTGCACTGTTATCATTTGGGTCCCATGGAAACTATCTTTTAGAGAATTTTCAGAACTACACTGCCTTCCTTTCCTCATCTGGATGTCAGTTTATGAATAATGTCAGGAATGGTACCTCTTCCTTCTTTTACAGTGGGCTAATTACAACAGTTTGGGAGTATTTTGAACATCCATGTGTAACTCATGTATTGCTATTTCTAATTCTGAATAACGGGTTTCCTCTTCTCTCTAAGATTAGTCGATTGTTTAGAAAACTTACCTGGGAATCTGTCTTGAAACAGTCTTGTGGCAAGTGGCAAGGTGTGTGGGATGATGTTGGCAGGTACCTGTCACGGGTGTCTCCTCCAATAGTTTTGAACTTCACCCCTGAGCAAGTGCAAAATCCTAAAAACCTGGTAGAATGTTTGAGAGCTGTATGTCCTGACCCTGATAATGCCAGAGAACAACAGCTTGCAGCATTGTGCTGGGTCCTGGTTTATTCCTATCAAACACTATTTAACATCATCCAGCACCTTGAAGAGAGGGAGGAAGTTTCTGAGTCTGATGACCAGATAACACATGCTGTGGCTGACCCAGAGGACCAACCAACTATGGTATCAGTCGCCCCCATAGTCAAGTCAAAACAATGGAAACTGAAGTCATCTTTTTTAGTAAGGGAAGAAGCCTCTCCTAAGAAGGAGGGAGAAGGGGAAATGACAGGCACCTCTAAAGCAGAGCCATCACAAAAACAGCAGGAAGAAGAGACGGAAATCATAAAGGAATCAGAAACCACTCGATCCCTATCCCTGAGTAAGTTGCGAGAAATACGAAAGGATTACGGTCGACACATCCTCATCTTTGATGCTGGAATGCTGGGGCCATTAGCCAACAATTAGAAAGCAATGAAACCAAGCAGCTGGGATCCCTCTCTACAGAAAGGCTCGTTGACAGAGTAATTGGGAGAGAGGCACAAGTTCTCAGCCTCTGGAAGCGACTCCTGGCAGCTGTGAAAGAAAGATATCCCCATAAGGAAGATATTGTATATCAAGTAGGCAAATGGGCCACTATGGATAAAGGTCTCCAGCATCTACGGGAATTAGCTGTGCGGGAGATGATTTATAGTGATTTGGACAATGCCCAGACACCTCAAGACCCCGATGAAGTCCAGTGCACAACATCCATGTGGCATAAATTTGTGCGGAGTGCACCATCAATTAATGCCTGTACACTGGCAGTAATTAACTGGGATGAGGGGATGGGACCAACAGTGTATAATCTGTCCTGCCACCTTCAAAAATATGAAGACAATCTCTCTGCTCCGCTACAATCCTGTGTCTCAGCTGTGGAGAAACTGTCTGAAAGACTTGACCACCTCATAGAACGAGCATATTCCCCCTCATCTAGACGGCGTGATACTTCAGCCACTAAGAATCAGCATTCGCCTGCTCAAGAGAGAGAGTACCCAAGATGCACACCATGTGGCAACTTGTGGTTTTATCTGCGTGACCATGGGGAGGATATGAGGAAATGGGATGGTGTACCTACTTCAACCCTAGCTGCTCGGGTATGTGAACTGAAAGGAAATACAGCAGCAAGAAGACGGGCTCCTAAGAAAAACGCTGTTCCAGTTTCTATTGGGCAGTTCCCCAGAGGCAGTAGAAGAGCTGATGTTATTCTTGACCCTGATGAATGGACCTCTTCTTCTCATTTGGAAGAATTAAGTGGCAGACGCTCCAACCAGGACTAGAGGGTCCATGCCTCTGGCCAAGTAGAGGAGAGGGATAACCGGATTTATTGGACTGTGTGGATCCGATGGCCTGGCACATCGGAACCACAAGAATACAAAGCTCTAGTGGACACTGGCGCACAATGTACCTTAATGCCATCAGGCTACCAAGGGACAGAACTCATCTCTATCTCTGGAGTGACAGGGGGATCCCAACAACTAACTGTACTGGAAGCTGAAGTGTGTCTAACTAGGAATGAGTAGCAAAAGCATCCCATTGTGACTGGCCCAGAGGCTCCGTGTATCCTTGGCATAGACTACCTCAAGAGAGAGCACTTCAAGGATCCAAAAGGATACCAGTGGACTTTTAGCATAGCTGCTTTGAGCACAGAGAAGATTAGGCAGCTGTCTACCCTGCCTGGCCTTTCAGAAGACCCTTCCATTGTAGGATTGCTGAAGGTTGAAGAACAACAGGTACCAATTGCTACCACAACGGTGCACCGACGGCAATATCGCACCAACCGAGACTCCCTGATTCCCATCCATGAGTTGGTTCACCATCTGGAGAGTCAAGGAGTGATCAGAAAGACTCGCTCACCCTTTAATAGTCCTATATGGCCAGTACGAAAGTCTAAATGCGAGTGGAGGCTAACAGTGGACTATCGAGGCCTGAATGAAGTCACACCACCATTGAGTGCTGCAGTGCCAGACATGCTGGAACCCCAGTACGAACTAGAGTCAAAGGCAGCCAAGTGGTATGCCACAATTGATATCGCTAATGCATTTTTCTCCATCCCTTTAGCAGCAGCATGCAGGCTGCAGTTTGCTTTCACTTGGAAGGGCATCCAATACACCTGGAATCGACTGCCCCAGGGGTGGAAACACAGCTCTACCATTTGCCACGGACTGATCCAGTCTGCACTGGAGCAAGGGGGAGCTCCTGAGCACCTCCTGAGCACCATTGATGACATCCTTGTGTGGGGCAACACAGCAGAAGTTTTTGAGAAAGGGAAGAAAGTAATCCAAATTCTCCTGAAAGCTGGTTTTGCCATTAAACAGAATAAGGTCAAGGGGCCTGCACAGGAAATCCAGTTCTTGGGGGTAAAATGGCAGGATGGACGTCACCATATTCCAATGTATGTGATCAATAAAATAACGGCAATGTCTCCGCCAACTAGCAAAAAAGAAACACAGACTTTCCTAGGCCTTGTGGGATTCTGGAGAATGCATGTTCCAGGCTATAGTCAGCTTGTGAGTCCTCTATATCGAGTGACTCGAAAGAGAAACTATTTCGAGTGGGGCCCCAAGCAACAACAGGCCTTTGAACAAATCAAACAAGAAATAGCTCGTGCAGTAGCCCTTGGGCCTGTCCGTACCGGACCAGCTGTGCAAAACATACTTTACACTGCAGCTGGGGAGCATGGGCTCACCTGGAGCCTTTGGCAGAAAACCCCAGAAGAATATTGAGGTCGACCTCTGGGTTTCTGGAGCCGGGGCTATCGAGGATCAGAAGCCAATTACACCCCAAATGAAAAAGAGATACTCACAGCATATGAGGGTGTTCAAGCTACTTCAGAAGTTGTGGGTACAGAAGCACAGCTCCTCTTGGCATCGTGGCTACCTGTGTTACATTGGATGTTCAAAGAGAAAATTCCCACTACACACCATGCGACTGATGCTATGTGGAGTAAGTGGATAGCGTTAATTACACAGCAGGCTTGAATGGGAAAACCTAATCGCCCAGGAATCCTGGAAGAGATTATGGACTGGCCGGAAGGCAGAGATTTCGGGGTGCCAATGGAAGAGGTAACCCGTGCTGAAGAGGCACCACCATACAATGAGTTGCCAGAAGACAGAAAGCAGTATGCGTTGTTTACTGATGGATCCTGCCATGTGGTAGGAAGCCATTGGAAATGGAAAGCTGCTGTGTGGAGTCCCACAAGACGAGTTGTGGAGGCCATGGAAGGGGAAGGTGAGTCAAGTCAGTATGCAGAAGTGAAAGCCATACAACTAGCCCTAGAGATTGCCGAAAGAGAAAAAATGGCCAGCATTGTATTTTTACACTGACTCATGGCTGGTGGCAAATGCTCTGTGGGGGTGGCTGCAGCAATGGAAAGAGAGCAACTGGCAGCGCAGAGGTAAACCTATCAGGGCTGCTAACCTGTGGCAAGATATTGCTGCTTGGGTAGAAAACCTGGATCTAAAAGTATGTCATATAGATGCCCACATGCCCAAGAGTCATGCTACTGAAGAACATCAGAACAACGTAGTGGATCGAGCTTCGAAAATTGAAGTATCTCAGGTGGACCTAGACTGGGAACGTAAGGGTGAGCTGTTTGTAGCTCGATGGACCCATGAAACATCAGGACATCTGGAAGGGGCGCCACATACAGATGGGCTTGTGATCAAGGGGTGGACTTGACCACTGAGGCCATCACACAGGTTACCCATGAATGTGAGACCTGTGCTGCAATCAAGAAAGCCATGAAGGTAAAATCTCCCTGGAACAGGGGGAGATGGCTAGGGTTTCAATATGGTGAGGCCTGGAAAATTGACTATATTGGACCACTCCCACAAACACACCAAGGCAAATGGTACATACTCACCATGGTAGAAGCAACTACTGGGTGACTGGAAACATACCCTGTAAACCATGCCACAGCCCGAAACACTATCTTGGGCCTGGAAAGACAAGTATTATGGCGTCATGGTACACCAGAGAGAATCGAGTCTGACAATGGGAGTAATTTCCGAAACAATCTTGTCACCTTCTGGGCCAAGAGGCATGGTATTGAGTGGGTGTATCACATCCCTTATCACCCACAAGCCTCTGGGAAGGTTGAGAGGTCCAATGGACTGTTAAAGACTATGTTACGAGCATTGGGTGCTGGGACATGGAAACAATGGGACATAAATCTACCAGAAGCCACTTGGCTAGTTAACAATAGGGGGTCTGACAGCCATGCTGGTCCTGCCGAAACAAAACCCCTACACACTGTGAAAGGAGCTAAAGTCCCTATAGTGCATGTAGGAAGGTGGATGGGGAAGGCAGTGTGGGTTGCTCCTGCCTCGGGAAAAGGCAAACCCACTTGTGGGATTGTCTTCGCCCAAGGACCAGGGTATACCTGGTGGGTCATGCAAAAGAATGGGGATATCATGTGCGTGCCTCAAGGAGATTTGACCTTGAGAGAAAACTAATCTGTAATCCAAGTTATATGTTGTAGGAAGATGCTGCAGGATCAACGACAGGTCAACTTTGCAAAGAGCCGGGCAGTGCAACAAGGAATTGAGCTAAGCTGGTGCTGGCGTCCAGACATCCAACTCCACCTGCCCTGAGCAGCCACTTTGGCAGATGAAGACCTAATCATCAACAGTTCTTATGAACATTTTCCAAGAAAGACCTAAGGAATTAAAGATATACCTGCCTATTAATCCTGTCCTGTTAAATCCTTGTCCTGTTAAAGGACAAGGAATAATGATGAGAATACTTGTATGCTAAAGTATGGAGGATCTGAGTGTGACACAAATGTTATGGAATAAGGGGTGGAGGTTGTACTGGGTCTGGCTGGAATGTTAACTTTCCCTGCAGCAGCCCATACAGTGCTGTGCTCTGCACTTGTAGCTGGAACAGCAGTGGTATCACACCAGTGTTGTGTCTGCTGCTGAGCAGTGCTGGCACAGCATCGGGACTCTCTCTAACCCTCCTAGGGGGTGAGAAAAAAGTGAGAAGAGAAACATCACCAGGGCAGCTGACCTAAACCAACCAAAGGGATATTCCATACCATATGATGTCACAGCAATAAAAGGTGGAAACAGGAAGAAGAGGGGAGGGGTGGGCTTTCGTTGTGAAAACGTCGGTCCTCCTCCTGAACATGGGCTACGTGCATTGAGGCCCTGCTTCAAGGACATGGTCAAGCATTACTCATTTGTGGGAAGTAGAGAGTAATTTCGTTCTTCTGCACTTCCATATAGCCTTCATTTGTTTTATTTGTTTGTTTTCCTCCTTTTTTTTTTTTTCCCTTTCCCCCTCTCTTTTCCCCTTTCCTTTTTTTATTCCCTTTAGTTAAGTTGTTTAGTTCATAATAATCTTTAAATATTATTATTATTATTATTTCCCTTTAATTAAATTATCCTTATCTCAACCCGTGAGTTGTTCTTTGCTTTACTTCTTCTCCTCCTCATCTAAGGAGGGGAAGTGAGAGAGCGGTTGTGGTGTTCAGCTGCCCGGCACGGTAAAACCACCACAGTCCTTTTTGGCGCCCAACGTGGGGCTCAAAGGGTTGAGATAACAAGAGAATTGATTAAAACGTGTACAACTAACACACTTACTTGCTAGTCACCATGTTCAGTGTCCTGTTAATAATGGCTTGTTTGATCATATGTCATACAATCCGTGTCATGGTCTCCTTTCTCCTATATATCCGATCTGACAAAGTGCTACAATCTGTGTTCATTTTTTTGAATTCGCTGTGCTGCCAAGCACTGGCCTTGAGTTTAATCTGGCATTCAGGCTCTGCACTGTTATCATTTGGGTCCCATGGAAACTATCTTTTAGAGAATTTTCAGAACTACACTGCCTTCCTTTCCTCATCTGGATGTCAGTTTATGAATAATGTCAGGAATGGTACCTCTTCCTTCTTTTACAGTGGGCTAATTACAACAGTTTGGGAGTATTTTGAACATCCATGTGTAACTCATGTATTGCTATTTCTAATTCTGAATAACGGGTTTCCTCTTCTCTCTAAGATTAGTCGATTGTTTAGAAAACTTACCTGGGAATCTGTCTTGAAACAGTCTTGTGGCAAGTGGCAAGGTGTGTGGGATGATGTTGGCAGGTACCTGTCACGGGTGTCTCCTCCAATAGTTTTGAACTTCACCCCTGAGCAAGTGCAAAATCCTAAAAACCTGGTAGAATGTTTGAGAGCTGTATGTCCTGACCCTGATAATGCCAGAGAACAACAGCTTGCAGCATTGTGCTGGGTCCTGGTTTATTCCTATCAAACACTATTTAACATCATCCAGCACCTTGAAGAGAGGGAGGAAGTTTCTGAGTCTGATGACCAGATAACACATGCTGTGGCTGACCCAGAGGACCAACCAACTATGGTATCAGTCGCCCCCATAGTCAAGTCAAAACAATGGAAACTGAAGTCATCTTTTTTAGTAAGGGAAGAAGCCTCTCCTAAGAAGGAGGGAGAAGGGGAAATGACAGGCACCTCTAAAGCAGAGCCATCACAAAAACAGCAGGAAGAAGAGACGGAAATCATAAAGGAATCAGAAACCACTCGATCCCTATCCCTGAGTAAGTTGCGAGAAATACGAAAGGATTACGGTCGACACATCCTCATCTTTGATGCTGGAATGCTGGGGCCATTAGCCAACAATTAGAAAGCAATGAAACCAAGCAGCTGGGATCCCTCTCTACAGAAAGGCTCGTTGACAGAGTAATTGGGAGAGAGGCACAAGTTCTCAGCCTCTGGAAGCGACTCCTGGCAGCTGTGAAAGAAAGATATCCCCATAAGGAAGATATTGTATATCAAGTAGGCAAATGGGCCACTATGGATAAAGGTCTCCAGCATCTACGGGAATTAGCTGTGCGGGAGATGATTTATAGTGATTTGGACAATGCCCAGACACCTCAAGACCCCGATGAAGTCCAGTGCACAACATCCATGTGGCATAAATTTGTGCGGAGTGCACCATCAATTAATGCCTGTACACTGGCAGTAATTAACTGGGATGAGGGGATGGGACCAACAGTGTATAATCTGTCCTGCCACCTTCAAAAATATGAAGACAATCTCTCTGCTCCGCTACAATCCTGTGTCTCAGCTGTGGAGAAACTGTCTGAAAGACTTGACCACCTCATAGAACGAGCATATTCCCCCTCATCTAGACGGCGTGATACTTCAGCCACTAAGAATCAGCATTCGCCTGCTCAAGAGAGAGAGTACCCAAGATGCACACCATGTGGCAACTTGTGGTTTTATCTGCGTGACCATGGGGAGGATATGAGGAAATGGGATGGTGTACCTACTTCAACCCTAGCTGCTCGGGTATGTGAACTGAAAGGAAATACAGCAGCAAGAAGACGGGCTCCTAAGAAAAACGCTGTTCCAGTTTCTATTGGGCAGTTCCCCAGAGGCAGTAGAAGAGCTGATGTTATTCTTGACCCTGATGAATGGACCTCTTCTTCTCATTTGGAAGAATTAAGTGGCAGACGCTCCAACCAGGACTAGAGGGTCCATGCCTCTGGCCAAGTAGAGGAGAGGGATAACCGGATTTATTGGACTGTGTGGATCCGATGGCCTGGCACATCGGAACCACAAGAATACAAAGCTCTAGTGGACACTGGCGCACAATGTACCTTAATGCCATCAGGCTACCAAGGGACAGAACTCATCTCTATCTCTGGAGTGACAGGGGGATCCCAACAACTAACTGTACTGGAAGCTGAAGTGTGTCTAACTAGGAATGAGTAGCAAAAGCATCCCATTGTGACTGGCCCAGAGGCTCCGTGTATCCTTGGCATAGACTACCTCAAGAGAGAGCACTTCAAGGATCCAAAAGGATACCAGTGGACTTTTAGCATAGCTGCTTTGAGCACAGAGAAGATTAGGCAGCTGTCTACCCTGCCTGGCCTTTCAGAAGACCCTTCCATTGTAGGATTGCTGAAGGTTGAAGAACAACAGGTACCAATTGCTACCACAACGGTGCACCGACGGCAATATCGCACCAACCGAGACTCCCTGATTCCCATCCATGAGTTGGTTCACCATCTGGAGAGTCAAGGAGTGATCAGAAAGACTCGCTCACCCTTTAATAGTCCTATATGGCCAGTACGAAAGTCTAAATGCGAGTGGAGGCTAACAGTGGACTATCGAGGCCTGAATGAAGTCACACCACCATTGAGTGCTGCAGTGCCAGACATGCTGGAACCCCAGTACGAACTAGAGTCAAAGGCAGCCAAGTGGTATGCCACAATTGATATCGCTAATGCATTTTTCTCCATCCCTTTAGCAGCAGCATGCAGGCTGCAGTTTGCTTTCACTTGGAAGGGCATCCAATACACCTGGAATCGACTGCCCCAGGGGTGGAAACACAGCTCTACCATTTGCCACGGACTGATCCAGTCTGCACTGGAGCAAGGGGGAGCTCCTGAGCACCTCCTGAGCACCATTGATGACATCCTTGTGTGGGGCAACACAGCAGAAGTTTTTGAGAAAGGGAAGAAAGTAATCCAAATTCTCCTGAAAGCTGGTTTTGCCATTAAACAGAATAAGGTCAAGGGGCCTGCACAGGAAATCCAGTTCTTGGGGGTAAAATGGCAGGATGGACGTCACCATATTCCAATGTATGTGATCAATAAAATAACGGCAATGTCTCCGCCAACTAGCAAAAAAGAAACACAGACTTTCCTAGGCCTTGTGGGATTCTGGAGAATGCATGTTCCAGGCTATAGTCAGCTTGTGAGTCCTCTATATCGAGTGACTCGAAAGAGAAACTATTTCGAGTGGGGCCCCAAGCAACAACAGGCCTTTGAACAAATCAAACAAGAAATAGCTCGTGCAGTAGCCCTTGGGCCTGTCCGTACCGGACCAGCTGTGCAAAACATACTTTACACTGCAGCTGGGGAGCATGGGCTCACCTGGAGCCTTTGGCAGAAAACCCCAGAAGAATATTGAGGTCGACCTCTGGGTTTCTGGAGCCGGGGCTATCGAGGATCAGAAGCCAATTACACCCCAAATGAAAAAGAGATACTCACAGCATATGAGGGTGTTCAAGCTACTTCAGAAGTTGTGGGTACAGAAGCACAGCTCCTCTTGGCATCGTGGCTACCTGTGTTACATTGGATGTTCAAAGAGAAAATTCCCACTACACACCATGCGACTGATGCTATGTGGAGTAAGTGGATAGCGTTAATTACACAGCAGGCTTGAATGGGAAAACCTAATCGCCCAGGAATCCTGGAAGAGATTATGGACTGGCCGGAAGGCAGAGATTTCGGGGTGCCAATGGAAGAGGTAACCCGTGCTGAAGAGGCACCACCATACAATGAGTTGCCAGAAGACAGAAAGCAGTATGCGTTGTTTACTGATGGATCCTGCCATGTGGTAGGAAGCCATTGGAAATGGAAAGCTGCTGTGTGGAGTCCCACAAGACGAGTTGTGGAGGCCATGGAAGGGGAAGGTGAGTCAAGTCAGTATGCAGAAGTGAAAGCCATACAACTAGCCCTAGAGATTGCCGAAAGAGAAAAAATGGCCAGCATTGTATTTTTACACTGACTCATGGCTGGTGGCAAATGCTCTGTGGGGGTGGCTGCAGCAATGGAAAGAGAGCAACTGGCAGCGCAGAGGTAAACCTATCAGGGCTGCTAACCTGTGGCAAGATATTGCTGCTTGGGTAGAAAACCTGGATCTAAAAGTATGTCATATAGATGCCCACATGCCCAAGAGTCATGCTACTGAAGAACATCAGAACAACGTAGTGGATCGAGCTTCGAAAATTGAAGTATCTCAGGTGGACCTAGACTGGGAACGTAAGGGTGAGCTGTTTGTAGCTCGATGGACCCATGAAACATCAGGACATCTGGAAGGGGCGCCACATACAGATGGGCTTGTGATCAAGGGGTGGACTTGACCACTGAGGCCATCACACAGGTTACCCATGAATGTGAGACCTGTGCTGCAATCAAGAAAGCCATGAAGGTAAAATCTCCCTGGAACAGGGGGAGATGGCTAGGGTTTCAATATGGTGAGGCCTGGAAAATTGACTATATTGGACCACTCCCACAAACACACCAAGGCAAATGGTACATACTCACCATGGTAGAAGCAACTACTGGGTGACTGGAAACATACCCTGTAAACCATGCCACAGCCCGAAACACTATCTTGGGCCTGGAAAGACAAGTATTATGGCGTCATGGTACACCAGAGAGAATCGAGTCTGACAATGGGAGTAATTTCCGAAACAATCTTGTCACCTTCTGGGCCAAGAGGCATGGTATTGAGTGGGTGTATCACATCCCTTATCACCCACAAGCCTCTGGGAAGGTTGAGAGGTCCAATGGACTGTTAAAGACTATGTTACGAGCATTGGGTGCTGGGACATGGAAACAATGGGACATAAATCTACCAGAAGCCACTTGGCTAGTTAACAATAGGGGGTCTGACAGCCATGCTGGTCCTGCCGAAACAAAACCCCTACACACTGTGAAAGGAGCTAAAGTCCCTATAGTGCATGTAGGAAGGTGGATGGGGAAGGCAGTGTGGGTTGCTCCTGCCTCGGGAAAAGGCAAACCCACTTGTGGGATTGTCTTCGCCCAAGGACCAGGGTATACCTGGTGGGTCATGCAAAAGAATGGGGATATCATGTGCGTGCCTCAAGGAGATTTGACCTTGAGAGAAAACTAATCTGTAATCCAAGTTATATGTTGTAGGAAGATGCTGCAGGATCAACGACAGGTCAACTTTGCAAAGAGCCGGGCAGTGCAACAAGGAATTGAGCTAAGCTGGTGCTGGCGTCCAGACATCCAACTCCACCTGCCCTGAGCAGCCACTTTGGCAGATGAAGACCTAATCATCAACAGTTCTTATGAACATTTTCCAAGAAAGACCTAAGGAATTAAAGATATACCTGCCTATTAATCCTGTCCTGTTAAATCCTTGTCCTGTTAAAGGACAAGGAATAATGATGAGAATACTTGTATGCTAAAGTATGGAGGATCTGAGTGTGACACAAATGTTATGGAATAAGGGGTGGAGGTTGTACTGGGTCTGGCTGGAATGTTAACTTTCCCTGCAGCAGCCCATACAGTGCTGTGCTCTGCACTTGTAGCTGGAACAGCAGTGGTATCACACCAGTGTTGTGTCTGCTGCTGAGCAGTGCTGGCACAGCATCGGGACTCTCTCTAACCCTCCTAGGGGGTGAGAAAAAAGTGAGAAGAGAAACATCACCAGGGCAGCTGACCTAAACCAACCAAAGGGATATTCCATACCATATGATGTCACAGCAATAAAAGGTGGAAACAGGAAGAAGAGGGGAGGGGTGGGCTTTCGTTGTGAAAACGTCGGTCCTCCTCCTGAACATGGGCTACGTGCATTGAGGCCCTGCTTCAAGGACATGGTCAAGCATTACTCATTTGTGGGAAGTAGAGAGTAATTTCGTTCTTCTGCACTTCCATATAGCCTTCATTTGTTTTATTTGTTTGTTTTCCTCCTTTTTTTTTTTTTCCCTTTCCCCCTCTCTTTTCCCCTTTCCTTTTTTTATTCCCTTTAGTTAAGTTGTTTAGTTCATAATAATCTTTAAATATTATTATTATTATTATTTCCCTTTAATTAAATTATCCTTATCTCAACCCGTGAGTTGTTCTTTGCTTTACTTCTTCTCCTCCTCATCTAAGGAGGGGAAGTGAGAGAGCGGTTGTGGTGTTCAGCTGCCCGGCACGGTAAAACCACCACAGTCCTTTTTGGCGCCCAACGTGGGGCTCAAAGGGTTGAGATAACAAGAGAATTGATTAAAACGTGTACAACTAACACACTTACTTGCTAGTCACCATGTTCAGTGTCCTGTTAATAATGGCTTGTTTGATCATATGTCATACAATCCGTGTCATGGTCTCCTTTCTCCTATATATCCGATCTGACAAAGTGCTACAATCTGTGTTCATTTTTTTGAATTCGCTGTGCTGCCAAGCACTGGCCTTGAGTTTAATCTGGCATTCAGGCTCTGCACTGTTATCATTTGGGTCCCATGGAAACTATCTTTTAGAGAATTTTCAGAACTACACTGCCTTCCTTTCCTCATCTGGATGTCAGTTTATGAATAATGTCAGGAATGGTACCTCTTCCTTCTTTTACAGTGGGCTAATTACAACAGTTTGGGAGTATTTTGAACATCCATGTGTAACTCATGTATTGCTATTTCTAATTCTGAATAACGGGTTTCCTCTTCTCTCTAAGATTAGTCGATTGTTTAGAAAACTTACCTGGGAATCTGTCTTGAAACAGTCTTGTGGCAAGTGGCAAGGTGTGTGGGATGATGTTGGCAGGTACCTGTCACGGGTGTCTCCTCCAATAGTTTTGAACTTCACCCCTGAGCAAGTGCAAAATCCTAAAAACCTGGTAGAATGTTTGAGAGCTGTATGTCCTGACCCTGATAATGCCAGAGAACAACAGCTTGCAGCATTGTGCTGGGTCCTGGTTTATTCCTATCAAACACTATTTAACATCATCCAGCACCTTGAAGAGAGGGAGGAAGTTTCTGAGTCTGATGACCAGATAACACATGCTGTGGCTGACCCAGAGGACCAACCAACTATGGTATCAGTCGCCCCCATAGTCAAGTCAAAACAATGGAAACTGAAGTCATCTTTTTTAGTAAGGGAAGAAGCCTCTCCTAAGAAGGAGGGAGAAGGGGAAATGACAGGCACCTCTAAAGCAGAGCCATCACAAAAACAGCAGGAAGAAGAGACGGAAATCATAAAGGAATCAGAAACCACTCGATCCCTATCCCTGAGTAAGTTGCGAGAAATACGAAAGGATTACGGTCGACACATCCTCATCTTTGATGCTGGAATGCTGGGGCCATTAGCCAACAATTAGAAAGCAATGAAACCAAGCAGCTGGGATCCCTCTCTACAGAAAGGCTCGTTGACAGAGTAATTGGGAGAGAGGCACAAGTTCTCAGCCTCTGGAAGCGACTCCTGGCAGCTGTGAAAGAAAGATATCCCCATAAGGAAGATATTGTATATCAAGTAGGCAAATGGGCCACTATGGATAAAGGTCTCCAGCATCTACGGGAATTAGCTGTGCGGGAGATGATTTATAGTGATTTGGACAATGCCCAGACACCTCAAGACCCCGATGAAGTCCAGTGCACAACATCCATGTGGCATAAATTTGTGCGGAGTGCACCATCAATTAATGCCTGTACACTGGCAGTAATTAACTGGGATGAGGGGATGGGACCAACAGTGTATAATCTGTCCTGCCACCTTCAAAAATATGAAGACAATCTCTCTGCTCCGCTACAATCCTGTGTCTCAGCTGTGGAGAAACTGTCTGAAAGACTTGACCACCTCATAGAACGAGCATATTCCCCCTCATCTAGACGGCGTGATACTTCAGCCACTAAGAATCAGCATTCGCCTGCTCAAGAGAGAGAGTACCCAAGATGCACACCATGTGGCAACTTGTGGTTTTATCTGCGTGACCATGGGGAGGATATGAGGAAATGGGATGGTGTACCTACTTCAACCCTAGCTGCTCGGGTATGTGAACTGAAAGGAAATACAGCAGCAAGAAGACGGGCTCCTAAGAAAAACGCTGTTCCAGTTTCTATTGGGCAGTTCCCCAGAGGCAGTAGAAGAGCTGATGTTATTCTTGACCCTGATGAATGGACCTCTTCTTCTCATTTGGAAGAATTAAGTGGCAGACGCTCCAACCAGGACTAGAGGGTCCATGCCTCTGGCCAAGTAGAGGAGAGGGATAACCGGATTTATTGGACTGTGTGGATCCGATGGCCTGGCACATCGGAACCACAAGAATACAAAGCTCTAGTGGACACTGGCGCACAATGTACCTTAATGCCATCAGGCTACCAAGGGACAGAACTCATCTCTATCTCTGGAGTGACAGGGGGATCCCAACAACTAACTGTACTGGAAGCTGAAGTGTGTCTAACTAGGAATGAGTAGCAAAAGCATCCCATTGTGACTGGCCCAGAGGCTCCGTGTATCCTTGGCATAGACTACCTCAAGAGAGAGCACTTCAAGGATCCAAAAGGATACCAGTGGACTTTTAGCATAGCTGCTTTGAGCACAGAGAAGATTAGGCAGCTGTCTACCCTGCCTGGCCTTTCAGAAGACCCTTCCATTGTAGGATTGCTGAAGGTTGAAGAACAACAGGTACCAATTGCTACCACAACGGTGCACCGACGGCAATATCGCACCAACCGAGACTCCCTGATTCCCATCCATGAGTTGGTTCACCATCTGGAGAGTCAAGGAGTGATCAGAAAGACTCGCTCACCCTTTAATAGTCCTATATGGCCAGTACGAAAGTCTAAATGCGAGTGGAGGCTAACAGTGGACTATCGAGGCCTGAATGAAGTCACACCACCATTGAGTGCTGCAGTGCCAGACATGCTGGAACCCCAGTACGAACTAGAGTCAAAGGCAGCCAAGTGGTATGCCACAATTGATATCGCTAATGCATTTTTCTCCATCCCTTTAGCAGCAGCATGCAGGCTGCAGTTTGCTTTCACTTGGAAGGGCATCCAATACACCTGGAATCGACTGCCCCAGGGGTGGAAACACAGCTCTACCATTTGCCACGGACTGATCCAGTCTGCACTGGAGCAAGGGGGAGCTCCTGAGCACCTCCTGAGCACCATTGATGACATCCTTGTGTGGGGCAACACAGCAGAAGTTTTTGAGAAAGGGAAGAAAGTAATCCAAATTCTCCTGAAAGCTGGTTTTGCCATTAAACAGAATAAGGTCAAGGGGCCTGCACAGGAAATCCAGTTCTTGGGGGTAAAATGGCAGGATGGACGTCACCATATTCCAATGTATGTGATCAATAAAATAACGGCAATGTCTCCGCCAACTAGCAAAAAAGAAACACAGACTTTCCTAGGCCTTGTGGGATTCTGGAGAATGCATGTTCCAGGCTATAGTCAGCTTGTGAGTCCTCTATATCGAGTGACTCGAAAGAGAAACTATTTCGAGTGGGGCCCCAAGCAACAACAGGCCTTTGAACAAATCAAACAAGAAATAGCTCGTGCAGTAGCCCTTGGGCCTGTCCGTACCGGACCAGCTGTGCAAAACATACTTTACACTGCAGCTGGGGAGCATGGGCTCACCTGGAGCCTTTGGCAGAAAACCCCAGAAGAATATTGAGGTCGACCTCTGGGTTTCTGGAGCCGGGGCTATCGAGGATCAGAAGCCAATTACACCCCAAATGAAAAAGAGATACTCACAGCATATGAGGGTGTTCAAGCTACTTCAGAAGTTGTGGGTACAGAAGCACAGCTCCTCTTGGCATCGTGGCTACCTGTGTTACATTGGATGTTCAAAGAGAAAATTCCCACTACACACCATGCGACTGATGCTATGTGGAGTAAGTGGATAGCGTTAATTACACAGCAGGCTTGAATGGGAAAACCTAATCGCCCAGGAATCCTGGAAGAGATTATGGACTGGCCGGAAGGCAGAGATTTCGGGGTGCCAATGGAAGAGGTAACCCGTGCTGAAGAGGCACCACCATACAATGAGTTGCCAGAAGACAGAAAGCAGTATGCGTTGTTTACTGATGGATCCTGCCATGTGGTAGGAAGCCATTGGAAATGGAAAGCTGCTGTGTGGAGTCCCACAAGACGAGTTGTGGAGGCCATGGAAGGGGAAGGTGAGTCAAGTCAGTATGCAGAAGTGAAAGCCATACAACTAGCCCTAGAGATTGCCGAAAGAGAAAAAATGGCCAGCATTGTATTTTTACACTGACTCATGGCTGGTGGCAAATGCTCTGTGGGGGTGGCTGCAGCAATGGAAAGAGAGCAACTGGCAGCGCAGAGGTAAACCTATCAGGGCTGCTAACCTGTGGCAAGATATTGCTGCTTGGGTAGAAAACCTGGATCTAAAAGTATGTCATATAGATGCCCACATGCCCAAGAGTCATGCTACTGAAGAACATCAGAACAACGTAGTGGATCGAGCTTCGAAAATTGAAGTATCTCAGGTGGACCTAGACTGGGAACGTAAGGGTGAGCTGTTTGTAGCTCGATGGACCCATGAAACATCAGGACATCTGGAAGGGGCGCCACATACAGATGGGCTTGTGATCAAGGGGTGGACTTGACCACTGAGGCCATCACACAGGTTACCCATGAATGTGAGACCTGTGCTGCAATCAAGAAAGCCATGAAGGTAAAATCTCCCTGGAACAGGGGGAGATGGCTAGGGTTTCAATATGGTGAGGCCTGGAAAATTGACTATATTGGACCACTCCCACAAACACACCAAGGCAAATGGTACATACTCACCATGGTAGAAGCAACTACTGGGTGACTGGAAACATACCCTGTAAACCATGCCACAGCCCGAAACACTATCTTGGGCCTGGAAAGACAAGTATTATGGCGTCATGGTACACCAGAGAGAATCGAGTCTGACAATGGGAGTAATTTCCGAAACAATCTTGTCACCTTCTGGGCCAAGAGGCATGGTATTGAGTGGGTGTATCACATCCCTTATCACCCACAAGCCTCTGGGAAGGTTGAGAGGTCCAATGGACTGTTAAAGACTATGTTACGAGCATTGGGTGCTGGGACATGGAAACAATGGGACATAAATCTACCAGAAGCCACTTGGCTAGTTAACAATAGGGGGTCTGACAGCCATGCTGGTCCTGCCGAAACAAAACCCCTACACACTGTGAAAGGAGCTAAAGTCCCTATAGTGCATGTAGGAAGGTGGATGGGGAAGGCAGTGTGGGTTGCTCCTGCCTCGGGAAAAGGCAAACCCACTTGTGGGATTGTCTTCGCCCAAGGACCAGGGTATACCTGGTGGGTCATGCAAAAGAATGGGGATATCATGTGCGTGCCTCAAGGAGATTTGACCTTGAGAGAAAACTAATCTGTAATCCAAGTTATATGTTGTAGGAAGATGCTGCAGGATCAACGACAGGTCAACTTTGCAAAGAGCCGGGCAGTGCAACAAGGAATTGAGCTAAGCTGGTGCTGGCGTCCAGACATCCAACTCCACCTGCCCTGAGCAGCCACTTTGGCAGATGAAGACCTAATCATCAACAGTTCTTATGAACATTTTCCAAGAAAGACCTAAGGAATTAAAGATATACCTGCCTATTAATCCTGTCCTGTTAAATCCTTGTCCTGTTAAAGGACAAGGAATAATGATGAGAATACTTGTATGCTAAAGTATGGAGGATCTGAGTGTGACACAAATGTTATGGAATAAGGGGTGGAGGTTGTACTGGGTCTGGCTGGAATGTTAACTTTCCCTGCAGCAGCCCATACAGTGCTGTGCTCTGCACTTGTAGCTGGAACAGCAGTGGTATCACACCAGTGTTGTGTCTGCTGCTGAGCAGTGCTGGCACAGCATCGGGACTCTCTCTAACCCTCCTAGGGGGTGAGAAAAAAGTGAGAAGAGAAACATCACCAGGGCAGCTGACCTAAACCAACCAAAGGGATATTCCATACCATATGATGTCACAGCAATAAAAGGTGGAAACAGGAAGAAGAGGGGAGGGGTGGGCTTTCGTTGTGAAAACGTCGGTCCTCCTCCTGAACATGGGCTACGTGCGTTGAGGCCTTGCTTCAAGGACGTGGTCAAGCATTGCTCATTTGTGGGAAGTAGAGAGTAATTTCTTTCTTCTGCACTTCCACGTAGCCTTCATTTGTTTTATTTGTTTGTTTTCCTCCTTTTTTTTTTTTCCCTTTTCCCCCCCTTTTCCCCTTTCCCTTTTTTTTCCCCTTTAGTTAAGTTGTTTAGTTCATAATAATCTTTCTTTTATTATTATTATTATTATTATTATTATTATTATTATTATTATTATTATTATTATTATTGTTTTCCTTTAATTAAATTATCCTTATCTCAACCCATGAGTTGTTCTTTGCTTTATTCTTCTCCTCCTCATCTAAGGAGGGGAAGTGAGACAGCAGTTGTGGTGTTTAGCTGCCCAGCACAGTAAAACCACCACACCAGGCAAGGTAAACAACTGTTAAATGTCCTCTGTCTCTAAGGCAGCAATGCCAAAAGCCCACCGGAACCCTTTTGGGTCCTTGAAACATCCTCTTCTAAGGTGGTTTATGCCAAGGATGCACGGAGCTTCCGGGCCAGTCACAATATGGTGCTTTTCCCACTCATTCCCAGTTAGACTCACTTCAAGCCTCCGATACAGTTAACTGCTTGGATCTCCCCGTCACTCCATAAATACAGATGGGCTCTGGCCCTTTATAGCTTGATGGCATTAGAGTACATTGTGCACCGGTGTCTACTAAAACCTTATACTTCTGTGCGTCTGATGTGCCAGGCCATCGAATCCACACAGTCCAATAAACTCGATTGTCCCTTTCCTCCCCCTGGCTGGAGGCAGGGCCCCACTGGTCCTGGACAGAATCTTCTTTGTTTCTGTGTTTGAAGGACTGTCTGCTGGAAGTTGGAGCAGCAAACTTTTCAGAGAACCCCTTTTTCCTGATTGTTTTCTTTTGCAACTCACGTACCCGTGCCTCTAGGGTCGCAGTAGATTTTCCATCCCTTTTTCTCATGTCCTCTCCATGGTCACGTACGTAAAACCACAGGGTGGCATGGGGTGTGTACCCACCATATCGTCTTACTTGTGCGGATGAACGCTTCCCCATGAAAGCTGAGGTTTGTACAGATGGGGAGGAAGATAAATTATCTTTAAGTTGGTGGAACTCTTCAGAAAGTTTCTCCACAGCCGAGATGCAGGCCTGTAAGGAAGAGGAGAGACTTTCTTCGTACTGCCGGAGTTGTTTAGCCACTTCATCCACTGTGGGTTCCTCATCCTCTTTCCAGGCCATTATTGCCAATGAGCTGGCATATGATGATGGTGCACTCCGTACAAACTTCCGCCACATGGGTCGTGTACACCTGACTTCATCTGGATCTTTGGATGTTTGTCTGAGGTCTGGATCCTCATAAATCACCTCCCGTACGGCTAATTCCCTCAGGTACTGGATTCCCTTCTCCATAGTGGTCCACTTGCCTGGTAGACATAAAAGTTCTTCCTTGAAGGGATACCTTTCCCTCACAGCTGACAGGAGACGCCTCCAGAGGCTGTGAGATTGTGCTCCATCTGCAATTGCTTTGTCAATGCCTGCGTCTCTAGCAAGAGATCCCGGCCGCCTGGCTTCCCTGCCGTCCAATTCCACACAACTGGCTCTGGTGTCCCAGCACCGGAGCAGCCAGGTGACAAGCTGCTCACCTATACAACGACCAAAATCTTTTCGCACATCTCGTAGCTCACGCTCGTATAGGTTTCGGGTAGTTACTGTTGATTTTTCGGCATCCTCATCTTCCTCCTCCTGAATCCCTGATGGCCCAGCGTCGTCCTCATCTCTATACCTAGATTTGGCAGAAGACTCTCTGTGTTCTAAACGACCTGAATCTCTATACCATTTTTTCACCTTCTCTGCAGGGTCAACTTGCACTGCTACAGCTTGTTTCTCTGACCCCGTTACAGGGTCTGCCACAGGGGTTGGAATACCCTCTGCAGGGTCAACTTGCACTGCTACAGCTCGTTTCTCTGACCCCGTTACAGGGTCTGCCACAGGGGTTGGAATACTCTCTGCAGGGTCAACTTGCATTGCTACAGCTCTTTTCTCTGACCCAGCCACAGGAGCTGGAGCAGCTGCAGGAACTGGAGCTGAAGAAGCTGCAGGAGCTGGGACTGGAGCAGCTGCAGGAACCGGGGCTGGAGCAGCTGCAGAGTCCACTGTTGGGGTCACAGTGGCCGTTGGATCTGTCACAGGACTTGGAGTGGCCGCAGGGTCTGTCACAGGACTTGGAGTGGCCGCAGGGTCTGTCACTAAGTTGATAGCAGTATCCATGGCAGCTCGATAGGCATGAGCCAGGCCCCAGCATGTTACAATGATTTGTGTTACTTTGGAACTGCCAGAATCATGACACCTTTTTTTCAAGCATTCTGCCAGTTTTTGAGGATTTTGCAGTTGTTCAGGGGTGAATTTCCAAAACACTGGGGGTGCCAACTGCTCTAGATGCCTGCCCATATCCTCCCATACTCCCTGGCACCCACAACTATACTGCCTCCGGGCAGATCTCTGGATGAGCTTCCTAAGTAGTTGTTTAACTTTAAGCAAAACCTGAAGCACATTCAGGAGGCATAACAACAAGACTATGCTGGTCTGAGTATCCCAAGGATATTCAATATCTTGGAGAGCTATTGTAACAAGCTCGGAGGATAAGAGGGTGGTGAAGGAGAAAGGGAGAGTGATCAAGGAGGATAAGGGGGAGGTGAAGGAGAAAGGGAGAGTGATCAAGGAGGATACAGGGGTGGTGAAGGAGAAATGGAGAGTGATCAAGTAAGAAAAAATATCTTCCCCTTTCCCCTCCACAGATTGACTCCCTAATGAAAAAAGGCAACAGGTATAATTGCTAATAGTTTCCAAGATACAGTTTCCAAAGTATAGAGTCGACGATGTTACTGAGTACAAATACCAAGTTAGAGTCATGACCAGATATCTCATTGTCTCATAAGCCACTGTTACAACACACAGTACCATAATGACCTGAAACCAGGGCCCGGAGAGGATAAACAACATGACAGAGAGCAAATACAGAAAATAATGTGCTATAATACTCAATTTGGAAAACAGGCGCAGCAGAGTTGAGATTAAAGCAATCAGCATTATGACAAGTGACTATTAAGCAGGTCTAATACTTATACCAATTTTAGTTTAACTCACTCTGGTCAGATCTGCCGTTATCTCAACCTTTTGAGCCCCACGTTGGGCGCCAAAAAGACTGTCGTGGTTTAACCCGGCCGGCAGCTAAACACCACACAGCCGTTCGCTCACCCTCCCCCCTCCCTCTCTGGGACGGGGGAGAGAAATGGCAAGTGAAGCCCATGAGTTGAGATAAAGACAGTTTAATAAGACAGGAAAATAATAATAACAATAATAATAATAATAATACAATGATGATAATAGTACTACTAATAAGAATATGTACAAACAAGTGATGCACAATGCAATTGCTCACCACCCGCTGACCGATGCCCAGCCTAACCCCGAGCAGTCCGTCCCCCTCCCCTGGCTAGCCACCCCTATATATTGTTTAGCATGACGTCAGATGGGATGGAATACCCCTTTGGCTAGTTTGGGTCACCTGTCCTGGGTCTGTCCCCTCCCAGCTCTTACTGCACCCCCAGCCTGCCCATTGGCAGGACAGAGCAAGAAGCTGAGACGTCGTTGGCTTGGTGTAAGCACTGCTCTGCAACAATTAAAACATCGGGGTGTTATCAGCACTCTTCTCATCCTAAGCCAAAACATAGCATTCTACCAGCTACTAGGAAGAAAATTAACTCTGTTCTAACTGAAACCAGGACAGACTTGATGATCTTACAGGTCTTTCCCAACCTACATGATTCTATGATTCTAACTATATGCTGAGCAGATGTGTCTCTCAGATCTGTTTTCTGTTAGTTGGTTTTAGTAACCAACCAATATATGAAGAGCTACTGTAATGTGAAGATGTGAAGATTACCTGTTTTTTGAAATGGTTATTCTATAGCAATGAGTTGCACAGTTTAATCAGATGCTATGTGAAAATACTTGTTTCTTTTAATCTTGCTGCTCGGTAACTTGTTTTTATGTTTTTAAATTGTGTTGGTATGTTCCTAGTTGCTATAGTAATCATCACTGTGTAAATCAGTAAAAATAAATAGCATGTGGTATCTTTTTCACAACAAAATCTAATTTAATTTGGAAACAGTTATGGAAGCCTCTACTTAGTATCATAAATCTGATTCATCTTAATTTGCTGTTAACAGAAAGGGAAAGTATAATCTACTCTATATAAATAATTTTTCTAATCGTATTAAATCAAATTTTCTCCTTGGATATAAGCGCACAATTTTTCTTTAGTTTCTGGAGACTGCCTATTTTTATCAGAGAGCAGAATTTATCCCAAGTATTTGTCTTGAGGATACAATATTTTTCTGCAGAACAATTAGTCTGTGAAACACTAAGCCCTAAAATATTACTAAAGGAAATGGAAAGATTCACAGAAGATTTGGATAGTTTGATGAATTAAATGAAATTAAATTAGTGAATACTTCAGGGCATGGACTAATTACTGACTGTATTTTGATAGATGCTTACGGGGGAATTTTCCTCCTGCTACAAAGCTTCTTGCACCTTTTCTTGCATAGCGTAGAGTACATAGAGAGCAATTTTTCAGTATTATTTATAACAGTGATAAGTGCAGCCATGAAGTTACCGAGCAGTAAGATTAAAAGAAACAAGTATTTTCACATAGCATCTGATTAAACTGTGCAACTCATTGCTATAGAATAACCATTTCAAAAAACAGGTAATCTTCACATCTTCACATTACAGTAGCTCTTCATATATTGGTTGGTTACTAAAACCAACTAACAGAAAACAGATCTGAGAGACACATCTGCTCAGCATATAGTTAGAATCATAGAATCATGTAGGTTGGGAAAGACCTGTAAGATCATCAAGTCTGTCCTGGTTTCAGTTAGAACAGAGTTAATTTTCTTCCTAGTAGCTGGTAGAATGCTATGTTTTGGCTTAGGATGAGAAGAGTGCTGATAACACCCCGATGTTTTAATTGTTGCAGAGCAGTGCTTACACCAAGCCAACGACGTCTCAGCTTCTTGCTCTGTCCTGCCAATGGGCAGGCTGGGGGTGCAGTAAGAGCTGGGAGGGGACAGACCCAGGACAGGTGACCCAAACTAGCCAAAGGGGTATTCCATCCCATCTGACGTCATGCTAAACAATATATAGGGGTGGCTAGCCAGGGGAGGGGGACGGACTGCTCGGGGTTAGGCTGGGCATCGGTCAGCGGGTGGTGAGTAATTGCATTGTGCATCACTTGTTTGTACATATTATTATTAGTAGTACTATTATCATCATTGTATTATTATTATTATTATTGTTATTATTATTTTCCTGTCTTATTAAACTGTCTTTATCTCAACTCACGGGCTTCACTTTCCATTTCTCTCCCCCGTCCCAGAGAGGGAGGGGGGAGGGTGAGCGAACGGCTGTGTGGTGTTTAGCTGCCGGCCGGGTTAAACCACGACAGTCTTTTTGGCGCCCAACGTGGGGCTCAAAAGGTTGAGATAACGGCAGATCTGACCAGAGTGAGTTAAACTAAAATTGGTATAAGTATTAGACCTGCTTAATAGTCACTTGTCATAATGCTGATTGCTTTAATCTCAACTCTGCTGCGCCTGTTTTCCAAATTGAGTATTATAGCACATTATTTTCTGTATTTGCTCTCTGTCATGTTGTTTATCCTCTCCGGGCCCTGGTTTCAGGTCATTATGGTACTGTGTGTTGTAACAGTGGCTTATGAGACAATGAGATATCTGGTCATGACTCTAACTTGGTATTTGTACTCAGTAACATCGTCGACTCTATACTTTGGAAACCGTATCTTGGAAACTATTAGCAATTATACCTGTTGCCTTTTTTCATTAGGGAGTCAATCTGTGGAGGGGAAAGGGGAAGATATTTTTTCTTACTTGATCACTCTCCCTTTCTCCTTCACCACCCCCGTATCCTCCTTGATCACTCTCCCTTTCTCCTTCACCACCCCCTTATCCTCCTTGATCACTCTCCCTTTCTCCTTCACCACCCTCTTATCCTCCGAGCTTGTTACAATAGCTCTCCAAGATATTGAATATCCTTGGGATACTCAGACCAGCATAGTCTTGTTGTTATGCCTCCTGAATGTGCTTCAGGTTTTGCTTAAAGTTAAACAACTACTTAGGAAGCTCATCCAGAGATCTGCCCGGAGGCAGTATAGTTGTGGGTGCCAGGGAGTATGGGAGGATATGGGCAGGCATCTAGAGCAGTTGGCACCCCCAGTGTTTTGGAAATTCACCCCTGAACAACTGCAAAATCCTCAAAAACTGGCAGAATGCTTGAAAAAAAGGTGTCATGATTCTGGCAGTTCCAAAGTAACACAAATCATTGTAACATGCTGGGGCCTGGCTCATGCCTATCGAGCTGCCATGGATACTGCTATCAACTTAGTGACAGACCCTGCGGCCACTCCAAGTCCTGTGACAGACCCTGCGGCCACTCCAAGTCCTGTGACAGATCCAACGGCCACTGTGACCCCAACAGTGGACTCTGCAGCGGCTCCAGTTCCAGTTCCTGCAGCCACTCCAGTTCCAGCTCCTGCAGCTGCTCCAGCCCCGGTTCCTGCAGCTGCTCCAGTCCCAGTTCCTGCAACTGCTCCAGTTCCAGTTCCTGCAGCCGCTCCTGTTCCGGTTCCTGCAGCTGCTCCAGTCCCAGCTCCTGCAGCTTCTTCAGCTCCTGTGGCTGGGTCAGAGAAAAGAGCTGTAGCAATGCAAGTTGACCCTGCAGAGAGTATTCCAACCCCTGTGGCAGACCCTGTAACGGGGTCAGAGAAACGAGCTGTAGCAGTGCAAGTTGACCCTGCAGAGGGTATTCCAACCCCTGTGGCAGACCCTGTAACGGGGTCAGAGAAACAAGCTGTAGCAGTGCAAGTTGACCCTGCAGAGAAGGTGAAAAAATGGTATAGAGATTCAGGTTGTTTAGAACACAGAGAGTCTTCTGCCAAATCTAGGTATAGAGATGAGGACGACGCTGGGCCATCAGGGATTCAGGAGGAGGAAGATGAGGATGCCGAAAAATCAACAGTAACTACCCGAAACCTATACGAGCGTGAGCTACGAGATGTGCGAAAAGATTTTGGTCGTTGTATAGGTGAGCAGCTTGTCACCTGGCTGCTCTGGTGCTGGGACACCAGAGCCAGTTGTATGGAATTGGACGGCAGGGAAGCCAGGCGGCCGGGATCTCTTGCTAGAGACGCAGGCATTGACAAAGCAATTGCAGATGGAGCACAATCTCACAGCCTCTGGAGGCGTCTCCTGTCAGCTGTGAGGGAAAGGTATCCCTTCAAGGAAGAACTTTTATGTCTACCAGGCAAGTGGACCACTATGGAGAAGGGAATCCAGTACCTGAGGGAATTAGCCGTACGGGAGGTGATTTATGAGGATCCAGACCTCAGACAAACATCCAAAGATCCAGATGAAGTCAGGTGTACACGACCCATGTGGCGGAAGTTTGTACGGAGTGCACCATCATCATATGCCAGCTCATTGGCAATAATGGCCTGGAAAGAGGATGAGGAACCCACAGTGGATGAAGTGGCTAAACAACTCCGGCAGTACGAAGAAAGTCTCTCCTCTTCCTTACAGGCCTGCGTCTCAGCTGTGGAGAAACTTTCTGAAAAGGTTCACCAACTTGAAGAGAATCTATTGTCCTCCCCACCTGAACCAACCAGTGTCCACCGACCAAAAGAGAACACTTGGGAGAAACTTTCTGAAAAGGTTCACCAACTTGAAGAGAGATTATTCTCCTCCGCACCTGTACAAAGCAGTGTCTCAGCTATCAGGGATAGGCGTTCATCCACACAAGGAAGGTGATATCGTGGGTACTCACCCAGTGCCACCCTGTGGTTTTACTTACGAGACCATGGAGAGGACATGAGAAAATGGGATGGAAAATCTACCGCGACCCTAGAGGCACGGGTACGTGAGTTGCAAAAGAAAACAATCAGGAAAAAGGGATTCTCTGAAAAGTTTGCTGCTCCAGTCCAGCAGACAGTCCTTCAAACACAGAAACGAAGAAGATTCTGACCAGGATTAGGGGGGCCCTGCCTCCAGCCAGGGGGAGGAAAGGGACAATCGAGTTTATTGAACTGTGTGGATTCGATGGCCTGGCACATCAGATGCACAGAAGTATAAGGCTTTAGTAGACACCGGTGCACAATGTACTCTAATGCCATCGAGCTATAAAGGGTCAGAGCCCATCTGTATTTGTGGAGTGACAGGGGGATCTCAGCAGTTGACTGTATCGGAGGCTGAAGTGAGTCTGACTGGGAATGAGTGGAAAAAGAACCACATTGTGACTGGCCCCGATGCTCCCTGTATCCTTGGCATAGACTATCTAAGAAGAGGATATTTCAAGGACCCAAAAGGGTTCCGGTGGGCTTTTGGTATAACTGCCTTAGAGACAGAGGGCATTAAACAATTATCTACCTTGCCTGGTCTCTCAGAGGACCCCTCTGTTGTGGGGTTGCTGAGGGTCGAAGAACAGCAAGTGCCAATCGCTAGCACAACTGTGCACCGGCGGCAATATCGCACTAACCGAGACTGCCCGATTCCCATCCATAAACTAATTCGTCAATTGGAAAGCCAAGGAGTGATCAGCAACACTCATTCACCTTTCAATAGTCCCATATGGCCAGTGCGAAAGTCTAATGGTGAGTGGAGGCTAACGGTGGACTATCGGGGCCTGAACGAAGTCACACCACCACTGAGTGCTGCAGTGCCGGACATGCTGGAACTCCAGTACGAACTGGAATCGAAGGGAGCCAAGTGGTACACCACAATTGATATCGCTAATGCATTTTTCCCCGTCCCTCTAGCAGCAGAGTGCAGGCCACAGTTTGCCTTCACTTGGAGGGGAGTCCAATATACTTGGAATCGGCTGCCCCGGGGTGGAAACACAGCCCTACCATTTGCCATGGACTAATCCAGTCTGCGCTGGAGCAGGGGGAAGCTCCTGAACACCTGCAGTACATCGATAACATCATTGTGTGGGGTGACACAGCAGAGGAAGTTTTTGAGAAAAGAAAGAAAATAGTCCAAATCCTTCTGAAGGCCGGTTTTGCCATAAAACAAAATAAAGTCAAAGGACCTTCACGAGAGATACAGTTTTTAGGAATAAAATGGCAAGATGGACGTCGTCAAATCCCAATGGATGTGATCAACAAAATAACAGCTATGTCTCCACCAACTAGCAAAAAAGAAACACAGACTTTCCTAGGTGTTGTGGGGTTTTGGAGAATGCACATCCCAAATTACAGTCTGATTGTAAACCCGCTCTACCAAGTAACCCATAAGAAGAATGAGTTTGAATGGGGCCCTGAGCAACAACAAGCCTTTGAACAAATCAAGCAGGAAATAGTTCATGCAGTTCCCCTTGGGCCAGTTCGAACAGGACCAGATGTAAAGAATGTGCTCTACACCGCAGCCGGGGAGAACGGCCCCACCTGGAGCCTCTGGCAGAAAGAACCTGGGGAAACTCGAGGTCGGCCCCTGGGGTTTTGGAGTCGGGGATACAGAGGATCTGAGGCCCGCTATACTCCAACTGAAAAGGAGATATTGGCAGCATATGAAGAAGTTCGATCTGCTTCGGAGGTGGTCGGTACTGAAGCGCAGCTCCTCCTAGCACCCCGATTGCCGGTACTAGGCTGGATGTTCAAAGGAAGGGTCCCCTCTACACATCATGCAACCGATGCTACCTGGAGCAAATGGATTGCACTGATTACTCAGCGGGCTCGAATAGGAAACCCCAGTCGCCCAGGAATCTTGGAAGTGATTATGGACTGGCCAGAAGGCAAATACTTTGGGATATCATCAGAGGAGGAGGTGGTCCGTGCTGAAGAAGCCCCACTGTACAACCAGTTACCAGAGAATGAGAAGAAATATGCCCTGTTCACTGATGGGTCCTGTCGTATTGTGGGGAAGCATCGGAGATGGAAGGCTGCTGTATGGAGTCCTACACCACGAGTTGCAGAAGCTGCTGAGGGAGAAGGTGAATTGAGTCAGTTTGCAGAAGTGAAGGCCATTCAGCTGGCTTTAGACGTTTCTGAACGAGAAAAATGGCCAGTTCTCTATCTCTACACTGATTCATGGATGGTAGCAAATGCCCTGTGGGGATGGTTACAGCAATGGAAGCAAAACAACTGGCAGCGCAGGGGAAAACCCATCTGGGCTGCTGCATTGTGGTAAGATATTGCTGCTCGGGTAGAGAACCTGGCTGTAAAGGTATGCCACGTAGATGCTCATGTGCCCAAGAATCAGGCTAATGAAGAACATCAAACCAACCAGCAGGTGGATCAGGCTGCTAAGGTTGAAGTGGCTCAGGTGGACCTGGACTGGCAACATAGGTGACCCAAACTAGCCAAAGGGGTATTCCATCCCATCTGACGTCATGCTAAACAATATATAGGGGTGGCTAGCCAGGGGAGGGGGACGGACTGCTCGGGGTTAGGCTGGGCATCGGTCAGCGGGTGGTGAGCAATTGCATTGTGCATCACTTGTTTGTACATATTATTAGTGGTATTACTATTATCATCATTGTATTATTGTTATTGTTATTATTATTTTCCTGTCTTATTAAACTGTCTTTATCTCAACTCACGGGCTTCACTTTCCATTTCTCTCCCCCGTCCCAGAGAGGGAGGGGGGAGGGTGAGCGAACGTCTGTGTGGTGTTTAGCTGCCGGCCGGGTTAAACCATGACAAAGTCCAACCGTTAACCTAGCACTGCCAAGTCTCCCAGTAAACCTTGTCCCTAAGCACCACATCTACGTGTCTTTTGAATACCTTCAGGGATGGTGACTCAACTACTCTCCTGGGCAGCCTGTTCCAATGCCTCACAACCCTTTTGGTGAAGAAATTTTTCATAATATCCAACCTAAACCTACCCTGGTGGAACTTGAGGCCATTTCCTCTTGTCTTGTTGCTTGGGAGAAGAGATTGACCACCACACTGCTACAACCTCCTTTGAGGTAGTTGTAGAGAGTGATCAGGTCTCTCCTGATATCTTTTTCTCTAGGTTTTTCTATAACCCTGTTCCCTCAACTGCACCTCATTTGGCAGTGTATATGCTCTTGGAAAACTAGGGGTTTCAGGGGAAGCAAGGCATATTGTAGCACTTCTGTGGAAATGATTGCTATGTGTGCTTTCCTCTTGTGAGCTGACTAGTAAACAGGGTTAAATGATAGGTTTGCTTCACTTAATAGCACAATTGTTTTATAACTGAGTCGATGCTTTTACTTTGCCAAAGGTGGTTATTCTAGTGTAGAAGTTTTGCTAACATGATGTGATATATGTTGCAGGACATCTATCTCCATAATCCAAATGTGAAGTGGGATGATATTATTGGACTGGATGCAGCTAAAAGACTAATCAAGGAAGCAGTTGTTTATCCTATAAGGGTAAGATGCTAAATAGATCAGAGAAAACCATCGTTGAGCTCATTAACATCTTCCTTGAAATTACAGTGGTGGTCTCACTATTTCTGTGCTTTTGTAGGCAGTTTCTGTTGGAACTGTTCCTGTTTAATTTAGAAATGGAATACCCATTCTCCTATAGGAGAATGTAAAAATGTAAAAATTTTGTTTGGGGTTCTAATATTTTGCACCATTGGCAATGTAAAACGTACTGGATTTGGCCTTTACTAATTCAATGTAAAATGACTTACAGAAGAGAATATAAAGCCAACTGCATTTGAAGAATTCATTTAAAACAATTTCAAATACAGTTAATACAGTATTATTTGCAGTACTCAGATCATATATATCATAGCTTGCTTTTTTTTTTTCCTGTCTTCCAATTTCTTAGATTTCCTGAATGTGTTAGGAGCGGGGGGTAAGGGTTAGAATTCCTTGCATCTTGTTATAGATGATATTTATAATCCCTGAAATACTTTTTGGTTTCTGCAGTACCCATAGCTATTTACAGGCATTCTGTCTCCTTGGAAGGGTTTATTGCTGTATGGACCACCAGGTATGGAGTGTTTTTATAGCCTATCCATGTGTTTGTCACTACTTCTGTTTTTGTACTACCCATAAATCACTGATGCTAATTAGATCAAATGTGTTAATGTATCACATAATAATTAATAATAAGAACATCATCTTAATCATCTTTGAAAGGTCCTGGAGAACAGGAGAGGTGCCTGAAGACTGGAGGAGAGCCAATGTCACTCCGGTCTTCAAGAAGGGCAGGAAGGAGGATCCGGGAAACTACAGGCCAGTTAGTCTCACCTCTGTCCCTGGAAAGGTATTGGAGCAGCTTGTTCTGGATGCCGTCTCCAAGCAATTGGAAGAGAAGAAGGTTATGAGGAGTAGTCAGCATGGATTCACCAAGGGGAAGTCATGCTCGACCAACCTCGTTGCCTTCTACTTCTATGATGGCATCACCAGCTGGGTAGATAAGGGGAGAGCGGTGGATGTCATCTACCTTGACTTCAGCAAGGCTTTTGATACTGTCTCCAATGACATCCCACTAGCAAAGCTGAGAAAGTGTGGGATAGATGAGTGGACGGCAAGGTGGGTTGAGAACTGGCTGACTGGCCGAGCTCAGAGGGTGGTGATCGGAGTAGCAGAGTCCAGCTGGAGGCCTGTGACTAGCAGTGTTCCCCAGGGGTCAGTGCTGGGTCCGGTCTTGTTCAACATCTTCATCGACGACCTTGATGAGGGAATAGTGTCTGCCCTCAGCAAGTACACTGATGACACAAAGCTGGGAGGAGTGGCTGACACGCCAGAAGGCTGTGCTGCCATTCAGCAAGACCTGGACCAGCTGGAGAGATGGGCAGATAGAAACCAAATGAGGTTTAATAAGAGGAAGTGTAGAGTCCTGCACCTGGGAAGGAACAACCGCATGTATCAGTACAGGCTGGGGAACGACCTGCTGGAGAGGAGCTCCGAGGAGAAGGACCTGGGGGCCCTGGTGGACGACAGGTTGACCATGAGCCATCACTGTGCCCTCATGGCCAAGAAGGCCAATGGGATCCTGGCGTGCATAAAAAAAGAGCGTGGCCAGCAGGTCAAGGGAGGTGATCCTCCCCCTCTACTCTGCCCTGGTCAGGCCTCACCTGGAGTACTGTGTCCAGTTCTGGGCTCCCTGGTACAAGAAAGACGGGGATCTCCTGGAAAGAGTGCAGCGGAGGGCCACAAAGATGATACAGGGCCTGGAGCATCTTCCCTATGAAGAAAGGCTGAGAGATCTTGGTCTGTTCAGCCTGGAGAAGAGAAGACTGAGAGGGGATCTCCTCAATGTATATAAATATCTGAGGGGTGGGGGACAGAAGGATGTAGCCAACCTCTTCTCAGTGGTTTGTGGGGATAGGACAAGGGGCAATGGCTGCAAGTTAGAGCACAGGAAGTTCCGCACTGACATGCGAAAGAACTTCTTCACAGTGAGGGTGATGGAGCACTGGAACAGGCTGCCCAGGGAGGTTGTGGAGTCTCCTTCTCTGTAGATATTCAAGGCCTGTCTGGACACCTACCTGGGCAGCCTGCTCTGAGGAACCTGCTTTGGCAGGGGGGTTGGACCCGATGATCTTTCATAGGGTTCCAACCCCTACAGTTCTGTGATTCTGTGATTCTGTGATTCTGTGATTCTGTGATTCTGTGATTCTGTGATTCTGTTAACATGTTCTGTAATTTGAAATGAAAGAAGACAATATGGATGATCATAACTGCCTCTTGCACTCAAACCTATTTGCCTTTCTCACAACCCTTGACTATTTCTACACTTGAATCTTCAAAAAAAAAACACAGTACTTACACTACCCATTAGGAGAAATGAGAATTGATATTGCTACTCAGCTTGGACAACATTAATCAAGTTTGGCTTGACCTCATCTTGCAAAATGCAAATAAATCTGGCATGAGCTCTCACCTTCTTGAAGAAAAATGTCCTTGCCTTCTCTCTTCTGTGTTTGGCAATCAGTTTGGAAATGAGGTGGAAGCTTTGCCCTCTTCTGTGCTAGCTGGGCATTTTCCACTCAGCACAGCCTCACTGCTCCTTCTGCTCCATTTCAACACAAGGGAGGAAGCACTGCCACCACGAGTGTGGCTGGGAGGGAACAGAGGGCACAAATACTGTGTGAGTCAGATTGCAAAAGCTGTCACTCCAGTAAACTCCATTTGTTCTAGTGAACGCTTAGATGCACTTTACATAGAAAGTGGTCTGGCCATCTCAGCATGTCGTACTTCAGAATATGGAAAACACATTTGCAGTGCTGTAATACCTAAATTTCTCCAGGCAATCCTAGAAGGACCTTTCCTATTTTAATACTTTTATCTGACTAATAGTAAGATGAGGGGAATTATTCAAACATTTGCATTGTATTTCTTTAAAGAGTGAATTTCTTCAACACTGTTGTTTGTAGGTACTGGAAAAACATTGCTTGCTAAGGCTGTTGCCACAGAATGCAATACAACCTTTTTCAACATATCAGCAAATGGAGAGGTGATTCTGAAAAACTTGTCTGGGTAAGAATTATCTTATTCGTTATACAAACATCAGATTGTCGTGGTTCCGCTCGAGTGGGCAGCCGAGCTCCACCACAGCCGCTCTCTCACTCCCCCTCCTCAAAGAGGAATGGGGAGAAAATATGTGAAAAGGGCTCAAGGATTGAGATAAGGACGAGAAAATCATGCAATAATTATTGTAACGGGCAAAACAGACTCGGCATAAGGAGATAGTAAGATTTATTGCCTACAACTAACAAGCGAGAGAAGTGAGAAAACAAAGGAAAAAAAAACAAAAGCACCTTCCCCCCCCATCCACCCTCTTCCACCTCCTCCCCCCGAGCGGCGCAGGGGAACGGGGAATGGGGGTTATGGTCAGTCTACAGCACTTCTTCTCTGCCGCTCCTTCTCGGTCACTCTCGTCCCCTGTGCTGTGGGGTCCCACCCACGGGATGCAGTCCTTGATGAACTGATCCGGCGTGGGCTTCCCACAGGCAGCAGCTCTTCCAGAACTGCTCCAGATATGGGTCCGTACCACGGGGTCCATCCCTCAGGAGAAAACTGCTCCAACCTGGCTCCCCTACGGGCAGCAGCTCCTGCCAGATCACCTGCTCCTGCGTGGTCTCCTCTCCACGGGCTACAGGTCCGGCCCGGAATCTGCTCCGGCAGGGGCCTTCCACAGGCGGCAGCCTCCGTCGGTGCAGGGCCACCTGCTCCACCGTGGTCTCCTCCACGGGCTGCAGCGTGGAACCCTGCTCCACCGTGGTACTCCATGGGCTGCAGGGGGACATCCTGCTTCACCATGGTCCTCACCACAGGCCGCAGGGGACTTCTGCTCCGGCGCCTGGAGCACCTCTCCCCCTCCTTCTACACTGACCTTGGTGCAAGGCTGTTCTCCCACTCCCTTGACTCTCCCGGCTGCTGTGTGGCGCAGCGTTTTTTCCCTGTCTTAAATATGCTCTCACAGAGGCGCAAAACAACATCGCTTATTGGCTCGGATCTGGAAAACAATGGGGCCCTTCCCAAACATGGGGCAGCTTCTAGATCTTTCTCACAGAAACCACCCCTATGGCTCCCTGCTACCAAAACCTTGCCACGTAAACCCACTACACACTTAAAGAACTGGAGTTTAAAACAGAACTGGAAAAGGAGTATTTCTTTGATACTCATCATCTTTCCTGTCTTGGAAAAAATATGTGACTCTGTATCTAGTTCTTAAAATGGGAATAACATCACTTCTGCAGAAGTCTTAAAATGGATTCTTGCTGTGGAATTTTAGTTATGTAATGCAAGATGAAGTACATGTCCCAAAGCCAGCAAATATTTTTGACTCATTAGTAAGAAACAAGCAAGCTGTATCCCTAACTAAACTAGTGTTTTCTTAGTGACCCCTTCAGAGTACTTCACAGTCTTTGTGTGAGGGTTGGCTCCTAGACTCCCTACAAAATATACCTGCTCTTTAGGATCCCAAATTCCCTACTACTCTCATCTTGCAAGGCACAGAATTGGCAAAGAACTCCGTTGTCACAGTCAAACACAGACATAATGTTGCTTTAATGAAGGTAATTTGATGGCAATTGGGTAAATGTATTTTCACAATACAGACTGGCAACTAGCATGCATGGTTCAGCTGTGATACAGAACATTTCAGGAATTTAGATGTGGCCTCTGCACCCTGAGGTGCCCATCAGACTCTTTCTGTAATGTCAACCATTTCAGTGTAAAAAATTCACAAACCTTTAGTCTTCCTTTACTCTCACCTCTTAGGATCCTCTTCAGATAGATACAGAGCTCTTGAAAATGAATAGTCCTGATAGATTGCACTTAGCAACTGCCATTACAAGCATTGTTAATGCTTCAAAATCTCCCTTGAAATTTAGGATGTCTGCAACATATTCTTCTTGTGTCCTTTTTTCCTTTAAAATGGCATGTTTTTTTTTCTGGCATTCACCTCGTGTGTTATTGATCCTCTTGATATCTGTGTCAGTATCTCCCTAAAAGTTTCCCTCCTGTCAGGAGAAGGGATCATCTGTTTTTTTGACACAACACCATCCAGAAAGCTTTTTGTGAACATGCTGCAGCACTTGCAATTATATTGAATCTGTGGTATTTCACCCTTGGTGGGTCTTTGGCAGAATCCAGAAATGAAACAAGACTGTGGATCAGGACAGCTCTAAGAAAAGTACCATGTGAATTTATATCCTAAAATGACATGAAGATGATGCATGGTCTTCTGAAATTGTGTGAAGTATATGGCAGTTTTGCGGTTATGCAGAGGAATATCAGCTTATACTGTTTTCCTCATTTCTCAGCTGTATTGATGTTATTTCATAGTTTAGATTCATAATAAAATTGTAGACTGAAAACTGATAGCACCTTTTGCATGACAGCAGTGGAAGATAAACAAACAAAACTGATATCATAGCATTCAATTTTTGTTTCAGCAACCATCTTGGAAAAGCCACTCACATGGCAAAATTATTATACGATCCAGTGTTTGACTTAATTGCAAACTTTTGCTTCCTTAAACAGTATGAGTTACAATGCTGATCATATACTACTTGTGATCCAAAGTGTAGAAAATAATATATATCTTTTAAAATTTGTTTTTAAATGTTCAGATTAAAAAGTGCTGGATTAATGTATATTATTAGTGATACTTATTTAAAAACTGCAAGAATGCTTCATCAAAGAAGAAATTAATATATATATATTCTTACTATTACTCCCTCTTTACAGAAGAATAGATGAAACCCTTTTCTTTTTTTTTCAAAATGTCAGACCCAGGTTTTGTGTGTCAGCTTAATATTCCATTTTTTAATCTATCCCTGATTGTTCAAGCAGTTTGTTTTCTCCAGGGAAAAAACAACAACAACAACAACAACAAACAAACAAAATAACTTCTTAATTCTTATCAAAAGAAGCAGTCCATTTTTTTTTTCATTATGGTGTGGTTGATTTATTATTTTCCTCAAATCTTTATTAAAAAAAAAGCTACAAAAGGAGCACCATAGAGGACAGAATGTTTAATCTCTGATAGCAATTTAGAACTTCCCAGAATCCTCTGATAGGTCATTTCCTTCTATCCCATTATTCTCAGGGTACTCTGATAGGATTTAGACAAAGATTTACATATAAAAACAGGATTACGTGCTTGTATATCTCCTTTACAAACCTTTCAGAATTTGAGAGGATTCAGGGACCCTCAGCCTACCCAGATTTTTTGCCCTGGAACATATTCCTTTTTGTCCTAGAAGTTTGGAGTATGGGTAGCATTATTTATCTCCTGCGCCAGTGGCTCTTAATGCCTTTTTTGTGTTAGTTTTTGATTCGTGGAAGAACTCTACAACTCAAAGCAAATAAGTTATAAAGTAGGTATGTGGTTTATTTCGGCTTCGGGCACATGTGGGATAGCTCCCAAAGGCATGCGCGCCTTAACGCAGCAACTTGCTTTGGTTATATGCAGTAAAAAGTTACATATGCATGAAGTTTCCCAATACGCCTACACATATTCATAACCCATCCCCACTTTGTATTAAAATTAGCTCCAAGAAGTCATTTCCATAAACTCCTCCCTTCTGCACCTGCGCAGTGTCTTCTGGTGGTGGTCGTCCGGGGGGAGGGGTCATGGGGATGAAGTTCGATAACTCTTCTTCATCACCACTAGCTGACCCCCTGCCTTTGTACAGACTCAGCTGCTCCTTGGCTCTTGTCCAAATCACAAGGTCGGTCTCAGCTGTTTTTTGAGACAGGTTCCCCATTTTTGTCAGGAAACATCCTCTGTGAGAGGCCCTGAGACTCCTTGTTTCAGTTAATTTTCACAGTAGTAAGCAAAGACACTCAGCAATATCTATTTTAAAGTGATTAAGCAAGCCCCCATTCTTCTATCTCTGGCTTCATTTTCTTGTTAATGTTTTCTGTCACTTTTACTCTTCTCTTTAAACAGGTGCTATTTGAGCTTGCCTGGCACCATGCTCCTTCCACAATTTTCTTGGATGAGCTGGAGTCAGTTATGAGTCAAAGAGGCACTGTTTCTGGGTAAATTATGAGATCACTTCCTATGGTCTTAAGAGAATATGTCCCCCTTTGCAATGTATATTTTTAATATTGTGTTTCAGGTGCTGACCAAAGTTTAATCATACAATATACCTGCTAGAAACAAATCTTAGCTAAAGTAAGGCATGAGACTACTCTGTAAACTTTAATAGAAGCATGATTGGGCCCCTGAAAGACTTGTCTTTTCAATTTTATTGACAGTGGAGTTATTTTGAGTGATAAGGGTAATTTTCATGACTTAATAGTAAGTTATTTTTCTTCTGTTATGTTGTCAGCTTTAGCAGCCTTGTAGTGTATTATTTTCAGAATGCCTATCAGCTCTGAAAATACTGTTCTATGAAAATGTTGCATATGCTGTGGGGATTTAAAGAGAGAGATGTGGCCATTGTTTCATTCACAGTAGATGAGATCAGTAGAGAAGTGTGAAACGCAGGTTGTGTGAAGTTTACCACGGGACTATGGAAATAATGGGTCTAGGAAGATTGTGAGCAGGAGAGAGGCACATGAATGCATAACCAGTGCTTTTGTATTTTCAAATAAGGTATTTGAAGTGGAAGTAAAAACAGCTGGGGAAAAGAACAGGTGGCTTGTTAGGGGCAAGTGAAAAGCAGTTGGTTCTGTGATGCTTTGGACAGGCTGGGGCATAGCAAGGTAAGATGTAGTGTGTACAGTAGAATGGCATTTTCATTAACAGGGCAAATTTTGATAGCATTGTCAGGACTTAGAGTTGCAAGAATGGGGGGGGGGGGGTGTTATTATTGTCATCCATGGGGTAGACAGTTTTAGTTTTTAAAAAAAATAAGAGGATTGAACAAGGAGGAGAAGCAGGAGAAATACAAAAATATCATTATGCCTATTAGGAGCCCATTACAGTGTGACTATATGCATGTTATATACTATAAACTATATGCTTACACATATGCATAAATAGAATAGGCCATATCATAAATACACAACCTATAATAATTGTCAGTTGATAGCTATAAATTATGGGGCAAGTCTTGCTTTCATACTTTTTTTTAAAAGTTCTCATTAATATCACTGGTTTAGGTATTTCAGAAAGGGTTTTTATCTGAGATCATATAGTTATTTTTATGTATCCTTATTAAATATTGACATCACACCAATGTGTAGATGTCTTTACAGAAATAAGCCATTAAATTTGAATTATAATTCTTATCATCTAAGGCCCTGATGTTTTCTCTGGATTTGGTTCAGGGGTTACCAAGGACTTCACGTTTGGAACTGAGAGTTCAAACTGGTTTCCTTCAAAATTGGTTACCTGGATCAGGGCCAGAATTCTTAGTGCTTTGCTTAAGTTCCCCTTCTCTCCTTGAAGAAGGATCCTTTGTGTGTGGTCTCTGCCCTATTTTTCAATTTGTTTCAATGCTGCAAACTCTTCTGTTTACTTCTGATACAACATTTTGCAAACTGTTGAATTCAGCAGTACGTGTATCTTCTTGTGGCCACTTAAAATTTGCTCACAGAAAAATGCCAGTAGTTGCCCTGAATAGGTAGGTGTATAAGTTGTTTAATGGCAACTATTGTGTTATAAATTCTCCTACATAGGTCAATCAATCAAAGCCTTAGTTGTTTTCCAGTAAACATTGCTTTTATTTGGAGATTAATATAAAGAAAAAATAAAACTAAATAGTTTCTTTGGATTCAGTAATGGTGAACACTCATCACTTTAGTGTACTGAAAAGAGGCCATTTAAGTAATCATTAGAAAACTTAATTTTAATGCTTAGGTGTTAGCTAATAGAGCATAATCACACTTTGAATTGGGGCAAAGTGGTGACAAGGACTCAGTTGCTGTGAATGACACTGTATAAATAAAATGATTACTTTAATGCACTGAGCAAATAAAGTTTCTCTGAATCTTGGTAGTGGTGAACATGAAGGAAGTTGACAGATGAAAGCAGAATTACTGGTGCAGATGGATGGCTTGGCCTGATCTGATGATCTTGTATTTTTTTATTATTGTTATTTTATTTATTTATTTATTTATTTTTAGCCGCTTCTAATCTGCCATGGTAAGAGATCCAGAGAGTGCATTTTGAATACATTTGCATGAGCTTCTAAGCATAGATAAAGGCTTTATTTAGGCTTTTACAGAAAAAGCTTTGATATTTGGTTAAAGCATGTAAAGATTAATTTGGAGCTTTTACTTTTAAACTCTGCAATTCTTTCTATTTGTACCACATGAGAATAATTCATAATAAAGTCAACATATGCTGGTGCTACCAGCTGCTAACATTTAAAGTGGAGTATTTGACTTTAGAGGCGAGTTATTTACTATGTTTAAGCTAAGAAGGGTTTCAGCCTGGAAATACTAGATGTTTTAAGCACCTTATGTTTAGAAGGATATTCCATAAATAGGAAGGTTGGATTTTATTGGTATCAAATTTGACTTTTAAAAGTTGAGGGACAAAATTCTTCGGTTCTTTTAACATAATTTGGAACAGAAGAATAAATGGTTGGAAATTAGAACTAGAATATTTCATCACATTGGCTATCAAAATGGGCAGAACAGGTATTGAGAACAAGAGAGAGAGGAGAGGAGGATGACAACAGTCAGCAGAAAATGGCCAGCTCTGTGCTCTCCTTGGATGGCCTCTCCCATGGCCACCAGCAGCTAGCAGGTTGATCTGGCTGGATCACTCACCTGAACTGGTCCAGTATTTCTCTTGGTTTCATACATACCTTTTCAAATGGTTGCAAATAGTACAAGGGGAAAATGATGGCTGTTGGGCAAGCACAGCTGTTTTTAACAGTCTGATTTGTAGCTCATTAACCTTTTTTCAGAGTAGGAGCCAACACCTGTACTGGGATTTGAAACAAATGGATGATGAGCTTGTTTTTGAAGTTAGCTTTCAGAGGTCCGGAACTAGTCTGTGGATTTCTGCTTGCCCTGAAATTCTCCCTGTCCCTGGGCTAAAAAATCCATGAAATATTCAGTGGAAGAATATCTTTTTCTACAGAAAAATTGGTATGTTGAAAGCAGAGAGGGAAACTGCAGTGAAGTAAACTGTGGAAATTAGGTTTGGTAAGGGACAATCTTGGAGGCAGACATCTGCAAAAAAGATGATAGGCATATGAAGGGTACTTTTGTCCATGCTCCTTCCTGTCCATAAAGCATGACAGACACAGAACAGGGCCATCCAAAACTGTCTGGGAGCAAGTGAGGGCTCTGCACCTGCAAAATCACAGGCTTCTTTTCTGGGTTGTTGTTCTTCATGATTAGTGTTTGTTTGTTTTTTGTTTTTTGTTTTTTTTTTTTTTGCTAGTTATCTCAGCAATGTCATAGGGAGACATATTGGAAAAGCCTTTCTGTGTGAGTGGAGGGCATTGGGCTGTGATCAGAAGACTGTTGCTGACCGTAGGGGGTGTCCATGTATGAGTAACTCAGTGTGTGTATTCACAGCTGCTTGCTTCTGAGCACTTTTAAAAAAAGCCTTGGTGTATATTTTATTTTGTGTAATGTACAGACACTTCTTGGCTGTGACGCACAAGGAAAGGAATTGAGCAGACAAGGACTCAATTAAGTTATATCTGTATAAGAAAATGCTGGAAAAAATATCTACTGTGTGTATGAACAGTTAATGGATTATTGAAAGGAAATTAATACATTGATAATCTCTTTGTGATTCATTAGTAATACACTACAAATGTTTGTTACTGTAGCATCAATATCCTTTTAGAAGGAGAAACTCTAAGCAACGCATTGCAACTTTCAGTGGTCTTTACAGGATCTACTGATTTGAAAAGAAAAATTGGGTATTCAAAAACCCTCAGGAAGAGTTCAAAGAGCACAGCTGGCCTGAAGGGTGCTATGAATGGACGAAAGACACGGACTCCTGATGGCTCTTGAATGGGAGACGTTTATTGCCTTTTTTCACTGCTACATATACTTTACCTGTAGCCCTATGTGCTGTCCACGTGCCCGAATCTGTCATACAACTGGTTAGAGATCCTCGGACAGGTGCCTCAAGCCAGACAGCAATTGGCCACTACCCAAAGCTCATGTTTAACACTGCAGCCAAGTTAATTTATCTTGACCTTGCTCAAGTTTTTGTTTCTACCATTTATTTCCTCATTATCTCTAATTCAGGGATGTGTGAATGTGCAATGCCACCTGCGAATTCCTTCCCCCTCAATTCACCCTTTTTTATTTTCAACCAACCAAATGCTTTCTATAGACTTCTATCAAGCACCACAGACATTGCAATAAGCAACAGTGAAAATCACAAGCAGAATTACGTTTGTAAAGTAGTGTGTCTACTAGAATCTACATCAGTCAACAAGCCACTAAGCACTAGGGATGTTGCTTCGCAGCGATGCTGCATCTCACTCGCACAGCACAATTACGCAAAGAGGCCCCTTGCACTTCTCATTCATACCACAAAAACATATCACTTAAAATGACTTGTCTGTGGCTTCAGGAGGTCCTTGTCTACTCCTGTGGTGAGCAGCTGAGAGTGGAGGCTCCTCCAAGGAAAATGCTTGGGGTGCACTTAGGGGCGTCTGCTCCACAGCCGAGCAGAGCAGCTCCTGGCACAAGGAATGATGCTATTATAGTATTGTAGAATTACACCAAAAAAAAGCATTGTGATAAGGAGTAAGTGTGGCATTGACAATTTGTTTCAAGGTTTGGTTTTTGCCCTTGTAATTGAACCTAACCCATGCTGTTGCTGTTACACTTTCCAAGATATCTAATTCCTGTGGCTCTAGGGGCGCTTGCAGTAAGCAAATAGTCCAATCTTTGTTATTTGTTGGGATCCCCACCAAACATGTCATAAACTGGTTGTTAGCACTAGCTAACAGGCACATCGCTTCTTGTCTTGTCATGTTGGTGAGGGTGACCCAGATGTTGCAGTGTGGTTGGATGGAGACCTAGGGCTGGTAATAACCGATGACAGCAGCGATTGTGAGGAGGAGGCCTACCATGGCCTTATTCCCCTTGCTGCTACCCATCTTAGTTTGTGACCCGCAGAGACACATGCATGCCCTCAACCCCAAGTTATTAAAGGATGGGGTCCCTCCCAAAGACCTGTACTTAAATTTTTTACAATCACTGAGGCCTGCTCTGATTGTGGCACCTGTGACAGTGTAGAATTCATACTTTTGTAATGTTTTACTATGGGCGGTACCTCTTTGTGAGGAAAGGGTAATGATAGGTGATTCATTATGTAAAGTGCCTTTCCCAACCTGTTCTGTGGTGTTGCCTGGGTGTCTCCCCCTTTTTGTTTATTAGCAGTGTTTTCAAGGTGCGATGTATGTGCTCTACGATGGCTTGACCTGGGGGAATGAGAAATTCCTGTGATGTGTCGGATATCCCAAGTTTGAAAAAAGGTTTGGAGGAAGTGACTAGTATAGGTGGGGCCATTGTTGGTTTTTATTTCCTTTGGGATGCCTAGCACTGTGAAAATGACATGGAAGTGAGCCTGGACATGGCGGCTAATTTCACCCACTACAGCTGTCGCCCAAATAGCATGAGAGAAAGTGTCTACTGATACGTGAACATATTTCAAGCGACCAAATTCTGGAATATGCATTATGTCAGTCTGCCATAACTGTAAGGACCATAGACCTCTAGGGTTTACTGTTAAAGACAGGGTCGAAACATATTGTTGACAGTCAGGACATGTTTGGACAATCAATTTGGCATCAGTGATCGATATAGCGAATTGTTTTGCCAAGACTTTGGTGGATTGATGGAAAAAAACATGGGATAACCGTGCTTGCTCCAGCACCTTTGACCCTGACTGCCCCAGTGCCTTGTTAATTAGCTGGTCAGCGTGTGTGTTACCCTCCGCAAAAATGCCAGGTAACGTGGTGTGGCTCTGCATGTGAATAATACAATACAGGTGTGCTTGCTGCTCCACCAAAAATAGCAGCTCTTTAAATTTTAGAAGCAAGTTTTCCTTTGGGATATGTCTCAAATGTGCCCTCTCAGTGCGCTGAGCGACACCTACAGCGTATTGCGAGTCCGATACAATATTCAAAGGTACTGTTGGCCAGTGCTTAAAAGCCATTATAATAGCATGTAATTCAACTATCTGTGCAGAACCTTGGATCTGCTCAGTCTGGTGTTGCCACTTTCCACCTTCTTCACAAGTTACTACAGCTTTGCCTGTTTTTCCAGGCCCATCTGTAAAGACCGTCCACCCATCCACTGGTTGCCGTTGGCACAATGGCTGCTTTTCTATTTTTCTATTATTATAAAACGAGAACATTTTATGAGGTGGATGGTGGGTATCAACCTGTCCGTCAAATCCCGTCAATGCTATTTGGAGCTCTAAACTATTCTGCAAGCACCAGGTGAAATAGTCTTTTACTATGGGAATTATAATCAGATTGGGCTCTTCTGCTAATTTAATTATTCTCTCATGTAATTTCTTTATGAGGATGGCAAACATTTCCACTCGCATTGCAGTAGTTTTTGAGGGTTGATGGGGTAAAAAGACCCATTCCAGGACCACTGGGGGGGGGGGGGGGAGTCCTTATGGGAACTTATGGTCCCATTGCCCAATAATAGCCACTGGTTGTTGTTCTTGATTACAAGTATATAGTTGAAGGGGGAGGTTCTCACTATGACAATGGCATTGCTGTGCTGAGATTCTTTCATTAACCATTTGCAATGCTTTATGAGCCTCCTCAGTCCATCGCTTTGGGGCATTAATATCAGTGTCTCCCTTTAATAACTCAAGGAGAGGCACCAATATTGAATTGTCTAATCCAATTTATATTCCCTAGTAATTTCTGTACATCGTTCAGTGTCTTAACATCTGCATTAATGGATATCTGCTGTGGTTGAATGGTCTGCTGTAAAATCTTCCACCCCAGATACTTCCAAGGTGCTTGGGTCTGCACCTTTTCAGGTGCAATTTGGAGTCCTGCCGTCTGTAACACTTGTTTTAAGGCAGGCAGTGCCTCTTGGACCTTATCACTATATGGTCCAGCTAGTAGGATATCATCCATGTAGTGGTATATGTATATCTCTGGAAACCATTGGCATACTGGTTGGATAGCTTTTGCGACATAGGTTTGGCACGTGGTTGGGGAGTTTTTCATGCTTTGTGGTAGTAATGTCCAATGATATTGGTCCATAGACTCCTTCCTATTGATCTTTGGTACTTGCCAAGAAAGCAAAATGAGGAGCGTTGTCAGGATGCAAAAGAATTGTGAAAGAACAGTCTTTCAAGTCCATAACAACGATGTCTCAATTATGGGGTACCATTGTAGGTGAGGGTAAACCTGGCTGCAAGTAGCCCATGTCCTCAATCACTGCATTGATTTGTCGCAAATCATGCAGTAATCTCCATTTCCCGATCTTCTTGATGACAAACACTGGTGAATTCCATGGGCTGTTTGTTGGAACAATATGTCCTTGTTGGAGTTGTTCTTGAACCAACTCCTGCAGACTACTGCTCGGAAAAGAATCAGTTGAGCAATTCTAGTTCCCTTTGGTATTGACAACAGTGGAGACGGTGTCCAAGCCATAGCTTGGATTTGTCCATTATAGTCTGCATCAATTATCCCCAGCAAAACAAACAATCTGGTCAAAGTTGTACTTGATCGTCCTAGCAGCAATACACTACAGTCATTCCCAATTGGTCCTTTGACGTTCAATGGAATTTTATGAACGTGAGTACCCCACAAGGTGGCGTCTGTTACTGTGGAGACATCCACTCCGGCACTCCCTCTGGTTCTTGCTGAGAGGGTGTCGACGGTGGTAACCGTGGCAACGGGGCAGCAGGTGGCTCTGGACCCTGCGTCATCATTGCATTTGGAGCCCTCCCTTGTGGGAGGTTCCTCCTTTGACCCGGGAGGCGTGGGTGCTTGTGTTGTCGCGCGGCCCCGCCCTGCGCTCTTCCTCCCGTTTCCCTGCCGCGACGGCAAAGGCTGCCCTTCTGCGTTGTACTTAGAGCGGCATTGGCTCGCCCAGTGGCGTCCCCTCCCACATCTGGGACGCAAAGTGGGCAGAAATGCCGGCGGGCCGCCCCCCGCCCCCGCCAGAGGCATAAGAAGATTAGGTGGCTCGGGTCTCCACACCGATAGTATTTTTTCTGACCCTTGGGTCTTGACTGCTGTTGCAAAAGTGGACGCCAGCGATTCGGTATGATGTTCGATAGAACTGTTATATATGGAGTGGTAATTCGTGTCGAGAAAATGGTTGATATTAATAAAGAAGGGGGAGATTTGGGAATGTGGCCATGGGGGTTGGAAAGCCCCGTGGTTGAGATAACATTAGACTCTTAATGATGAGGCCATCAGGAATATAAAAGAGTTTAGAGGGAACAAAGAAGGGTGATTCAGGAGACTCCATGCAGTCTCCGGTTTCTTGTTCTCCAGCCGATAAGGCATGGATGTTTCTGGGTGTTTGCTGTTGTTGTTACATTCAAAGTTGTTTGACCAATGAAAAGTTGTTTTGAAAAGAACTGCTGTGGAGAGAAGGGTATAAGAGGGGAGCCTGCCCTCAAGATAAAAAAGAAGGCAGCATGATGAAGTTGCATCGAAAAAGTGAAGAGAAACAGGCTGGCAGAATGGAGACCAGGATGGGAACAGGCACATTGATTGCCTGTTAGATAGGTTCGGCCAAACTCAGCAAACTGCTCAGAGAAGCTCATCACTGGAAATAGGCAGCACTGGAGCTGGAGAGAAGCTTGAGCTGAGAGAAGTGGACCTGTGCACACAACTGCCTCTTGCTGGTAAGCAGTTTCGCGTTATGGGGAATCATACGTCCTTAGGAACAAAGACTGTCCTGGTAACCTTACAGCTCATTCTCCTTCTTAACAATCAGACAGTTTATGAGCCTGAAATATGGGACCAAACTGAGGTGAAGGTGTGGGACTCTGCAACTAAAAATGGCAAGGTTGCAGTGGGATTGCTCGCCAGGTGCCGAGCAGTCTCTGAGGCCTTAAAGAGCCACGTGGAGCCACAATCACAAACGTGTGGCTTGTCAGATAGTGAGGGAGCTGCAGGCTCCTTTACTGATCCAACTGCTATGCCATGGGCCCCTCTGCTGCTACAGCCATTGAAGGCTTTTGCTGTTACGCCCCCTGGTGACCTGGACGTGCCTTTTGACCCAGGCTTGTGGGAATAGAAATGTTTTTGCAGAGTTACATTGTTTAGAAGGAGGGAATGTGGTACTGAGATATGCTTACAGTGATAAGAAAGCTTAGCAGGCGACCTTGTAAAATGCAGACAACCAGACTCCTTAGGACAATTAGGTGAAAATCACGGTGTCAAGTCAGATAAGTGAAGAAACATTACCACTTCAAGCAGTAAAAATGTCAAAAGAAATTTGAAATGTAACAGGCCGGCGACTGAAGGCCATGCATTGTTTGTGAAGCATCAGATTGTGAACCTGGATTACCCACTCAGTGGGGAAACAGGGGAGGGTCCTGCCATCAAAAGGTATATAAACTGTGTTTTGGAACTAGTAGATGCGCTCTCTCCTGCTTGTGGGGCGCCCGCCATTGCAATCGCGAATAAATTACTACTTCACTGAGATCCTCGCCTGAGCCTAAGTTATTGGCTACGGAGTGTTTCTCACAGGCCTATTGGCCTTGAAAAGGAGATGGATTTGCTTTTTTTCGATCTGGAAAGAATGGGATACATAAGGCCCGAAGAATGGAAAATGGAGACTTATGGAACTTAAAGGATTGTTTGTTACCTATCCTGATTGTATGTATGTATAGGCATACTCGGCTTATTATGTAAAGCAATGTTCTGTGTACATGTATTTAGAACGTTTGATGTTTGTGTGTGCGTGTTGGTGGAGCATAGACTCCCCGCACACCCAGCGCTTTTTACTTGCCTTTTACACCTTTTAGAAATATTTGTTTCATAAATATTACAAAATTCAGATTGAATTCAAACCTCATTTATAACAAAACCCACTCGGTTATACTCCTCTATCATCTGAACTAGTGTTGCATTCACTGGCAGAGCCTGTAGCACCTTTTTACAGGTTATTTGCATTTTATACCTGTAGCCTTTGTAGCAAAGCGTCTTTTGCTTCCCGATTGTCAATCTGCTTATCTAATGCATCGCAAAGCCCATCAGTAAGCTACATGTATGGTTCAGACACCCCTTGCTGGACCTTTGTAAAAGGTTGTGCGGGCTTCCTGGTCTCTGGAATTCTGAACAGTGCCTTGAGGGCTAGGGTTGCAGTCAGCCGGAGGATGCCTGGATCTATATTTGCTTGAAGGTGCAGATCTGCCATTGGGTCTGTACGCATCAGTTGAGGTATACCGGCTCCAAAAAGCGGATCCCCTGGCTGCCTTTCTAAATTTTGGAGCACTGCATGTTTGCACAACTCTTTCCATTTCTGTTCTCATAAAAATTTTTGTGTTGGAGTTAATATCATCACCGCCACTTGTCGTATGTCAAAGGGGGTTAAAAGCTGTCCTGTCATGACATTCTCCAGCAGGGACTGCGTAAACAGGGCCAATAACCCATAAGTGGTCACCGTCTTATGCAGTTTTTTATTAAGGTCCCACTGGAAGGGGTTCCAGTCATTTTGCTTGTGATCCCAAACTCAGACTGGAAAAATGAGCCCTATGCCCCTCCCCACCCCTTTTACTGCTTCTCTCTGAGGTTGTTTCCAATGATCTTGGGGGTCAAAAGGATCCCCTGCGGGTGGTGCCACTGACTGTGGGTGGTGGCAGTGGCGGTGCTGACAGCTGAGATATTGTCTCTGCCTCTGTTCCCAAGTCTGTCAGGTTTACTTCCTCTGGCGGTACACAGTCACCGCTTTTTATTTCACCCGTCTGCATAGCCTGAGCGGCCGCTGTTGATTCCCTTTTTTCTGCTTGCCATGATCTCAGTGTCTCAGTTACTAAGTGCCAGGTCATCATCACCTCAGCAGCTGTTGCATCTCCCCATGAGGCAGTGTCCTATATAGTTGTCCCCGCCTTTTCCCAAGTTTTTACATCAAACACCATCAAAGCTGTTGCTGGGGCCCCATTCTTTCGTAAGAACTTTAGCAATTATTTCACTTTATATAGGTCATATTTCACTCCTCTTTTTACCAGGAGTTGAGTCAGTAGCTTAGCTATTGCCACCTACTCAGCCGATAAATTAGCTCCCATAGTTAATGCCCCAGCCGCTCACCTGCTTCTTGAGGTGACATCCTGGGATTAACGCCGTGGTCCTGCCGTCAGCTTGAGTCATTTGGCTGGGGTCCCTTCAGACGCTTCTCTTATTGTTGCTCTCTTCCCGATCACGTCGGGGTCAACATTTGCAGGGATGAAAGACACGGACTCCTGATGGCTCTTGAACAGAAGACCTTTATTGCCTTTTTTTCACTGCTACATATACTTTACCTGTAGCCCCATGCGCTGTCCACGTGCACAAATCTGTTATACAATTGGTTAGAGACCCTCAGATGGGTGCCTCAAGCCAGCCAGCAATTGGCCACTGCGCAAAGCTCATGTTTAACACTGCAGCCAGGTTAATTTATCTTGACCTTGCTCAAGTTTTTTCTACCATTTATTTCCTCATTATCTCTAATTCAGGGACGTGTGAAACAGCGCAAAGCCATCTGCAAATTCCTTTTCCATAGTGCAGGATCTAGGGATCTTGGAGATGCGTTAATGCAAGCATGAGGCTGACCTGTCTCTGTACACCTCTGCAGAAAAAGGGATTCCTGCGTACCTTGTTACCATGCATCTGTCTTATGCAACTGAAACTCTTTCTGGAAAGCCGAGCAGAAGTTACAGGCTGGAGTTTTGAATGTTTTACACATTTGGATTTGGATCATTTTGCAGTTCTGAAGTGCTACTTTCTGCAAAATAGCCCCCTTGAAACATCAAGAAAATGACACAGGTAGATCCAAAATGACAAGATTTCTATTTTGGAGGAGCTGCTCCCACAGAAAGATGGCAATCTGTGTTGGTACAAGGGTGGGAGCTGAGCTGCTGTGGGAAGCCAGCTCCTACTGCTGCAAGTTTGATACCTGAGAGCTTAGACGTTCTTTTTAGACATTTTCAGCATTGCTCGTGGGAAGGTGGGATTTTTTCCCTCTTCTGAGTTAATTCAACCTATGAATGTCTGGCAGCGCTGTGCCTTGAGTGGAGATGCTTTAAAATGCTGATGCTTTAAAATACAGCTGAGTATATACTTAGGTATTTTAGGAAGGTGAAATCTAGAAGCATCTTATATTGTCATTGAGGCTGACATCCTCGAGGAGTTTGGCAGTGTTTGCTTCCAGAGAGGTTGGTGGAGTTTGAGCCCCCCTTAAAGCTCTCACCTGTGTGTTTATGGATTATTTTTGTGTACTTGGCTACCATCAGTCTTACTGTAAGATCCCAGGCTTGAGATGTGTAGGGCTATTTTATAACAAAGTTTCAAAATACCTAGTTTTACAATCCAGAGGTTTCTGCTTCACAGCAGGGCCCTGTGTTTTTGCAAACATTTGGTATTAAGCTGGATTTCAAGAGATTTTTTTAACTTGGATATTTATTGAAAAAGTACCAAGCTGCTTTTAGATGAATGAAAAGAAGCCTAAACAAAGCTCTTTATGCTGTCCTAAGCTGCACTGCAGTTATTGATCTTCCTCTTCAGGCAGTGCTTGCTGCCCAGCCTTGCTTCCCCCTGCTTATCAGCCAGGCACTTCCTATTGACAAATTCCTTGTTGAAGTGATTCAACATAATTACGTACGATAAAGGCCTTGTTAATGAAGAAATAAAGTGGTCCTTAACCACATAGTGAATGTTTCCTAATGTATTAGCATATTTAACTTCCATTGCAGTGCTGCTTGCTTTTCCCTTTCCATCGTCAGGGTGGGTGAAGCTTTGGTGGCAGCTGATAGATTCTTCCCTTCCACCAGAGCTGGGGTGTGCTGGATCCCTGAGCACATGGCCAAGGTGGGGTCAGGGGATGTGTTGGGTCTGTCTGGGATGGAGTCACCTTTCCCTGCAGCAGCCCACACAGTGCTGTGCTCTGCACTCGTAGCTGGAACAGCACTGATATCACTCCAGTGTTGTGTCTATTGCTGCATAGTGCTGGCACAGCATCAGGACTCCTTCCAAGCCCCCAAGAGCCAGTAGGCGGGCAAGTGATGGGAAGGGGACATCGCTAGGGCAGCTGACCTAAACCAATCAAACCATAACACCTGATGTCACACTCAGCAATAAAAAGGGGGGCTCTCATGGGGGAGGGGGCTGTTCCTCCTGAACAACCGTTACGTGTTTTGAGGCCCTGCTTCCCAGGACGTGGCCGAACATTGCTCGTTGATGGGAAGTAGAGAATAACTTTTTTTTTCCTTTCTCTCTGTGCTTCTGTGCGGCCTTTTTTTTTTTTTTTTTTCCTCCCCATTCCCTTTCCCTTTAATTAAATCATTCTCATCTCAAACCTTGAGCTCTTTGTGTTGTTGTACTGGGTCTGGCTGGAATGTTAACTTTCCCGGCAGCAGCCCATTCAGTGCCGTACTCTGTACTTGTAGCTGGAACAGCAGTGTTATCACACCAGTGTTGTGTCTACTGCTGAGCAGCAGTGGCACAGCATTGGGCCTTTCTCTAACCCTCCTAGGGGGTGGGCAAAAAGTGAGGAGAGAAACATCACTAGGGCAGCTGACCTAAACCAATCAAAGGGATATTCCATACCATGTGGTGTCACACTCAGCAATAAAAGGTGGAAACAGGAAGAAGAGGGGAGGGGTGGGCTCTCGTTGAGAAGACGTCGGTCCTCCTCTCGAACACCGGCTGCGTGCGTTGAGGCCTTGCTTCAAGGACGTGGTCAATCATCGCTCATTTGTGGGAAGTAGAGAGTAATTTCTTTCCTCTGCACTTCCATATAGCTTTCATTTATTTTGTTTGTTTGTTTTCCTCCCTTTTTCCCCTTTCCCTTTTATTTTCCCCTTAGTTAAGTTGTTTAGTTCATGGTAGTCTTTATTTAATTATTATAATTATTTCCCTTTAATTAAATTATCCTTATCTCAACCCGTGAGTTGTTCTTTGCTTTACTTCTCCCCCTCCTTATCTAAAGGAGGGGGAGTGAGAGAGCGGTTGTGGGGTTTAGCTGCCCAGCACGGTAAAACCACCACAGTCCTTTTTGGCGCCCAACGTGGGGCTCGAAGGGTTGAGATAACAATAGAATTGATTAAACGCATACAACTAACACACTTGCTTGCTAGTAACCATGTTCCTTGCCCTGTTAATAATAATGGCTTTGTTCATATGTCATGCAATTCGTGTCATATTCTCCTTTCTCCTATATATCCGATCCGACCAAGTGCTACAATCTGTGTTCACTTTTTTTAATTCGTTGTGCTGCCAAGCACTGACCTTGGTTTTACTCTGGAATTCAGGCTCTGCGCTGTTATCATTTGGGTCCCATGGAAACTATCTTTCAGAGAATATTCAGAATTACACTGCCTTCCTTTTCTCATCTGGACACCAGTTTATTAATAATATCAGGAATGGTACCTTTCCCTTCTTTCACAGTGGGCTAATTACAACAGTTTGGGAGTATTTTGAAGATCCATCTGTAACCCATGTATTGCTATTTCTAATTCTGAATAACAGGTTTCATTTTCTCTCTAAGATTAGTCGATTGTTTAGAAAACTTATTTGGGAATCTGTCCCGAAACAGTCTCGTGGTGAGTGGCACGGTGTGTGGGATGATGTTAGCAGATACCTGTCACGAGTGTCTCCTCCAATAGTTTTGAACTTCACCCCTGAGCAAGTGCTAAATCCTAAAAACTTGGTAGAATGTTTGAGAGTTGTATGTCCTGATCCTGATAATGCCGGAGAACAACAGCTTGCAGCATTGTGCTGGGTCCTGGTTTATTCCTATCAAACACTGTTTAACATCATCCAGCAACTTGAAGAGAGGGAGGAAGTCTCTGAGTCTGATGACCAAGTAACACATGCTGTGGCTGACCCAGAGGACCAACCAACTATGGTATCAGTCACCCCCATAGTCAAGTCAAAACAATGGAAACGGAGGTCAGCTCGTTTAGTAAGGGAAGAAGGCTCTCCTAAGAAGGAGGGAGAAGGGGAATTGGCAGGTACCTCTAAAGCAGAGCCATCACAAAAACAGCAGGAAGACGAGACGGAAATCATAAAGGAATCAGAAATCACTCGATCCTTATCCCTGAGTGAGATGCGAGAAATACGAAAGGATTATGGTCGACGCCCAGGTGAACACATCCTCACTTGGCTGCTCCGATGCTGGGATGCTGGGGCCAGTAGCCTACAATTAGAAGGCAATGAAGCCAAGCAGCTGGGATCCCTCTCTAGAGAAAGGGTAATCGACAAAGTAATCGGGAGAGGAGCACAGGCCCTCAGCCTCTGGAGACGACTCCTGGCAGCTATCAAAGAAAGATATCCCCATAAGGAAGATATTGTATATCACATAGGCAAGTGGACCACTGTGGATAAAGGTCTCCAACATCTGCGGGAATTAGCTGTGCGGGAGATGATTTATAGTGATTTGGACAATGCCCAGACACCTCAAGACCCCGATGAAGTCCAGTGCACAACATCCATGTGGCGTAAATTTGTGCGGAGTGCACCAGCAGCACATGCCAGTACCCTGGCAGCAATTCACTGGGATGAGGGGATGGGACCAACAATGTATGATGTCTCCTGCCAACTTCAAAAATATGAAGACAATCTCTCTGCTCCGCTACAGTCCTGTGTCTCAGCTGTGGAGAAATTGTCTAAAGGACTTGACAAGCTTGTGGAGAAAGTATATTCCCCCTCATCTAGACAGAGTGATACTTCAGCCACTAAGAATCAGCATTCGCCTGCTCAAGAGAGAGAGTACCCAAGACGTACACCACGTGGCACCTTGTGGTTTTATCTGCGTGACCATGGGGAAGATATGAGGAAATGGGATGGTGTACCTACTTCAACCCTAGCTGCTCGGGTACGTGAACTGAAAGGAAATACAGCAGCAAGAAGAGGGGCTCCTAAGAGAAATGCTGCTCCAGTTTCTATTGGGCAGTACCCCAGAGGCAGTAGAAGAGCTGATGTTATTCTTGACCACGATGAAGGGACCTCTACCTCTCATTTGCCAGAATTTGTGCATTTGCAAGAATTAAGTGGCAGACGCTCCAGCCAGGACTAGAGGGGCCCTGCCTCTGGCCAGGTAGAGGAGAGGGATAACCGTATTTATTGGACTGTGTGGATCCGATGGCCTGGAACATCAGAACCACAGGAATACAAAGCTTTAGTGGACACTGGCGCACAATGTACCATAATGCCATCAGGCTACCAAGGGACAGAACTCACCTGTATCTCTGGAGTGACAGGGGGATCCCAACAACTATCTGTACTGGAAGCTGAAGTGAGTCTAACTGGGAATGAGTGGCAAAAGCATCCCATTGTGACTGGCCCAGAGGCTCCGTGCATCCTTGGCATAGACTATCTCAAGAGAGGGTACTTCAAGGATCCCAAAGGATACCGGTGGGCTTTTGGCATAGCTGCTTTGAGCACAGAGAAGATTAGGCAGCTGTCTACCCTGCCTGGCCTTTCAGAAGACCCTTCCATTGTAGGATTGCTGAAGGTTGAAGAACAACAGGTACCAATTGCTACCACAACGGTGCACCGACGGCAATATCGCACCAACCGAGACTCCCTGATTCCCATCCATGAGTTGGTTCACCGACTGGAGAGTCAGGGAGTAATCAGCAAGACTCGCTCACCCTTTAATAGTCCTATATGGCCAGTACGAAAGTCTAATGGTGAGTGGAGGCTAACAGTGGACTATCGAGGCCTGAATGAAGTCACGCCACCACTGAGTGCTGCAGTGCCAGACATGCTAGAACTTCAGTACGAACTAGAGTCAAAGGCAGCCAAGTGGTATGCCACAATTGATATTGCTAATGCATTTTTCTCCATCCCTTTAGCAGCAGCATGCAGGCCGCAGTTTGCTTTCACTTGGAGGGGCATCCAATACACCTGGAATCGGCTGCCCCAGGGGTGGAAACACAGCCCTACCATTTGCCATGGACTGATCCAGTCTGCACTGGAGCAAGGGGGAGCTCCTGAGCATCTTCAGTACATTGACGACATCCTCGTGTGGGGCAACACAGCAGAAGAAGTTTTTGAGAAAGGGAAGAAAATAATCCAAATTCTCCTGAAAGCTGGTTTTGCCATTAAAAAGAGCAAGGTCAAGGGGCCTACACAGGAAATCCAGTTCTTGGGGGTAAAATGGCAGGATGGACGTCGCCATATTCCAATGGATGTGATCAATAAAATAACAGCAATGTCTCCGCCAACTAGCAAAAAGGAAACGCAAGCTTTCCTAGGCCTCGTGGGATTCTGGAGAATGCATGTGCCAGGCTATAGTCAGCTTGTGAGTCCTCTATATCGAGTGACTCGAAAGAGAAACTATTTTGAGTGGGGCCCTGAGCAACAACAGGCATTTGAACAAATCAAACAAGAAATAGCTCGTGCAGTAGCCCTTGGGCCTGTCCGTACTGGACCAGCTGTGCAAAATATACTGTACACTGCAGCTGGGGAGCATGGGCTCACCTGGAGCCTTTGGCAGAAAACCCCAGAAGAAACTCGAGGTCGACCTCTGGGCTTCTGGAGTCGGGGCTATCGAGGATCAGAAGCCAATTACACCCCAACTGAAAAGGAAATACTCACAGCATATGAGGGTGTTCGAGCTGCTTCAGAAGTTGTGGGTACAGAGGCACAGCTCCTCTTGGCACCGCGGCTACCTGTGTTACATTGGATGTTCAAAGAGAAAATTCCCACTACACACCATGCAACTGATGCTACATGGAGTAAGTGGATAGCGTTAATTACACAGCGGGCTCGAATGGGAAAACCCAATCGCCCAGGAATCCTGGAAGAGATTATGGACTGGCCGGAAGGCAGAGATTTCGGAGTGCCAACAGAAGAGGTAACCCGTGCTGAAGAGGCACCACCATACAATGAGTTGCCAGAAGACAGAAAGCAGTATGCGTTGTTTACTGACGGATCCTGCCGTGTGATAGGGAGCCATCGGAAATGGAAAGCTGCTGTGTGGAATCCCATACGACGAGTTGCGGAAGCCATGGAAGGGGAAGGTGAGTCGAGTCAGTATGCAGAAGTAAAAGCCATACAACTAGCCCTAGATATCGCCGAAAGAGAAAATTGGCCAGTATTGTATCTTTATACTGACTCATGGATGGTGGCAAATGCTCTGTGGGGGTGGCTGCAGCAATGGAAACAGAGCAACTGGCAGCGCAGAGGTAAGCCTATCTGGGCTGCTACCCTGTGGCAAGATATTGCTGCCCGGGTAGAAAACCTGGATGTTAAAGTACGTCATGTAGATGCCCACATGCCCAAGAGTCGCACTACTGAAGAACATCAGAACAACAAAGAAGTGGATCGAGCTTCGAAAATTGAAGTGGCTCAGGTGGACCTAGACTGGGAACGTAAGGGTGAGCTGTTTGTAGCTCGATGGGCCCATGAAACATCAGGACATCTGGGGAGAGATGCCACTTACAGATGGGCTCGTGATCGAGGGGTGGACTTGACCATTGAGGCCATCACACAGGTTACCCATGAGTGTGAGACCTGTGCTGCAATCAAGAAAGCCATGAAGGTAAAATCTCCCTGGAACAGGGGGAGATGGCTAGGGTATCAATATGGTGAGGCCTGGCAAATTGACTATATCGGACCACTCCCCAAAACTCGCCAAGGCAAACGGTACATACTCACCATGGTAGAAGCAACTACTGGGTGGCTGGAAACATACCCTGTAAACCATGCCACAGCCCGAAACACTATCTTGGGCCTGGAAAGACAAGTATTGTGGCGTCATGGTACACCAGAGAGAATTGAGTCTGACAATGGGAGTCATTTCCGAAACAATCTTGTTACCTCCTGGGCAAAGAGGCATGGTATTGAGTGGGTGTACCACATCCCTTACCACCCACAAGCCTCTGGGAAGGTTGAGAGGTACAATGGACTGTTAAAGACTATGTTACGAGCATTAGGTGCTGGGACATGGAAACAATGGGACACAAATCTACCAGAAGCCACTTGGCTAGTTAACAATAGGGGGTCTGACAGCCGTGCTGGTCCTGCCGAAACAAAACCCCTACACACTGTGAAAGGAGCTAAGGTTCCCGTAGTGCATATAGGAAGGTGGATGGGGAAGGCAGTGTGGGTTGCTCCTGCCTCGGGAAAAGGCAAACCCACTCGTGGGATTGTCTTCGCCCAAGGACCAGGGTATACCTGGTGGGTCATGCAAAAGAATGGGGATATCAAGTGTGTGCCTCAAGGAGATTTGACATTGAGAGAAAACTAATCTATAATCTAAGTTATATGTTGTAGGAAGATGCTGTAGGATCAACGACAGGTCAACTTTGCAAGGAGCCGGGCAGTGCAACAAGGACTTGAGCTAAGCTGGTGCTGGTGTCCAGACATCCAACTCCGCCTGCCTTGAGTGGCCACTTTGGCAGATGAAGACCTAATCATCAACAGTTCTTATGGACATTTTCCAAGAAAGACCTATGGAATGAAAAGATACACCTGCCTATTAATCCTGTTAAATCCTTGTCCTGTTAAAGGACAAGGGATAATGATGAGAATGCTTGTATGCTAAAGTATGGGGATCTGAGTGTGACACAAATGTTATGGAATAAGGGGTGGAGGTTGTACTGGGTCTGGCTGGAATGTTAACTTTCCCGGCAGCAGCCCATTCAGTGCCGTACTCTGTACTTGTAGCTGGAACAGCAGTGTTATCACACCAGTGTTGTGTCTACTGCTGAGCAGCAGTGGCACAGCATTGGGCCTTTCTCTAACCCTCCTAGGGGGTGGGCAAAAAGTGAGGAGAGAAACATCACTAGGGCAGCTGACCTAAACCAATCAAAGGGATATTCCATACCATGTGGTGTCACACTCAGCAATAAAAGGTGGAAACAGGAAGAAGAGGGGAGGGGTGGGCTCTCGTTGAGAAGACGTCGGTCCTCCTCTCGAACACCGGCTGCGTGCGTTGAGGCCTTGCTTCAAGGACGTGGTCAATCATCGCTCATTTGTGGGAAGTAGAGAGTAATTTCTTTCCTCTGCACTTCCATATAGCTTTCATTTATTTTGTTTGTTTGTTTTCCTCCCTTTTTCCCCTTTCCCTTTTATTTTCCCCTTAGTTAAGTTGTTTAGTTCATGGTAGTCTTTATTTAATTATTATAATTATTTCCCTTTAATTAAATTATCCTTATCTCAACCCGTGAGTTGTTCTTTGCTTTACTTCTCCCCCTCCTTATCTAAAGGAGGGGGAGTGAGAGAGCGGTTGTGGGGTTTAGCTGCCCAGCACGGTAAAACCACCACAGTTGTATTTCCTCCCCCTTCCTCTTTGAGGAGGGGGGAGTGAGAGAGCGGTTGTGGTGGAGCTTGGCTGCCCACTTGAGTAAAACCACCACAGGGTAGGTGGGCTGCAATCCCAAAATAACATCTGGGATTACCCCACAGTCAGCCCTTCCCTTCACTCCCAGCAGTGCATGCCTGGTGTGTATGGTGGAGGACAGCGAGGAAGGAGAGCAGAGGAGGACAGTGTGGGGAAGCCCTAGGAGAAGACGTGGACTTAGAACAAGTCCTCAGCCTGTTGTGGCTCTGCTCAGGCCACCTGCATGGGTGGACAGGAGGTGGGATGATGAGAAGCTTACTGTTCTTGGTACCTTTTCATCTTCTACACCATGGTGATGATCCCAGTAGGCAGGGATTAATTATCAGTGAGCTCTTGTTGCTGATTCTGGCTTCACCTTTGGAGGTCTCTTAATTTCTGCTTAATGCATTTATTAATATTCCTCCTGGAAACAAAAATAGCTCTTTGCCTTGTTTACCTCCATGAAATGTGGCAGTGATAATGAGACATGATGCCTTGTGATGTCAACCTGGGAGAGCTCCCAAAAGTCACCCTCTTCCAACTATAGAGGTTCTTTCCATGAACATTTCTTAATATTTTTATCTGAAATAATAGCCCATAGTATTTTGGTTGGCGCAGTGCTTATTATTCTGTTCTGGTTATTGTTGTCACTTAACCTTGCATTTTTTCACTAACAAATCAATTTAGCAAACAACCTAAACACTTTAAAGATAACAAAAATATCATGTCTTCATTTTCATCTTTAGCCAACAAGCAGGGTCACTGTAAGCTTTCTGGATAAATAGAGCGACTTGTATGTATCAGTGGGCTCATTTACAGAGCTGTTCCCTGTGTTGGGAGCACTTTTTAGACCTCTATTTCACTGCTTGCATCTCTGCAGAACTAAAACAAAGCAGTAGGAGGAACAGCTGGAAATATTGCCTGGGAGCCCAGTGCCTCTTGGGCGTTGTGCTTTTGCTGTGTTAATATCCACTAAGGGCAAGGTTGTTTCCTCTGTGCATGGCTAGGGAGCTTGTGAAGCTGTGATTTCAAGGGGCAGCCCAATAGTGTTCTGAAGTGGTGAAAAACGTCCACATTTGGTGGATTCACGGGTTGTTTGCAGGGACTCTGGCTGTGGTTGTCCTTCTCCTGCAAGAGCAGTTAGAGTACCTGTGTGGGCACCTCTGAAACCCTGAGAACTTTGTCTCTGTTTGGGTACATGGAGGAAGGCAGTGTGGGTAAATAACAGCCAAGCAGGTGGTCAGCTGCAGAGTAATTAATTTATAGCCTATCAGAGCAATTCTGAGAAGTTACTGAAATATACATTTGGAAGGTGAGGGGGGACCAAAATGGTCCTGTGCCCATTCTGCAGCCTGTGTGAGAGGCATTGCACTGGGTGTTGCACAGCGTAGGCTGAAGCCCCACAGCTGCTCAGCAAGCCTCTTAAGCAGCCTAAAATCTCAGTAATGGTATCAATATGCCAATAGACATTGATTAGCAAAGCTCTGGTATTTACATCGGAGGCCTTGATTAGAAGTACTGGTAAGGATCTGAGTGAATTCTGTTGGCATGTGAGAGCCTATTGATCTGGTTTTCTCATCCTGAGCCATTGACTCAGCTCTCCAAAACTGAGAGGTTCTTTCTGGGAACAGAGGCACTTCTGATCCCACTGAATGACAGCACCTACTTGGGAGGCTTTTTTTCCTTTTCTTATGTTGTGTGCCAGTAGAAGATACTATTAAAAAATAAATACAAGTCACTGAAGGTGACAGAAATAAGCTTTGTCGGTGTGCTCCAGGTCTGTCCCGAGCTGGCAGTCAGCTCCCTGTAAATTCAAGAGGGGTTTTATACCAGAAGTATTGCTTGCATATTGGCTTTGCTGGCAAAAGGATTTCACCCAAGGATCCTCACCAAAGGATTTCACTTTGATTTCATCAAAGGTAGAGGCAGGCTTAAGTGTACCTCCAGCAGCTGGCTCTTTCTGCTCAGCTGGCAGGGGTGGAAATGGTGCTTAGGGCTCCTTTTTTTTCTTCTCTGCCAGACCCAGTACAACAAGACACATTGAAGGGAGTTTCTCCCTGATAAGAGTTTCTTGGCAAGCATGGGGAACTAAATTTTAAACTGAAATAACAATTCAGTGACTGAATGGGGCCACTGGAGAAAGATTGGTACTGCATTTGAAAGGATAATAGCTCAGAGCAGCTCCTGGAAGACACTGGAGACTTATGAGTAAATACTTTGTAGCTGCTATTTCTTCTTGAAAATTGTATGGATGATTGGGGTACCTGTAGATTGTTCCCATTATATGAGTAACAAGAGATGAACCAGAGAAGAAATTTGTGTTCAGTTATGTCACTGTTAGATGCAGACAACTGAAGAGCACTTGATAGAAGGCTAGATTAAATGACCCACTTGGATGTGCATCTGCGGAGCTGGCGTGCCAGGCGTACCAGGACTCCTGCAAACTGACAGCATCTGGGGCACTGTCAAGAAAGACTTCATCTAGGTGGTCATGAAATGCTTTTTTTTTTTTTCTTTCAAGCTTCCTTTGTGCACCGCAAACAAGTAAAAATAAGGAGTATTCTCAGTCTTGTTTTTTGTTTGTTTGTTTTGTTTGTTTGTTTCTTTGTGTTTTTTTTGCCAAACACCTTTATCAGAGCTGATCTCAAGAGAGGTTTTGGCTCATTGGCACATTGATCCAGCCTGTTCATCTTTCACGTGCTCCTTTTTACAAGGATACTGTCCTTTGGGGCTGTATTATATATAATTTGCATTGCAGGAGCAGCCTCAGATGAAGCTCCTGTTCTGCCATGAACATGGTCCTTGCATCCCAGATTGAAAGTCTGTGTTTCTGTCTATATTTTAAGCATCCCTTACAAAGCAGCAATTAATTAGTCCTGACATATTACAGAATCACAGAATCACAGAATTTCTAGGTTGGAAGAGACCTCAAGATCATTGAGTCCAACCTCTGACCTAACGCTAGCAGTCCCCACTAAACCATATCCCTAAGCTCTACATCTAAACGTCTTTTAAAGACCTCCAGGGATGGTGACTCCACCACTTCCCTGGGCAGCTTGTTCCAATGTCTAACAACCCTTTCGGTAAAGAAGTTCTTCCTAACATCCAACCTAAAACTCCCCTGGTGCAACTTAAGCCCATTCCCCCTCATCCTGTCACCAGGCACGTGGGAGAACAGACCAACCCCCACCTCGCTACAGCCTCCTTTGAGGTATCTGTAGAGAGCAATAAGGTCGCCCCTGAGCCTCCTTTTCTCCAGGCTGAACAAGCCCAGCTCCCTCAGCCGCTCCTCGTAGGACTTGTTCTCCAGGCCCCTCACCAGCTTCGTCACCCTTCTCTGGACCTGCTCAAGCACCTCGATGTCCTTCTTGTAGCGAGGGGCCCAAAACTGAACACAGTACTCGAGGTGCGGCCTCACCAGAGCCGAGTACAGGGGGACGATCACCTCCCTAGCCCTGCTGGCCACACTGTTTCTTATGCAAGCCAGGATGCTGTTGGCCTTCTTGGCCACCTGAGCACACTGCTGGCTCATATTCAGCCGACTATCCACCATCACTCCCAGGTCCTTCTCTGCCTGGCAGCTCTCCAACCACTCATCTCCCAGCCTGTAGCTCTGCTTGGGGTTATTGCATCCCAGGTTGGAGGACCCGGCACTTGGCCTTGTTAAACTTCATGCAGTTGACCTCAGCCCATCGGTGCAGCCTATCCAGATCCTCCTGCAGAGCCTTCCTACCCTCAAGCAGATCGACACACGCGCATAGCTTGGTGTCATCTGCAAACTTACTGAGGGTGCACTCAATGCCCTCGTCCAGATCATCGATGAAGATATTAAAGAGGACTGGCCCCAGCACTGAGCCCTGGGGGACACCACTAGTGACTGGCCTCCAACTGGACTTGACTCCATTTAGCACGACTCTTTGGGCCCGGCTATCCAGCCAGTTTCTAACCCAACAAAGCGTGCGCCAGTCCAAGCCAAGAGCAGCCAGTTTCTTGAGGAGAATGCTGCGGGAGATGGTGTCAAAAGCCTTGCTGAAGTCAAGGTAGACCACATCCACAACCTTTCCCTCATCCACCCAGCGCGTCACTTTGTCATAGAAGGAGATCAGGTTTGTCAAGCAGGACCTGCCTTTCATAAACCCATGCTGACTGGGCCTGATTGCCTTCTTGCCCTGCAAGTGCTGCATGATGACTCTCAAGATAATCTGCTCCATGAGCTTCCCTGGCACTGAGGTCAAACTGACAGGCCTGTAGTTTCCTGCGTCTGCCCTCCGGCCCTTCTTGTAGATGGGCGTCACGTTTGCTAGCCGCCAGTCAACTGGGACCTCCCCCGATAGCCAGGACTGCTGATAAATGATGGATAGTGGCTTGGCCAGCTCCTCTGCCAGTTCCCTCAGTACCCTTGGGTGGATCCCATCCGGCCCCATCGACTTGTGCACATCCAGGTGCCGTAGCAGGTCACCAACCAGTTCTTTGTGGATAGTGAGGGCCACATCCTGCTTCCCATCCCCTTCCACCAGCTCAGGGTACTGGGTATCCAGAGAACAACTGGTATTGCCGCTAAAGACTGAGGCGAAGAAGGCATTAAGCACCTCCGCCTTTTCCTCATCTCTTGTAACTAAGTTTCCCCCTGCATCCAGTAAAGGATAGAGATTCTCCTTAGTCCTCCTTTTTGTGTTGATGTATTTATAAAAACGTTTTTTGTTATCTTTAACGGCAGTAGCCAGATTGAGCTCCAGATGAGCTTTGGCCTTCCTAATTTTGTCCCTGAATTATTATTATAAAATATTTTTATTATTATAAAAATATTACCCCAGACAGACAATTTGTAGTGTCTCCTTAATAGCAAAGGGAGAAATGGTGAGGACTGATGGGACATGCTGCACACAAGTACCAGAGAAGATAACTAAAACTTCTGACTGCTGTTGTTAAGCCTTGTTGTCGTAAGCTAGTGTATTGCTAATACAGCGAACAGGAATACACTTGATAATTAATCTGTTTTTTCAAAACTAGGTTGGCACAGCTACAGGTGGGGTTGAAAATTGTCAGTCCTTGTAGTGAGGAGCTTCCTGTGAAAACTGTCTCTGCAAAGAGATGCACTGAAATGATTCCTCTTCTGCTTTGCTTGCAGGGAGTTGGATTCTGACATGCTGTGGCATCTAGAGAAATGGATTTTGGTCGACCTTCCAAGTAAAGAGGCGTGGTGAGCAATGATCCAGCACTGGCTGCCCCCTCTGAGCAACAGCGGAGGAGTGGAGCTGAGAACAGATCTGGACTACAGCTTGCTGGGACAGGTGAGACAACACTGCAGCAGCTTGGGGACTTTCAGAGTGGGAAACAAGCAAGAGTGACATGTACTGTCGACAGTGATGGGATTGTGTCATGGTGGAAGAGGTCCAGGGCAGAGGGTAGGGACAGCACCTCTCTGTATGCAGCAATTGCGACATACAAGGCTGGGGGAAGGACTTTGGGTCCGTCTGAAGTTCCAGCCAGCCAGAAATTAGTGAGAGGCAGGGCTGAGCATATCATAGGTACACACCTGGCTGTGGAAATCACTGGTTCCACACAGCTCTGCTTGCAGAGTCATGTTTTCTGATCCTCTCTGTTGGGCCAATTTTTCAGCCTTAAATACAGGGAGACTTACAGCAATAGTATGTTCTCTCACTCTTCTTACTGGGCTGGGAGCACTTCCAATTCACTGGGGTAATGAACAATTAATTGGGTAGGGAAGGTTTGTCACAGCTCCACTGCAGCAGGAGAAACCAGCTTTCAGACAAGAGTGAGATTCACTAGGAAATCAGGCTTGCTTTATTTAGCCCCTCGTCACATCCTAAATTCTTTAGAAATATCTACAGCTTTCCCAGTTGTCTCTTTTCTTCTGTTCAGAGACAATTCTGCTCAGTTTTTGTTTTATAAATAAGGAAATGTAGTTATTTTGTTAACAGGAAAGCTGGGAACAGACACAGAAAAGTGAGTTTTAGTTGACTTACAGAAACCTGTCGCTTAGAAAGAAAATGCTCAGTATTTCCTTTGCACCTGAAAGGTACTGTGGACATTCAAAGCTAGAGTAACCAGCGTAATGTTGGGGTGGGGAAGGGGTTTGTAGGAAGGTGCATATATATATATGTACATATACACATATGTATCTACGTATACATATATAATGTGTGTAGGAGTTGGACTCAAGGACCCCTGTGGGTCCCTTCCAACTCTGGATATCCTGATTTTGTATTCTATGATATATTTCTGACAGCAATAGAATTTACAGATACTTTATAAAAATACACATAAAACATATATGCTTGTAAATGCCACTGTTGTCTGATTTATAAGGCTGTAAGCTGTAATGTATTGTTCTGGTTCTGTCACAGAAAACTGATGGGTACTCTGGTTCTGACATCAAACTTGTGTGCAAGGAAGCAACCATGAGAACAGTGAGGAAAATCTTCAATGCTCTTGAAAACCATCAGCAAGGTACCACAGCTTTTATTAGAGAATCTAATCTGGGAAATGCTGATCCACTGCTGTAACTCTAGAAATTACGTTAACCCCAGCAGGTGGATCTCTTTCTGCTTAGAGAAGTTTTAAACTCCATTTCTAAAACATTTACTAAAGCTAATGTTTCTGAAAATTAGCCCTTTTTTATGTCAGTATCTGTGCATAAATATGAATTTCTCTTTCTCTCTCTAGGTTCATTCTACTGTTTTTATATAGTAAGTCATATGTTAGACTTAAAAGAATATCTTTTGGTAGTAATAATGTTATTTGACCTGTTTTCTCTAGGTAACAGTAACTTACCTGTGATCCAACTGGACACAATCACAACAGCAGATTTCCTAGATGTGATTGCCCGTACCAAGCCATCGGCAAAAAAGCTGAGCCAGAAGTACACAGCTTGGCAGAGAGAGTTTGAGTCAGTTTGGAGAGAAAAATCCTAAAAGACTGAGAACTTCAAAGACTTTTGCTATCCAAAATGGCATCTGTGTCACCTCCAAAGGATTTGGATTTGATTGATTTTGATTAATTTTTAGTCTTTTTTCGTGGTATTTGTTTACAGGTCTGTAGTACAAGAGCTGGAGCAGAAAGTTTGTTAAGAGCAATTAGATGGTTAGTGTAATTCTTCCTTTCTGAGACTCACTAAATCATCACAATCAGAGCAGCTCTAGCAACAGAGGCTTGCATGCCTTTTTAATGAAGCAAAAACAATCGTTTTCAATGATATTCAGTTTAATAGTGCCTGGTAAACTTGGTTAGTTTGTTGTTTTAATCTGCAATCAGAACCTTGATCATAGAATGGTTTGGGTTGGAAGGAACCTTAAAGGTCATCTTGATGTGCCAAACATATTACGTTCCGGTTGGTTTGGGATATTTCCAAGGTGGAAAGTGCAAGGGATCAGAAGAATTTGGAATTATTGTAGAAAATCAGCATCTATCTAGGCTAATCTGGCTAGAAACTGGATTGCTGGTAACCCACTGGTTTGCAGCCAGTCATAAAACGTGAGGTGAGTCACATAAAAAAGGTGAGTCTGTGCAGTGCTGCGGTATTACCCAAGTTGGAGACTTTGCTGCTGATAATCATGGCCAAGTAACCAGTCAGATGCCTGTCAAGCTTTTTATTGGAAATTCTAAGTCATTTTTTCAGCCTTTCAGGACTCATCACTGTCCCCCTCTTACCTTCTCTCTTGCTTGGCAAGACAGTTATTTTCTGTTTCTTCCAATGTTTTCTTTGCATGGTTTTCTGTGAAGCTGCTTTTTTAAGTGTCACGATGCTCTCCAGCATGCTCCTGGACCTCTGGAGAAGCAACAGTCCCCTTTTGTTCTATTGTCTTGAGACATGGGGTTAGAAATTAGTTGGAAAATTGTCAGGTGTGATTTTTCTGTATTTGGCACCAGTGGTATCCCACTAGTTGATCAAGTCTAACAATACAATGTATCACAAGTTATTACCTACACCTATTGGGATGAACCTCACCTTAGTGATGCAATTAGTTAAACACCAAGACCTGATCAAAATTTTAAAAGGCATTCAGGAAAATAGGGAGAACACTCTAACCATTGTCCATCGTGATATGAAGGAAATAAGCAGAGTTTTGCAAAGAGTGAAACAAGACGCAAATCACAACTGGTGGGATGCACTCTTTGGGTGGTCGCCAACTGCAACTGGGATTTTGAACACATTGGGTCACCCAATTATTGTTTTATTGATGTTAGTTGGTATAAGTTTAGTATTGTCTTTTGTAATACTTGTTTGGAATTGGAAATTGTTACAACGAATGGCGATATTAGCTTCCTTGTCGAAAGTACATGGCAAGGCATTGAGGGATACATATCGTAGAGATTGGGAAGAAGAATTTCTGTATTAAGTAAAAGAATTTACTAGATTTTCCAGAAAAGGGGGGTACTGAGACATGGGGTTAGAAATTAGAGGGCGACTGATTAAGAATGAATATGTAGGCAACACTCATTGCTTAATATGTGCTACATTTGCGATGTACTGTGGTTGTGCTGTGCTTAGGCCTCGAGATAACAGGAGCCCCTGGGACTCTGAGAACCGGATCAAACCAGCCTTAGGGTTTGTACTGTGACCAAGGGCTCAGAGATAAAGAGAAGTGTTTGTGAAAGGACAAGAAAAAGAATGCCAAACTTGCAAGGCCTCGAGATAACAGGAGCCCCTCGGACCCCAAGAACCAGATCAAATCAACATTATGGTTTGTACTGTAACCAAGGACTCAGAGAGCATGCGCAAGAAGACAAGGTGAAAAGTTCAACCCTGATGAAGACATCTTACTTCATCCCAATGACCACCCGGATGACCACCAGAGAGTACTACGCAAGCGCAGAAGGACTGATAAGACAACTAGCATACGAAGCGGGGCTAGGCGGAGCTAGGAAATGAATATGCATAGATGTGTTGCAAAACTTAATGCATATGTAACATTTTAGGGGATAAAAGAGAATGCGAGTGAACGAATTCTATGAATTGTTGTGTACGCCTTTGGGAGCTATCCCGCATGCGCCTGGTGCTGAAATAAACCACATACCTACTTTATAACTCGTTTGCTTTGAGTTGCAGAGTTCTTCTGCGAATCAGTCTCACACTGTCAGAAATCTTCATGGGAAATTATTTCACAGGATTTTACTTATAGATTTCTCACTTCCCTAACTTGCCTTCAACTACAGGCCAAAAATCTCCCATACATACTCCAGGCAGCAAACAGATTGAGAATTGTTGGGAGAATATTAGATGGGTGAATTTATTCATAAGAGTAGGTTACCATTTATGATGGCACCTAAGATAAGGCCTCCAGCTATCATGTGTTTTGAGATTTTTTTGGTTTCTTTTTTTCCCAATTGTACATTTGGCAGAGATGTTAGCCTCTCAGTGTTACTTTCTTCCTGGGTGACATAGCTGTGCATATAGGGGGTGTGTAACAGTAGCTCTGATTTCATTATACAGCATGCAACACAAACGGTATCTAAAGCTGCTTTTTGTTCCTAGGGGGAGTGTATTCTCCCACTTCTACTGCAGAACTCCCTCAGGCTACATGTTCTGTCTCTGGAAGAGATTAAATCCAAAGGTAAGTAACCACCCACCGAGATGGCAAAGAAACCATCTTTGATTTAAGGAAAGTTCCCCTTCATTCATCACAGTGATTTTTCTTAATAAAGGATGAGCATAGCTCATTAACACAAAACGATATTTTAAATAAGGTTAATACCCCAGTACAGTATAATTACAATCTAATAATTTAAGACTCAGGAGCATTGTAAAACAACTGTAAAGGACTTCAAGTATTACAGTTTGCAAATGGATCAGAAAAGCTATTTACCATCATTACAAAGTTGGTTCATAGGGGTAGGTTTAGCACATACAAGAAGCAATGCATCCTACATGTTGTGGTGGTTTTACTCGGGTGGGCAGCTGAGCTCCACCACAACTGCTCTCTCACTCTCCCTCCTCAAAGAGGAATGGGGAGAAAATACGATGAAAAGGGCTCAAGGGTTGAGATAAGGACAGGGAGATCACACAGTAATTAGTGTGACGGGCAAAACAGACTCAGCACAGGGAGATAGTAAGATTTATTGCCTAAATAAATCTTACAAGCTAGAGAAGTGAGAAACAAAGGAAAGAAAACAAAAGCACCTTTCCCCCCCCCCCATCCACCCTCTTCCACCTCCTCCCCCTGAGCAGGGCAGGGGAACAGGGGTTATGGTCAGTCTATAGTGCTTTGTCTCCTCCGCTCCTTCTCAGTCACTCTCGTCCCCTGTGCTGTAGGGTCCCTCCCATGGGATGCCATCCTTTCCAAACTGATCCAGCATGGGCTTCCCACAGGCAGCAGCTCTTCAAGAACTGCTCCAGATATGGGTCTGTACCACGGGGTCCATCCCTCGGGAGCAAACTGCTCCAACCTGGATCCCCCACGGGCAGCAGCTCCTGCCAGGTCACCTGCTCCTGCGTGGTCTCCTTTCCATGGGCTACAGGTCAGGTCCGGTCCAGAATCTGCTCCAGCAGGGGTCCTCCACAGGCCCCTGCCTCCTTCAGGGAAGGTCCACCTGCTCTACCATGGTGTCCTTCATGGGCTGCAGGAGGACAGCCTGCTTCACCATGGTCCTCACCACAGGCCGCAGGGGACTTCTGCTCCGGCGCCTGGAGCACCTCTCCCCCTCCTTCTTCACTGACCTTGGCGCCTGCAAGGCTGTTCCGCATTCCTCTCACTCTCCCAGCTGCTGTGTGGCACAGCATTTTAAGACGGGAAAAACAAAAATGTGCTCTCACAAAGGCACAAACAATAACACTTACTGGCTCGGCTCTAGTCAGCAGCAGGGCCCTTACCTAACATGGGGCAGCTTCTAGATTGTTCTCACAGAAGCCACCCCTATGGCCCCCTGCTACCAAAACCTTGCCACATGAACCCACTACACATGTGAGAAAGATCTCAATTTTATTCAGACAGGACCTTCTGTGAAGCTATTTTATTCATGATTGCAAGGGCGGGTGTTGTGGTTTAACCTAGCCAGTAGCTAAGCACCAAACAGCCGCTTGTTCACCCTACCCCCTCCCTCTCTGGGATGGGGGAGAGAATCAGGAAAATGACACCTGTGAGTTGAGATAAAGACATTATTATTATTTTCTGTCTTAATAAATGAACGACAACAACAAGATGATGATAATAGTACTCCTACTATTACTGTGCATAAACAAGTGATGCACAGTGTAATTGCTCACCACCACCTGACTGATGCCTATCCCTGAGCAGCTGCCCCCCGACCCTGGCCAGCAACTTCTATATATTGCTTAGCATGACGTCAGATGCTATAGAATACCCCTTTGGCCAGTTTGGGTCAGCTGTCCTGGGTCTGTCCCCTCCCAGCTCTTGCTGCACCCCCAGCCTGCCCGCTGGCAGGACAGAGTGAGAAGCTGAAATGTCCTTGGCTTGGTGTAAGCACTGCTCTGCAACAATTAAAACATTGAGGTGTTATCAGCACTCTTTTCATCCTAATCCAAAACATAGCACCCTACCAGCTACTAGGAGGAAAATTAACTCTATCCTAGCTAAAACCAGGACAGCAGGCATCCTGCAAACAGGCGCGCATAGTAAAAGTTTATCATAACCTTATATTCCCTATTACCCAACACCTGATTTCTCCTGTTTCCTCATTGTCTGAGTACTACAAGTTCACAACCTATTCAAGGCACTTTTTCCTCTCCTCCTGGCATGCACCTTCATACTACCTACACTGTTCACTCCAGCCTCCCACCTTCTGGAGCTTTTCCTGCATATCTGGCCAGGCTTTAATCGCAAAATGAACTTTAAATAACCCTTGGGCCACTGGGTCCTCAGGATTCATCCCTGAGGACTTTCTAATTCTGGCCCTGAGTCTCTCATATGATTTCTGTGTTGTGGGTTGTTATTATCCCAGTTAGATAAGCAGATAGAGCAGAAATATTGGTATTACTCCTGGTCTGAGGGGGGGGGGGGTGTTAGTTCTTTCCCATTCTTGCATAGCTGCCCGCTGAATCATCCCCCCCCCCCCCAAACATTCTTCTTCAGTGAATAACATAATCAAGATTGACATTCTTCTCCCACCCCCAAATACAAATTAGGCCTTAGAAATGGATTTGACTGTTCTGCCAGGCCCTCAGTTAAAGACTTCATTTCCTTCTTAAAATTCCTAACCTCTCTGCTGGTAAGGGAGTTCACATCAAGTATTTGTCCTTGTCCCACTGGAACCTTCATAAGAGGATACTGACTTCATAAGTCAGTTCCATGACTTAACAGTCTGCATTTTCCATGCCTTTTCTTGACTACAAACAAGTCTCCATTTTCCATTCCTTTTGAACAATATGTCTCGCTTTAAGTTGTCAAGCAACTCGGTCTTCAGGCCTTATGTATCCCGTTCTTCCCGGATCGAAGAAAAGCATATCCATCTCCTTTTCAAGGCCAATAGGGCCTGGGTCAAAAGGCACGTCCAGGTCAGCAGGGGGCGTAACAGCAAAAGCCTTAGATGGCAGTAGCGGTGGGGGGGCCGATGGCGTAGCAGTCGGATCAGTAAAGGAGCCTGCAGCTCCCTCACTATCTGGCAAGCCAAACGTTTGTGATTGTGGCTCCACGTGGCTCTTTAAGGCCTCAGAGATTGCTCGCCAGGTGCCGAGCAATCCCACTGCAACCTTGCCATTTTTAGTTGCAGAGTCCCACACCTTCACCTCAGTTTGGTCCCATATTTCAGGATCATAAACTGTCCAATTGTTAATAATGAGAACAAGATGCAAGGTTACCAGGACAGTCCTTGTTACTAAGGACGTATGATTCCCCATGTGAGAAACACTCCGTAGCCAATAACTTAGGCTCAGGCGAGGATCTCAGTGAAGCAGTAATTTATTCGCGATTGCAATGGTGGGCACCACACAAGCAGGAGAGAATGCATCTACTAGTTTCAAAACACAGTTTATATACTTTTTGATGACAGGAACCTCCCTTGTTTCCCCACTGGGTGAGTAATCCAGGTTCACAATCTATCTGATTGTTATATATGGAGTGGTAATTCGTGTGGAGAAAATGGTTGATATTAAGAAGGGGGAGATTTGGGAATGTGGCCATGGGGGTTTGAAAGCCCCGTGGTTGAGATAACATTAGACTCTTAATGATGAGGCCATCAGGAATATAAAAGAGTTTAGAGGAAATAAAGAAGGGTGATTCAGGAGACTCCATGCAGTCTCAGGGTTTCTTGTTCTCTAGCTGGTGTCTTGTTCTCCAGCCGATAAGGCATGGATGTTTCTGTGTGTTTGCTGTTGTTGTTACATTCAAAGTTGTTTGACCAATGAAAAGTTGTTTTGAAAAGAACTGCTGTGGGGAGAAGGGTATAAGATGGGAAACTGCCTTCAAGATTAAAAAAAAAAAAAAAAGGCAGCGCGACGAAGTTACATCAATAAAGAAGCAAGAAAAAGAAGTGAAGAGGAACAGGCTGGCAGAATGGAGACCAGGACAGGAACAGGCACATTGATCGCCTCATGAAGATAGGTTCGGCCAAACTCAGCAAACTGCTCAGAGAAGCTCATACAGAAAGTCGCTGGAAACAGGCGCACTGGAGCTGGAGAGAAGCTTGAGCTGAGAGAAGTGGACCCACGCACACAACTGCCTCTCGCTGGTAAGCAGTTTTGCGTTATGGGGAATCATACGTCCTTAGGAACAAAGACTGTCCTGGTAACCTTACAGCTCATTCTCCTTCTTAACAATCAGACAGTTTATGAGCCTGAAATATGGGACCAAACTGAGGTCAAGGTGTGGAACTCTGCAACTAAAAATGGCAAGGTTGCAGTGGGATTGCTCGGCACCTGGCAAGCAATCTCTGAGGCCTTAAAGAGCCACGTGGAGCCACAATCACAAACATGTGGCTTGCCAGATAGTGAGGGATCTGCGGGCTCCTTTACTGATCCAACTGCTATGCCATGGGCCCCTCTGCTGCTACAGCCATTGAAGGCTTTTGCTGTTACACCCCCTGCTGACCTGGACGTGCCTTTTGACCCAGGCCCTATTGGCCTTGAAAAGGAGATGGATATGCTTTTCTTCGATCTGGGAAGAATGGGATACATAAGGCCTGAAGACCGAGTTGCTTGACAACTTAAAGCAAGATATATTGTTCAAAAGGAATGGAAAATGGAGACTTGTTAGTAATCAAGAAAAGGAATGGAAAATTGTTTGTTACCTTTTCTGATCGTGAATATGTATAGGCGTACTCGATTTTAGTAAGTTATGGAACTTACAGGATTGTTTGTTACCTTTCCTGATTTTACGTATGTATAGGCATACTTGCGTTTAGTATGTAAAGCAATGTTCTGTATATTTAGAATGTTTGATGTTTCTGTGTGCGTGTTGATGGAGCGTAGACTCCCCGCACACCCAGCGCTGTTTACTTGCCTTTTATACCTTTTAGAAATATTTGTTTTATAAATATTACAAAATTCAGATTGAGTTCAGACCTCATTTATAACAGTGCGTACAGAAGGGCCTCACTCCGTGTATCTAGTTTTGGGTTAGATTTACCTAGCCTAAATTTGGGTTTCAACCAAGTAGTTGCCTAACAGGCAATTATTCAGCCTGAGCTCCTCGTTGTCAGTGGAAAGGAAAAGGCACATCTAGGGCACAGTGATATTGTATAAACTCACTTTAGGATAGAATAAAACTTGTGGTTAAAAGTTAGCGAGAACAAAGTAAACGACATCTTGTTATCTGTTGACCTTCTGTTATGTTGAAACATCTTGTTATTTGAAAACATCCCGTTATCTGTTAACCCTCAGTCAGGCTGAGACTTGAGATAACTTGAGTCAACTGTTATGTCTTGTTAATTGAGACATCCTGTTATCTGCTGAGCCGCAGTTAAACCGAAAGCCAACTCAGCATTTTTACAGCTTGGAAAACAACTGATTAAGCAAAAGGTGAAAAGTGCATCACGAGGAAGACCTACGGCCTTTCTCCCAAAGACCACTGCCCACATCCCGAAGACCCCGGCCCACAATTCTTGGAAGGCTTTGGGCAAGCACAAGGACTGATAAGCTAATTAGCATACGAAGCGAGAGTAGGCGGGGTTAGGTAATGAATATGTATAGGCACTAATAGAATATTCATTGTTTCGCTGTATAAATATGAGATAGTTTGTCACTTCGAACATGCACGATAGGCGGAAAGATCCCCCATGCGTCTAGCGCTGCAATAAAGAATATACCACTTAAGGAAATTTCGGTTTTGATCTTTAAATCAATTTGGTGACCCAGATGGGACAACCTCTCTGCCGGACCACAGGACCCGCTGGGGACAGGACTCCCTAGGGTACCCCCGGGATTTCCCGGAGGGACTCCTCGACTCACTGGATCACTGCGGAGGCAGACAAAGACCCCATCATTGTAAGTGAGTATATTCTTTATTCTGGTTTGGTTTTCCGGTAGACCGGTCATTTGGAACTGTCTGTAAGTCGGAATGTGATCTGCAAGGCAGTATTTGGGATATACTTTGTGGTTAGTACCACAAGTATATTTGGGGACCTTAAGGTCCATCTGGAATTGTATCTGGAACTGTCTGTAAGTCAGAAGGTGATCTTCTGCAAGGCAGTATTTGGTATATACTTTGTGGTAAGCACCATAAGTATATTTGGGGAACTTAAGGAAAAAGCTCGCTTTAAGGTCCATCTGGAATTGTGTTGCCTATTTTGGTTTTCTGACTCATAGAGTGTGGTATTTAACTCTGGTTATTGTTGCTGCGATTTTGGCTATTTTCTTGGTGATAATAGTAGTTTCATGACGTTGTTATAAGAAAGATATCGTTACAGTGTTACATATTTCGGTTTTCTGACCTATCGCATGTGGAATTTGATTATTGTTATTACGACTTTGGCAATATCTTCTGGAAATAATAGTAGTTTTGTGACATCGCTATTGAAAGATACCTGCGTGCCTGCATTTTTGTAAGTGATACATGTATTCTGAAAGTGTAAACTGGAAAATGGGGGGGCGAGTAAGCAGTGAAATTCCTAAGAAAAGTACGCTGGGTTGTATTTTGAGTCATTGGAAGGATATAGGAGGGGCTCCGGTTGGAAGTGAAGATAAGAAAACTCTGATAAAATGTTGTAATCAATGGTGGCTGCTTTATAAGCTGGAATGTGGAAAAAGTGGCCTTTTAATGGAGCTTTAAACTATAATACTTTGCTACAGTCAATGTTGTTTTTGAGAAGGAAAATAGGATGGAATGTTGTATACTGATGTTGTTTCAGCATCTTGGAGGGAAAAGGTATGGAATTGAGTTGGTCCCTGACTGCGCCTTTGATGTTGGCATTAGAAAAGTACAGGCTGGAAAAAGATAAAGGAAGTGTTAAAAGGGTTATTGAAAGCGTTAAAGGTGTTTGAAGTTGAATGAGCAGGGAAAGAGGATGTAGCAATGTTAACAGTTCTGCCTCAGCCCGGGGCTGAGACCTTAAAATCTTGGGTGTTAGCCCTCTGGGGCAAAGGGATCATGATGGGTCCCAGAGAATTGTCACAGAAACAGAAAAGCAGTTAACTCTTAAAACAACCTGAGTTCATGTGTGAGCTCAGATTGTCGATGGGATCGCTCAGGGAACTGTGGACAATTGCATTTCCCTGACCGACCCCCACTAAGACCCTAATCATCCTGAAAATTATGAACGGTTAAGTAAATACTAAAATCTGGACGAATTGGGAACTGAGAATATGCTTCCAACAAGGTCTAAAAGAAACCCCTGTGGAATTTTTGGACCAACCCCGAAATGTAATGGGGAAGAAAAAAAAAACGGTTTGGACCTGGCTTCGGAGGACAAATTGACTAGCATTTTCCTAGGGTAATTGGCCCCTGATTTCAACAGGAATAATGGGGACCTGGGGAATCTACCCTAGCGGATCCTCCACTGGTTATAATGAAGTTAGGAGAGGAACAGAAGTGAAATTTCTTATTGATACGGGGCAACGTATTCAGTTCTAAATCAAGCATTAATGCCTTTACGGAATGATTATGTTAGAGTAAAAGGGTACAACTGAAAAAACTTATTTTTGTGAACCTTTGGAGTACAAGTTGCAGAAATGTTATATATGGAGTGGTAATTCGTGTCAAGAAAATGGTTGATATTAATAAAGAAGGGGGAGATTTGGGAATGTGGCCGCGGGGGTTGGAAAGCCCCATGATTGAGATAACATTAGACTCTTAACGATGAGGCCATCAGGAATATAAAAGAGTCTAGAGGGAACAAAGAAGGGTGATTCAGGAGACTCCATGCAGTCTCAGGGTTTCTTGTTCTCTAGCTGGTGTCTTGTTCTCCAGCCGATAAGGCATGGATGTTTCTGTGTGTTTGCTGTTGTTGTTACATTCAAAGTTGTTTGACCAATAAAAAAGTTGTTTTGAAAAGAACTGCTGTGGAGAGAAGGGTATAAAAGGGGAGCCTGCCCTCAAGAGAGAGAGAGAAAAAAAAAAAAAAAAAGCAACACTATTGTGAGAAACACTCCGTAGCCAATAACTTAGGCTCAGGCGAGGATCTCAGTGAAGTAGTAATTTATTCGCGATTGCAATGGCGGGCGCCCCACAAGCAGGAGAGAGCGCATCTACTAGTTCCAAAACACAGTTTATATACCTTTTGATGGCAGGACCCTCCCCTGTTTCCCCACTGAGTGGGTAATCCAGGTTCACAATCTATCTGATGCTTCACAAACAATGCATGGCCTTCAGTCGCCGGCCTGTTAAATTTCAAATTTCTTTTGACATTTTTACTGCTTGAAGTGGTAATGTTTCTTCACTTATCTGACTTGACTTGACACCGTGATTTTCACCTAATTGTCCTAAGGAGTCTGGTTGTCTGCATTTTACAAGGTCGCCTGCTAAACTTTCTTATCACTGTAAGCATATCTCAGTACCACATTCCCTCCTTCTAAACAATGTAACTCTGCAAAAACAACATTTCTATTCCCACAATTCCCCCCTTTTCTTTTTTTATAAACTGTTGATTTTTGCAAAAACTCTTTTTATTTTTCTTTATTTATTTATTTTAAGTGTAATTTGGTAAATATCTTCCTCTTCTTCACTTTCTTTGCTCTCCATTTCCTCTAATATCATCATTTTATCTGAGTAGGGTGGTGGATCTATGGTCATTTGTTTCAATAATGCGGTTTCAATTAACCACTGGACAAGTCCCCTTACACAGGGGATAATGCAACAGCCAATAGCTGTCAAAACTCCTGCTACTACAATCAAGGATGGATGTAAATATGGACATTACCATCCCTTTCCATTTACCAAACCAAGATTTCAACCATCCTGTGATGGAAGTGTCTGCTCCTGAATTTTCTGCCAATTCATTGGCAAGGGTGGTAAGCCCTTGCAATGCTCTTGTTACTGTGCCATCCGGGGCAGTATTGTTAGGGATAAAAGTACAACAATGGTTGCCCAGCATCATGCATACACCACCCTTCTCCACGAGCATCATATCTAATGCTATCCTGTTTTCCCAAGCCATTTTGCTGATGGCATCTAGTTGTTCAGCGATTCCTCTCATCGCATCCTTGGTATAATTGATGAATCTCTGCTGATTATAATAGAAATAATTAATCCAATCCACATTTTTATTGATTGTTACCCACCAGAACAGTAACTCAAACCCTGCAGCAATTTAATTTCTGGCTTTATGTTCATCCGGAACTCCTCTAGGTACCCCAATAGAATCTATGTATACTCTATCATCAAATGATATTCCTAAGCCTCCTTTACTTCTGGGTATTTGTGATGTTTCTCTTTCAAATGCCAGGGTGAAGGGTATAGCTGATTGAACAAGTGCACAAGTGCCTTCCCAATTAGATGGTAGGGTGGACCGTAAGATCTTCCCTCCACCGTACCACCAGAGATCTGCCCTGGGGATCTCTAGTCTTGAGCAGTTTCCCATCAAGTCCTTGGTAGCACAAGGCAAATTCTCCCAGATGCCAGGTAGCACTCACACCCTGCCGTGAGAGGCAAGCTGTATGGTTACCTATAGCTGTAGAGAATGCAGGGGGAACCGCGATATTGTTATCATGCAAGAAACAGCAAAGAGAGACTTACAGGCCTCATTTCCCCAGGCAGTCTTTTCTTGGTACAATGCAATCATACATCGCATCCCTTGGGAGTCTTCGGTTCACCCCCATGGGAAGGGCACTATCTGGGCAATCGGTCATCCCGAGGCACAAGCATAGCAGTAGCTACAGTTAAGACTCTGGACGGTATATTTGACCCATTCTATCCAGGCATTCACATCCCCATACCCTGTTTGAATCTCAAATGTTTGAACTGCCACATTTCAGAGGGCCTCCTGTTTACTCTCCTGTTTTCTCCTTGAGTTTCTCCCTTTCTCTGATGGCAATAAAGGATTGTTTCCATACAGCTATTCTCAATCTGGCTGTTGGGTCTCTCCCAGTTATTTGTTCTTTCTGCTCAATTGTCATTGGGCATTTAAATCTCCACAAGCTAACACCTCGCAAGCATCAAACGTGACGGCTTGTGGTACATAACCCTCTGTCACAGTCACCCATATTTTGATGGGGTATCCCGTTTTTGCTATTATCTGGTCATGCCTTTTCCAAGTTACCAATTGACCGAGGCCTTCTCTGAGGCCTAGAATCACTAAAAACAAAATTAGTAATCGATTTTTCCCTGTCATTATTTTTAAACCTTAGGTTTCCAAGTAATTATCGATACAAAAATAAGATGTACAGTACTACTATAACAACCCCCCCTTGGGAGCACTGCAGTTCGCTATAGGTCTGTCCTTTCTCTCAATCACAAGTCACACTCGTTAGTTACCTGTGAAAATAAAAGGTTAGTTTACAATTGTAAGCTCTTATCCTGCTCAGAGTCCACTATGAGATTTTTCTCTTCGATTTCAACTTCCAACAAGTCTGTTGTAGGAACAGCTTCCCAGGTACTAGCGTCGATGGATGCCTTCACTCGAGTATAGTGAGTCCAACCTTTTTCCGCAGTTCTTACGGCTGTTTCAGTGGTCAGTAATTGTCCTTCCCATTCAGGCCGGAGTTGACTCTTTCCAGGTCTGATTCAGGACCCGGTTTCCTGGTGATGGTGGTGAATGGGGAATTCCAAAGGTGGGGTTTGAGCCAACAACCCACAGGTCCTGAGAGATGACAAAGAGGACAACCCCAGAATGCAGTTCTTAAGAAAACTCTCTTGTTTTGAATTGTGGTATCTCATCCCTTCTGCCCAGATAGGGCAAGCTGAACAGCATCTCATATGGTGAAATTCCTATATCCTTTCTTGGTGCTGTTTAAACCTGTAGGAGTAAGCATTTTACCCAAGGAAGTTGGGTTTCTAACACTAGTTTAGTTAATTGCTTCTTTAATGTCTGATTCATTCGATCCACCTTCCCAGAAGAGGAGGGGTACCAGGGGCTGTGAAAATCCCACTCAATCTCTAAGGCCTGCTTTAACCCTTGCAGTAAAGCTTACACCCATCTAGTCACGTGGTCAATTAGAACAAACAAGTAACTCAGTAAAGTTTACCTGTATACTTTGGAAAGGTCAAACCCCTGGCTCCCGTCCCCCTCTAGATAGGTTACAGAAGACCTTTTTATTTACCTTTTGGCATATGGTACATCCTCTACATATGTGCTTCCCTAAAGTGTATATTCCTATACAGACATACTTTCTTAGCACAACATCACACATTGCTTGCACCTCCCAATGACTCTTCTGATGTAAACCAGTTAATATTTGCCTCATTATCACTTTATTCAGCATTTCTCTCCCATCAGGGAGTATCGATTTTCCTTCAGACTTCATGGCTCCTGATTCCTTAAAAAAATCTTTCTTTTAAAACTTTTTAGTTCTTTCTTAATTTTCAACAATTCCCTGAATCCTCTCTGCATTTATTCTTTGTTTTCCTTCAGACATTAGATGCCTTAAATACCTGACTTCTCTTTCTCCATATTGTAATTTTTTTTTTTTTTAATACTCCCAAGCCCTGCTTTCCCAGAAAGCTGAATAGCTTGTTAGTAGCTTTCTTCACAACTCTTTTCTCCTGTCCTGACAATAGAAAACGATCCACATATTTGTTAACATTAATACCTCCTTGGGAGGTTGTAATTGCTCCAAAATCTTTTTTTAGAACTTACCCAAATAGATAGGTGGCCCTGTAAACCTCTGAGGTAAAATTGTCCACCTATATTGTTGCTTCCGCCCCCATTTCAGGGTCTTTCCAGTCAGAGGTGAATATACATGTATGTTTGCTCTCAGGGCCAGAGAGCACTCCATTCATAACACTGTTATTCCAGTCTAACAATTTACTATTTGAATGCCCAATTTAATCATCAAATCCCTTCCCAACAAGTTAGTCCCTGCCTTGGGTACATACAATAATTACCCAGTGATCATTTTATCCCCTAGTCTCAGCTTGGTATCCCCCAAAAGTGGCACTGTTATCCCAGCCCCTTCTACCCCCATCACTTTTTAGGGTTTCATTAGTTAATTTAATCCCTGATACTTTACAAGTCAGTAATGACCTAGCTGTTCCCCAGTGGATTGGGTTTGATGGCAAGGTTCGGGGGGGTGTGAGGGGTGTAGGGGTGAGAAACTGCAGTGGCAGCCCCCGTGAGAAAAACCCAGAAACCTCCCCGTGGCAGATAAGGGACAATTTCATCTGGCCCCAAAGGGGCCCAGTGCTGCCCAGAGCCAAGCCATGAGCAATACAGTCCGTGCCTCTGTGAGAGCACATCCACGAAAACAAACAAACAAAGAAACAAACAAAAACCTGCTGCTCAACAGCAGTTGGGAGAGCGAGAACCCCCCCCCCCCCCCCCCCCCCCGCAGACACCTAAGTCAGTGCAGAAGGAGGGGGAGGAGGTGCTCCAGGCGCTGGAGCCGAAGCCCCCCTGCGGCCGCTGGAGAGGCCCCTGGTGGAGCAGGCTGTTCCCCCCTCCCCGATGCTTGGGAAACTGACCAAACACGACAGCAAATATGCAAATATCCCAAAACTTCTAGACTGTTACTTAGATAATGCCTACATCCTCTTTTCCTGCTCATTCAACTTCAAACAGCTCTGTTAAATATTACATGCCACACCTTTAACACCTTCAGCAACCCTTTTAACACTTCCTTTATCTTTTTCCAGCCTGTACTTTCCTAATACCAGCACCAAAGGCTCAGTCAGGGTCCAACTTAATTCCATACCTTTTCCCTCCAAGATACTGAAACAACATATCAATATAGCATATTTCACCTCATTTTCCTTCTTTCCTCCTTCTTCCACTCCAGATATTCCTATTCGAAGTGGCCAGCCTGGCCACACTTAAAACATCTTATCAAAGCCTGTCCCTGCTAGGACTCGGGCCACAACACAGGCAGCCTTCTTTGCCTGCCATTCCTTCATCTCTCTTCCTCCCCTTTCCATCCTGGCCCTGACTCCCCCTTAAAATTTTATTCATCTTTCTCCAACCCTCTGCCTCACTACCTGCTGCACTGTCAATACCATTAGTTTCGCTCTCTCTTTTTTTTTTTTTTTTCCTTCTTATCTCCCCTCCAGACACACACCTCCAGGGCCTCCCGCAGGAGGGTCCCCCAGTGACTGTTCACTACATCCTCCCACCTTCTGAAGCATTTTCTGCGTATTTTGCCAGGCTTTAATCACACAATGAACTTTCAAGAGCCCTTGGGATACTGGGTCCTCAGGTCTCATCCCCAAGTACTTTCTCATTCTGACCCCCAAGTCTCTCATATGATTTCTGTGTTGCACACTATTATTATTCCAGCCAGGATTGGCAAGTGGGTATTTCTGCCCTGCCGGTATTACCCCTGGTCCTGGAGGATGAGCTCTTTCCCATTCTTGTATAGCAGCTCTCCTCCTGATCATTCCCATTTCTTTCCCTGTAAACAACATACTTATAGACATAATTCCCTCCCCCAAGAGTATAAATCAGGTCGTAGGAACTGGTCTAATTGTTCAGCTAGGCTGTTGGGGTCCTTGAATAAAGACTTCCTCTCCTTCTTAAAAGTCCTAACCTCTCTGCTTGTAAGGAGGAGGGGTAGTTCACCTAAGAGGATACACAGTTAGTGTTAGTACTGTTAGTATCAGGGAAGGCAAAATTCTCAACATATCTTCTACCTTGTTCTAATTCTTGCCAGAGCCTAGAGTATGATACTTCTTTAGGGACAGTGTTAATTACAGTCCCTGTCTCCTTTCCTGGAGTGACTGCTGCTGCTGAATAAGGAGGCATTGGGGAGGCATTGGGGAGGCAAGGACAATCCCCAGACATGGACTGTATATCTCGAAACAAGACACTGAAACTCATGATAAGGAAGCGGCAGACGGACAGAGAAACAAACGTAAGGACTATAAATCTCAAAACTGGACATTGGAATTCATTATAAAGATACAACAAACGGAAGAATTGGCAACAACCAGCTCTCGCAATTAAGAAACCTGCCAATTCAGCAGATTCCTGACCAAAGGTGAAAAGTACACTGTGAGGAAGACTCGGGGTCTTCCTCCCAAAGACCCCTGCCCACGTCCCAAAGACCCCTGCCCACAATTCTTGGAAGGCTCTGCGCAGGCGCAAGGTGCCAAAAGACTAATTAGCATGAGAAGCGAGGGAAGGCGGGGATAGGTAATGCATATGTATAGGTGCTTGTAGAATATTGATAGATTGATTGTATAAATTCAAGACTGCTTTTTGTTTTGAGTATGCACGATAGGTGGAGAGATCCCCCGTGCATCCAGCGCTGCAATAAAGAATATACCACTTAAAGGAATTTTGGCTTCGATCTTTGAATCACTGCCACCAGTTCAATGTTAAGATTATAGGGAGCATAACTTGGCTCCTTCTCTGAAAAAGGAATCTTATTGTTTACACATAAATTTAAAGCCTGAATTTTCATCAGACCCGTATTTTGGCCAAAATACTGCTGTTTCCTTAATTGGTTCTTTTGTCCAGACTGATACACAATATTTAACCTTTTTTTTTTTTTTAATTACTTTTCTTTTACAATCCCTCTAATTTTGGGATTATGTTTCCAATTTCTTATCATTCTTCAGGAAGAACTATTAGTAGGCACTCCCCCAGGAACTCATATTTTCCCATTTTTCCTAACCCTCGCCAGTATGTGCTACAGAAATTTCCCTTCTGCAGTGTACCACACACCAATGTACTGAAAAATGGGGGTGTACCGCCAAGCACTTCCCCGTGCAAGCGTTACCACACACCTGAGTTTACCAGATTCCCTGGTGTACTTCCAAGCACTTCCCCGTGCAAGGATTACTGTACACCAGATTCCCCTGGTGTAGTGCCAGCACTTCCCCGTGCAAGGGCTTACCATACACCAGATCACCCGACCCCCAAGGCAATATTTAATATTTCTTACCTTGGTCTGTGCACAGAGTTACCGGATCGATTCTTAAAAACCCAGAGTGCCTACCTTCTTCCTTTCCCCACTACTTCATGGATCCTGCCTCTTTAACCAGTCTCGGGCCCTCTGTCAGCTTTCCGCAGAACCGCCACCCCCGATGCACAGGACCGCTGAAATCAGCGGGGCATGCCTTCCTGCTGCTGCAGCGGTGGGACTCCCCAGTAGGTGACTGGATCCCGGACGAGCCCCCAAATTGTGAGAAACACTCCGTAGCCAATAACTCAACAAATCAACAGTTCATCTGTCCTACTTTAAGCACTAGTGGAGGGAAAACGAACGATGCTGTGAAATGTGTTCATCTGATTCGTGTCAATATGGAACAATGCTAGGGCTGCATGGTATGATGAATGTGACCTTCATCAAAGGAAGGGTTAAAAGAGTTGTTGAAGGTGTTAAAGGTGTGGCATGTAGTATTTGACAGAGCTGTTTGAAGTTGAATGAGCAGGAAAAGAGGATGTAGGAATGTTCATAGTTCCGCCTCAACCCGAGGCCGAGATCTAGAGAGTTGTCACCGAAACAGAAAAGCAGCTAACTCTTAAAACAACCTGAGTTCATGTGTGAGCTCAGATTGCCAGTGGGACCTCTCAGGGAACTGTTGACAACTGCATTCCCCTGACCGACCCCACGCTGAGACTATAGTCACCCCGGAAATAATAAATGGTAAATACCAAAATCTGGTTAAATTGGGAATTGAGAATCTGTTCCAACAAGGTCCAAAAGAAACCCCTATGGAATTTTTGGACCAACTTCAAAATGCAATGGAAAACAAAACAAAACAAACAAACTAAACTGGAGAAAATAGGGGCTAAGTTAGAACAAGGAAAATGGACACTGCCAGACAGGCGAGAGAGATTGCCAAAAGCTTATGCGAAGCAAATATTGGAACATTTGCATGCACAGACACATTGGGGTACAAAGGTGTGAAGTGATCATTTACTAAAACAATTTGGTTGTATTGTTGTTTTTTTTTTTTTTTGAAATAGCAAAGCAAATTACACAACGTTGCTTAACTTGTCAGAAGATAAATAAGAAAGTGTTTTGACAAGCAGCCACTGACAAGCAGCCACGGGAGGGAGAAAAACAGCTTATAGGCCTTTTGAGAAAGTACAAGTTGATTTCACTGAATTGCCCAAGGTAGGGAGGATAAAATATCTATTGGTAATAGTAGATCATTTAACACAATGGGTAGAAGCTTATCCCGTAGCATGAGCTATGGCACAAATGGTGGTAAAAATTCTATTAGAACACCTGATACCTAGATATGGGATAATCCAGTACATTGATTCTGATCAAGGCACACACTTTACTTCTAAAATAATAAAATTATTACGTCAATCATTAGATATTCAGTGGGAATACCATACTCCGTGGCACCCACAAAGCTCAGGGAAAGTAGAAAGATTGAATCAAACAATAAAACAACAATTGGCTAAATTAATAATCGAGACACAAATGCCCTAGACAAAATGCTTACCATTGGCACTTCTAAACATAAGAACTAAACCACACAGTGAGACTGGATTATCACCATATGAAATGTTATATGGTATGCCTTCTTCTCAAGGGATGCCTCTAGGGAACAATGTAGTTGAGGATCATAGCATCCAGAAATATATAATTACTATTGGAAGGAGATTACAAGAGCTAAGAGAAATTGGAATGATGGCTCAAACACCACCTTTAGGATTTGCTATTCATAAGATACAACCAAGAGACAAGGTCTTAATAAAAAAAAACCTGGAGGGAAGAATCACTGAACCCCCGATGGGAGGGACTGTACCTTGTTTTACTGACTACTGAAACAGCTGTGAGAACAGCAGAAAGGGGTTGGACCCACGCATCCAGAATAAAAGGACCAGTAACTACCAAAACTTGGAGGGTTGAGTCTGCTCCTGGGGAACTGAAACTAAAGCTAAAGAAGAACTAATATTCTGGCAACGAGGCTCTGCATGAATTAAGGGCACCAGATAAAGAGGACAAGCCTGAAGGGAGGAAAGGGAGAAGGCAAGACCGGGGCAGGACCCTCCACTGCGGTGTGTATGGTCTACCGAGGGAGGCAACCCCTATGGGTATTGACTGCTGAGTGAGAGGGCCTCGACTGGACTTCTCCCACACTAAGGTCAGGTTGTCCCGAGAAAATAACATAAGAACCTCTTTTTTTAAACCCATATAAAATTGTGATTTGTTTTCCAGGAGCTGGATCACCCCAACAGGCTGAATGGTAACACAAGCCTGAATCGACCCTGAAAGCGGGCCCAACCCCTTGATTGAAGGTGTTTGCCTATTATGATCCAGCTATGTGGGCAGAAGACAGATCCTGGGGCTATAGGACCCCAATATATATGCTTAATAGAATAATTAGGTTACAAGCTGTAATAGAAATAGTTGTAAATAAAACCAGAGATGCACTTGGATTAATTGCAAAGCAAAATACCAAGATGAAAACTGTTTTGTATCAAAATCGCTTAGCTTTGGATTATTTACTAGCACAAGAAGGAGGAAAATTTAACTTTAGTAATGGTTGTTCAAAGATTGATGATGAGGGTGTTTCTTCCTAGTAGCTGATAGAATGCTATGTTTTGGCTTAGGATGAGAAGAGTACTGATAACATGCTGATGTTTTAATTGTTGCAGAGCAGTGCTTACACCAAGCCAAGGACGTCTCAGCTTCTCACTGTCCTGCCAACGGGCAGGCTGGGGTTGCAAGAGCTGGGAGGAGGGCCGGACTGCTCGGGGTTAGGCTGGGCATCGGACAGCGGATGGCTTCACTTTCCTGTTTCTCCCCCATCCCAGAGAGGGAGGGGGGGAGGTGAGCGAACGGCCATGTGGTGTTTAGCTGCCAGCTGGGTTAAACCACAACAGAAAGAAAAGCTGTAAATGAACTTGTAAAGGAAATGAAGAAAATTGCACGTCTGTCGTGGTTTAACCCGGCCGGCAGCTAAACACCACACAGCCATTCGCTCACCCTCCCCCCTCCCTCTCTGGGACGGGGGAGAGAAATGGAAAGTGAAGCCCGTGAGTTGAGATAAAGACAGTTTAATAAGACAGGAAAATAATAATAATAATAACAATACAATGATGATAATAGTACTACTACTACTAATATGTACAAACAAGTGATGCACAATGCAATTGCTCACCACCCGCTGACCGATGCCCAGCCTAACTCCGAGCAGTCCGGCCCCCTCCCCCGGCTAGCCACCCCTATATATTGTTTAGCATGATGTCAGATGGTATGGAATACCCCTTTGGCTAGTTTGGGTCACCTGTCCTGGGTCTGTCCCCTCCCAGCTCTTACTGCACCCCCAGCCTGCCTGTTGGCAGGACAGAGCGAAAGGCTGAGGTGTCCTTGGCTTGGTATAAGCACTGCTCTGCAACAATTAAAACATCGGGGTGTTATCAGCACTCTTCTCATCCTAAGCCAAAACACAGCATTCCACCAGCTACCAGGAAGAAAATTAATTCTGTTCTAACTGAAACCAGGACACCTACATATTCATTCTTAATCAATCGCTCTCTAATTTCTGATCCCATGTTTCATGATGGCCTCATCGTTAAGAGTCTGATGTTATCATCAACCATGGGGACTGTCGACCCCCATGGCCACACTCCTACATCTCCCCCTTCTTTATTAACATCAACCATCTTCTTGACATGAATTATTACTTCATATATCACAGTCACAATCTGGGCCATAAGGTGTTTTGATCTGGTTCTCAGGGTCCGAGGGGCTCCTATTATCTGGAGGCCTAAGCGCAGCACAGGCACAGGACATCGCAAATGTAGCATATATTCATTCTTAATCAATCGCTCTCTAACTTCTAATCCCATGTTTCAGTAGGTTGATAGTTGGACTAGACGATTTTGGAGGGCTTTTCCAACCCTAATGACTCCATGATTCACTCAGGCTGCGGAGCGGGCCCCGTTCCCCCCACAGCCACCCGTTTGCCGCTATGGCAACGGTAGGGCGGGGCCGCCATTTTGTGTCCGCCCCATCGGGGCCTCCTTATCCTTCAACGTCCCACTCGAGCGCCACTCCCTCCTTTTGGCGCGTCGCGGCGGTGTCATGGCGTTCACGCTGTACTCGCTGCTGCAGGCCGGGCTGCTCGTCGTCAACGCTGTCGCCGTGCTGCACGAGGAGCGCTTCCTCCGCAACGGTGAGTCGCCGCTACCCTGCCCGCCCTCAGCGCCGCCAGCCCCGGGCCCCGTCCTGTCCCCCTCCCCCCCCCCCCCCCCCCGCCACGGTCCCGGGCCCCGTCTCTGAAGATGGCGGCTGGGCTCCTGTCACTGCTTTGTGTCCCCTTTTTCTATTCCCTTCTTGTTGTTTCCTTCCCCTTCTCCCCTGTATGTTTCTGAGCTGTTTTGAGAGAGGGAGTTAGGAGAATCTTATCAAGTAGTGATAGAGCGCTGACCACATTAAATTAGGATGCTACTTAGTGTCTTTGCTAATTATGGTGCATTGTGCAAATTAACTAAAGCAAGAAGCCTTGGGCCCCTTACCAAGGCCAGTCTCCTAATAAGAGTGTGAGCCTATCTTAAGAAACTGGCAGAAACTGGTCCTGCAGATGGACAAGAGCCAAGGAGCAACTGAGTCTGCGCAAAGACAAGATGTCAACCATCAGTGATGAGGAAGAGTCATCAATCTTCATCCCCACGACCCCCGAGGGCCACCACCAGGAGACACTGCGCAAGTGCAGATGGGAGGAGTTTATGGAATTGACTCCTTGGAACTAACTTTAATACGAAGCGGGGACAGGTTATGAATATGTACAGCCGTATTGTGAAACTTCATGCATATGTAACTCTTTACTGCATAGAACCGAGGCAAGTTGCCGCGTCAGGTGTGCACGACTTTGGCGGGACTACCCCCTGTGCTGCCCAGCGCCGAATAAACATACCTACTTTACAGTCTTATTGATTGTGGAGTCTGTTTTCCTCAAGTCAGTTTGGTGAGCCAGCCAGGAGACACTCTGCTCGGCTGTGGGATTGACTGCAGAGTGGACGCCCCTAGGTGCACCCCGAGTATTTTCCTCGGAGGAGCCTCCACTATCAGCCGCACACTGCGGAAGCAGACAAAAACCTCCTGAAGCCACAGACAAAAGGTATGTTTTACAGTAGAGGAAGGGCCTGTAAGTCGTACGCGTGGACAGGGCAGCTGGTAAATCACACAGAGACATCTGGCGTGCAGCACAGTCCCCATATGGGAGGAGGGTACTCTACAGGCTGACCGGTAGAGCGGCCACTAGCGATCTTGGGAGTAGATTGAGCAAATCCGAGGTTACTGCTGCATCCCAGTTTTGGGAGCCAGGACGGACCTGCTAACGGCTATAAGAAGCAGGAGAAGGGTAAGCGGGCCTCTCACAATTGTGACAAGGTTATCTGGATGATATTTGCAGCTGCTGGAGGGATATTAATTGGAGTGGTAATAATTGTATATCTTATTTGGGGATGGCTGGGTATCTCATGTTGAAAGCATTTGTGTAAGCGTATGTGTTTGAGACAAAGTATTGTTGTGAAGTGAATTACTCCACGAGGAACACGGTCAGAGACGATACAAACCAGTTTGGTTATTGTTTTAAGTGATATATTCTTGTGGTATGAACGAGAAGTGCAAGGGGCCTCTCTGTGTGATTGCATGATTGTGCTGTGTGAGTGAGATGCAGCATCGCTGCAAAGCGAATGCAGAGTTCCGATCCGCGATTCCATATTCTCCGTGAGGGGATCGGCCAGAGACGAACAAAACGCATGACAGACCGAAAAGAAGTGGTGTTTTATCCAAGTGTTGGCTGGTGGTGCCCGATATACGGGCCTGGCAGTGCATCTTGTAATCCTATTTTTGTTCTTAAATACATAAATGCATATATTTATTAAATAAATAAATAGGAGGGGGGCTGACTGATTATCAAAGCGGTAGAATGGAGAGTCACTTCTTTAGTGGTTCGGGCTTGAGCTCTGAGAATTTGGTAAGAAGGGGGAGAGCAAATTTATTTAGGCCTCAATACTTTTTTTAACCCCCATATTGACAGATATGCAGAAGTGATTCCTTGTTTTGTGTGGGCTTACTAACAAAGTGCATGAGAAAAATTGTCATTCGGTTTGAAATTCAGTCCTGTTGAAATGAAAGTTTTGTGGAAAAGGTGGTATTGTTTGTCTAGAAGACAGAAGGCTGAGTGCTTCAGGTGTTTTCCTGAAGCCCTGTGGATTTATGATTGGAACAGGGCTCATTAACAATATGAAATAGTAAAGTTTGTATGCGGAAGGAAGAGTTTAATCCCAGAGAACTGGGACATTTGGGAAGAAGATTAGGAAAAGATAGTAAAAACCCGCAGTAAAAAGGTTTGCGTGGAAATTGAAACAAGGGACAGTAACTAATATAAATAAATAAAAGGGAATGAATGGGAAATCAAGGAAATGGGTAATATCCAAAACAAAGACGTTTTAAAGAAAGCCTCCTTGGGTGCATATTGGCACGTTGGAAGGATATTGTTAGAACTGGGGGCACAGAAAGCAAGAGGACTTTCATTAAGTATTGCAATCAATGTTGGCCACTACATAAGCTAAACGGCCACTTTATGGACCAATCGACTATAACACTATCTTGCAAATAATGTTGGTTTTGAGGAGAGAAGGGAAATAGGATGAAATGTTGTCAGCATCTTGGATGGAAAAGGCGTGGAATTAAGTTGGCCCCTGACTGAGCCTTTGGTGTTGGCATGACAAAAGCACAGGCTGGAGAAAGATAAAGGAAGGGTTAAAAGGGTTGTCGAAGGTGTTAAAGGTGTGGCATGTAGTATTTGACAGAGCTGTTTGAAGTTGAATGAGCAGGGAAAGAGGATGTAGGAATGTTAATAGTTCTGCCTCAACCCGAGGCCGAGATCTCAAAATCACGGGTGTGAGCCCTCTGGGGCAGAGGGACCATGATGGGTCCCAGAGAGTTGTCACGGAAACAGAAAAGCAGTTAACTCTTAAAACAACCTTGAGTTCATGTGTGAGCTCAGATTGCCAGTGGGACCGCTCAGGGAACTATTAACGATTGCATTCCCCTGACCGACCCCCCACTGAGACCCTAATCACCCCGGAAATAATGAACGGTTATGTAAATACCAAAATCTGGTTAAATTGGGAATTGAGAATCTGCTCCAACAAGGTCCAAAAGAAACCCCTATGGAATTTTTGGACCAACTTCAAAATGCAATGGAAAACAAAACAAAACAAAAAGAATTTGGACCTAGCTTCAGAATACAAACAGAGGCAATTGGCTAGCCTCTTTCTAGGGCAAATGGCCCCTGATATCAGAAAGAAATTGTCCTAGGCTGCAAAATAAATTTACAACAGTCAGGAATGACGGGGACCTGGGGCATCTACCCTAGCAGGTCCACTAGTTGAAGAAAAACTAGGAAACGAAGAGAGAGGCTGGAATTTTTTGTTGGTTAAGGGAGCTTCTTTCCGTGTTAAGTAGTCTGTAAATGTAAGAGGAACAACTGGCCAACAGGAAAAGGTGTTTTTTTTTTTTTGTTGTTTTTGTTGTTGTTTTTGTTGTTTTTCTTTTTGCAATGCTTGAAATTTAAATTGGGGAAAAATGATTGGAATTACAAAATGGGAAAAACAGACAAGTTTGGTTCACGGTACTAGATTTACAGGCTGCCTTTTTCTGCCTTCCTGTGGCAACTGAAAGCCAGAAACTCTTTGCCTTTGAATGGGAAAATCCTAATAGAGGATGGGAAACTCAGCTTACTTGGACGGTGTTACCACAGGGGTTCAAGAATAGCCCCACCATATTTGGCACTGTGATCTTGAAGCTTGAAAGACCCCTTTGGGAAAAGGGGACATTGTTGCAACACACAAATGATAGCCACTGAAGAAGAAAAGGAATGTGTATAATGGACTATTAATTTACTAATTTTTTTTTTTTTTTCGGCACTAATACTGTGAACCCAGCAGCCTCTTTCCTTAGTAACAGAGTTTCCAGATTACCCATTCATGATTGCATCAAGACCACGGACACGGTATACTCCAGCTGACCAGACTTAAAGGATACACCCCTAGAAGATGCGGAGGATTGGTATATAGATGGCAGCAGCTTCATCCGCCAGGAATTTCGCCTCACAGGATATGCGGTAACAAACATCAGCCCAAAAGGTGGAAATCATTGCCTTGATAAGAGCTTTTGAGCTGGCAAACATTTGGACAGATTTGAAATATGCCTTTGGTGTGGTGCATGCACACGGGGCAATTTGGAAGGAGAGAGGACTTTTATCTTCCTCAATTAAACATGCAGAAGAGATATTGCAGTATACCTGCCTACATCAAGGAGGGGATACTGATATTGAAAGGGAAAATAGAATGGCTGATGCAGGAGCCAAAGGGGTAGCAGAACGGGCATCTGAGAGTCAAATTTTGGCATTAGTATCAGGAACAGAAAACCAGGCATTAACAAAAGCTTTCGAAAATGAGTAGAATACTCTAAGATGTAAACGGAAAATCTTACCTACAGGTTTAACATAAATAACTGTCCTGGTTTCAGTTAGGACAGAGTTAATTTTCTGATGGGAGAATTGTGATACCATATTAAATTGAATGGTAATTGGAGAACATAATAAAGCATGCTGGGGAGCTGAAGTAGTGTAAGAGTTTTTAAATAGCAAATGGATAGGGCCTAATTTGTATACCATTGTTAGACAGGTATAAAAGTAATCAAGCTCCAAACAGCGGTAAATTATTTTTTTTTGAACTCCCAAGAAAAGGGGGTATCAGTATTTGTCGGTATTAACTGACACCTTTTCAGGATGGCCAGAAGCATTCCTGACCAGAACAGCCAAGGCTCTGGAGGTAATTACAAGAAATAAAACCTCATTTTGCAGTTTCAGCAACTATATCCTCTGACAGGGGCAAAAGTGGTACAACAAATTAGCTGCCATTTGGGTATAGACTGGCAACTTCATACCACATATTGCCCTCAGTCGAGTGGCCAAGTAGAAAAATGAACCACTTAATCAAACAGAAAATTGTGAAATTGGGACAAGAATCAAGTTTGGTCTGGCCTCAGTCTATTCCTTTAGCCCTTTTGCATATACCAAGGGCAAAGGAAGGGCTAAGCTCCTTTGAAATCTTATATGGATGACCCTATGGAATACAAAGAGGAATATCCATGCAAGCTGGGGATGAACCCATGACCTCCTATATGGTGGTCTTAGGTAAACAGCTTAATGAAATTGGAAAGCATGTGAGTGGGACTCCGGGTAGAGGGTTAGATGGACCACTGCACAATAGACAAGCTGGAGGTTATGTACATGTAAAGTGTCTTGCAGAGAAGACCTTGGAACCTCAGTGGGAAGGACCGTTCCAGGTCACAGAGATCAGAATCAAGGAGCAGAATGCCTGGATCCATCACACCAGAGTGAAAAAGGCACCCAAGACCCCATGGAACATTACTCAGGTGTGACCTGGAAGGTTACGTTTCTCACAGTCTTAATGGTATCGTTGGTCAAGGAAACTGAACAGTGGGTGCACAATACCTATGTGAAACTCACCCAGGCAGTGAGTGATAGTTTCAACCTTTCTGACTGTTGGGTGTGCACACTGCTGCCTAGAGGCAACCTAGAATTCCCCATATGGGGCATACCCAGTATGAGTTGGACATTGACCTTTGCGCACGCAAGAAATGGAACATGTCCATTTGGCAAGGATGATTGCGAACATCTAGGGGAGAGATCTGAACTACTCCCATGCGAAAATGTTAACATGTAACTTTTAATCTTACTAAAACTTGAGATTATGGTGTAGGTGTCACAATATGTGCTGATAAAAAGGATACGAACTCAGAATCTCATAGCCTCAATTCTCTCGCGCAAATTTGCAAGCTACAAAAAGGATTCTATTGGCTATGTAGAGATGGGCGTGCTAGAAAAGCTTACCCTTAAATTGGAAGGGTCATTGTATCGGGGGCTGTCTTAGCCCTTGTGTTGGGTCTGTCTGAGCTGGAGTCACCTTTTCCCTGCAGCAGCCCACACAGTGCTGTGCTCTGCACTCATAGCTGGAACAGCACTGATATCACTCCAGTGTTGTGTCTATTGCTGCATAGTGCTGGCACAGCATCAGGACTCCTTCCAAGCCCCCAAGAGCCAGCAGGCTGGGGGTGGGCAAGTGATGGGGAGGGGACATCGCCAGGGCAGCTGACCTAAACCAACCAAAGGGATGCTCCATAACACCTGATGTCACATTCAGCAATAAAAAGGGGGGGGCTCTCATGGGGGAGGGGACTGTTCCTCCTGAACAACCACTACGCGTTTTGAGGCCCTGCTTCCCAGGACGTGGCCGAATATCGCTCGTTGATGGGAAGTAGAAAATAATTTTTTTTTCCCCTCTCTCTGTGCTTCCGCGCGGACTTATTGTTTCTTTTGTTTCTTTTTTCTCCCCATTCCCTTTCCCTTTAATTAAACCTTTCTCATCTCAAACCTTGAGTTCTCTGTGTTGTATTTTCTCCCCCTTCCTCTTTGAGGAGAGGGGGAGTGAGAGAGCGGTTGTGGTGGAGCTTGGCTGCCCACCTGAGTAAAACCACCACAGTCTTTTTTGGCGCCCAACGTGGGGCTCGAGGGTTAAGAAAACAATAGCATTGGTTGAAGTATTTACAACTAACATACTGGTAGTCACAATGTTCGGTTTTCTGTTAATATTTTTCTGTGTGACTATGTTGTATGTAGTCCATTCCCTGTTCTCTTTTTTCCTTTACATCCGATCGGAGAAAGTGTTGAAGTCTGTGCTTGGTTTCTTTATCATGTTGTGCTGTAACATGCTGGCCTTCAGTTTTGTCTGGTACTCAGGCCCTGCACTGTTATCTTCCTGGTCTCCTGGAGATTATCTTTTTGGAAATATTAAGAATTACAGCATCTTCTTTTTTGCCCCTAGCAGTCAATCAGTGAATAATATCGGGGGTGGTGCCTTCTACTTTTCTCCCTGTGGGCTAATTACAGCAGCCTTTGAGTATTTTGGATACCCTTGGTCGGATATTATCCTCCTATTACTAGTTCTAGTGTTTGTCTTCTTCCCCAAGGTAAAGCAGTTTATTAAGAATATTATCCAAGGACCTGTCCCCAGACAAAGTAGTTGTGGGGGGCAAGGTGTGTGGGGGGATTTGGGCAGGTACCTATCACGGTTTTCTCCTCCAATGGTTCTTAACTTCACCCCTGAACAAGTGCAAAATCCAAGAAAACTGGTAGAATGTTTGAAAGATGTATGCCCTGACCCTGGCAATACTAGAGAACTCCACCAGCTTGCTGCACTCTGCTGGGGTCTGGCTTACACCTATCAAATGTCAATTAACATTGCCCAGCACCCTCAAGGGGATAGGGAAGTTCCTGAATTTGATGATGAGATAGCACACACTATGACCACCCCAGAGGACCAACCATCTATGGTATCAGTCGCCCCTATAGTAAAGACAAAACCGTGGAAACGGAGATCAGGTCATTTAGCAAGGGAAGAAGCTCCTCCTAAGGATGAGGGAGAAGAGGAAAAGGCAGGCAGCTCTAAAGCAGCATCATCACGGCAACATCAGGGAGAAGAGACTGAAATCATAGATGAATCAGAAACTACTCGATCTCTATCCTTGAGTGAGCTGTGAGAAATACGAAAGGATTTCAATCGTCATCCAGGTGAGCACATCCTCACCTGGCTGCTTCGATGCTGGGACACTGGGGCCAATAGCCAACAGCTAGAAGGCAATGAAGCCAAGCAGCTGGGATCCCTCTCTAGAGAAAGGCTCATTGATAGAGTAATTGGGAGAGAGGCACAAGTTCTCAGCCTCTGGAGGCGAATCCTAACGGCTGTGAAAGAAAGGTATCTCCACAAGGAAGATATTGTATACCAAGTAGGCAAATGGACCACTATGGATAAGGGCCTCCAGCAGCCGCAGGAATTAGCTGTGCTGGAGATGCTTTATAGTGATTTAAACAATGCCCAGACACCTAAAGACCCTGATGAAGTCCAATGCACAACATCCATGTGGCGGAAGTTTGTACGGGCTGCACCCTCATCACCTGCCAGCACACTGGCAGCAATGGATTGGGAGGAGGGGATGTGGATAACGTGTCCAACCAACACTGTATTGAACCTAGAAATAGTGAAAGAATTTACTAACTTTTTAGAAAAGGGGGGACTGAGAGAGGGAGTGAGGAGAATCTTATCAAGTAGAGATAGAGCACCGATGGCATTAAACTAGGCTGCTACTTAGTGCCTTTGCATTGTCTATGGTGCATTGTGCAAATTAACTAAAGCAAGAAGCCTTGGGCCCCTTACCAAGGTCAGCCTCCTAATAAGAGTGTGAGCCTATCTTAAGAAACTGGCAGAAACTGGTCCTGCAGATGGACAAGAGCCAAGGAGCAACTGAGTCTGCACAAAGACAAGATGTCAACCATCAGTGATGAGGAAGGGTCATCAATCTTCATCCCCACGACCCCCGAGGGCCACCACCAGGAGACACTGCGCAAGTGCAGATGGGAGGAGTTTATGGAATTGACTCCTTGGAACTAACTTTAATACGAAGCGGGGACAGGTTATGAATATGTACAGCCGTATTGTGAAACTTCATGCATATGTAACTCTACTGCATAGAACCAAGGCAAGTTGCCGCGTCAGGTGCGCACGACTTTGGCGGGACTGCCCCCCCAAAGCTGGGACTACCCAGCCCAGCACTGAATAAACATACCTACTTTACAATCTTACTGATTGTGGAGTCCGTTTTTCGCAAGTCAGTTTCCTGTGCCTTGCACCACTCGCTGGAAGGGACCTCTGTGGGGTCACGCTCTGCTTCCCACTGCACCCAAGGCTGGGCATCACCGGCCTTTAGGAGCAAAAATAAACAATCAACAGAAACCAACCATAAAGCACAGAAAAGCCCCAGACAGCCAAGATGTTCGGTGTCCCAGGAGATGACCTGAGATGGAGATGACCTCTCATCCAAGGTTTCCTGATGAGGTTTTCCATTTTGTGACTCCTCACTCAGAGTCCTGGTTGCTCTAAGTCAGGCCGAAGCGGGAATTTGGGCAGGAGTGACATTTCTTGGCCCTTCCGCCTGCCCCCTGGTGGGACTCAGCTGGGGCTTTGGTTTTACTTGTCCTTTCCTGGAGCTCCAGGAACCCCAAGACGTGTGGGATGATGGAGGGGTCAAGCCCCTCACCAAGCCTGCGTGAGTCTTGGGAATAACCGCAGGCTTATCCAGGTGGGAGCACAGCACCCAGCCTGGTGCTAGCAGAGCAAGAGAGACAAGGAAGGAAAAAGGGGTGAAAGAGAAGGAAATCGCTCCCAAGCTGTCTCTGGAGGAAAGAAATTCACAGGTTGCACCGTGCAGCTCTGCACAGGGTCAGTCCCTCCTATGTCTGCCCTGCTCATCCCCAAATGTGTAAGGGTTGTGAGCAGCGGGACCAAAAATACGCAGTCCTATTGCTGGGGGATGGTGCTGTGCTCTGTCTCCTTGTAGCTCATCTCCCCACTGCCTTGGCAGGGAAGGCTTCTCATGCCCTCCTGTTTTTGTGTTTTCCTGGGGTTTTGTGTTTTCCACTCCTGTTGGTGTGGTGGCATTTCATACCGAAGTATGAAACCTGCCTCACTGCTTGCTTTATGTTTGTCTGTGCTCAGAGAATTAAAAATGTCCCTGCAGGCAGTCTGCATGATTTAGAGAAAGCCATTTTAAACCTTCTGATGTTTTCTTAGTGACTCCTTGTGCATCCTGACACTGTTTGCCTTTAAACATCACTACACACTAAGCAAAGCCAATTCAGGCTGTTTCCAGTGGCACTCAGCTCTGTTGTTCTTTGACAGGCAGGCCAGCCACAGATAGCCCATCTCTAAATGTTCATTCCCATCACAATGTTTGTCAACACTGGCTCAGTTGCTGAGCTGCCACCCAAAAAGTTTGAGTCATTTCTGTAGCACTTCAGAAAATCATCGTCCCAGTTTGGAATTTGTTCTGTTTCCATCGTGTAGCTCGTTTCTGAAGTGTTGCTTCATACCCAGCAATTACTTGTTCTTTTATCTTCTGGTAAAGGCCTGTGAGCAGATGTAGGCAATCTTTTTAATATTATTTTGGCGGATGCTTTTCTAAAGTCCAAATAAACTCACTTGGTTCTCTGTCATGCAGAGAATAGTAGTATATTAAAAAGGTAAGGGTTTCCTTTGCAGAAACATTGATCTCTTGTTACCGTTGCGTTCATTAAGATGTTTAACAGTTTGTGGTATATTGTTTCAAGCAATAGAATCTGAAATGAAGCTAATTGGTTTGTAGTTTGCTTTTCTAATGTTAGTGATAAACTCAACCATACTCAAGGTAGATCACTCGTTAATATCGCTGATAGCGTTTGTTGAATGGCTTCGTTTTTTTGTTGTTGTTAACATGGCTGCCTATTTTCATGTGACACAGTTGGCTGGGCAAGTGATCAAGGGATTGGAGGATTTGGAGACGCACCAGGAATTAAAGCACAGCTAATGAACCTCGTTCAATCTGTACGAACCGTTATGAGAGGTAAGATGATGATGATCGTTTGTTTAAACTCTCATCTGTGAAGTTTTGTTTCTGTGCTTTAATGACATAATGCCGGCATGTGTCTCTTTCTTTTACCAAACAGCTGCTCTCTCTGCTTGTCATCCAGTCTGTCCTTCTTTTTTCTCCACTTCCAGAAAAAATCCCAGTTTCCTTCTTTTTCTAATACTGGTGTGGTACGAGTTCACAGTCCAAAGCTATGGTGGTGGAAGGGAAGTGGGGCACATCCGTCCATCACACACCAGCATACACCCCTGAGCCCTTTGTGCACTTTTCTCTCCAGAAGAAAGCTGCTGACGAGACAAGCTGGGGGCTGTCACTGCTCTGGTGGTGAATCCAGGGGTGTTATCGAGACAGAGAAGGAGAAGAACAGTAACACAAAAATGGAAATTGTCTCTTCAGAGTTGGCGAACTCTGTGGATACAGTGTGCCTGTCAGAAATGTAACTTACACACACCGGGCCAGTCAAATCCACTGTTGAAATCTTATCAGAGCTTTTGTTCATCACTGCAGTATTTTCCAGGACCACTGCATGTGTACCAAGGTCTTTGGAGGAGTAATGTGAGGTGCAGTGCCTGGTGCGACAGAAATGGGATGAAACAAATCATTAGGTATTAGATTAAGCATGAAGAGCTGAAGGGATGAAAGACATGGACTCCTGATGGCTCTTGAACAGAAGACCTTTATTGCCATTTTCCTCCACTACATATACTTTCCCCGTAGCCCCATGCGCTGCCCACACGCCCGAATCTGTCATACAATTGGTTAGAGACCCTCAGACATGCGCCTCAAGCCAGCCAGCAATTGGCCATCTTTAACACTGTAGCCAGGTTAATTTATCTCGACCTTGCTCATGTTTTTGTTTCTACCACTTATTTCCTCATTATCTCTAATTCAGGGACGTGTGAAACAGTGCAAAGCCATCTGTGAATTCCTTTCCCGCAAAGAGCCATTTGTATTTGAAGCCAAACCAATTAATAACAGGATATAGCTAACAGCAGTACAGAACTGATAGCTGGGGTGCTGGTGATAGAGCTGATTTAATTAATTATGGAGGTGTCCTTTTACACTGCCTCTTATCTTTTCGTCCTTTAACATTAAAAGGGTCTTATCCTCTTCTCCATTTGGCTAGTTGCATTCAAACTAAAGCTGAACAAAATTTTTATTTGAAGGGATTTCTCAAAATATATTACCTATTTCCTCATTATAGAAATACACATCTCAAGGAATGTCTCTTATCTTGTGATTTCTGGTTGTTCTTCCAAAAATGAAAATGTTGTCAGTAGTGAGAAATTAGGGGCTTGGGTCTCTTAATATTCCTTAATAAATTTTCAATATACATATACATATATAAAATCTGGGGAGAGGTCAAAGAATTTGGTTCAGATATAAAACAAAACCAAATGTCATTTCCCTAAAATGGTGTTACCCAAACAAGTGCCCTAGCAGTTCTCTAGCCACCGTTAATGCACCCCACTGTAAGGCTGATGGAGAAAGAATTTGTGTAACCGAGGACCCCAAGACGCAATGGGTTTTGGCAGGCTCTTTCCATGGGCTCCCCTGATTATACTTGGCTCCTGCAGGAATTCCTCACTGCACACATTTCCTTGGTGACCCTGGGTCCTCCCCTGCTGCCACTCACCTCAGGAGAACTTTCACTGCTATGCTGATCACAACCAACAGTAACAGACTGCCACTGAGAGACACTATGATAATGTTATAAGTAATCAGTGATGAACCTTGAAAAGCAGATGGAAACCACAGGTGAGTTTTGCCAACAAGCAGCTTTAGGAAATGCAACCTTTTGCAAAAGGACCCCAGGTTGTCACAGGTTGCACACAGGTCCTTCTGCTGCAAACCATGGACTGAGAGGGGTGACTGACCATCTGTGAGTTAGGAGGGCATTCCTGTCAACTAGTTTTTCTTCAAAAATCTTGCAGCTCAGTTAATTAACTCATGGGTGTTTATCTACCAAAGGACAATCCCAAACTGCTTCACAGAGCTGATGCTGAAACCCAGCCCTATGGATCTAAGGATGGAATAGTGTAGCCCCACACTGCTAGACCACAGCACTGTCATTTCAGATATTATTCACTTTTTTGCAGTAAAGTCATTGCAGGATCCCATATCTTACTGCTTCTCTTGCCAGCACTCTCCATCCACTTCCACCCTTTTCAATTTCAGTTTCCATCCTTTTTGGCTCTTGGGTTTATTTCAAAAATTAATGGTCTGAAATCTGGCTTAGATTTCCCCTTCTACATCCATTTTCGAGTTCCCCACTCCTCTCTTCTGCCACAACAGCTCCTTTCATTTCCATCGTTCTGCCCTCTCTAAAATCCCAACAGCAACAGATCTATGGCTAATTCCTTCCTTCCTTTTGAGCTCATTCACAAAGCTGTATCTGTTAAATCTTGTACATTTGCTAACATTTGATAACATTGCTATTACCTAGAGCCTCTCACTGCTGTTGTCACACAAATAAACACTGCAAAACTGATTTTAAATGCTAATGAAAACAAACAGGAAAGTAAAGCACCTTCTTCCTTGGAAACTAAGGTGGTGTGAAAGCCTTCTTCAGCATCATGGAACATACTGAAAAGGAAAGCCAAAAGACATTCAGATCACAGTTCAAAATAATGTTTATTTTAGATCCGTTTATGACCTCTGAATATTTCACCATCTCTAATGTGAATGATCTTTACAACTTCCTAGTGATATTGGAACTTTATGCTATTAGACATTTTGCAGATTGGGAATCAAAGCATAGAGGGGACAAGTCCTAGAGACAGAATTTAATCTGACATCAAAAAACTGAATGTTTCTCTTAAGGTAATAAACCTCCCCAGCTGCCTTGAGTTTGACTGCATGTTTCCCTACATCATCTAATCTTGGCACGGCCAAAGGCCAGGCATCACACTCTAGCCCAACCCTAGCTGCGACATTGTTCGTCTATACCCCTCAAATGGATGCAGTCAGGTAGGCTCCTAATAAAGCACACTGACAGCTCCAACACTTCTAAAATGATGGTGGACCAATGTGCAGAACTTCTTCCCCCTCCACCCAGTGAGCACGGGCTTGGCACACCTGGCCAGGATGTGAGAAGCTCGGGCTGAGGCCACACAAACATCTCCACCTGCGACAAAGCCAGATGGGCCAGATGGCCTTCTACATCCATTTTCGAGTTCCCCACTCCTCTCTTCTGCCACAACAGCTCCTTTCATTTCCATCGTTCTGCCCTCTCTAAAATCCCAACAGCAACAGATCTATGGCTAATTCCTTCCTCTCTGCTTATCATCCAGTCTGTCCTTCTTTTGGGTTCATGCATGGATTCTATAGGAAGGTGCATGTTGCAGTGTGCAGTGCTTATGCTCTAAGTTTGTTGAAGCGTAAAATGTTCCCTGCTTTTCAGGCAGGGCCGATTTGGACATCTGCATCTGTAAGGTGCCACTGTGGCATCTTACCTTTTCCTGGGGTCTGGGAGGAAGCTTAGTATGGAACAGGTTCACATTGGCTCAGTGCAGTTTTATGTGAAGTACCAGGTGAGGGAAATGTAATTCTTGGGATTCTTAAAGGTAAGCCCATGCTTAGATGGATGGGGAGGGGGAACGTTCTTAACTTATAAGTTACCAATAGTTTTTCACTATAAAGCATATCAAAATTCATTTTATAAGTGCAAGTATGTATTTTATAAACAGCAAGGAACAAATCTTACTTTGTGGTGGGCAAGACAAGTAAAAACTGGTACATTTTTTCTAAACTGTAGTAAAAACAGGGACAGAAACAGACATTTGGAGAAAGGGATGTTTGAGCCAAAGTTAAGAGGCAATAAATATTTGTACTGTTGCTTCCTACTAGCTTTTAGAACCCTAGGCTGTGATCCTGAATTCCTTACACTAATCTTGATCCTGCATAAGAAAATGAGGTGTATTTTTTAAACTTCTGCTCCTTAGAAGGTGGTCTCCAATTACTCTTGTTCTTTCTCTGCAGTGCCATTAATAGCAGTGAACTCCATTACCATTGTGCTCCTCCTGTTGTTTGGTTGAAGATACCTGTTGCAAAATCTTTTGGACATCCAAAGAAGCAAGTTGCTAGCTGTCACTGCTCTGAGTTTTCTGGGATCCAGCATGGTTTAGCTGCCAGTTTGACATTCAACTTAAAATAATAAAGACACTATTTCTATTTATCCTATTTCCTAATGTTCACTTTCAGTTTCATTAAACAAGATAATGGGATTAATGCAACAGTGCTGCAAATATACTGGACTGTGACAAGTTCTGTTGCTGCCTGTTAATCGCGTTGACTGTTAGAGAATGCGTCGTAACGTGTTGCAATGAGTATCAATAGGATGCGGTTTTTAAATGTCTTGTTACTCAGGGATGAATTTCCTTCAATATACTTCCCAAATTATTCCTAAATTAAAAAAAAAGTGATTTTTATTTCAGTTACTACCACAGTACTATTTACCACAGACCTCATTGTGGTCTACAGCTTCCTCATGAGGGGGAGTGGAGGGGCAGGTGCCAATTTATTCTCTTTAGTGACCAGTGATAAGACCTGCGGGAATGGTGTCAAGCTGCGACAGGGGAGGTTCAGGCTGGACATCAGGAAGAGGTTCTTCACTGAGAGGGTGGTCACACACTGGAACAGGCTCCCCAGGGAAGTAGTCACTGCACCAAGCCTGTTGGAGTTTAAGAAGCATTTGGAGTGTGCACTTAGTCACATGGTCTAAACTTTTGGGTAGACCTGTGCGGTGCCAGGAGCTGGATTCAATGATCCTTGTGGGTCCCTTCCAACTCGGGATATTCTATGATTTAAGGGAATATGGATTAGGCTCCAAGCATGTTAAAAATTATTGAAGTCTCGTGATAGCGAGGGAGATAAAACCAGATGGGTAAATTTCTGATTCTATTCAAATTGGAAGCAGAGTGTTCTTGGTTTGATTGAGACTGGGATTTTTCTCTTGGTGTTCAATAGCCTTTTCAAATAGGTAATGTTTGGTGTGAAGCAGATGAAAATAGGTGTGACTGCTATGCAAAATCTAAAAATCTGTATGTAAACTGAGGCAATTCTGTGTTTATTTAGCAGATGGTAGTAGTGTTTAGCATTTGTTATTGTTCTGTCAGGCATTGCCTTTTATTTTTTTTTCTAAGTGTGTTAAACCTGCATGGTGAGTAAGTAGTGTGTTGGAAGTGGGGAACCATTTGTATTATGACTTTCTGGGTAATGTGGGAGAATGTTTCCTTTTCAAATTTTATTAATAATAATAATAATAATAATAACATTTTATTTTTTTAAAAAAGGCAAATTTGCAGACTTGACAATTGCTGCTGCTGCTTCTCCCCCTCTCCATCTGCCTTTGTTCATTTAACAACTCACTGAAACTATGGGTATCATCTTGTAGTTCTTTCACAGAGAATATTGTTAAGGCCTTTGGCAAGGATCTTGCCTCAGTTATGGCTGCTGGGTTAGGTCCTGTGTTAAATAGCAAGGCTGGGTTTAAGATTACTGATCCTCAGATACCTTTTTAGAAAAGTTAGACTTTTTGTCTTTTCTGTTCAACTTTGCTAAAGTGTCTTAAATTGTTTTAGCTTATTTTTCAAGTGGAGAAAGCCAAAGGAAACCTGCCAGTTTCATTATTTTAAAACAGCTTAGTTTATCATCTCTTCTTCTGATGTCTTGATGACTAAAGCGTACATTGTTGTATACAAAGATAAATCTGTAAAATGTGTAAATGAACTTAATGATCTCTAATTCCAGTGTTTTGCAGAGCAGACTATATCCAGAAGGAGAGTTTGTTTCCTTTTTTTAGTGAAAACCTGTAAATAAATTTTGAATTTCGAAGTTAAGCACTCTCTTTCATAATTCACTCTATATCCGTGTACAGTGGAAGTATCTCAAAACTCAACTTCATCCTGCTCCAGGTACCAAAGTTACTGTTGCATTAAATACTTTTTTTCTTATCACCATGGCACTTATTCATACCAGCTTTGCTATGAAGTTGTATTTTGGTCTGATGTAGCAAAGCCAACGAGCTAGGGTAACTGCCCAGAGGCAGAACAGGGTCATGCTAGGTTCTAGGGTAGGTAGATCTGTTATAAAGTATTCCTCAAAGTAATCTTTGTGTAATTCAGAGCTGACTAGGGTATAGTCTGGATCACCTATTTTCATAAATCTGTCTTTTCATGTTAACTGGATAGTACTTATGTGGAACAAATAAAACGTGGATAACCAGTGTTTGAACTGTGCTGTGTTGCACTTCAGTGCTTTGGCTACTGATTGTTGAAGGTGCGCTGGCCAGTGATAGAAAAGCAGTGGCAGATTTATCTATTGCTGATGCATTGGTTTGGAACACTGAGCTGGTCTGAGGCACTGCCTGCACATCATTTCCTCTTCATCTGATTTGACTGAAAACACAAGTTCTTATGAAAATAAAAGATTACAAGCAGCAGCTTTAAAGATGGGTAAAAACTGATTTCCGCCTTCCTCCTGTCCTCTCAGGAAAGCTGAAGCCTCAACACATGCCTTACAGCCCAGGGAGCATTTCAAAATCTATTTCATGCATGCAGTAGGAAGAAGCAGTAGCTCTGTGCAGCAGGAATCCTTCACTTGAGGCAAAACTGGGACAGTTTTACCTGCCAGCTGCAAAACAGTGATACAAAGTGGGACAGCAGCTGGAAATCAGATCTCCAGGTAATGAGAATAAAAGAGGGCAAGAAGGTAGACAGCAAATGGGCAGGGAAGGAAGGATTGTAGAGAGCTACAGCAGGGGAATAACTACACTGCCTCCTTGTGTGGCTTTGAGCTGAAGTGCCTACTGTAACAGGAGGTTTAACCCAGGCAAAGCACTTCCTCACTTTTTTTTTTTTCTTTTGTATTAGCCTCCTACTTGCAATACCTGAGTTTTCCACCTCTAACAGGTGACTGTGCTGTAACTGCCCTCAAACCTGGCCGGGGCTCAGGTTCTTCACTAACAGGAACACAGAGGATAGTCTCCACCTGGCAAGGAGCTACGCTTGCAAAGGGGCCTGCACTCCAGTAGTCACTTCAAAGCACAAAGAGCGTTCTCACTCGTACCTGGCACAGAACTGACAATAACCAGAACAGAGCAGGATGAAGACTGTGACTTCCCACCACAGAGTAATTGCCAGATCGTTTCTAGGAAGCATTTGGAAACAGAAGAAGCTTTCACAGCACCAGAGCGCAGTTTGGTGGTTCCTAGCATGGCTGGCTGGATTTAAAATGAACCTTGGGGGACTCTTCTGAGTCTTTAGTACAACTACAGGCAAGGATAATGGACTGGTTCTGTGCGCCTGTAAAGGTTTTGGAGGGCATGGCAATAGGTGAAGGGAACGGTAGGAAGGCAATGGGTTTGTACGCTCACAAAGGAGTCTTACATTCAGTTTGCCTGTGACATTACCCTGCAAGGGGTAGTAGCCGATCCAGCTGCTCACCTGCAGGACAGAGGGCTCAACTGCCTATGAGAGGAAAGGGGCTGGACCCTTGTCTCAGCTCGAAGCAGAAGGAGGCGTCTGCCCCCAACCCCCACGGTGTCCCTGGGTAATAGACTTGAGGCTCTTGGGCAGGAAAAGGAAAAGGATGATGGTCTGGACAGTAGTTGGAACCCAGGCCCCAAGAAGCATGTCAAGAATGAGGGAAGTACCAAGCACAGGGATCGGGGCCGAGTGGAGCACTGCATCAAAACCAGTGCCACAAAAAAAGGGTGGAGAGTCTTAGTGATTGGAGACACCTTGCTGGGGGGCACTGAGGCTCCCATTTACTGCCCGGATAACCTCTCCAGAGAGGTGTGCTGTCTTCCTGGAGCGCGTGTCAGAGACGTTAGGAAGGCTCTGCCACAGCTCATTAAACCGGAGGATTACTATCCCCTTGATGTCATTCAGGCTGGGTCCCGGGAAGCTGCAACAAGAAAAATTAGTAATATTAAAAAGGACTTTGCATCCCTGGGAAGGTTGTTGAAGGGATCAGGGGTGCAGGCAGTATTCTCATCTGTTCTCCCCATGGGTGACCAGGACCCAGAAAGAAGGAGAACGGGACAGGTAAATGACTGGGTGAGGGGGTGGTGTCTGGACCAAGGCTTTTGGGTATTTTAATCTTGGGCAGCACTTTGAGAAGCCAGGTATGTGGGCTGCTGACCAACTCCAACTCAGCAAGTGGGGCACAAGTGTGTTGAGGAGCAAGCTCTCTGGGATAATTACCAGGGCTTTAAACTAGATTTGACAGGGGAAGGGAGGGGAGCTAAAAGTGACGGAGAAGGGCTGGGTGAAGTTGTCACTGCTGTCACTGATGAAGATAGTAGGGAAAAATCTCCTGTAGAGGAATGGTTAATTGAAATAGGTCACGTAGACATAAAGCAGCTGAGACAGTAAGAATCCCATGGCCTGCTGTAGCTGAGCAAACCAAGCTACCAGAGTAACTGTGAGAAGCTCCCACGGCAATGACTATCATATCGCCCAATTAAGGAACTCAGAAAAATACTGTTACCAGCAGCTGGCTTCAAGGACAAGGTCTATGTGACTGCTAATCACAAGGGGGTTGTTTTCTTGCAGGTGGGGTTGTTTTCTTGTAACTGTTTGTCTGAGTTCTTTTGACCAATGATCTTGTGTGAGACACTGTCTGCCCCTGTTAAGTTCACTATAAAAGTTAGGCTATTCGGGCAATAAAATGGAGCTTGCTGATCACTCATATTGAGTGCGCTTGTCTTCCTTCCGTCGACAACAAATGTCCTCCTCCGAGTTGTCCCATAGGATTGTCCGAGGGCTCCTCAGAGAAGGTAATATTCCTGATACCCCATCCAGAATCTTCTTCTTGCATCCCTCCAGGGGTAACTGTGCCTGCTGCTTCCCTAAAATGCCTGTATACCAATGCATGGAGCATGGGAAATAAACAGGATGAGCTCAAGATCTGTGTACAATTGTGGGGCCACTATCTCATTGCAATCACAGAGATGTGGTGGGACAGCTCGCATGACTGGAACGTTGTAATGGAGGGCTATGACCTTTTTAGGAAAGAAAGGCTGGGGAAGTGAGGGGGTGGGGTTGCCCTTTATGTGAGGGAACAACTAGAATATACCCAGCTCCACCTGGGGGAAGGTGAAGGACAAGTGGAGAGCTTGTGGGTGAGAATTAAGGGGTGGGCTGGTATATGGGGGACACTGTTGTGGGGGTGTACTACAGGTCACCAGATCTAGAGGAGGAGGTTGACGAGGCCTTCTGCAAGCAGCTGGAAGTAGCCTCACAATCCCAGGTGCTTGTTCTCATGGGGGACTTGAATTATCCAGACATCTGTTGGGTAAGCAACTTGGCCAGGCACGCGCAGTCCAAACAGTTCCTACAATGCATTGAAGACAATTTTCTGATGCAGGTAGTGGAGGAACCAACGAGGCAGGGGGTGCTTCTGGACCTTGTTCTTACCAACAGGGATGGGCTTGTTAGGGATGTGAAGGTTGGGGGCAGCTTGGGATGCAGCAACCATGAGATGGTGGACTTCAAGATGGAACTTGGTGGAAGAAGTAAGGCTAAAAGCAGGATTGCAACCCTGGACTTTTGGAGAGCCAACTTCGACCTCTTCTGGGACCTACTTGGGGGTATCTCATGAGCTAGGTTGCTAGAAGGCAAGAGTGCATGTGAGAGCTGGGCTACATTTAACTAGCACTTCTTCCAAGCTCAGGATTGGTGCATCCCGAAGAGCAGGAAATCAGGGAAGGGGGGCAGGAAACCTGCGTGGATGAGCAAGGAGCTCATCGACAAGATCAAAAGGAAGAGGAAGGTCTATGACATGTGGAAAAAGGGCTTGTCCTCTTGGGAGGAGTATAGGAGTGTTGTCAGGGCCTGCAGGGACGCGACAAGGAAGGCTAAAACCCACCTGGAGGTGAAGCTTGCAAAAGAGAGAAAGGATGCTAAGAAGTTGTTTTCTTTGTTTGTTTGTTTTTTGTTTTTTTTGTTTGTTTGTTTGTTTTTGTTTTTTTTTTTAAGTACGTAAACAGTAAAAGGAAGACTAGGGATGATGTGGGTCCCTTGCTGAACGAGGGGGGTGTCCTGGTAACGGGAGACAGTGAGAAGGTGGAGATACCGAATACTTTCTTTGCTCCAGTCTTTGCTTCAAAGAGTCCTCCCCGGGACTCCTGGATCCTGGAGGGAGGAGTCTGGGAAGTGGACAGCTCCCCTCTGATTGACGAGGGAGTGGTTCAGGAGTGTCTGAGTGGGGTCAACACACACAAATCCATGGGCCCCAACAGGATGCATCCACATGTGCTGAGGGAGTTAGTGGAGGTGATCGCCAAACCGCTCTCTATCATCTTTGAAAGGTCTTGGAGAACAGAAGAGGTGCCTGAAGACTGGAGGATAGCCAATGTCACTCCGGTCTTCAAAAACGGCAAGGAGGATCTGGGAAACTACAGGCCAGTCAGTCTCACCTCTGTCCCTGGAAAGGTGTTAGAACAGCTTGTTCTGGAGGCCATCTCCCAGTGATTGGAAGAGAAGAAGGTTATGAGGAGTAGTCAGCATGGATTCACCAAGGGGAAGTCATGCTCGACCAACCTTGTTGCCTTCTATGATGGCATCACCAGCTGAGTAGATTAGGGGAGAGCAGTGGATGTCATCTACCTTGACTTCAGCAAGGCTTTTGATACTGTCTCCCATGACATCCTTCTAGCAAAGCTGAGAAAGTGTGGGATAGAGGAGTGGACAGTAAGGTGGGTTGAGAACTGGCTGACTGGCCGAGCTCAGAGGGTGGTGATCGGCAGTGCAGAGTCCGTCTGTGACTAGCAGTGTTCCCCAGGGGTCAGTGCTGGGTCCGGTCTTGTTCAACATCTTCATCGACGACCTTGATGAGGGAATAGTGTCTGCCCTCAGCAAGTACACTGATGACACAAAGCTGGGAGGAGTGGCTGACACGCCAGAAGGCTGTGCTGCCATTCAGCAAGACCTGGACCAGCTGGAGAGATGGGCAGATAGAAACCAAATGAGGTTTAATAAGAGGAAGTGTAGAGTCCTGCACCTGGGAAGGAACAACCGCATGTATCAGTACAGGCTGGGGAACGACCTGCTGGAGAGGAGCTCCGAGGAGAAGGACCTGGGGGTCCTGGTGGACGACAGGTTGACCATGAGCCATCACTGTGCCCTCGTGGCCAAGAGGGCCAATGGGATCCTGGTGTGCATTAAAAGGAGCGTGGCCAGCAGGTCAAGGGAGGTGATCCTCCCCCTCTACTCTGCCCTGGTCAAGCCTCACCTGGAGTACTGTGTCTAGTTCTGGGCTCCCTGGTACAAAAAAAGACAGAGATCTCCTGGAAAGAGTCCAGCGGAGGGCCACAAAGATGATACAGGGCCTGGAGCATCTTCCCTATGAAGAAAGGCTGAGAGATCTTGGTCTGTTCAGCCTTGAGAAGAGAAGACTGAGAGGGGATCTTATACATGTTTACAAATATCTTACATATGGGAGACAGAGGAATTTGGCCAACCTCTTTTCAGTGGCTTGTGGGGACAGGACAAGGAGCAATGGCCACAAAATGGATCACAGGAAGTTCTGCACCAACATGTGAAAGAGCTTCTTCACTGTGAGGGAACAGACTGCCCAGGGAGGTTGTGGAGTCTCCTTCTCTGGAGATATTCAAGGCCCGTCTGGACACCTACCTGAGCAGCCTGTTCTAGGGAACCTGCTTTAGCAGGGGGGTTAGACCCGATGATCTCTTGGGGTCCCTTCAAACCCCTACAATTCTGTGTCTGTGATTCTGTGACACCTTACACTGCAGTGTTGTGATTTTACAGTGATAGCATGGATTTTGATGTACAACCACAACACAAAACCGTCAATATACATAATTTAGTTCACAGCTATGCCCTCATCCCTTAAGTAATCCTACTCACAACGCCACATACAGCTTCAAATGTGATTGAATGTACCTAAGTTTTCTTTCTACACACTGTGTGCCATAGAATGGCCTGAGTTGAAAAGGACCTTAAGGATCATCTAGTTTCAACCCCCCTGTTCTGTGCAGGGTTGCCAATCACTGCAACCACTGGACGAGAGGCAGTGGGCACACTGCCTCTCATCCTGTCGCTGGACACTGCTGAAAAGAGCGTAAAAGAAATAAGAGTGGAAAAAACAACAACAACAAAAACCCTTTTCACTCTTTTTTTTTTTTTTTAAAGAGTGAAATAATCCCTCAGGAAGGCTTTAACTCGGGCACAGACAATATATGTATAAATAAATATATAACTATATATACACAGAGAGCCCGGCAACCGCCCCTCAGCCGCTGCGTTGAGGAGAGGCAACGGCGGCAAGGACCGGGCTGTCTTACGTGGTGCCTGCCGGGAGCCCCTGAGGGCAGAGCGAGGCCGCCCCTCAGCGCCGCTGCCTCCCGCCGAGGCGGCGCAGGGGTTGGTAGCCCCATTCCGCTAGGGCCCCGCGGGGCGCTAGGCTTACGGAGCCAGGTTGGTGGAGGGTGGGGGGAGCTCGGGGTACCCTCGCTCTGCTCCACCCCCGGCCGAGTGCGCCCGCCCTCTCAGAGCAACAACGGGACGGACGGAACTACGCAGGGCACAGAAGGGGGGAGCTTTAATCACGGAGACCCCTTCCGGAGAGTGGACCGACCCAGCTGCCCTTTGTAAAGCCGCGGAGTGAGGCGGTATTACCTCTGTGGAAGTGGGGTGGGTGGTGATTGTGTCCTCCTGACCTTGGCAACATGGCTGGCATCCTAAAGGGGCCAGCTCTCACTGGTGGCTCTGGGATTCATGCAATTGTGACTTGCGGAAAACGGACTCCACGATCAGTAAGACTGTAAAGTAGGTATGTTTATTCAGCACTGGGCAGCACGGGGGGGTAGTCCCGCCAAGGTCGTGTGCACCTGATGTGGCAACTTGCCTTGGTTCTATGCAGTAAAGAGTTACTTATGCATGAAGTTTTACAATTCGCCTATGCATATTCATAACCTGTCCCCGCTTCATATTAAAATTAGTTCCAAGGAGTCAATTCCATAAACTCCTCCCATCTGTGCTTGCGCAGTGTCTCCTGGTGGTGGTTGTCGGGGGTCGTGGGGATGAAGGTTGACTCTTCCTCATCACTGCTAGTTAACCTCTTGTCTTTGCGCAGACTCAGTTGCTCCTTGGCTCTTGTCCATCTGCAGGACCAGTTTCTACCAGTTTCTTAAGATAGGCTCACACTCTTATTAGGAGGCTGACCTTGGTAAGGGGCCCAAGGCTTGTTTAGTTAATTTGTACAATGCGCCATAGACAATGCAAAGGCACTAAGTAGCAGCCTAGTTCAATGCCATCAGTGCTCTATCTCTACTTGATAAGATTCTCCTCACTCCCTCTCTCAATTGCACCATCTATTTTCTTCTGTCACAGTGATAACATGCAGTTGTGCAAAAAAACAACCATCAGTGTGTATAAATTTACAAGGGGAGGGTGTCAGAAGGATGGAGCCAGTCTCTTCTCAGTGCTGCCCAGTGACCGGACGAGAGGCAACGGGCATAAACTGAAGCACAGGAGGTTCCGGCTGGATATGAGGGGGCATTTCTTTACTAGGATGTGACAGAACACTGGGACAGGCTGCTCAGGGAGGTTGTGGGGTCTCCTTCTCTGGAGATATTCAACACCCACCTGGATGCCATCCTGTGCAACGTGCTCTGGGTGATCCTGCTGGGCAGGATCTGGGTGATCTCCAGAGGTCCCTGCCAACCTCGGCCATTTGGCGATTTTTTGAAATTCTGTTCCATTCAAGCACTTTACCTGCACAAATGTTTAACTTGGAGAAGAGACCCTCTTCCCATGCAACTGAGGATGCTCCTGTAGAAGTTGTGTCAGCTTCTTATCATTGATACGTAACCTTGGCCTGTGTAGCCACAGGCATACTATAAAATAAGCATTTTTTTCTTATTGTGGGGAACTGGCAGGAATAACAAAGGTGGCACCTCATAAAGTTCTGTGCGTGTGTCTTGTACCTTAGACATCGAGCTCATGTGATCTTGATCGCTGATAAATCCATCTGCAAAGATAAAAATGTCACAACAGAAACTTAAATGTAGTAAGGCAAGTTCTGGTCATGGTGCTGGCTATTTTAAGTGTTATAAAAAGTACATACGTGCTACATGTTGTGCCTGTAACCACAACAGCCCAACAGAAAATCAGAAGGACATGCAATGATGACAGATTGGATGGGTGTTACTGTGCAACAAGCAGGAAAAAAGATTCTGTATTGGATATTTGCTAAGGAAGGCTTGGAAAACTTGTGTGTGGAAAAATAAACAGCACTTGCAACATACCTATAAAACAGTAGTTTCTGAAGACAGCTTTTAGCCAGGTGACTTGCACTTAACCTCACTGTTTTCTTCCCCTGTGCCTTTATACTTCGAGGGCTGGCCTCTATTTGAGGCCAATTCTTGTGCACCCATTTGTGTGACAGAAAAGCTGCTCGAGTGCCCCCTCTGCAAGAGGAGGGAGTAACCCCTCTGGGTGCTGAGTGTCCTGGAGCCCTGAGAACTTCCAGGCCAGCAGTAGTCTGCAAAATCCTTGCTGGAACGCAGGTAGTCAGCCACTGCATAGCCTATGAATTAGGACACCTGAATTGCGCTGCGGGCTGGATTGCTGCAGATCCAGTTTGCAAAAATAAAATTATCAGGACCCGCTTTTTCAGAGCATTTTGAGCTTTATAGTCAGAGCCATTTATCATTGCTTAGTGGTATTGTATTTTACTTGAACAACACCATTGGTGTTGCTGGGACTTGCCAAAATGTGCTTGCTGAGGCCTTGAACCAGCAATACCAGACCTAATGATCCTCTTCCCAACAGTCTTAGTTATTTAGAGAATTTTTGACACGTACAAATAAAGGCACTTAAAAAACAAATGGCACCTGATTTCCATATATAACATCTTTGGGAAAATACCACCCCCATCAATTATGTATTTTATTATGTCTAAAGGGGCCCATTTAATACTACAAGTAATGTTCTGGGTAATACCGGGCTTGGCACAAATAAGGCGCTTAACTGAGTTCCTTATTTTTATTATCCATTGTCTGCTAACCAGTTTTCTGTTGTTTCATTTATTTGCCTTTTCCCTGGGGAAGGAAGGATGGCGGCTCAGCATGCACTGAAAGCTGTCTTGGTGGATCTCAGTGGCACACTTCACGTTGAAGACTCAGCTGTGCCAGGCATGCAGGAAGCTCTTAAAAGGCAAGCTACCGTTTTTGATTTCCTCTGATAGGTTGTGTCAGTGCTGCTTGCACAAAGACATTTCTTTAAGTAAACAGGCCTGAAGATTCTGCCTTTTTACGCTGGTATGGATAAGCAAATGTGTGGCCAAATTCTGCTTTCATTTACAACACCAGGAGAACTCAGCAGAGGGCATAGACAGTGACATGCCACCATGTACCACCTGAGCCCCTGCAGCTTTCCTAGGTTGCTATCTAGGTCCTTTCTAAGTCTTTTCTAGAAAGAAAAAAAAAAAAGACTTCAAAAACAGCTAATTCATTCAATCATGGGATTGCAGCCTTAGCCTGAAGTGGAAGGTGTTAACCTGAATTACCCCATTCTAGTCACTTCAGCTCACCTGATGCTCAGTGCTTTGTTTAGCTGCAGGAACCTGCTACAATGTCTGAGCCCTTAAACCTGTGGTGAGCTAAATTGGAATAACAGGGAGAACATTATGGCCTGGTGACTGAGGCATTTTTTGCAGAGACCTCATTTCATGTGCTCTTTCAGCTGTGGATTTGATTTATTTTTAAGTTTATTTCTGCTAGTTGGAGAAATGTTTGATAATGCAGTTCATCTTATGTGGGAATTTCAACGTGTTCATAAACAGGACAGTTAAGTACCTGTCGTGGTTTAACCCAGCCGGCAGCTAAACACCACACAGCCGTTCGCTCACCCTCCCCCCTCCCTTTCTGGGATGGGGGAGAGAAACGGGAAGGTGAAGCCTGTGAGTTGAGATAAAGACAGTTTAATAAGACAGGAAAATAACAACAACAATAATAATAATAACAACAACTATGATACTACTACTACTACTAATAATAATGTGCATGAAACAAGTGATGCACAATGCAATTGCTCACCACCTGCTGACCGATGCCCAGCCTAACCCCGAGCAGTCTGGCCCCCTCCCCCAGCTAGCCACCCCTATATATTGTTTAGCATGATGTCAGATGGGATGGAATACCCCTTTGGCTAGTTTGGGTCAGCTGTCCTGGGTCTGTCCCCTCCCAGCTCCTGCTGCACCCCCAGCCTGCCCGTTGGCAGGACAGAGTAAGAAGCTGAGATGTCATTGGCTTGGTGTAAGCACTGCTCTGCAACAATTAAAACATCGGGGTGTTATCAGCACTCTTCTCATCCTAAGCCAAAACATAGCACCCTACCAGCTACTAGGAAGAAAATTAATTCTGTTCTAACTGAAACCAGGACAACTATCCACAACTTATTCCATACCATTTATGTCATGCTCAAGTTACACTCTTTCCCATACATTCTAATTAATCACCATTTTCATCTAGGGTACAGTAATCATGGTAGTGATGACATACAGTAGTATATAGTAAGTAACATGATACAATTCAATTCATGGGCTATTCTCACCCAGTATTAAATCCCCTTGAGGTACACACCAGACCTCTCCATTCTTGTGCATCACCCACCAAGTGTATCCAGGTCCCTGAGCAAAAGCAATTCCATGAATGGGTTTGCCTTTTCCTGAGGCAGGAGTAGCCCAGACTGTTTTACCCAGCATATTTCTTACATGCACTGCAGGAACTTTATCCCCTTCTACAGCATGTAACAGGTTTGATTGGGCAGGTCCAGCTCGGTTGGCAGATCCCCTAGTATTGACTAACCAGGTGGCCTTCGCCAAATGCGTATCCCAATTTTTGAATGTCCCAGCGCCCATTGCTTTCAATGTAGTCTTTAACAGTCCATTGTATCGTTCAACTTTCCCGGAGGCTGGTGCATGATAGGGGATGTGATACACCCACTCAATACCATGTTCTTTGGCGCAAGTGTCTATAAGGTTGTTTCGGAAATGAGTCCCATTGTCTGACTCTATTCTTTCTGGGGTGCCATGTCGCCATAGGACTTGCTTTTCAAGGCCCAGGATAGTGTTCCGGGCGGTGGCATGAGGCACAGGATATGTTTCCAGCCATCCGGTGGTTGCTTCCACCATTGTAAGTACGTGGCGCTTGCCATTGCGAGTTTGAGGGAGTGTGATGTGATCAATCTGCCAGGCCTCTCCATATTTATATTTCAGCCATCGTCCTCCATACCAAAGAGGCTTTGACCGTTTGGCTTGCTTGATTGCAGCACATGTTTCACAGTCATGAATAACCTGTGCTATAGCGTCCATGGTCAGGTCCACCCCTCGATCACGATTCCATCTGTATGTTGCATCTCTACCTTGATGGCCTGAGGTGTCATGGGCCCATCGGGCTATAAATAATTCACCTTTATGCTGCCAATCCAGGTCCACCTGAGCTACTTCAATCTTAGCAGCCTGATCCACCTGCTGGTTGTTTTGATGTTCTTCAGTAGCCCGATTCTTGGGCACATGAGCATCTACATGGTGTACCTTTACATCGAGGTTCTCTACTCGAGCAGCAATATCTTGCCACAATGCAGCAGCCCAGATGGGTTTGCCCCTGCGCTGCCAGTTGTTCTGCTTCCATTGCTGTAACCATCCCCACATGGCATTTGCTACCATCCATGAATCCGTAGAGATATAGAGAACTGGCCATTTTTCTCGTTCAGCAATGTCTAAAGCCAGCTGAGTGGCCTTCACTTCTGCAAACTGACTCGAGTCACCTTCTCCCTCAGCAGCTTCTGCAACTCGTGGTGTAGGACTCCATACAGCAGCCTTCCATCTCCGATGCTTTCCCACAATACGACAGGACCCATCAGTGAACAGGGCATATTTCTTCTCATTCTCTGGCAACTGGTTGTACAGTGGGGCTTCTTCAGCACGGACCACCTCCTCCTCTGATGATATCCCAAAGTATTTGCCTTCTGGCCAGTCCATAATCACCTCCAAGATTCCTGGGCGACTGGGGTTTCCTATTCGAGCCCGCTGAGTAATCAGTGCAACCCACTTGCTCCAGGTAGCATCAGTTGCATGATGCGTAGAAGAGACCCTTCCCTTGAACATCCAGCCTAGTACCAGCAATCGGGGTGCTAGGAGGAGCTGCGCTTCAGTACCGACCACCTCCGAAGCAGATCGAACTCCTTCATATGCTGCCAATATCTCCTTTTCAGTTGGAGTGTAGTGGGCCTCAGATCCTCTGTATCCCTGACTCCAAAACCCCAGGGGCCGACCTCGAGTTTCCCCAGGTTCTTTCTGCCAGAGGCTCCAGGTGGGGCCGTTCTCCCCGGCTGCGGTGTAGAGCACATTCTTTACATCTGGTCCTGTTCGAACTGGCCCAAGGGCTACTGCATGGACTATTTCCTGCTTGATTTGTTCAAAGGCTTGTCGTTGTTCAGGGCCCCATTCAAACTCATTCTTCTTACGAGTTACTTGGTAGAGCGGGTTTACAATCAGACTGTAATTTGGGATGTGCATTCTCCAAAACCCCACAACACCTAGGAAAGTCCGTGTTTCTTTTTTGCTAGTTGGTGGAGACATAGCTGTTATTTTGTTGATCACATCCATTGGGATTTGACGACGTCCATCTTGCCATTTTATTCCTAAAAACTGGATCTCTCGTGCAGGTCCTTTGACTTTATTTTGTTTTATGGCAAAACCAGCCTTCAGAAGGATTTGGACTATTTTCTTCCCTTTCTCGAAAACTTCCTCTGCTGTGTCACCCCACACAATGATGTCATCGATGTACTGCAGGTGTTCAGGAGCTTCCCCCTGCTCCAGCGCAGACTGGATCAGTCCATGGCAAATGGTAGGGCTGTGTTTCCACCCCCGGGGCAGCCGATTCCAAGTTTATTGGACTCCCCTCCAAGTGAAGGTAAATTGTGGCCTGCACTCTGCTGCTAGAGGGATGGAGAAAAATGCATTAGCGATATCAATTGTGGTGTACCACTTGGCTGCCTTCGATTCAAGTTCGTACTGGAGTTCCAGCATGTCCGGCACTGCAGCACTCAGTGGTGGCGTCACTTCGTTCAGGCCACGATAGTCCAATGTTAGTCTCCACTCACCATTAGACTTTTGCACTGGCCATATGGGACTATTGAAAGGTGAATGAGTCTTGCTGATCACTCCTTGGCTCTCCAATTGACGAATTAGCTTATGGATGGGAATCAGGGAGTCTCGGTTGGTGCGATATTGCCGCCGGTACACAGTTGTGGTAGTGATTGGCACTTGCTGTTCTTCGACCCTCAGCAACCCCACAACAGAGGGGTCCTCTGAGAGACTGGGCAAGGTAGATAATTGTTTAATGCCCTCTGTCTCTAAGGCAGCTATGCCAAAAGCCCATCGGAATCCTTTTGGGTCCTTGAAATATCCACTTCTAAGTCTATGCCAGGGATACATGGAGCATCTGGGCCAGTCACAATGCAATGTGGTGCTTTTTTCGCTCATTCCCAGTCAGACTCACTTCAGCCTCCAATACAGTTAACTGCTGAGATCCCCCTGTCACCCCATAAATACAGATGGGCTCTGGCCCTTTATAGCTCGATGGCATTACAGTACACTGTGCACTGGTGTCTACTAAAGCCTTATACTTCTGTGGAGGCAGGGCCCCTCTAGTCCTGGTCAGAATCCGTTGGCAGGACAGAGCAAGAAGCTGAGATGTCCTTGACTTGTTGTAAGCACTGCTCTGCAACAATTAAAACTTCGGGGTGTTATCAGCACTCTTTTCATCCTAAGCCAAAACATAGCATTCTACCAGCTACTATGAAGAAAATTAACTCTGTCCTAACTGAAACCAGGACAGTACCTATTTTTCTTCTCATTAAAGGGATGTCTAAAGAAACTGAGGTGTAGTAAAATAATTTAGCCTAGTCAGTTGCAAAGTAGGCTGTGGAACCCCAAGGATCTTTGTACTCTTTTCTGAAGCTGTTTACCTGGAGGATTAAGCTTGCAAATGATGAAGAAAGGTAACACAGAGATGTGTGCTGCCATGGTGTGTGTGTGGGGAGCAATAAGAATTAGTCAGGAGAGAGGAATAGGGCTGAGTTAAGCATGGGAAATTTTTACTGAAATTGTATGGACTCCTGAAGTTAGACTGTTGTTTGAATGGAAAGCTCAGAGGTATTAGGAAACTGCCTTACTTTTCACAGATAATTTTGTGGCAATATTTATTTTTTAAAGATGTAAAATTTCAAGGAACTGAAAACTAGTGAAGTGCTGGATGTTCCTTTGTTACTCGTTCATTCACTGGATCCTGTCTGCCTGGTGATTTGTGCTGCAGAGAGAACTTGTGCCAGATGAGAGTCAGCATTCTCAGAAATCCATGTGTGTGTACATACTTTTGTGTGCTTTGTGTATTTATAGATCTATTGTAAAGTGGTAATGCCGTCAAGAGCAACTCAGTATCTCTCCTGGGCTCTGCTCACCTCCAAACCCCCAGGCAGCAGGCAGGACAGAGGAAATGGCTTCTGCAGAATGAGAAGACAAACTTTTATAAATCCACTGATTCTTCTCTGTGTCCTGCTGCGCTTCTGCTCGATTCTTACTGAGCTGTGCCCAGGCAGGCTCTGCCCTAGTTTTGGCAAGGGAGGGAATTAGGGAAGGGATAAGGTGTAGGGAGCATCTGGTGCCATTTGTCAGCCTCAGCCAACTCTCACAGGTATGCAGAGCAGATGTCATTTCATTGCAAAGAACAGCCAGGACTTTTTGCTTAGAGGTTCGAAAAAAATATTTTCTTATGTTCTTTTCTGTTCATCCATGTCACTGTCCTTCTTAAAGAGAAGCTGAAATGATTGGCCTGTGGCTTGCTTAGGGAACAAATGGATAGATTCCATTTTTAGGGTTACCTTTTAGTATTGAGGTTAAAGTAAATAATAATAATTTTAACTTTATTAGCAAACACGGGCTTTTTTTTTTTTTTTGTCAGTTTATACTTGTGAAAGGTCAGTGCATCTTTCTGCACATCAGAACAAATGAAAAAGAAGTGGCAGGTGCAAGAAAGTCTTCAGCGTTGACCAACTTTATCCTGATGTTCTCCATGCAGTCCTGGTGCCAGTGTTTGTTTCTATAGCAACAGAGAAAGTGATGGTAGGGGAATAATTAAAGAAGATGCCACTGAAATTGTCACTTAAAATTATTCGGCTGTTAAGTAGTATGTACTATCAGGGTAGGGCAATAACGTGGTTTTATGTGAGGATCATTGTTCCTCAGGAAAGGAAGAAATGGCTGCAAAAGCTGACATAAAATCACCATGAAGATAACACAAGCTCCTAGAGCATCCTGCAACTTCTGAGTGAGCTATAGCTGCTGTGAAATTCACCCAGCGTGTGGAGTTTTGTATGTTAACGTAGCAGCAAGCTTCTTTTGTCAATTTATTTTATTTTAGGATGCTGTTGATCCAGGACACAGGCCTGATTTATTTATTACCTTGTTTGAATTAAAAAGCTTTTCAAACTAGTTGCAGTTAATTGTAGATGTGCTTGATATTGCTGTGAAGATGGAGTTTATAATAACCATTTTCCTCCAGCCTTTTCCTGGTAGAAGCAAAGCAGGGATGTCTTGATCTTGTTCTAGGTAGCTGTAATTCTTGCTATCTGTTTCACATTGCCCTCCGTTCCACACAGAAGCTAACAGCCTTGTTTCTTTTGAGCCTGGCACCAATAGTTTAGGATGTATACAATTTTTTCATGTGCAGCCTTTAGACGAACGTTCCTTTTTCAGTCCCAAAGAGCCATAAGAAGTGTGTGAATGTAAAGCGTTCTGTGGCAAATTTGTCTTTGCTCTTCATCCATGAGGTTGCGCAGCGCTCCAGTTATGATTTGGTTTGTGACCAACACAATGAAGGAGTGCAAGAGAGACCTCCTGGAGAGGCTGACGAAACTGGGCTTTGACATTGCTGAAAATGAAATCTTCACATCTCTGACAGCAATCAGAAATCTTCTGGAGCAGAAGCAGGTGCAGCCTCTCCTCCTGGTAGACAAGAAGGCCCTTCCTGACTTCACAGGTGAGGTGCATGGAGAACAACATGGGAGAAGGTGCTGAATAAGGAAACATTCTGAACTCTGTTTTGTGGAATGACAGCCATCTGCATTTTGCTAGCCACGATGAAGCCTGAATCATGGACTCTCCCGATCCTTTCTTCTATTAAATTTAACATTAAGTAGTTTGAAGTTGCGGTTGTGATAGCTTCTTGAGGAGTAGTGAGAATAGGCAGGAATTCAGAAAGAACTTGATCCTTTTTTTATTAATTTCCAGCGTAGAAAGTAATATTTATCATTAGATCATTGGAGATTTATTGCGCCTACCAATGTTGAAATGTTTTAAAGCAATAATGTGATGATTTATTGGAAACCAGATTTCCCTCAGCTATCGTAGAGAGATTATGTCTATAAAGAACTAGTACTTCTAGTAGTTCACGTGTCTGATGTTGGTCCTATGCTGCTGCAGCATGTTTTGTCCTACTGTCTTGTGGAGATCTTTCTTAGGGAAAGTTCAATATCAAAGCGTCCTGCATTTATTGTTAGGCCAGCAGTGACACAAATTGCTGAGAAGCTGATGTGTGGGCACATACTGGAGGCTACTTCTCTCTTAATAGATGATTATTAAATGTAAAACCTTGTATTGACCACCTATCTCTCACTTCATAACTGTAACACCTAAATGGGTGCTTTGTCACCCTGACTTCCCCAGATAGTCACCTCTAAAGACCCAGTTAGAAGCTGCTTTCCTTTCAGATGTGCCCATTTCCCTCCCACAGCAATAAGGGCAGCAGAAGGTGATCCATTCTGGATACCTCAGGCAGGTGCCTGAAACTAGAACAGTTAGTCCTTGATTTAACTACATCTTCATTTCAAGAGTAGTGAAGAAATTCACACATCTAATGTGCTCAGAGTTGGAATCAGTATATTGGATTGTGAGTAGTCTTTCATCTAGAGCATCTAGGCAGTGAAAATGCAGCTGACTTGCCATTGCTCCCTGCCTCTTGCCTTATGAACTGAAATCCTCACTGTTGTGTTAAGTAGGTTCTACTCTTTCTAGGAGCAAGACATGCATAAAATTGAACATTTCCTGTTAAATTTTAGTACCATGCTCTATTCAGTAATCTTTGGACAGATAGGTATTCAAGGGAAAAGCCTCTGTGTGCTGTGAAAGCTATAACGCCTGATAATCTGTTCCACCTGATATTGTATCCAGAGAAATAGGCCCCCAGCAATATTCTGTGCTTGTGTTCTCAGGAAGGCTTTCTTGGGTCAGAAACAGATGAGATGGCAGCTGATTTTACTGAAGTTAAATCAGTTTAATCTCTTATATATTTCTGATCTTTCCATCAGTTTCACAGTAGCTGATGTTAATTCTGTATAAAACAGCAAAGATATCAGAAGAATACATTGGTGGCATTTTCTGCATTGCTTGGATCTGTTATAGTTTTGTTTCTTTTTTTTCTGCAAACAGTTTGGCTCACACTCTCTCAGTGCTGCTCTTGAAACATTTAAGTATGCTGAAGAATGTTTTAAATTCCTGTTAGTGACTGCTATTGAATTAGTCTTGGATAATCTCTCTGTAAATTTGGTCACAGATAGATGAATGTAATCCATTCGTAGTTAATGGAGCCAGATGCTTTTGGGTGGTGTCGCAAATCCCCACGACATCTCTGCATGTAACGTTTTGCTGTCTGAGCTAACTGAAAGCCATGTGGCATGAGACATCAGCCAGGAGGCTGTGATGACACTCTCTGGAGACCTGGGAGCTTTAGCTGTCATAGTAAAGGTGTAGGGGATATGCTGTGTGAAGGAAGACCAAAAGTGTTAGCAGAAATGCAGCTATTACAAGAGTATGAGAGATTTATTTACAGCAGGTTAAGTTTCTCCTGTAGATACTACTCTGCAGATACTCTTTCACTGCTGGTTTAGTTCTTCACAGGCTTTTTAGGGTTGTATCTAGTTCCTTCAGAGGAGACACTTCTATGTAAAACAATCATGCTCCCCTAGTGAGGGACACAGGAGGTGCAAGCTGTTCTCAAGGGGACTGGCCTGCATTAAAAACAGGCCTTCCAGAACCTTCCAGAAGAGCCAAAACTAACCTGGTGAGACAACTGTGCTAGGCCATGCTGCAACACCATCTTTGCTACCATAACCAGACAAGATAGAACAATGGTCAGGCTTTGTATCTTAAGTGACCAGAGGAACAGAATCACAGAATCACAGAATTTTCTAGGTTGGAAGAGACCTCAAGGTCATCGAGTCCAACCTCTGACCTAACGCTAACAGTCCCCACTAAACCATTTCCCTAAGCTCTACATCTAAACGTCTTTTAAAGACCTCCAGGGATGGTGACTCCACCACTTCCTTGGGCAGCCTGTTCCAGTGCCTCACAACCCTTTCAGTGAAGAAGTTCTTCCTAACATCTAACCTAAAACTCCCCTGGCTCAACTTAAGCCCATTCCCCCTCGTCCTGTCACCAGGCACGTGGGAGAACAGGCCAACCCCCACCTCACTACAGCCTCCCTTGAGGTACCTATAAAGAGCGATAAGGTCGCCCCTGAGCCTCCTCTTCTCCAGGCTGAACAAGCCCAGCTCCCTCAGCCGCTCCTCGTAGGACTTGTTCTCCAGGCCCCTCACCAGCTTTGTCGCCCTTCTCTGCACCCGCTCAAGCACCTCCATGTCCTTCTTGTAGCGAGGGGCCCAAAACTGAACACAGTACTCGAGGTGCGGCCTCACCAGAGCTGAGTACAGGGGGACGATCACCTCCCTAGCCCTGCTGGTCACACTGTTCCTGATACAAGCCAGGATGCCGTTGGCCTTCTTGGCCACCTGAGCACACTGCTGGCTCATATTCAGCCGACTATCCACCATCACTCCCAGGTCCTTCTCTGCCTGGCAGCTCTCCAACCATTCCTCTCCCAGCCTGTAGCTCTGCTTGGGGTTATTGCGCCCCAGGTGCAGGACCCGGCACTTGGCCTTGTTGAACTTCATGCAGTTGACCTCAGCCCATCGGTGCAGCCTATCCAGATCCTCCTGCAGAGCTTTCCTACCCTCAAGCAGATCGACACACGCACCTAACTTGGTGTCATCTGTGAACTTACTGAGGGTGCACTCGATGCCCTCGTCCAGATCATCGATGAAGATATTAAAGAGGACCGGCCCCAGCACCGAGCCCTGGGGGACGCCACTAGTGACTGGCCTCCAACTGGACTTGGCTCCATTCACCACGACTCTTTGGGCCCGGCTATCCAGCCAGTTTCTAACCCAACGAAGCGTGCGCCAGTCCAAGCCAAGAGCAGCCAGTTTCTTGAGGAGAATGCTGTGGGAGACGGTGTCAAAAGCCTTGCTGAAGTCAAGGTAGACCACATCCACAGCCTTTCCCTCATCCACCCAGCGCGTCACTCTGTCATAGAAGGAGATCAGGTTCGTCAGGCATGACCTGCCTTTCATAAAGCCATGCTGACTGGGCCTGATCGCCTGCTTCCCCTGCAAGTGCTGCATGATGACTCTCAGGAGGATCTGCTCTATGAGCTTTCCTGGCACTGAGGTCAAACTGACAGGCCTGTAGTTTCCTGGGTCTGCCCTCCGGCCCTTCTTGTAGATGGGCGTCACATTTGCTAGCCGCCAGTCGATTGGGACCTCCCCCGATAGCCAGGACTGCTGATAAATGATGGATAGTGGCTTGGCCAGCTCCTCTGCCAGTTCCCTCAGTACCCTTGGGTGGATCCCATCCGGCCCCATCGACTTGTGCACATCTAAGTGCCGTAGCAGGTCACCAACCAGTTCTTCATGGATAATGAGGGCCACATCCTGCTCCCCATCCCCTTCCACCAGCTCAGGGTACTGAGTATCCAGAGAACATCCGGTATTGCCGCTAAAGACTGAGGCAAAGAAGGCATTGAGCACCTCTGCCTTTTCCTCATCTCTTGTAACTAAGTTTCCCCCCGCATCCAGTAAAGGATGGAGATTCTCCTTAGTCCTCCTTTTTGTGTTGATGTATTTATAGAAACATTTTTTGTTATCTTTAACGGCAGTAGCCAGATTGAGCTCCAGATGAGCTTTGGCCTTCCTAATTTTGTCCCTGCACAGCCTCGCTACTTCTTTAAAGTCCTCCTTAGTGGCCTTCCCACTTTTCCAAAGATTATAAACCCTCTTTTTCCTCCTAAGATCAAGCCACAATTCTCTGTTGAGCCAGGCCGGTCTTCTTCCCCGCCAGCTCGTCTTTGGGCACGTGGGGACAGACCGTTCCTGCGCCATTAAGACTTCCCTCTTGAAGAGCGCCCAGCCTTCCTGGACCCCTCTGCCCTTCAGAACCGCCTCCCAAGGGACTCCACCAACTAGTGTCCTGAGCAGCTCAAAGTCAGCCCTCCGGAAGTCCAATACAGCGGTTTTACTGGTCCCCTTCCTGGCCTCGCCAAGAATAGTGAACTCCACCATTGCGTGGTCACTCTGCCCGAGACAGCTCCCGACGACCACGTCCTCCACCAGTCCTTCTCTGTTTGTGAAGAGAAGGTCTAGCGGGGCACCTCCCCTGGTAGGCTCACTAACCAGCTGCGTCAGGAAGCTATCTTCCACGCTCTCCAGAAACCTCCTAGACTGCTTTCTCTGGGCTGTGTTGTGCTTCCAGGATATGTCAGGGAAGTTGAAGTCCCCCACGAGTACAAGAGCTGATGATTTTGCAACCTCTGTCAGCTGCCTGTAGAATTCCTCATCCGTCTCCTCATCCTGGTTCGGCGGTCTATAGCAGACCCCGACCAGGACACTAGCCTTGTTGTCCCTGCCGATCCTAACCCAAAGGGACTCGACCTTGTCATTCCCAGCCTCGAGTTCTACAACCTCGAAAGACTCTCTAATATAGAGAGCCACACCACCACCCCTTCTATGCTGCCTGTCCCTTCTATAGAGCTTATAGCCAGGCATTGCAGCACTCCAGTCATGAGACTGGTCCCACCATGTCTCCGTGATGGCAACCAAGTCGTAGCCTGCCTGCCGCACGATGGCTTCCAGCTCCTCCTGTTTGTTACCCATGCTGCGTGCATTGGTGTAGATGCACTTCAGCTGGGCCATTGCCTTATCCTCCGGCCTTGCCATTGTTCCCCCTGGCACAGCCCCAACAATCCTTGCTTCAGCCCCATCCCCCTTCCTACCTAGTTTAAAGCCCTCTCAATGAGCCCTGCCAGCTCCTGGCCCAGGATCCTTTTTCCCCTAAAAGATAGGGACCCATCTGCGGCCATCAGGCCAGGTGCTGAGTAAAGTGCCCCATGATCAAAAAACCCAAGATTTCTGCGTTGGCACCAGTCCCAGAGCCACGTGTTTAACAGGTGGGCTTTCCGTGTCCTCTCTGTACCCCTCCCTGCCACCATAGGGATGGACGAAAACACCACCTGCACTCCCGCTCCATCCACTAACCGACCCAGTCCCCTAAAGTCCCTTTTGATAGCCTTGAGGCTTCTCTCTTCGATGTTATCACTGCCCGCCTGGACTATCAAAAGGGGGTAATAGTCAGAGGGGCGTACCAGGTTAGGAAGCTTCCTGGCAACGTCCCTGACCCTGGCCCCAGGGAGACAGCAGACTTCCCTACGGGTAGGGTCAGGCCGACAAATAGGGCCCTCTGTTCCCCTAAGAATCGAGTCACCAACAACAATAACCCTCCTGTCTTTCTTGGTGGAGGCAGTCCTGAGGCGCGGAGTCGACCTCCTCGCCCCAGGCATCCTCCTGGGAACATTTGCTACCTCTTCCTCACACACCGGCCTCTCAATCTCTAGGGCCTCAAACCTGTTGTGTAAGGGCACCTGGGAAGGTGGGGCCGGAAGGGGAGGGCATCGCCTGCGATGTCGAGCAGGGACCTGTTTCCATTCCTCCTCAGCTCCCAGATCCCCTCCCTCTGCCCGACGGGGACAGGGCAGGGGGTCCGCCCCCATTTGAGGAGTCTCACCTCGGCACCTCCCCTTGAGGCCCTGCAGGGAGTTACTCCAGAAGTCTATCTCCCGCTCACACTCCCTGATGGCCCTCAACCTCTCCACCTCCTCCTTGAGCTCCGCCACCATGCGGACCAGGTCATCCACCTGCTCGCACCTCACGCACGCAGTTTCTCTGCCTCCCGCCGATGGCAGCAACAGGCTCAGACACTCCTTGCATCCGGTGACCTGAACTGCGGCATTTTTTAACGGGTAGTCGGTCTGCGTGTGTACCGACTTTCTGGAGTGCACGCCGTGCCTGGTGGCGACCATTATCACCTAGTTACGGCTGTTGTTAAGGAGGTGTTGTTTGTGTGTAGGGGGAGCGCTCTGCCCTGCCTGCGCGCCCTGCCTGCGCTAACTGCCGCGCTACTCCCTTCTGACGCGCCACGCCCTGGTCGCCGCGCTCCTGGTCGCTCGCGCTCCCTAGGGGCTGCTTTTGAACGGCTGGGGAGGGGGCGCTGCTGGCTCCGCCTTCGCCTCGTCAGCCTCCCTCACGAGGGCTGCCGGGTCCTGGCGGCTCCCTCAAGTAGGCTCGATGCCGGAAAAAATTAGCCCTGCCTGGCCCGATCCCCCGCTCCGCTGCAGAACGCGTCTGCCCCGGAGCCGATCGCCTCGGCAAATGGCAAACGTGAGAGAACTGGGTGGAACTCACTAATGTTCCTGCTTTACTGTCTTGCAATGCCTATGAATGTATGTGGAAAGAGAGAGAGAGACTCTCACAAAAAGTTGTTCAGTGAAAAAAGTGGTTTATAGTCTGCAGCATCTCGGTGGGGGCAGTGGGAGAATCATTGCTAGACAGTCACTGACCATCTAGACACAGATGTGTGCTTTGTGAAGGATGGTACAGTCTGTGTACATCAACACCTTTTCCACAGAGACTTACCTTGTTTCTAACATAGATAAATCTCATCTACAAGATGTCTGTGACAGAAAATGCTCATTTTTGCTGTAAAGTGATTAAATTGCTCTTGTTGCACTCGCTGGCTGTGCATTGCTAAGTATGACCAAGATTCACTTCACTCAGAATAACCATTGGTACCATGTTTTGATTTTCCAGGGATAGCCACTGATGACCCCATTGCATGCAGTGGTCATAAGACTGTCTCCTGAGCACTTTCACTACAAGATGATGAATGAGGCATTTTGGGAAGTCAGCCTCTCCTTGTGACTTTTTGAAGGGTGGCTGTCTTGTGCTGCATCCCTACAGTGCAAGGAAATCCTTCCATGTGGGGAGAAGAGGCTGGGAGCGGTATTGCCATTACATAGTGAGGATTGTGGTGTATTCCCCTGTGTCTGAGAGAACCTTTGTGCATTTGGGGCTTTAACTGTGAACTTCAGGCAGTCTGGCCCCAGGTTTCATAGCTTTCATTCTGTAATCAACCTACAAAAGTGCAGCCTTAGTTGTCATCAAGGTGAAACGAGTTAGCAGTGCTTCAAGAGGAAAGACTGCTGCTGTGTTCAAAGCTGACTCTTCAGGGCCCGCAGCTTAGAGGGAAGGAAATGCAATTGTTTCTGAAGCATCTTGTGTTCAGGAGCGGCCATTACAGGATGTTGGGCTATGGACTTCATCTGGTCTGTTTTACATCTAGAACGCTGTTTGTCTGTAGACTAAGTGGTGAGTAAACTGCTGCTGGTGTCAGTCTCCTTTGGTCTAAAGGAAGCATTAACTACTGGCTGCATTCTCTTCTTGAGCCTTATGTCATGTCCATATGCCTTGTCCTTTACTGCTCAGCTAATTAAGTCCCTTGGGATTTGCAGTGTGCAGAATGTTAAGGTGAACCTGATTAAATGCAGATACCTACAGTGTAGATGTCTGTATCTGAGCTGGTGACCTGGGCTCCTGAGGGAGAGGGGAGCTGCTTGTAAGTCATTGATATAAATGGCTCAGTCTTCAAAATAGGACTATAATCAAAGTTTACAATTTATTAAAGGAATAGAGGTAAGCAAACAGCGCTGGTTGCGCCGGGAGTCTCTGCTCCACCAAGACGCACGCCAGTTACATCAAGCAGCTGATTTTTATGCTCCTAGGCTAATACATATTCAGTACTACTTCTAGAAAAAACAGGGTTATCATAATTAGCTTCCGGAATCCAAACCCTCCTACTGGAGCATGCGTATCAGTCTCCAGTGGTCCCTCTGGGGGTCTCTCGTGCTGAAGGCTCATAGTCTTCCTCCCTCTTGTCCTTCTCCTTTGTCCAACTTGGCTGTATGTCAGAGACTTGTGCAGCATCCCCTGCAAGCTTTGTCTTTTAGTTGTTCTTCAGCTCTCCCCGTCTCCTTAATCTCCTGGCCAGATATCAGAGACTTGCATAGTGTCCCATGCAATAGTCATAATAGTTAGCAGTTATTCTGAAACCCCCCAGATATCAGAGACTTCAAGGAAAAGCCTACAAATACATTTCCCTTCGAGCTCTCTATTGACACGAATTGCTCAAACATTCCTTTGCAAGATACAAGAATTATATACATTAACCACTCTGTATTTCTTAGACTTGTGGTTATACAAGGGTATGTAACACAGAAGGTCACATTCATCATACCATGCGGCCCTAGCATTGTTCCATACTGAGACGAATCAGATGAACATATTTCACAATCCCCCATCTCCTTTTTCATGGCATTGATTCGTGTTTTCCTTTCTAATCAAGTCAATACTTGCCGAATTGATACCAATTGATACCAATTTTGGATCTTTGTTTATTTTTATTATCATCAGGGAATGGGTTTTCTCTTTCCCTGGTTCTGGGTCAACAGGTACCGCAGATATTTGCATTCCTTGTATAACCGAGTGTATTAGTCTGGTAATACAAGGTATTAAACATGGAATTATTAACAATCCTCCACATATCCCCAATACAACCATCCTTATTTTCGCAAACCAATCACTGCCCATAAAGCCCCCTCCCATAATCCTCTTAGATCGATTCCATTCCAAGTTTGAACTGGGAACTGAACAACTACTTAGGAAGCTCATCCGGAGATCTGCCCGGAGGCAGTATAGTTGTGGGTGGCAGGGAGTATGGGAGGATATGGGCAGGCATCTAGAGCAGTTGGCACCCCCAGTGTTTTGGAAATTCACCCCTGAACAACTGCAAAATCCTAAAAAACTGGCAGAATGCTTGAAAAAAAGGTGTCATGATTCTGGCAGTTCCAAAGTAACACAAATCATTGTAACATGCTGGGGCCTGGCTCATGCCTATCGAGCTGCCATGGATACTGCTATCAACTTAGTAACAGACCCTGCGGCCTCTCCAAGTCCCGTGACAGATCCAACGGCCACTGTGACCCCTACGGTGGACTCTGCAGCCGCTCCAGTCCCAGCTCCTGCAGCCGCTCCAGTCCCAGCTCCTGCAGCCGCACCAGTTCCAGCTCCTGCAGCTGCTCCAGCTCCGGTTCCTGCAGCTGCTCCAGCTCCTGCAGCCGCTCCAGTTCCTGTGGCTGGGTCAGAGAAACGAGCTGTAGCAGTGCAAGTTGACCCTGCAGAGGGTATTCCAACCTCTGTGACAGACCCTGTAACAAGGTCAGAGAAACGAGCAGTAGCAGTGCAAGCTGCCCCTGTAGAGAAGGTGAAAAAATGGTATAGAGATTCAGGTCGTTTAGAACGCAGAGAGTCTTCTGCCAAATCTAGGTATAGAGACGACGGAGACGACGACGACGACGCTGGGCCATCAAGGGTTCAGGAGGAGGAAGATGAGGATGCCGAAAAATCAACAGTAACTACCCGAAGCCTAAACGAGCGTGAGTTATGAGATGTGCGAAAAGATTTTGGTCGCTGTATAGGTGAGCAGCTTGTCACCTGGCTGCTCCGATGCTGGGACACTGGAGCCAATTGTGTGGAATTAGAAGGCAGGGAAGCCAAGCGACTGGGATCCCTTGCTAGAGACGCAGGCATTGACAAAGCAATTGCAGATGGAGCACAATCTCACAGCCTCTAGAGGCGTCTCCTGTCAGCTGTGAGGGAAAGGTATCCCTTCAAGGAAGAACTTTTATGTCTACCAGGCAAGTGGACCACTATGGAGAAGGGAATCCAGTACCTGAGGGAATTAGCCGTACGGGAGGTGATTTATGAGGATCCAGACCTCAGACAAACATCCAAAGATCCAGATGAAGTCAGGTGTACACGACCCATGTGGCGGAAGTTTGTACAGAGTGCACCATCATCATATGCCAGCTCATTGGCAATAATGGCCTGGAAAGAGGATGAGGAACCCACAGTGGATGAAGTGGCTAAACAACTCCGGCAGTACGAAGAAAGTCTCTCCTCTTCCTTACAGGCCTGCATCTCAGCTGTGGAGAAACTTTCTGAAAAGGTTCACCAACTTGAAGAGAGATTATTCTCCTCCGCACCTGTACAAAGCAGTGTCTCAGCTATCAGGGGTAGGCGTTCATCCACACAAGGAAGACGATATGGTGGGTACTCACCCCGTGCCACCCTGTGGTTTTACTTACGAGACCATGGAGAGGACATGAGAAAATGGGATGGAAAATCTACCGCGACCCTAGAGGCACGGGTACGTGAGTTGCAAAAGAAAACAATCAGGAAAAAGGGATTCTCTGAAAAGTTTGCTGCTCCAACTTCCAGCAGACAGTCCTTCAAACACAGAAACGAAGAAGATTCTGACCAGGATTAGGGGGGCCCTGCCTCCAGCCAGGGGGAGGAAAGGGACAATCGAGTTTATTGGACTGTGTGGATTTGATGGCCTGGCACGTCAGACGCACAGAAGTATAAGGCTTTAGTAGACACCGGTGCACAATGTACTATAATGCCATCGAGCTATAAAGGACCAGAGCCCATCTGTATTTGTGGAGTGACAGGGGGATCTCAGCAGTTGACTGTATTGGAGGCTGAAGTGAGTCTGACTGGGAATGAGTGGGAAAAGCACCGCATTGTGACTGGCCCAGATGCTCCATGTATCCTTGGCATAGACTATCTTAGAAGAGGATATTTCAAGGACCCAAAAGGGTTCCGGTGGGCTTTTGGTATAGCTGCCGTAGAGACAGAGGGCATTAAACACTTATCTACCTTGCCTGGTCTCTCAGAGGACCCCTCTGTTGTGGGGTTGCTGAGGGTCGAAGTGCCAATGGCAAGTGCCAATTACTACCACAACTGTGCACCGGCAGCAATATCGCACCAACCGAGACTCCCTGATTCCCATCCATAAGCTAATTCGTCAATTGGAGAGCCAAAGAGTGATCAGCAAGACTCATTCACCTTTCAATAGTCCCATATGGCCAGTGCGAAAGTCTAATGGTGAGTGGAGACTAACAGTGGACTATCGTGGCCTGAACGAAGTGACGCCACCACTGAGTGCTGCAGTGCCGGACATGCTGGAACTTCAGTACGAACTTGAATCGAAGGCAGCCAAGTGGTACGCCACAATTGATATCACTAATGCATTTTTCTCCATCCCTCTAGCAGCAGAGTGCAGGCCACAATTTACCTTCACTTGGAGGGGAGTCCAATATACTTGGAATCGGCTGCCCCAGGGGTGGAAACACAGCCCTACCATTTGCCATGGACTGATCCAGTCTGCGCTGGAGCAGGGGGAAGCTCCTGAACACCTGCAGTACATCGATGACATTATTGTGTGGGGTGACACAGCAGAGGAAGTTTTCGAGAAAGGGAAGAAAATAGTCCAAATCCTTCTGAAAGACGGTTTTGCCATAAACCAAAATAAAGTTAAAGGACCTGCACGAGAGATCCAGTTTTTAGGAATAAAATGGCAAGATGGACGTCGTCAAATCCCAATGGATGTGATCAACAAAATAACAGCTATGTCTCCACCAACTAGCAAAAAAGAAACACGGACTTTCCTAGGTGTTGTGGGGTTTTGGAGAATGCACATCCCAAATTACAGTCTGATTGTAAACCCGCTCTACCAAGTAACCCGTAAGAAGAATGAGTTTGAATGGGGCCCTGAACAACGACAAGCCTTTGAACAAATCAAGCAGGAAATAGTCCATGCAGTAGCCCTTGGGCCAGTTCGAACAGGACCAGATGTAAAGAATGTGCTCTACACCGCAGCCGGGGAGAACGGCCCCACCTGGAGCCTCTGGCAGAAAGAACCTGGGGAAACTCGAGGTCGGCCCCTGGGGTTTTGGAGTCGGGGATACAGAGGACTGAGGCTCGCTATACTCCAACTGAAAAGGAGATATTGGCAGCATATGAAGGAGTTCGATCTGCTTCGGAGGTGGTCGGTACTGAAGCGCAGCTCCTCCTAGCACCCCGATTGCTGGTACTAGGCTGGATGTTCAAGGGAAGGGTCTCTTCTACGCATCATGCAACTGATGCTACCTGGAGCAAGTGGGTTGCACTGATTACTCAGCGGGCTCGAATAGGAAACCCCAGTCGCCCAGGAATATTGGAAGTGATTATGGACTTGCCAGAAGGCAAATACTTTGGGATATCATCAGAGGAGGAGGTGGTCCGTGCTGAAGAAGCCCCACTGTACAACCAGTTACCAGAAAATGAGAAGAAATATGCTCTGTTCACTGATGGGTCCTGTCGTATTGCGGGGAAGCATCGGAGATGGAAGGCTGCTGTATGGAGTCCTACACCACGAGTTGCAGAAGCTGCTGAGGGAGAAGGTGAATCGAGTCAGTTTGCAGAAATGAAGGCCACTCAGCTGGCTTTAGACATTGCTGAACGAGAAAAGTGGCCAGTTCTCTCTCTCTCTACGGATTCATGGATGGTAGCAAATGCCATGTGGGGATGGTTACAGCAATGGAAGCAGAACAACTGGCAGCGCAGGGGCAAACCCATCTGGGCTGCTGCATTGTGGCAAGATATTGCTGCTCGAGTAGAGAACCTCGATGTAAAGGTACACCATGTAGATGCTCATGTGCCCAAGAATCGGGCTACTGAAGAACATCAAAACAACCAGCAGGTGGATCAGGCTGCTAAGATTGAAGTAGCTCAGGTGGACCTGGATTGGCAGCATAAAGGTGAATTATTTATAGCTCGATGGGCCCATGACACCTCAGGCCATCAAGGTAGAGATGCAACATACAGATGGAATCGTGATCGAGGGGTGGACCTGACCATGGACGCTATAGCACAGGTTATTCATGACTGTGAAACATGTGCTGCAATCAAGCAAGCCAAACGGTCAAAGCCTCTTTGGTATGGAGGACGATGGCTGAAATATAAATATGGAGAGGCCTGGCAGATTGATTACATCACACTCCCTCAAACTCGCAATGGCAAGCGCCACGTACTTACAATGGTGGAAGCAACCACCGGATGGCTGGAAACATATCCTGTGCCTCATGCCACCGCCCGGAACACTATCCTGGGCCTTGAAAAGCAAGTCCTATGGCGACATGGTACCCCAGAAAGAATAGAGTCAGACAATGGGACTCATTTCCGAAACAACCTTATAGACACTTGCGCCAAAGAACATGGTATTGAGTGGGTGTATCACATCCCCTATCATGCACCAGCCTCCGGGAAAGTTGAACGATACAATGGACTGTTAAAGACTACATTGAAAGCAATGGGCGCTGGGACATTCAAAAATTGGGATACGCATTTGGCGAAGGCCACCTGGTTAGTCAATACTAGGGGATCTGCCAACCGAGCTAGACCTGCCCAATCAAACCTGTTACATACTGTAGAAGGGGATAAAGTTCCTGTAGTGCATGTAAGAAATATGCTGGGTAAAACAGTCTGGGCTACTTCTGCCTCAGGAAAAGGCAAACCCATTCGTGGAATTGTTTTCGCTCAGCGACCTGGATACACTTGGTGGGTGATGCAAAAGAACGGAGAGGTCCGGTGTGTACCTCAAGGAGATTTAATACTGGGTGAGAATAGCCCATGAACTGAATTGTACCATGTTAATTACTATATAATACTGTATGTTATCACTACCATGACTACTATAGGTGACTAATTAGAATGTATGGAAAAGAGTGTAACCTGAGCATGACATAAATGGTATGGAATAAGGGGTGGATAGATGTCCTGGTTTCAGTTAGAACAGAATTAATTTTCTTCCTGGTAGCTGGTGGAATGCTGTGTTTTGGTTTAGGATGAGAAGAGTGCTGATAACACCCCGATGTTTTAATTGTTGCAGAGCAGTGCTTATGCCAAGCCAAGGACACCTCAGCCTTTTGCTCTGTCCTGCCAACAGGCAGGCTGGGGGTGCAGTAAGAGCTGGGAGGGGACAGACCCAGGACAGGTGACCCAAACTAGCCAAAGGGGTATTCCATCCCATCTGACGTCATGCTAAACAATATATAGGGGTGGCTAGCCGGGGGGAGGGGGACGGACTGCTCGGGGTTAGGCTGGGCATCGGTCAGCGGGTGGTGAGCAATTGCATTGTGCATCACTTGTTTGTACATATTATTATAATTTTCCCATTATCACCATTGTATTATTATTATTATTATTGTTATTATTATTTTGTTATTATTATTTTCCTGTCTTATTAAACTGTCTTTATCTCAACTCACGGGCTTCATTTTCCATTTCTCTCCCCCATCCCAGAGAGGGAGGGGGGAGGGTGAGCGAACGGCTGCGTGGTGTTTAGCTGCCGGCCGGGTTAAACCACGACAGTAGGCAACACTCATTGCTTAATATGTGCTACATTTGCGATGTGCCTGTGCTGTGCTTAGGCCTCCAGATAACAGGAGCCCCTGGGACCCCAAGAACCAGATCGAACCAACCATATGGTTTGGACTGTGAAAAAGGGCTCAGAGATAAGGAGGACTGTTCTTAAAAGAGGATGTAAAACATGCAAGGCCTTGAGATAACAGGGGCCCCTCAGACCCAGAGAACCGGACCAAAGCAACCTTATGGCCCAGATTGTGACCAGGGGCTCAGAGAGCATGCGCAAGGAGACAATGTGAAAAGTTCAACCCTGATGAAGACATCTTACTTCATCCTCACGACCCTCAGCGCCCACCACCAGAAGGCACCGCGCAAGCGCAGAGGGGAGGAGTTTATGGAAATGACTTCTTCGAACTAATTTTTATTAAATTTAGTTCCAAGGAGTCATTTCCATAAACTCCATAAGTTTCCATAAACAGGAGGTCTTTGTCTGCTTCCGCGGTGAGCGGCTGAGAGTGGAGGCTCCTCCGAGGAAAATACTCCGGATGCACCTAGGAGCGTCCACTCCGCAGTCAATCCCACAGCCGAGCAGAGCGTCTCCTGGCTCTTCCAGGAGATGACTCTTCCTCATCACTGATGGTTGATGACTCTTCCTCATCACTGATGACTCTTCCTCATCACTGATGGTTGACATCTTGTCTTTGCGCAGACTCAGTTGCTCCTTGGCTCTTGTCCATCCGCAGGACCAGCTTCAGTATCGACCACCTCCGAAGCAGATCGAACTCCTTCATATTGTTATAAATGACTGAGTCCCAAATAGGGTTACAATCAAAGTTTACAATTTATTAAATGAATAGAGGTAAGCAAACAGCGCTGGGTGCGCCGGGAGTCTCTGCTCCACCAAGACGCACATCTTACCCCTGCCAGGGTCCCCTTTTATTGTCTAGTGGTCCCGGGTTGAGTGGCACATCCTGGTTTCTTCTGCGGTTGCGCAACCAGTTGCTAGGGGGTCGTCACGGGCTCTCTGGTGGTCACGGGGATGAAGGTCATAGTCTTCCTCTGCGTTGCGGATTGATCGTCCTTTCCTTATTTGGGCATTTCAGTTACTGCAATTGTTATCTTGCAGCAGGTAGTTATCACAATTGTCTGCTCAACAGGATGTGTTGGTTGGGTTGGAGATAATCAAGTTACAGGAGGTGTTACTGTTACAATATGTGGATGATCTTTTATTGTCAGGACAGGAGAAAACATCTGTGAAGGAAGCCACTAACAAGCTATTCAGCTTTCTGGGAAAACAGGGATTGAAAATATTGGAAATTAAAATTAAATTTGTAGAAAGAGTAGTCAAGTATTTAGGGCATCTAGTGTCTGAGGGGGAATGAAGAATAAATCCAGAGGGGATTCAGGGAATTGTTGAGCTACCCCTACCCAAAACTAAAAAGAACTAAAAAGTTTTAAGAGAAAGAGGTTTCTAAGGAATTAGGAGTCACAAACTCCAAAGGAAAATAGATACTCCCTGAAGGGAGAGAAATGCTAAAGAAAGTGCTAACGAGGCAAATATTAACTGTTTTGCATCAAGAGGGTCATTGGGGAATTCAAGCAGTGTGTGACGCTGTGCTATGGAAATATGTATGTGTAGGAATATATATATATGCTCTGGCTGAACGAGTACGCAGGAGTTGTGTAGTATGTCAAAAGGTAAATAGGAAAATTATCCACAGTCAGCCCAAAGGGGGCGAGAACCAGGAATTCAACGCTTCCAAAATGTACAGGTAGATTTTACAGAACTCCTTAGAGTAGGTAGATTTAAATGCTTATTAGTCTCAGTAGATCATTTGTCAGGGTGGGTGGAAGCTTTCCCTTCAGTATCTGCTGCTGCGAACATGGTAACTAAAATAATTCTAGAACAAATAACTACCAGGTATGGAATTGTTGAAAATACCGACTCTGATCGAGGAAATCACTTTATGTCAGAAATATTGCAAGGGCTAATGTGGACTCTAGGAATCAAGTGGAAACTTCACACTCCTTGGCATCCTTCCTCTTCTGCAAGGGTGGAGAGGACCAGACAGTAAGGAAGCAATTGACTAAGTTCTGGAAACTCGGCTTCCCCAAACAAAGCGCTTACCTTTGGCACTTCTCTGAATTCAAACTGCACCAAGAAACGATGTGGGAGTTTCACCATGTGAAATATTATTTGGATTGCTGTACAAAGGGAATGAATTACCTCAATTTGAGACAAAAGATGCTTTTCTTAAGAACTATATACTCAGGCTGTCGTCCTCTTTGTCATCTCTCAGGACCCGTGGACTGTTAGCTCAAACCCACCCTCGGTAGCCCTGATCCATCCATTCCGAGAAGGAGATTGGGTTCTGATGTGAACATTGAGAGAATCGAAACTGCAACCTGAGTGGGACGGACTGTTCCAAGTGCTCCTGACTACTGAGACGACAGTAAGAACGGCTGAGAAAGGGTGGACTCATACCTGGTGATATTGTATAGACTCACTTTAGGATAGAATAAATCTTGTGGTTAAAAATTAATGAGAACAAAATATACGACATCTTGTTACCTGTCGACCTTTTGTTATGTTGAAGCTTCTTGTTAATTAAAGCATCCCGTTATCTGTCGACCCTCAGTCAGGCTGAGACTTGAGATAACTTGAGTCAACCTTCTGTTACGTCTTGTTAACTGAGACATCCCGTTATCTGCCGACCCTCAGTTAGGCCAAAAGCCAACTCAGCTTGGAAAACAACTGATTCATCCTACCTGGCATTTTTTAAGCAAAAGGTGAAAAGTGCATCACAAGGAAGACCTACGGTCTTCCTCCCAAAGACCACTGCCCACATCCCGAAGACCCCGGCCCACAATTCTTGGAAGGCTTTGGGCAAGCGCAAGGACTGATAAGCTAATTAGCATACGAAGCGAGACTAGGCGTGTTTAGGTAATGAATATGTATAGGTGTTAATAGAATATTCATTGTTTTGCTGTATAAATATGAGATAGTTTGTTACTTCAAACATGCACAATAGGTGGAGAGATCCCCCGTGCGTCTAGCACTGCAATAAAGAATATACCACTTAAAGAAATTTCAGCTTCGATCTTTGAATCAATCTGGCGACCCAGGTGGGACAACCTCTCTGCCGGACTGCAGGACCCGCTGGGGACAGGACTCCCTAGGATACCCCTGGGATTTCCTGGAGGGACTCCTCGACTCACCGGATCACTGTGGAGGCAGACAAGGACCCCATCATTGTAAGTGAGTATATTCTTTATTCTGGTTTGTTTGTCTGGTAGACCGGTCATTTGGAACTGTCTGTAGGTCGGAAGGTGATCTTCTGCAAGGCAGTATTTGGTATATACTTTGTGGTTAGCACCATAAGTATATGTTTGGGGACCTTAAGGGAAGAGCTCGCTTTAAGGTTCATCTGGAATTGTGTTGCCTCTTTCGGTTTTCTGACTCATGGAATGTGGTATTTAACTCTGGTTATTGTTACTGTGATTTTGGCTATATTCTTGGTGATAATAGTAGGGTTTTTTAAGGAGGGAAGGAAAGTGGGATGAAGTCTCATATGCAGATATGTTTTTTACTCTGAGAAACCACACAGAATGGCAGAAGGAGTGTGGCATTTATCTGGCCCCACAAGACCCTTTTAATCTTATCAATAGAAAAGGATATGAGGAGGGATGGAGCGGTGAAGATAAGGAGGTTTTGTTCGGCATGTAGCATTGGGCAGAGATGTTTAAAATTAAAGGAGCCAGAAGAAAGGATGGAAGATTATGTTTCACCACCTATAAATGGTGATGTAGGTACTTGAATAGAAGTTGAAGGAGTTGAAAATGACATAAACTCTAAGGGGTTTACTCCGATAACTGCTCATACACAGAGTAAAATAGGACCAATAATCCAAGCCCCTCTGTGGCAGGCTATGGGAGCTAATGGACCTGCTAGAATTAAAGTACCCTTCACAACTAATGAACTAGACTCTTGGAAAGAGGTGGCGAAAGGGTATCAAGATGATCCAGAGGCGGTGGCTAAAAGATTTGAATTGATTGTGAAAAACTTAAACCCGGATTGGAAGGATATAGAGATAATGTTGGCTGCATTATCAGAAACTGAGAAACAGTTAATAGTTAAAGCTGCTAGAACGCAGGTACAAATCCAGGTAGCCTCGGGAGCCCTGCCTGGCACAGTGGAAGTACATGTGCCTAGGGCGGACCCTAATTGGGATTATAATGATGAGAATGATTATAGGATGCTAAAATGATATCAAGAATGGATTAGGATTGCTTTAGAAAATGCGATACCAAAGTCTGTGAATTGGTCAAGACTATATACAATAAAACAGGGGACCTCAGAAACCCCGTCCGAATTTCTTGAAAGGCTGAGGGCGGCAATGCAGAAGTTTACCACTATAGACCCTTCCTCAGAGGGGGGTAGATTCAGTTAGTATCTCTATTTTTGGGTCAATTGGCAGAAGATATTAGACAAAAGCTTCAGAAAATGAAAGAACCAGACGTAAGGGATTTAGAAAGATTAGTAGAAGAAGCCTGGAGGGTGTTTAGAAATCGCGAGGGCAATGAAAGACAAAAGTTAGGTGAGACGATTGCAGCCCTACGAAAGCAGGAAGAACCTTTTTGAGGCAGGGGAAGGGGGGGAAGGATGATGCAACCCCCCTTGCGGGCTGAACAGTGTGCCTATTGTAAAGAGGTAGGACATTGGAAAAAGGAATGCCCGAAGCGGCAAGAGGGAAACAAGCTAGTAATGGTTATGAACCAATGAGGGAGACCGGGGGACTCTACCCTAGCAGATCCACTGGTTAAAATTAAGCTAGGGAAATTGGAACAGGAGATGGAATTTTCAATAGACACAGGAGCTTCTTATTCAGTGCTGAACCAGGAACTAATACCAGAAGATAAAGACTTTGTGACTGTGATGGGAGCCACTGGCCAACAAGAAAAAGCCTTTTTCTTAAAACCATTGAAATATAAATTGGGAAAACAAATGGGGATACATAGATTTTTATACCTACCTGGATCTCCAAAATCTCTATTAGGTCGAGATTTGTTAGAACAATTAGAAGCAGAAATTATCTTTGAAAAAGGGAAAATGGAATTAAGGATAGGAGAAGAACAACTAATAAATGTGTTAAGCCTGGCACTAATATAAACAGACCCTAAAAATGAAATACCCTTAGAGATCATAAATCGAGTATATCCAGGAGTTTGGGCCACTGAAGTTCCTGGAAGAGCTAAAAATGTGACCCCAATAATTATTAAATTAAAGCCAGGAGAGAAACCCGTTAAGGTTAAGCAATATCCTTTGAGGATAGAAGATAGGAAAGGAATTAAAGAGATAATTGATAAATTTATACAGTATGGATTATTGATTGAATGCGAATCAGAATACAAAACACCCATATTGCCAATTAAAAAGGCAGATGGAAAAAGCTATAGGCTAGTTCAGGATCTGAGGGCCATAAATAAGATCACCGAGGATATACATCCAGTAGTGGCAAACCCTTATACTTTGCTGACTAAATTAAAGAATAGTCAAGTCTGGTTTACCGTACTGGATTTAAAAGACGCCTTCTTCTGCCTATCCTTAGCCACTGAAAGCCAAAACCTATTTGCCTTTGAATGGGAAAAACCCCGACTCAGGCAGAAAGACACAGCTTACATGGACAGTGCTACCTCAAGGATTCAAGAATAGCCCCACCATTTTTGGAAACCAATTAGCAAAGGAACTTAAAACTTGGATACCTCCAGACACTGAAGGGGCTTTGTTACAATACGTAGATGATCTCTTAATAGCTACCAAGACTAAAGAGAGTTGTATTCAATGGACTATAAGTCTCCTTAATTTTCTGGGTTTAAATGGATATCGAGTCTCTCAACAGAAAGTCCAGCTGGTTCAACAACACGTGACCTACTTGGGATTTGAAATTTCGGGAGGTCAGCGAGAACTAGGAACTGAACGTAAGGAAGTCATTTGCCGGTCTCCAGAACCCCAAACGGTAAAGGAGCTACGAACCTTTTTAGGAATGACAGGTTGGTGTCGCCTTTGGATTTATAATTATGGACTAATGGTAAAGCCTCTATATGAATTGATAAAGAGTAACCAGTCAAAGTTAGTCTGGACTGGAGAAGCACGAAACGCCTTTAAACAACTTAAACGAGAATTGATGCAAGCTCCGGCTTTGGGATTACCGGATCTCTCGAAACCCTTTTGGTTGTTTTCTCATGAGAGACAAGGGATAGCTTTGGGAGTACTAGCACAAAGATTGGGTCCCTATAAACGAGCAGTAGCTTACTTCTCTAAACAATTAGATGAAGTAAGTAAAGGATGGCCCGGATGCCTTCGAGCTGTTGCAGCTGTTGTTATCAATATACAAGAAGCTCGGAAGTTTACAATGGGACAGAAAATGACAGTGTTAGTCTCCCATACGGTCTCAACAGTTTTGGAACAAAAAGGAAACCATTGGCTTTCACCACAGAGATTTTTAAAATATCAAGCAATATTAGTGGAACAAGATGATGTGGAAATTGTGGTCACTAACGTCGTAAATCCAGCTTCTTTCCTTAGCGGAACTCTGGATGAACCAGTGGATGAAACAGTGGAGGCTGTGTATTCTAGTTGACCCTATCTTAAGGAAGAACCTTTAGAAGATGCTGATGAATCTTGGTATACTGATGGGAGCAGCTTTGTAAAACAAGGACAACGTAAGGCAGGATACGCTGTTACAACTGCTCAACAGATAATCGAGGCCAAACCATTACCCCCTGGGGCGTCCGCCCAGAAAGCAGAGATAATTGCTCTTACGCGAGCACTGGAACTAGCAGCAGGAAGGAAAATAAATATTTGGACAGATTCTAAATATGCATTCCTTTTCGAGGCAGGGGAAGGGGGGGGGAAGGATGATGCGACTCCCCTTGCAGGCTGAACAGTGTGCCTATTGTAAAGAGGTAGGACATTGGAAAAGGGAATGCCCGAAGCGGCAAGATGGAAACAAGCTAGTAATGGCTACGAACCAATGAAGGAGACCGGGGGACTCTACCCTAGCAGATCCACTGGTTTAAATTAAGCTAGGGAAATTGGGTCGGGAAGTACAATTTTTAGTAGATACAGGAGCTACATATTCAGTGTTAAATCAGAAGTTGATGCCAGAAGATAAAGATTTTGTGACAGTGGTGGGGGCAACGGGTAGACACGAAAAGGCTTTCTTTTTAAAACCATTAGAATATGAATTGGGGAAGCAAATGGGAATACATAGGTTTTTGTATTTGACAGGATCCCCTAAATCTTTATTGTGACGGGATTTGTTAGAGAAATTAGAAGCCAAAATTGTTTTTGAAAAGGGAAGGGTGGAGTTAAGAGTAAAAGAAGATCAACTTATAAGTGCACTAAGTTTGGTATTGATGCAAACCGATTCTTTTAACGAGACCCTTCCGGAAATCAAAGTTCAGGTTTATCCAGGGGTATGGGAATCTGATGTCCCTGGGAAAGCGAAGAATGCTGCACCAATAGTGGTAAAATTAAAATCGGGAGAAAAGGCAGTAAAGGTTAAGCAGTACCCCCTTAGAATAGAAGATAGAAGAGGAATAAAAGATACAATAGAAAAGTTTTTGCAATATGGATTACTGGTCGAGTGTTAATCGGAATATAATACTCCCATCTTACCAATTAAGAAACCGGATGGGAAGAGTTATAGGTTAGTACAGGACATAAGAACAATAAACAGGATCACTAAAGACATACACCCCGTGGTAGCAAACCCTTATATGCTATTGACCAAGTTAAGGGACAAGTTGGTCTGGTTTGCCGTGCTGGATTTAAAGGATGCCTTCTTTTGTTTAACCTTGGCCCCAGAAAGTCAAAACCTCTTTGCCTTTGAATGGGAAAATCCTGACTCAGGACGAAAAGTTCAGTTGACATGGACAGTGCTTCCCCAGGGGTTTAAGAATAGCCCCACGATTTTTGGCAATCAACTTGCAAAAGAGCTTGAATCTTGGGAAGCCCCCAATTCTGCAGGGGTCCTGCTGCAATATGTTGATGATCTCCTGATTGCTACCGAAGACAGGGAAAGCTGTGTACAGTGGACGGTAAGCCTCCTCAATTTACTAGGAATAAATGGATACCGGGTCTCACAACAGAAGGCACAATTGGTTCAAACCCGCGTGACATACCTAGGATTTGAGATCTCAGGAGGACAATATGAATTGGGGACAGAACACAAAGAAGCAATCTGTCGTACCCTAGAACCACAGACTGTTAGAGAATTACGAACTTTCCTAGGAATGACAGGTTGGTGCAGATTATGGATCAATAATTATGGATTAATTGTAAGGCCTTTGTATGATTTAATTAAAGATAATTGCATAAGACTAATATGGACAGGAGAAGCCCGAGCAGCTTTTAAGAAGCTTAATATGGAGTTGATGCGAGCCCCAGCCCTTGGCTTACCAGATTTATCTAAACCCTTTTGGTTATACTCCTATGAAAGGCAAGGTATGGCCTTAGGGGTACTAGCACAAAAGTTGGGTCCTTACAAAAGGGCAGTGTGTCGATCTGCTCGAGGGTAGGAAGGCTCTGCAGGAGGATCTGGATAGGCTGAGGCCAACTGTATGAAGTTCAACAAGGCCAAGTGCCGGGTCCTGCACCTGGGGCGCAATAACCCCAAGCAGAGCTACAGGCTGGGAGATGAGTGGTTGGAAAGCTGCCTGGCAGAGAAGGACCTAGGAATATTGGTTGATAGTTGGCTGAATATGAGCCAGCAGTGTGCTCAGGTGGCCAAGAAGGCCAATGGCATCCTGGCTTGTATAAGCAGCAGTGTGGCCAGCAGGGCTAGGGAAGTGATTGTCCCCCTGTACTCGGCTCTGGTGAGGCCGCACCTCGAGTACTGTGTTCAGTTTTGGGCCCCTCGCTACAAGAAGGACATTGAGGTGCTCGAGCGAGTCCAGAGAAGGGCGACGAAGCTGGTGAGGGGCCTGGAGAACAAGTCCTACGAGGAGCAGCTGAGGGAGCTGGGCTTGTCCAGCCTGGAGAAAAGGAGGCTCAGGGGCGACCTTATTGCTCTCTACAGATACCTTAAAGGAGGCTGTAGTGAGGTGGGGGTTGGCCTGTTCTCCCACGTGCCTGGTGACAGGACGAGGGGGAATGGGCTTAAGTTGCGCCAGGGGAGTTTTAGGTTGGATGTTAGGAAGAACTTCTTTACTGAAAGGGTTGTTAGGCATTGGAACAGGCTGCCCAGGGAAGTGGTGGAGTCACCATCCCTGGAGGTCTTTAAAAGACGTTTAGATGTAGAGCTTAGGGATATGGTTTAGTGGATAACTTGTTAGTGTTAGGTTAGAGGTTGGACTCGATGATCTTGAGGTCTCTTCCAACCTAGAAATTCTGTGATTCTGTGATCTACTTAGCATTTCTCCTTATTATGACTACACAGCTACCTTGGAATACAGAAAATTAGTTCTCTACTGCAAAAACACAACTTAGTTTCTCACAATTCCCCCCTCTTCTTTTCTTACTCCTATTGTTGTTTTTGCACCTCTTCACATACTGCACTCTTGAGTTTTTCCAACATTAAGGTGCAATATTCTTCTTCGGATGTCACAAGGGATGATAGATATACAATGCTATTATTATTACAATACCAACAAATAGTTGTTTGAGACAATTCTATTCAGGTAACCACAAAGTTAGTTTCTCCCAGATGATTCTAAATCCCCAGGAATTGTCATTTTGAGTTACTCTATGTAAGATCTTGTTGTGTGTTGTGTTTTTTGTTTCCCCAAATATTTTTGAGATCAGTCAAATTCGTCCTATTTGATCTACATATATACAGCAACTAGTATTAATTACAGTGCACGCTCCTCCTTATGAGGTTATTAATACATTTAATACTGTTTGATTCTAGAGTACTATTTTTGCAAACTTATCAAACTTACTTTCTAGTTCTTCAGTTATAGCTGAGATATTTACAATAGCGTTTTCTAATTCGCTCACCCCTAACCAAGGTAAAAACCACCTTGCAAAACTGTGAAATGCTAGAGAATTTTACTAGAGGATTATCTGGAGTCCACTTAATTCTGCGTGTGGTCTCAAGGGGCTTTGGCTTTGTGGGTCTTCAATAACAGTTACATTTGGAATTATTGCCCCCAGGGTGCAAGCTCCCTTCCATCCTAGGGGCAGCATCTTCCTGGCTTTATTGCCACATAGCCAGTACCACCCCTTGTCATTCGGGACAGGCCATCCGGTTACAGGATTCTCATGTTGTATCTGGTGTGCATTATGTATATTAGCATTCCTGTGGCTACCATATTCAGTACAGTATGGATGATTCCCTACTTCATGGATATTTCCACACCCAGGGTCAGTGCTATTGCCCCCTGAGTTTTCTATCAACGTTGTTTAAAAAGCACCTTTGATAACACAGTATATTTTAGCCAGGATTATGTGTAGGGAGCTCAACTTCAAAAATCTATTCCTTCCCGGGACTGAGTATGATCTGTCACTTTTAGAAATCTAGAGAATCCACACACAGTTGCTGCTGGAAATAGCAATCAGGGACAAGGCCTTTTCAGTTTTTCAGTCTTTCTAGGCATCTGGGTACAAATCCAACAATTATTTCGAGACAGACCTTGAGAGATGTTCTGTATTAATTGGAAATGCTGTTTTTTCCCTCCATCCTATTGCTAATCCATTGAGAATAGGTATTACTAAGATAAACTTAAAATACACCATTTCTATGTATATATTACACCCCTATAATAATTAAGAAAAACAATGAAAATCACAAATTAATAAGGATTCTTCTGGTGGGGGTTAACCCCCCCCCCTTTCTCCCACTTCCAGGGAGTGTTCCCTGGAAAGACTCCAATTCTGTGTAATTCAATTCCTTTTACTCATTAATTCATTAAGAGTCCTTTGAAGGAGAAGTTAAAGGTCTACAACAGATAAATTTAACAGTTTTAACCTTAAAAGTCCTTGTTAATGCAGTCTCTCAGGTATCAGGGTTAACTAATGCTTTTACCTATCTCATATTTTAACTATCTCATATTTATACAGCAAAACAATGAATATTCTATTAACACCTATACATATTCATTACCTAAACACGCCTAGTCTCGCTTCGTATGCTAATTAGCTTATCAGTCCTTGCGCTTGCCCAAAGCCTTCCAAGAATTGTGGGCCGGGGTCTTCGGGATGTGGGCAGTGGTCTTTGGGAGGAAGACCGTAGGTCTTCCTTGTGATGCACTTTTCACCTTTTGCTTAAAAAATGCCAGGTAGGATGAATCAGTTGTTTTCCAAGCTGAGTTGGCTTTTGGCCTAACTGAGGGTCGGCAGATAACGGGATGTCTCAGTTAACAAGACGTAACAGAAGGTTGACTCAAGTTATCTCAAGTCTCAGCCTGACTGAGGGTCGACAGATAACGGGATGCTTTAATTAACAAGAAGCTTCAACATAACAAAAGGTCGACAGGTAACAAGATGTCGTATATTTTGTTCTCATTAATTTTTAACCACAAGATTTATTCTATCCTAAAGTGAGTCTATACAATATCACCAGGTATGAGTCCACCCTTTCTCAGCCGTTCTTACTGTCGTCTCAGTAGTCAGGAGCACTTGGAACAGTCCGTCCCACTCAGGTTGCAGTTTCGATTCTCTCAATGTTCACATCAGAACCCAATCTCCTTCTCGGAATGGATGGATCAGGGCTACCGAGGGTGGGTTTGAGCTAACAGTCCACGGGTCCTGAGAGATGACAAAGAGGACGACAGCCTGAGTATATAGTTCTTAAGAAAAGCATCTTTTGTCTCAAATTGAGGTAATTCATTCCCTTTGTACAGCAATCCAAATAATATTTCACATGGTGAAACTCCCACATCGTTTCTTGGTGCAGTTTGAATTCAGAGAAGTGCCAAAGGTAAGCGCTTTGTTTGGGGAAGCCGAGTTTCCAGAACTTAGTCAATTGCTTCCTTACTGTCTGGTCCTCTCCACCCTTGCAGAAGAGGAAGGATGCCAAGGAGTGTGAAGTTTCCACTTGATTCCTAGAGTCCACATTAGCCCTTGCAATATTTCTGACATAAAGTGATTTCCTCGATCAGAGTCGGTATTTTCAACAATTCCATACCTGGTAGTTATTTGTTCTAGAATTATTTTAGTTACCATGTTCGCAGCAGCAGATACTGAAGGGAAAGCTTCCACCCACCCTGACAAATGATCTACTGAGACTAATAAGCATTTAAATCTACCTACTCTAAGGAGTTCTGTAAAATCTACCTGTACATTTTGGAAGCGTTGAATTCCTGGTTCTCGCCCCCTTTGGGCTGACTGTGGATAATTTTCCTATTTACCTTTTGACATACTACACAACTCCTGCGTACTCGTTCAGCCAGAGCATATATATATATTCCTACACATACATATTTCCATAGCACAGCGTCACACACTGCTTGAATTCCCCAATGACCCTCTTGATGCAAAACAGTTAATATTTGCCTCGTTAGCACTTTCTTTAGCATTTCTCTCCCTTCAGGGAGTATCTATTTTCCTTTGGAGTTTGTGACTCCTAATTCCTTAAAAACCTCTTTCTCTTAAAACTTTTTAGTTCTTTTTAGTTTTGGGTAGGGGTAGCTCAACAATTCCCTGAATCCCCTCTGGATTTATTCTTCATTCCCCCTCAGACACTAGATGCCCTAAATACTTGACTACTCTTTCTACAAATTTAATTTTAATTTCCAATATTTTCAATCCCTGTTTTCCCAGAAAGCTGAATAGCTTGTTAGTGGCTTCCTTCACAGATGTTTTCTCCTGTCCTGACAATAAAAGATCATCCACATATTGTAACAGTAACACCTCCTGTAACTTGATTATCTCCAACCCAACCAACACATCCTGTTGAGCAGACAATTGTGATAACTACCTGCTGCAAGATAACAATTGCAGTAACTGAAATGCCCAAATAAGGAAAGGACGATCAATCCGCAACGCAGAGGAAGACTATGACCTTCATCCCCGTGACCACCAGAGAGCCCGTGACGACCCCCTAGCAACTGGTTGCGCAACCGCAGAAGAAACCAGGATGTGCCACTCAACCCGGGACCACTAGACAATAAAAGGGGACCCTGGCAGGGGTAAGATGTGCGTCTTGGTGGAGCAGAGACTCCCGGCGCACCCAGCGCTGTTTGCTTACCTCTATTCATTTAATAAATTGTAAACTTTGATTGTAACCCTATTTGGGACTCAGTCATTTATAACAATATGAAGGAGTTCGATCTGCTTCGGAGGTGGTCGATACTGAAGCTGGTCCTGCGGATGGACAAGAGCCAAGGAGCAACTGAGTCTGCGCAAAGACAAGATGTCAACCATCAGTGATGAGGAAGAGTCATCAGTGATGAGGAAGAGTCATCAACCATCAGTGATGAGGAAGAGTCATCTCCTGGAAGAGCCAGGAGACGCTCTGCTCGGCTGTGGGATTGACTGCGGAGTGGACGCTCCTAGGTGCATCCGGAGTATTTTCCTCGGAGGAGCCTCCACTCTCAGCCGCTCACCGCGGAAGCAGACAAAGACCTCCTGTTTATGGAAACTTATGGAGTTTATGGAAATGACTCCTTGGAACTAAATTTAATAAAAATTAGTTCGAAGAAGTCATTTCCATAAACTCCTCCCCTCTGCGCTTGCGCGGTGCCTTCTGGTGGTGGGCGCTGAGGGTCGTGAGGATGAAGTAAGATGTCTTCATCAGGGTTGAACTTTTCACATTGTCTCCTTGCGCATGCTCTCTGAGCCCCTGGTCACAATCTGGGCCATAAGGTTGCTTTGGTCCGGTTCTCTGGGTCTGAGGGGCCCCTGTTATCTCAAGGCCTTGCATGTTTTACATCCTCTTTTAAGAACAGTCCTCCTTATCTCTGAGCCCTTTTTCACAGTCCAAACCATATGGTTGGTTCGATCTGGTTCTTGGGGTCCCAGGGGCTCCTGTTATCTGGAGGCCTAAGCACAGCACAGGCACATCGCAAATGTAGCACATATTAAGCAATGAGTGTTGCCTACTGTCGTGGTTTAACCCGGCCGGCAGCTAAACACCACGCAGCCGTTCGCTCACCCTCCCCCCTCCCTCTCTGGGACGGGGGAGAGAAATGGAAAATGAAGCCCGTGAGTTGAGATAAAGACAGTTTAATAAGACAGGAAAATAATAATAACAAAATAATAATAACAATAACAATAATAATAATACAATGGTGATAATAGGAAAATAATAATAATATGTACAAACAAGTGATGCACAATGCAATTGCTCACCACCCGCTGACCGATGCCCAGCCTAACCCCGAGCAGTCCGTCCCCCTCCCCTGGCTAGCCACCCCTATATATTGTTTAGCATGACGTCAGATGGGATGGAATACCCCTTTGGCTAGTTTGGGTCACCTGTCCTGGGTCTGTCCCCTCCCAGCTCTTACTGCACCCCCAGCCTGCCTGTTGGCAGGACAGAGCGAAAGGCTGAGGTGTCCTTGGCTTGGTATAAGCACTGCTCTGCAACAATTAAAACATCGGGGTGTTATCAGCACTCTTCTCATCCTAAGCCAAAACACAGCATTCCACCAGCTACTAGGAAGAAAATTAATTCTGTTCTAACTGAAACCAGGACACCTACATATTCATTCTTAATCAATCGCTCTCTAATTTCTGATCCCATGTTTCATGATGGCCTCATCGTTAAGAGTCTGATGTTATCATCAACCATGGGGACTGTCGACCCCCATGGCCACACTCCCACATCTCCCCCTTCTTTATTAACATCAACCATCTTCTTGACATGAATTATTACTTCATATATCACAGTCACAATCTGGGCCATAAGGTGTTTTGATCTGGTTCTCAGGGTCCGAGGGGCTCCTATTATCTGGAGGCCTAAGCGCAGCACAGGCACAGGACATCGCAAATGTAGCATATATTCATTCTTAATCAATCGCTCTCTAACTTCTAATCCCATGTTTCAGTAGGTTGATAGTTGGACTAGACGATTTTGGAGGGCTTTTCCAACCCTAATGACTCCATGATTCACTCAGGCTGCGGAGCGGGCCCCGTTCCCTCCACAGCCACCCGTTTGCCGCTATGGCAACGGTAGGGCGGGGCCGCCATTTTGTGTCCGCCCCATCGGGGCCTCCTTATCCTTCAACGTCCCACTCGAGCGCCACTCCCTCCTTTTGGCGCGTCGCGGCGGTGTCATGGCGTTCACGCTGTACTCGCTGCTGCAGGCCGGGCTGCTCGTCGTCAACGCTGTCGCCGTGCTGCACGAGGAGCGCTTCCTCCGCAACGGTGAGTCGCCGCTACCCTGCCCGCCCTCAGCGCCGCCAGCCCCGGGCCCCGTCCTGTCCCCCTCCCCCCCCCCCCCCCCCGCCACGGTCCCGGGCCCCGTCTCTGAAGATGGCGGCTGGGCTCCTGTCACTGCTTTGTGTCCCCTTTTTCTATTCCCTTCTTGTTGTTTCCTTCCCCTTCTCCCCTGTATGTTTCTGAGCTGTTTTGAGAGAGGGAGTTAGGAGAATCTTATCAAGTAGTGATAGAGCGCTGACCACATTAAATTAGGATGCTACTTAGTGTCTTTGCTAATTATGGTGCATTGTGCAAATTAACTAAAGCAAGAAGCCTTGGGCCCCTTACCAAGGCCAGTCTCCTAATAAGAGTGTGAGCCTATCTTAAGAAACTGGCAGAAACTGGTCCTGCAGATGGACAAGAGCCAAGGAGCAACTGAGTCTGCGCAAAGACAAGATGTCAACCATCAGTGATGAGGAAGAGTCATCAATCTTCATCCCCACGACCCCCGAGGGCCACCACCAGGAGACACTGCGCAAGTGCAGATGGGAGGAGTTTATGGAATTGACTCCTTGGAACTAACTTTAATACGAAGCGGGGACAGGTTATGAATATGTACAGCCGTATTGTGAAACTTCATGCATATGTAACTCTTTACTGCATAGAACCGAGGCAAGTTGCCGCGTCAGGTGTGCACGACTTTGGCGGGACTACCCCCTGTGCTGCCCAGCGCCGAATAAACATACCTACTTTACAGTCTTATTGATTGTGGAGTCTGTTTTCCTCAAGTCAGTTTGGTGAGCCAGCCAGGAGACACTCTGCTCGGCTGTGGGATTGACTGCAGAGTGGACGCCCCTAGGTGCACCCCGAGTATTTTCCTCGGAGGAGCCTCCACTATCAGCCGCACACTGCGGAAGCAGACAAAAACCTCCTGAAGCCACAGACAAAAGGTATGTTTTACAGTAGAGGAAGGGCCTGTAAGTCGTACGCGTGGACAGGGCAGCTGGTAAATCACACAGAGACATCTGGCGTGCAGCACAGTCCCCATATGGGAGGAGGGTACTCTACAGGCTGACCGGTAGAGCGGCCACTAGCGATCTTGGGAGTAGATTGAGCAAATCCGAGGTTACTGCTGCATCCCAGTTTTGGGAGCCAGGACGGACCTGCTAACGGCTATAAGAAGCAGGAGAAGGGTAAGCGGGCCTCTCACAATTGTGACAAGGTTATCTGGATGATATTTGCAGCTGCTGGAGGGATATTAATTGGAGTGGTAATAATTGTATATCTTATTTGGGGATGGCTGGGTATCTCATGTTGAAAGCATTTGTGTAAGCGTATGTGTTTGAGACAAAGTATTGTTGTGAAGTGAATTACTCCACGAGGAACACGGTCAGAGACGATACAAACCAGTTTGGTTATTGTTTTAAGTGATATATTCTTGTGGTATGAACGAGAAGTGCAAGGGGCCTCTCTGTGTGATTGCATGATTGTGCTGTGTGAGTGAGATGCAGCATCGCTGCAAAGCGAATGCAGAGTTCCGATCCGCGATTCCATATTCTCCGTGAGGGGATCGGCCAGAGACGAACAAAACGCATGACAGACCGAAAAGAAGTGGTGTTTTATCCAAGTGTTGGCTGGTGGTGCCCGATATACGGGCCTGGCAGTGCATCTTGTAATCCTATTTTTGTTCTTAAATACATAAATGCATATATTTATTAAATAAATAAATAGGAGGGGGGCTGACTGATTATCAAAGCGGTAGAATGGAGAGTCACTTCTTTAGTGGTTCGGGCTTGAGCTCTGAGAATTTGGTAAGAAGGGGGAGAGCAAATTTATTTAGGCCTCAATACTTTTTTTAACCCCCATATTGACAGATATGCAGAAGTGATTCCTTGTTTTGTGTGGGCTTACTAACAAAGTGCATGAGAAAAATTGTCATTCGGTTTGAAATTCAGTCCTGTTGAAATGAAAGTTTTGTGGAAAAGGTGGTATTGTTTGTCTAGAAGACAGAAGGCTGAGTGCTTCAGGTGTTTTCCTGAAGCCCTGTGGATTTATGATTGGAACAGGGCTCATTAACAATATGAAATAGTAAAGTTTGTATGCGGAAGGAAGAGTTTAATCCCAGAGAACTGGGACATTTGGGAAGAAGATTAGGAAAAGATAGTAAAAACCCGCAGTAAAAAGGTTTGCGTGGAAATTGAAACAAGGGACAGTAACTAATATAAATAAATAAAAGGGAATGAATGGGAAATCAAGGAAATGGGTAATATCCAAAACAAAGACGTTTTAAAGAAAGCCTCCTTGGGTGCATATTGGCACGTTGGAAGGATATTGTTAGAACTGGGGGCACAGAAAGCAAGAGGACTTTCATTAAGTATTGCAATCAATGTTGGCCACTACATAAGCTAAACGGCCACTTTATGGACCAATCGACTATAACACTATCTTGCAAATAATGTTGGTTTTGAGGAGAGAAGGGAAATAGGATGAAATGTTGTCAGCATCTTGGATGGAAAAGGCGTGGAATTAAGTTGGCCCCTGACTGAGCCTTTGGTGTTGGCATGACAAAAGCACAGGCTGGAGAAAGATAAAGGAAGGGTTAAAAGGGTTGTCGAAGGTGTTAAAGGTGTGGCATGTAGTATTTGACAGAGCTGTTTGAAGTTGAATGAGCAGGGAAAGAGGATGTAGGAATGTTAATAGTTCTGCCTCAACCCGAGGCCGAGATCTCAAAATCACGGGTGTGAGCCCTCTGGGGCAGAGGGACCATGATGGGTCCCAGAGAGTTGTCACGGAAACAGAAAAGCAGTTAACTCTTAAAACAACCTTGAGTTCATGTGTGAGCTCAGATTGCCAGTGGGACCGCTCAGGGAACTATTAACGATTGCATTCCCCTGACCGACCCCCCACTGAGACCCTAATCACCCCGGAAATAATGAACGGTTATGTAAATACCAAAATCTGGTTAAATTGGGAATTGAGAATCTGCTCCAACAAGGTCCAAAAGAAACCCCTATGGAATTTTTGGACCAACTTCAAAATGCAATGGAAAACAAAACAAAACAAAAAGAATTTGGACCTAGCTTCAGAATACAAACAGAGGCAATTGGCTAGCCTCTTTCTAGGGCAAATGGCCCCTGATATCAGAAAGAAATTGTCCTAGGCTGCAAAATAAATTTACAACAGTCAGGAATGACGGGGACCTGGGGCATCTACCCTAGCAGGTCCACTAGTTGAAGAAAAACTAGGAAACGAAGAGAGAGGCTGGAATTTTTTGTTGGTTAAGGGAGCTTCTTTCCGTGTTAAGTAGTCTGTAAATGTAAGAGGAACAACTGGCCAACAGGAAAAGGTGTTTTTTTTTTGTTTGTTTTTGTTGTTGTTTTTGTTGTTTTTCTTTTTGCAATGCTTGAAATTTAAATTGGGGAAAAATGATTGGAATTACAAAATGGGAAAAACAGACAAGTTTGGTTCACGGTACTAGATTTACAGGCTGCCTTTTTCTGCCTTCCTGTGGCAACTGAAAGCCAGAAACTCTTTGCCTTTGAATGGGAAAATCCTAATAGAGGATGGGAAACTCAGCTTACTTGGACGGTGTTACCACAGGGGTTCAAGAATAGCCCCACCATATTTGGCACTGTGATCTTGAAGCTTGAAAGACCCCTTTGGGAAAAGGGGACATTGTTGCAACACACAAATGATAGCCACTGAAGAAGAAAAGGAATGTGTATAATGGACTATTAATTTACTAATTTTTTTTTTTTTTTTCGGCACTAATACTGTGAACCCAGCAGCCTCTTTCCTTAGTAACAGAGTTTCCAGATTACCCATTCATGATTGCATCAAGACCACGGACACGGTATACTCCAGCTGACCAGACTTAAAGGATACACCCCTAGAAGATGCGGAGGATTGGTATATAGATGGCAGCAGCTTCATCCGCCAGGAATTTCGCCTCACAGGATATGCGGTAACAAACATCAGCCCAAAAGGTGGAAATCATTGCCTTGATAAGAGCTTTTGAGCTGGCAAACATTTGGACAGATTTGAAATATGCCTTTGGTGTGGTGCATGCACACGGGGCAATTTGGAAGGAGAGAGGACTTTTATCTTCCTCAATTAAACATGCAGAAGAGATATTGCAGTATACCTGCCTACATCAAGGAGGGGATACTGATATTGAAAGGGAAAATAGAATGGCTGATGCAGGAGCCAAAGGGGTAGCAGAACGGGCATCTGAGAGTCAAATTTTGGCATTAGTATCAGGAACAGAAAACCAGGCATTAACAAAAGCTTTCGAAAATGAGTAGAATACTCTAAGATGTAAACGGAAAATCTTACCTACAGGTTTAACATAAATAACTGTCCTGGTTTCAGTTAGGACAGAGTTAATTTTCTGATGGGAGAATTGTGATACCATATTAAATTGAATGGTAATTGGAGAACATAATAAAGCATGCTGGGGAGCTGAAGTAGTGTAAGAGTTTTTAAATAGCAAATGGATAGGGCCTAATTTGTATACCATTGTTAGACAGGTATAAAAGTAATCAAGCTCCAAACAGCGGTAAATTATTTTTTTTTGAACTCCCAAGAAAAGGGGGTATCAGTATTTGTCGGTATTAACTGACACCTTTTCAGGATGGCCAGAAGCATTCCTGACCAGAACAGCCAAGGCTCTGGAGGTAATTACAAGAAATAAAACCTCATTTTGCAGTTTCAGCAACTATATCCTCTGACAGGGGCAAAAGTGGTACAACAAATTAGCTGCCATTTGGGTATAGACTGGCAACTTCATACCACATATTGCCCTCAGTCGAGTGGCCAAGTAGAAAAATGAACCACTTAATCAAACAGAAAATTGTGAAATTGGGACAAGAATCAAGTTTGGTCTGGCCTCAGTCTATTCCTTTAGCCCTTTTGCATATACCAAGGGCAAAGGAAGGGCTAAGCTCCTTTGAAATCTTATATGGATGACCCTATGGAATACAAAGAGGAATATCCATGCAAGCTGGGGATGAACCCATGACCTCCTATATGGTGGTCTTAGGTAAACAGCTTAATGAAATTGGAAAGCATGTGAGTGGGACTCCGGGTAGAGGGTTAGATGGACCACTGCACAATAGACAAGCTGGAGGTTATGTACATGTAAAGTGTCTTGCAGAGAAGACCTTGGAACCTCAGTGGGAAGGACCGTTCCAGGTCACAGAGATCAGAATCAAGGAGCAGAATGCCTGGATCCATCACACCAGAGTGAAAAAGGCACCCAAGACCCCATGGAACATTACTCAGGTGTGACCTGGTGTCGTGGTTTAACCCGACCGGCAGCTAAACACCACGCAGCCGTTCGCTCACCCTCCCCCCTCCCTCTCTGGGACGGGGGAGAGAAATGGAAAGTGAAGCCCGTGAGTTGAGATAAAGACAGTTTAATAAGACAGGAAAAAAAAAAAAATAACAAAAATAATAATAACAATAGTAATAATGATGATACAATGGTGATAATACGAAAGTAATAATAGTATGTACAAACAAGTGATGCACAATGCAATTGCTCACCACCCGCTGACCGATGCCCAGCCTAACCCCGAGCAGTCCGGCCCCCTCCCCCCGGCTAGCCACCCCTATATATTGTTTAGCATGACGTCAGATGGTATGGAATACCCCTTTGGCTAGTTTGGGTCACCTGTCCTGGGTCTGTCCCCTCCCAGCTCTTACTGCACCCCCCAGCCTGCCCGTTGGCAGGACAGAGCAAAGGCTGAGATGTCCTTGGCTTGGTATAAACACTGCTCTGCAACAATTAAAGCATCGGGGTGTTATCAGCACTCTTCTCATTCTAAGCCAAAACACAGCATTCCACCAGCTACTAGGAAGAAAATTAATTCTGTGCTAACTGAAACCAGGACATCTATCCACCCCTTATTCCATACCATTTATGTCATGCTCAGGTTACACTCTTTTCCATACATTCTAATTAGTCACCTATAGTAATCATGGTAGTGATAACATACAGTATAATATACTATTTAACATGGTGCAATTCAGTTCATGGGCTATTCTCACCCAGTATTAAATCTCCTTGAGGTACACACCGGACCTCTCCGTTCTTTTGCATCACCCACCAAGTATATCCAGGTCCCTGAGCGAAAACAATTCCACGAATAGGTTTGCCTTTTCCTGAGGCAGGAGTAGCCCAGACTGTTTTACCCAGCATATTTTTTACATGCACTACAGGAACTTTATCCCCATCTACAGTACGTAACAGGTTTGATTGGGCAGGTCCAGCTCGGTTGGTAGATCCCCTAGTATTGACTAACCAGGTGGCCTTTGCCAAATGCGTATCCCAGTTTTTGAACGTCCCAGCGCCCATTGCTTTCAAGGTAGTCTTTAACAGGCCATTGTATCGTTCAACTTTCCCGGAGGCTGGTGCATGATAGGGGATGTGATACACCCATTCAATACCATGTTCTTTGGCCCAAGTGTCTATAAGGTTGTTTCGGAAGTGAGTCCCATTGTCTGATTCTATTCTTTCTGGGGTGCCATGTCGCCATAGGACTTGCTTTTCAAGGCCCAGGATGGTGTTCCGGGCGGTAGCATGAGGCACAGGATATGTTTCCAGCCATCCGGTGGTTGCTTCCACCATTGTAAGTACGTGGCGCTTGCCATTGCGAGTTTGAGGGAGTGTGATGTAATCAATCTGCCAGGCCTCTCCATATTTATATTTCAGCCATCGTCCTCCATACCAAAGAGGCTTTGACCGTTTGGCTTGCTTGATTGCAGCACATGTTTCACAGTCATGAATAACCTGTGCTATAGCGTCCATGGTCAAGTCCACCCCTCGATCACGAGCCCATCTGTATGTTGCATCTCTACCTTGATGGCCTGAGGTGTCATGGGCCCATCGGGCTATAAATAATTCACCTTTATGCTGCCAATCCAGGTCCACCTGAGCTACTTCAATCTTAGCAGCCTGATCCACCTGCTGGTTGTTTTGATGTTCTTCAGTAGCCCGATTCTTGGGCACATGAGCATCTACGTGGCGTACTTTCACAGCCAGGTTCTCTACCCGAGCAGCAATATCTTGCCACAATGCAGCAGCCCAGATAGGTTTGCCCCTACGCTGCCAGTTGTTTTGCTTCCATTGCTGTAACCATCCCCACAGGGCATTTGCTACCATCCATGAATCGGTGTAGAGATAGAGAACTGGCCATTTTTCTCGTTCAGCAATGTCTAAAGCCAGCTGAATGGCTTTCACTTCTGCAAACTGACTCGATTCACCTTCTCCCTCAACAGCTTCTGCAACTCGTCGCGTAGGACTCCATACAGCAGCCTTCCATCTCCGATGCTTCCCCACAATACGACAGGACCCATCAGTGAACAGGGCATATTTCTTTTCATTCTCTGGCAACTGGTTGTACAGTGGGGCTTCTTCAGCACGACCCACCTCCTCCTCTGATGATATCCCAAAGTATTTGCCTTCTGGCCAGTCCATGATCACTTCCAATATTCCTGGGCGACTGGGGTTTCCTATTCGAGCCCGCTGAGTAATCAGTGCAACCCACTTGCTCCATGTAGCATCAGTTGCATGATGCGTAGAGGGGACCCTTCCCTTGAACATCCAGCCTAGTACCGGTAATCGGGGTGCTAGGAGGAGCTGCGCTTCAGTACCGACCACCTCCGAAGCAGATCGAACTCCTTCATATGCTGCCAGTATCTCCTTTTCAGTTGGAGTATAGCGGGCCTCAGATCCTCTGTATCCCCGACTCCAAAACCCCAGAGGCCGACCTCGAGTTTCCCCAGGTTCTTTCTGCCAGAGGCTCCAGGTGGGGCCGTTCTCCCCGGCTGCAGTGTAGAGCACATTCTTTACATCTGGTCCTGTTCGAACTGGCCCAAGGGCTACTGCATGGACTATTTCCTGCTTGATTTGTTCAAAGGCTTGTCGTTGTTCAGGGCCCCATTCAAACTCATTCTTCTTACGAGTTACTTGGTAGAGTGGGTTTACAATCAGACTGTAATTTGGGATGTGCATTCTCCAAAACCCCACAACACCTAGGAAAGTCTGTGTTTCTTTTTTGTTAGTTGGTGGAGACATAGCTGTTATTTTGTTGATCACATCCATTGGGATTTGACGACGTCCATCTTGCCATTAGACTTTCGCACTGGCCATATGGGACTATTGAAAGGTGAATGAGTCTTGCTGATCACTCCTTGGCTCTCCAATTGACGAATTAGCTTATGGATGGGAATCAGGGAGTCTCGGTTGGTGCGATATTGCCGCCGGTGCACAGTTGTGGTAGCAATTGGCACTTGCTGTTCTTCGACCCTCAGCAACCCCACAACAGAGGGGTCCTCTGAGAGACCAGGCAAGGTAGATAATTGTTTAATGCCCTCTGTCTCTAAGGCAGCAATACCAAAAGCCCACCGGAACCCTTTTGGGTCCTTGCAGTATCCTCTTCTAAGATAGTCTATGCCAAGGATACATGGAGCATCCGGACCAGTCACAATGCGGTGCTTTTCCCACTCATTCCCAGTCAGACTCACTTCAGCCTCCAATACAGTCAACTGCTGAGATCCCCCTGTCACTCCACAAATATAGATGGGCTCTGGTCCTTTATAGCTCGATGGCATTATAGTACATTGTGCACCGGTGTCTACTAAAGCCTTATACTTCTGTGCGCGTGATGTGCCAGGCCATCGAATCCACACAGTCCAATAAACTCGATTGTCCCTTTCCTCCCCCTGGCTGGAGGCAGGGCCCCCCTAATCCTGGTCAGAATCTTCCTCGTTTCTGTGTTTGAAGGACTGTCTGCTGGAAGTTGGAGCAGCAAACTTTTCGGAGAATCCCTTTTTCCTGATTGTTTTCTTTTGCAACTCACGTACCCGTGCCTCTAGGGTCGCGGTAGATTTTCCATCCCACTTTCTCATGTCCTCTCCATGGTCTCGTAAGTAAAACCACAGGGTGGCACGGGGTGAGTACCCACCATATCGTCTTCCTTGTGTGGGTGAACGCCTACCCCTGACAGCTGAGACACTGCTTTGTACAGGTGCGAAGGAGAATAATCTCTCTTCAAGTTGGTGAACCTTTTCAGAAAGTTTCTCCCAAGTGTTCTCCTTTGGTCGGTGGGCACTGGTTGGTTCAGTTGGGGAGTTCAATAGATTCTCTTCAAGTTGGTGAACCTTTTCAGAAAGTTTCTCCACAGCTGAGACGCAGGCCTGTAAGGAAGAGGAGAGACTTTCTTCGTACTGCCGGAGTTGTTTAGCCGCTTCACCCACTGTGGGTTCCTCATCCTCTTTCCAGGCCATTATTGCCAATGAGCTGGCATATGATGATGGTGCACTCCGTACAAACTTCCGCCACATGGGTCGTGTACACTTGACTTCATCTGGATCTGTGGATGTTTGTTTGAGGTCTGGATCCTCATAAATCACTTCCCGTACGGCTAATTCCCTCAGGTACTGGATTCCCTTCTCCATAGTGGTCCACTTGCCTGGTAGACATAAAATATCTTCCTTGAAGGGATACCTTTCCCTCACAGCTGAGAGGAGACGCCTCCAGAGGCTGGTGGGTCGTGCTCCATCTGCAATTGCTTTGTCAATGCCGGCGTCTCGAGCAAGGGATCCCAGCCGCTTGGCTTCCCTGCCGTCTAATTCCACACAATTGGCTCCAGAGTCCCAGCACCGGAGCAGCCAGGTGACAAGCTGCTCACCTATACAGCGACCAAAATCTTTTCGCACATCTCGTAGCTCGCGCTCGTTTAGGCTTCGGGTACTTACTGTTGCTCTTTCGGCATCCTCATCTTCCTCCTCCTGAATCCTTGACGGCCCAGCGTCGTCATCATCTTCGTCATCTCTATACTTAGTTTTGGCAGAAGCCTTACCTGGATTGGCAGAAGACTCTCTGCGTTCTAAACGACTTGAATTTCTATACCATATTTTCACCTTCTCTACAGGGGCAGCTTGCACTGCTACTGCTCGTTTCTCTGACTTTGTTACAGGGTCTGCCACAGGGGTTGGAATGCCCTCTGCAGGGTCAACTTGCACTGCTACAGCTCGTTTCTCTGACACGGCCACAGGAGCTGGAGCGGCTACAGGAGCTGGAGCAGTTGCAGGAACCGGAGCTGTAGCGGCTACAGGAGCTGGAGCTGGAGCTGGAGCAGTTGCAGGAGCTGGGACTGGAGCAGCAGTAGGAGCTGGAGCTGGAGCGGCTTCAGGAGCTGGAGCTGGAGCGGCTTCAGGAGCTGGGACTGGAGCAGTTGCAGGAACTGGGACTGGAGTAGCGGCCGGAGCTGGAACTGGAGCGACTGCAGGAACTGGGACTGGAGCAGCTGCAGGAGCTGGAGCTGGAGCGGCTTCAGGAGCTGGAGCTGGAGCAGCTTCAGGAGCTGGGACTGGAGCAGTTGCAGGAACTGGGACTGGAGTAGCGGCCGGAGCTGGAACTGGAGCGACTGCAGGAGCTGGGACTGGAGCAGCTGCAGGAGCTGGGACTGGAGCGGCTGCAGGAGCTGGGACTGGAGCGGCTGCAGGAGCTGGAGCTGGAGCGGCTGCAGGAGCTGGGACTGGAGCGGCTGCAGGAGCTGGGACTGGAGCGGCTGCAGGAGCTGGGACTGGAGCAGTTGCAGGAACTGGGACTGGAGTAGCGGCCGGAGCTGGGACTGGAGCAGCTGCAGGAGCTGGGACTGGAGCGGCTGCAGGAGCTGGGACTGGAGCGGCTGCAGGAGCTGGAGCTGGAGCGGCTGCAGGAGCTGGAGCTGGAGCGGCTGCAGAATCCACCGTAGGGGTCACAGTGGCCGTTGGATCTGTCACAGGGTTTGGAGTGGCCGCAGGGTCTGTCACTAAGTTGACAGCAGTATCAATGGCAGCTCGATAGGCATGAGCCAGGCCCCAGCACGTTACAATGATTTGTGTTACTTTGGAACTGCCAGAATCATTACACCTTTTTTTCAAGCATTCTGCCAGTTTTTGAGGATTTTGCCATTGTTCAGGGGTGAATTTCCAACACACTGGGGGTGCCAACTGCTCTAGATGCCTGCCCATATCCACCCATACTCCCTGCCACCCACAACTATACTGCCTCCGGGCAGATCTCCGGATGAGCTTCATAAGTAGTTGTTTAACTTTAAGCAGAATCTGAAGTGCATTCATGAGGCAGAACAACAAGACTATGGTATTCTGAGTATTCCAGAAATATTCAATATCTTGGAGAGCTATTGTGACAAGCTCAGGGGATAAGAGGGTGGTGAAGGAGGAAGGCAGAGTGACCCAGGAGGATACAGGGGTGGTGAAGGAGAAAGGGAGAGTAAGCAAGTAAGGAAAAATATCCTCCCCTTTCCCCTCCACAGATTGACTCTCTAATGGAGAAAAACAATAGGTATAATTGCTAATAGTTCCCAAGATGCTGTTTCCAAAGTACAGAGTCCACGATGTTACTGAGTATAAATACCAAGTTAGAGTCATGACCAGATATTTTATCGTCTCATAAGCCATTGCTATAACACTTAGTACCATAATGGTCTGAAACCAGGGCCCGGAGAGGAGAAACAACACTACAGAGAGCAAATACGGAAAATAATGTACTATAATACTCAATTTGGAAAACAGGCGCAGCAGAGTTGTGATTAAAGCAATCAGCATCATGACAAGTGACTATTAAGCAGGTCTAATCCTTCCACCAATTTTAGTTTAACACACTCTGATCAGATCTGCCATTATCTCAACCTTTCGGGCCCCACGTTGGGCGCCAAAAAGACTGTCGTGGTTTAACCCGACCGGCAGCTAAACACCACGCAGCCGTTCGCTCACCCTCCCCCCTCCCTCTCTGGGACGGGGGAGAGAAATGGAAAGTGAAGCCCGTGAGTTGAGATAAAGACAGTTTAATAAGACAGGAAAAAAAAAAAAAAAAAAAAAAATAATAATAACAATAGTAATAATGATGATACAATGGTGATAATACGAAAGTAATAATAGTATGTACAAACAAGTGATGCACAATGCAATTGCTCACCACCCGCTGACCGATGCCCAGCCTAACCCCGAGCAGTCCGGCCCCCTCCCCCCGGCTAGCCACCCCTATATATTGTTTAGCATGACGTCAGATGGTATGGAATACCCCTTTGGCTAGTTTGGGTCACCTGTCCTGGGTCTGTCCCCTCCCAGCTCTTACTGCACCCCCCAGCCTGCCCGTTGGCAGGACAGAGCAAAGGCTGAGATGTCCTTGGCTTAGTATAAGCACTGCTCTGCAACAATTAAAGCATCGGGGTGTTATCAGCACTCTTCTCATTCTAAGCCAAAACACAGCATTCCACCAGCTACTAGGAAGAAAATTAATTCTGTGCTAACTGAAACCAGGACACCTGGAAGGTTACGTTTCTCACAGTCTTAATGGTATCGTTGGTCAAGGAAACTGAACAGTGGGTGCACAATACCTATGTGAAACTCACCCAGGCAGTGAGTGATAGTTTCAACCTTTCTGACTGTTGGGTGTGCACACTGCTGCCTAGAGGCAACCTAGAATTCCCCATATGGGGCATACCCAGTATGAGTTGGACATTGACCTTTGCGCACGCAAGAAATGGAACATGTCCATTTGGCAAGGATGATTGCGAACATCTAGGGGAGAGATCTGAACTACTCCCATGCGAAAATGTTAACATGTAACTTTTAATCTTACTAAAACTTGAGATTATGGTGTAGGTGTCACAATATGTGCTGATAAAAAGGATACGAACTCAGAATCTCATAGCCTCAATTCTCTCGCGCAAATTTGCAAGCTACAAAAAGGATTCTATTGGCTATGTAGAGATGGGCGTGCTAGAAAAGCTTACCCTTAAATTGGAAGGGTCATTGTATCGGGGGCTGTCTTAGCCCTTGTGTTGGGTCTGTCTGAGCTGGAGTCACCTTTTCCCTGCAGCAGCCCACACAGTGCTGTGCTCTGCACTCATAGCTGGAACAGCACTGATATCACTCCAGTGTTGTGTCTATTGCTGCATAGTGCTGGCACAGCATCAGGACTCCTTCCAAGCCCCCAAGAGCCAGCAGGCTGGGGGTGGGCAAGTGATGGGGAGGGGACATCGCCAGGGCAGCTGACCTAAACCAACCAAAGGGATGCTCCATAACACCTGATGTCACACTCAGCAATAAAAAGGGGGGGGGCTCTCATGGGGGAGGGGACTGTTCCTCCTGAACAACCACTACGCGTTTTGAGGCCCTGCTTCCCAGGACGTGGCCGAATATCGCTCGTTGATGGGAAGTAGAGAATAATTTTTTTTTCCCCTCTCTCTGTGCTTCCGCGCGGACTTATTGTTTCTTTTGTTTCTTTTTTCTCCCCATTCCCTTTCCCTTTAATTAAACCTTTCTCATCTCAAACCTCGAGTTCTCTGTGTTGTATTTTCTCCCCCTTCCTCTTTGAGGAGAGGGGGAGTGAGAGAGCGGTTGTGGTGGAGCTTGGCTGCCCACCTGAGTAAAACCACCACAGTCTTTTTTGGCGCCCAACGTGGGGCTCGAGGGTTAAGAAAACAATAGCATTGGTTGAAGTATTTACAACTAACATACTGGTAGTCACAATGTTCGGTTTTCTGTTAATATTTTTCTGTGTGACTATGTTGTATGTAGTCCATTCCCTGTTCTCTTTTTTCCTTTACATCCGATCGGAGAAAGTGTTGAAGTCTGTGCTTGGTTTCTTTATCATGTTGTGCTGTAACATGCTGGCCTTCAGTTTTGTCTGGTACTCAGGCCCTGCACTGTTATCTTCCTGGTCTCCTGGAGATTATCTTTTTGGAAATATTAAGAATTACAGCATCTTCTTTTTTGCCCCTAGCAGTCAATCAGTGAATAATATCGGGGGTGGTGCCTTCTACTTTTCTCCCTGTGGGCTAATTACAGCAGCCTTTGAGTATTTTGGATACCCTTGGTCAGATATTATCCTCCTATTACTAGTTCTAGTGTTTGTCTTCTTCCCCAAGGTAAAGCAGTTTATTTATTAAGAATATTATCCAAGGACCTGTCCCCAGACAAAGTAGTTGTGGGGGGCAAGGTGTGTGGGGGGATTTGGGCAGGTACCTATCACGGTTTTCTCCTCCAATGGTTCTTAACTTCACCCCTGAACAAGTGCAAAATCCAAGAAAACTGGTAGAATGTTTGAAAGATGTATGCCCTGACCCTGGCAATACTAGAGAACTCCACCAGCTTGCTGCACTCTGCTGGGGTCTGGCTTACGCCTATCAAATGTCAATTAACATTGCCCAGCACCCTCAAGGGGATAGGGAAGTTCCTGAATTTGATGATGAGATAGCACACACTATGACCACCCCAGAGGACCAACCATCTATGGTATCAGTCGCCCCTATAGTAAAGACAAAACCGTGGAAACGGAGATCAGGTCATTTAGCAAGGGAAGAAGCTCCTCCTAAGGATGAGGGAGAAGAGGAAAAGGCAGGCAGCTCTAAAGCAGCATCATCACGGCAACATCAGGGAGAAGAGACTGAAATCATAGATGAATCAGAAACTACTCGATCTCTATCCTTGAGTGAGCTGTGAGAAATACGAAAGGATTTCAATCGTCATCCAGGTGAGCACATCCTCACCTGGCTGCTTCGATGCTGGGACACTGGGGCCAATAGCCAACAGCTAGAAGGCAATGAAGCCAAGCAGCTGGGATCCCTCTCTAGAGAAAGGCTCATTGATAGAGTAATTGGGAGAGAGGCACAAGTTCTCAGCCTCTGGAGGCGAATCCTAACGGCTGTGAAAGAAAGGTATCTCCACAAGGAAGATATTGTATACCAAGTAGGCAAATGGACCACTATGGATAAGGGCCTCCAGCAGCCGCAGGAATTAGCTGTGCTGGAGATGCTTTATAGTGATTTAAACAATGCCCAGACACCTAAAGACCCTGATGAAGTCCAATGCACAACATCCATGTGGCGGAAGTTTGTACGGGCTGCACCCTCATCACCTGCCAGCACACTGGCAGCAATGGATTGGGAGGAGGGGATGTGGATAACGTGTCCAACCAACACTGTATTGAACCTAGAAATAGTGAAAGAATTTACTAACTTTTTAGAAAAGGGGGGACTGAGAGAGGGAGTGAGGAGAATCTTATCAAGTAGAGATAGAGCACCGATGGCATTAAACTAGGCTGCTACTTAGTGCCTTTGCATTGTCTATGGTGCATTGTGCAAATTAACTAAAGCAAGAAGCCTTGGGCCCCTTACCAAGGTCAGCCTCCTAATAAGAGTGTGAGCCTATCTTAAGAAACTGGCAGAAACTGGTCCTGCAGATGGACAAGAGCCAAGGAGCAACTGAGTCTGCGCAAAGACAAGATGTCAACCATCAGTGATGAGGAAGGGTCATCAATCTTCATCCCCACGACCCCCGAGGGCCACCACCAGGAGACACTGCGCAAGTGCAGATGGGAGGAGTTTATGGAATTGACTCCTTGGAACTAACTTTAATACGAAGCGGGGACAGGTTATGAATATGTACAGCCGTATTGTGAAACTTCATGCATATGTAACTCTACTGCATAGAACCAAGGCAAGTTGCCGCGTCAGGTGCGCACGACTTTGGCGGGACTGCCCCCCCAAAGCTGGGACTACCCAGCCCAGCACTGAATAAACATACCTACTTTACAATCTTACTGATTGTGGAGTCCGTTTTTCGCAAGTCAGTTTCCTGTGCCTTGCACCACTCGCTGGAAGGGACCTCTGTGGGGTCACGCTCTGCTTCCCACTGCACCCAAGGCTGGGCATCACCGGCCTTTAGGAGCAAAAATAAACAATCAACAGAAACCAACCATAAAGCACAGAAAAGCCCCAGACAGCCAAGATGTTCGGTGTCCCAGGAGATGACCTGAGATGGAGATGACCTCTCATCCAAGGTTTCCTGATGAGGTTTTCCATTTTGTGACTCCTCACTCAGAGTCCTGGTTGCTCTAAGTCAGGCCGAAGCGGGAATTTGGGCAGGAGTGACATTTCTTGGCCCTTCCGCCTGCCCCCTGGTGGGACTCAGCTGGGGCTTTGGTTTTACTTGTCCTTTCCTGGAGCTCCAGGAACCCCAAGACGTGTGGGATGATGGAGGGGTCAAGCCCCTCACCAAGCCTGCGTGAGTCTTGGGAATAACCGCAGGCTTATCCAGGTGGGAGCACAGCACCCAGCCTGGTGCTAGCAGAGCAAGAGAGACAAGGAAGGAAAAAGGGGTGAAAGAGAAGGAAATCGCTCCCAAGCTGTCTCTGGAGGAAAGAAATTCACAGGTTGCACCGTGCAGCTCTGCACAGGGTCAGTCCCTCCTATGTCTGCCCTGCTCATCCCCAAATGTGTAAGGGTTGTGAGCAGCGGGACCAAAAATACGCAGTCCTATTGCTGGGGGATGGTGCTGTGCTCTGTCTCCTTGTAGCTCATCTCCCCACTGCCTTGGCAGGGAAGGCTTCTCATGCCCTCCTGTTTTTGTGTTTTCCTGGGGTTTTGTGTTTTCCACTCCTGTTGGTGTGGTGGCATTTCATACCGAAGTATGAAACCTGCCTCACTGCTTGCTTTATGTTTGTCTGTGCTCAGAGAATTAAAAATGTCCCTGCAGGCAGTCTGCATGATTTAGAGAAAGCCATTTTAAACCTTCTGATGTTTTCTTAGTGACTCCTTGTGCATCCTGACACTGTTTGCCTTTAAACATCACTACACACTAAGCAAAGCCAATTCAGGCTGTTTCCAGTGGCACTCAGCTCTGTTGTTCTTTGACAGGCAGGCCAGCCACAGATAGCCCATCTCTAAATGTTCATTCCCATCACAATGTTTGTCAACACTGGCTCAGTTGCTGAGCTGCCACCCAAAAAGTTTGAGTCATTTCTGTAGCACTTCAGAAAATCATCGTCCCAGTTTGGAATTTGTTCTGTTTCCATCGTGTAGCTCGTTTCTGAAGTGTTGCTTCATACCCAGCAATTACTTGTTCTTTTATCTTCTGGTAAAGGCCTGTGAGCAGATGTAGGCAATCTTTTTAATATTATTTTGGCGGATGCTTTTCTAAAGTCCAAATAAACTCACTTGGTTCTCTGTCATGCAGAGAATAGTAGTATATTAAAAAGGTAAGGGTTTCCTTTGCAGAAACATTGATCTCTTGTTACCGTTGCGTTCATTAAGATGTTTAACAGTTTGTGGTATATTGTTTCAAGCAATAGAATCTGAAATGAAGCTAATTGGTTTGTAGTTTGCTTTTCTAATGTTAGTGATAAACTCAACCATACTCAAGGTAGATCACTCGTTAATATCGCTGATAGCGTTTGTTGAATGGCTTCGTTTTTTTGTTGTTGTTAACATGGCTGCCTATTTTCATGTGACACAGTTGGCTGGGCAAGTGATCAAGGGATTGGAGGATTTGGAGACGCACCAGGAATTAAAGCACAGCTAATGAACCTCGTTCAATCTGTACGAACCGTTATGAGAGGTAAGATGATGATGATCGTTTGTTTAAACTCTCATCTGTGAAGTTTTGTTTCTGTGCTTTAATGACATAATGCCGGCATGTGTCTCTTTCTTTTACCAAACAGCTGCTCTCTCTGCTTGTCATCCAGTCTGTCCTTCTTTTTTCTCCACTTCCAGAAAAAATCCCAGTTTCCTTCTTTTTCTAATACTGGTGTGGTACGAGTTCACAGTCCAAAGCTATGGTGGTGGAAGGGAAGTGGGGCACATCCGTCCATCACACACCAGCATACACCCCTGAGCCCTTTGTGCACTTTTCTCTCCAGAAGAAAGCTGCTGACGAGACAAGCTGGGGGCTGTCACTGCTCTGGTGGTGAATCCAGGGGTGTTATCGAGACAGAGAAGGAGAAGAACAGTAACACAAAAATGGAAATTGTCTCTTCAGAGTTGGCGAACTCTGTGGATACAGTGTGCCTGTCAGAAATGTAACTTACACACACCGGGCCAGTCAAATCCACTGTTGAAATCTTATCAGAGCTTTTGTTCATCACTGCAGTATTTTCCAGGACCACTGCATGTGTACCAAGGTCTTTGGAGGAGTAATGTGAGGTGCAGTGCCTGGTGCGACAGAAATGGGATGAAACAAATCATTAGGTATTAGATTAAGCATGAAGAGCTGAAGGGATGAAAGACATGGACTCCTGATGGCTCTTGAACAGAAGACCTTTATTGCCATTTTCCTCCACTACATATACTTTCCCCGTAGCCCCATGCGCTGCCCACACGCCCGAATCTGTCATACAATTGGTTAGAGACCCTCAGACATGCGCCTCAAGCCAGCCAGCAATTGGCCATCTTTAACACTGTAGCCAGGTTAATTTATCTCGACCTTGCTCATGTTTTTGTTTCTACCACTTATTTCCTCATTATCTCTAATTCAGGGACGTGTGAAACAGTGCAAAGCCATCTGTGAATTCCTTTCCCGCAAAGAGCCATTTGTATTTGAAGCCAAACCAATTAATAACAGGATATAGCTAACAGCAGTACAGAACTGATAGCTGGGGTGCTGGTGATAGAGCTGATTTAATTAATTATGGAGGTGTCCTTTTACACTGCCTCTTATCTTTTCGTCCTTTAACATTAAAAGGGTCTTATCCTCTTCTCCATTTGGCTAGTTGCATTCAAACTAAAGCTGAACAAAATTTTTATTTGAAGGGATTTCTCAAAATATATTACCTATTTCCTCATTATAGAAATACACATCTCAAGGAATGTCTCTTATCTTGTGATTTCTGGTTGTTCTTCCAAAAATGAAAATGTTGTCAGTAGTGAGAAATTAGGGGCTTGGGTCTCTTAATATTCCTTAATAAATTTTCAATATACATATACATATATAAAATCTGGGGAGAGGTCAAAGAATTTGGTTCAGATATAAAACAAAACCAAATGTCATTTCCCTAAAATGGTGTTACCCAAACAAGTGCCCTAGCAGTTCTCTAGCCACCGTTAATGCACCCCACTGTAAGGCTGATGGAGAAAGAATTTGTGTAACCGAGGACCCCAAGACGCAATGGGTTTTGGCAGGCTCTTTCCATGGGCTCCCCTGATTATACTTGGCTCCTGCAGGAATTCCTCACTGCACACATTTCCTTGGTGACCCTGGGTCCTCCCCTGCTGCCACTCACCTCAGGAGAACTTTCACTGCTATGCTGATCACAACCAACAGTAACAGACTGCCACTGAGAGACACTATGATAATGTTATAAGTAATCAGTGATGAACCTTGAAAAGCAGATGGAAACCACAGGTGAGTTTTGCCAACAAGCAGCTTTAGGAAATGCAACCTTTTGCAAAAGGACCCCAGGTTGTCACAGGTTGCACACAGGTCCTTCTGCTGCAAACCATGGACTGAGAGGGGTGACTGACCATCTGTGAGTTAGGAGGGCATTCCTGTCAACTAGTTTTTCTTCAAAAATCTTGCAGCTCAGTTAATTAACTCATGGGTGTTTATCTACCAAAGGACAATCCCAAACTGCTTCACAGAGCTGATGCTGAAACCCAGCCCTATGGATCTAAGGATGGAATAGTGTAGCCCCACACTGCTAGACCACAGCACTGTCATTTCAGATATTATTCACTTTTTTGCAGTAAAGTCATTGCAGGATCCCATATCTTACTGCTTCTCTTGCCAGCACTCTCCATCCACTTCCACCCTTTTCAATTTCAGTTTCCATCCTTTTTGGCTCTTGGGTTTATTTCAAAAATTAATGGTCTGAAATCTGGCTTAGATTTCCCCTTCTACATCCATTTTCGAGTTCCCCACTCCTCTCTTCTGCCACAACAGCTCCTTTCATTTCCATCGTTCTGCCCTCTCTAAAATCCCAACAGCAACAGATCTATGGCTAATTCCTTCCTTCCTTTTGAGCTCATTCACAAAGCTGTATCTGTTAAATCTTGTACATTTGCTAACATTTGATAACATTGCTATTACCTAGAGCCTCTCACTGCTGTTGTCACACAAATAAACACTGCAAAACTGATTTTAAATGCTAATGAAAACAAACAGGAAAGTAAAGCACCTTCTTCCTTGGAAACTAAGGTGGTGTGAAAGCCTTCTTCAGCATCATGGAACATACTGAAAAGGAAAGCCAAAAGACATTCAGATCACAGTTCAAAATAATGTTTATTTTAGATCCGTTTATGACCTCTGAATATTTCACCATCTCTAATGTGAATGATCTTTACAACTTCCTAGTGATATTGGAACTTTATGCTATTAGACATTTTGCAGATTGGGAATCAAAGCATAGAGGGGACAAGTCCTAGAGACAGAATTTAATCTGACATCAAAAAACTGAATGTTTCTCTTAAGGTAATAAACCTCCCCAGCTGCCTTGAGTTTGACTGCATGTTTCCCTACATCATCTAATCTTGGCACGGCCAAAGGCCAGGCATCACACTCTAGCCCAACCCTAGCTGCGACATTGTTCGTCTATACCCCTCAAATGGATGCAGTCAGGTAGGCTCCTAATAAAGCACACTGACAGCTCCAACACTTCTAAAATGATGGTGGACCAATGTGCAGAACTTCTTCCCCCTCCACCCAGTGAGCACGGGCTTGGCACACCTGGCCAGGATGTGAGAAGCTCGGGCTGAGGCCACACAAACATCTCCACCTGCGACAAAGCCAGATGGGAAGCTTTGCCCTTCTCTTCTGTGCTGCCCCTACAATTTGCTAGTGAGCCTTCAGTGCTGCTAGTGGAGTGATTTATGGGGTCAGGGCTGGAAACAAGACTGCATGAAGCAGACAGACCCCAAACATGCAAAAGCCATAGAATACGATACACAAGCAGTGCTGCAAACAGACATCACAACTTCAGCTCACTTTTACCTAATCCCAGCCAATTTGCCCCAGGATACAGAGGGAGACTTTAGGAGAAAAGGTAACTGAGTCCAGGTTTCTCAAGCTCAGGTTTATACATTTTCCTTTACTGTCTCTAGAGGTTTTACTGCCTAACTCCTCTAAAAAAGCTTCAGCCATCACATAGGAAAGTAAGAAGGAATGAACAGCAACTAGACAGAAAGATAATGGGGGCTCAACACGCAATTTCTTGCTCTCTGTCAAACAATAACATTATTTTACCACAGCCACATTGCCTATTACCAACCCCTCGCCCAAACACTGAATTTCTCAGAATGGTGAGTGAAGTTCTCTTCACAGCAAGTCTGGGAGGTAGGGATGTGTTATTAACCCTACTGTCGAGGTGGGAAAACTGAGCCTAACAATTGGTCTTGTATCCGTCAGAGATACCTTTCTCAAGTCGGATTCAGGTGTCACTTTGTATTCATATTGCCACACTAACACATAGACACAGACATGCTGTTGTGGTTTAACCCGGCCGGTTAAACACCAGCTAAACACCACACAGGCGTTCGCTCACCCTCCCCCCTCCCTATCTGGGATGGGGGAGAGAAATAGGAAAGTGAAGCCTGTGAGTTGAGATAAAAACAGTTTATTAAGACAGGAAAATAATAATAACAATAATAATGATAATAGCACTACTACTAATAATGTGTAAAAAACAAGTGATGCACAGTGCAATTGCTCACCACCTGCTGACCGATGCCCAGCCTAACCCCAAGCAGTCCGGCCCCCTCCCCCGGCTAGCCACCCCTATCTATTGTTTAGCATGACGTCAGATGGGATGGAATACCCCTTTGGCTAGTTCGGGTCACCTGTCCTGGGTCTGTCCCCTCCCAGCTCCTGCTGCACCCCCAGCCTGCCCGTTGGCAGGACAGAGCAAGAAGCTGAGACGTCCTTGGCTTGGTATAAGCACTGCTCTGCAACAATTAAAACATCGGGGTGTTATCAGCACTCTTCTCATCCTAAGCCAAAACATAGCACCCTACCAGCTACTAGGAGGAAAATTAACTCTGTCCTAACTGAAACCAGGACACATGCGCACGCTATTTCCACTTGCATGTGTGATGTACAGACTTCGGTTCATTATTTCATTCTATTCTAGCCCCTTTTCTGAATAGAAATGGGGAACCACAGGTTGTTTGTATCCTGATGACATCCAGTTAATAAATACATTAATAAATTGTCTGCCACTGTGTTCTTAGGTATCAAAAGAACTTGTATCTAAAGTCTTATATCTTGCACTTTCAATTCTACTCTCTTTAATAACTACTCTCAATAAACTTGCATTAAAATATAATTGTTGTGAAAAATCTGTGTAGCCACAGGTTGCGTAAGAAAATGTAGATGCCTGAATAAAATACAACCCCATAGGAAAAAATATCCAAGCCAAAGCTATGCTCACATTTATATGAGGAATGATATCACCTCTGAAATGATGCTTAGACTTGAATTACTGCATATGACAAGCATCAGCATATGACAAGCAGCAACTCCTTTCGTAAAGCTTGGACAACAAAACCAAGCAGCGTAATTTTGCAGCTAAAGAGACTGTCCAGGCTTTGCCTCTTCTCAGTTCATGTATGTGTGCATGTCTGTGAACAAGATGAAATGTCGTCTGAGGAGCTGTTTCAGGATGTCAGGTGAAATTTCCCCTGTGTGGTGGTTTTACTTGGGTGGGCGGCCGAGCTCCACCACAACCGCTCTCTCACTCTCCCTCCTCAAAGAGGAATGGGGAGAAAATATGATGAAAAGGGCTCAAGGGTTGAGATAAGGGCAGGGAGATCACACAGTAATTATCGTGATGGGCAAAACAGACTCGGCATAGGGAGATAGTAAGATTTATTGCCTATTACTAACAAGCTAGAGAAGTGAGAAACAAAGTAAAGAAAACAAAAGCACCTTCCCCCCATCCGCCCTCTTCCACCTCCTCCCCCTGAGCGGCACAGGGGAACAGGGGTTTATGGTCAGTCTATAGCGCTTCTTCTCCTCCGCTCTTTCTCAGTCACTCTCATCCCCTGTGCTGTGGGGTCCCTCCCACGGGATGCAGTCCTTTCCAAACAGATCCAGCGTGGGCTTCCCACAGGCAGCAGCTCTTCAAGAACTGCTCCAGATATGGGTCCATACCACGGGGTCCATCCCTCAGGAGCAAACTGCTCCAACCTGGGTCCCCCACAGGCAGCAGCTCCTGCCAGGTCACCTGCTCCTGCGTGGTCTCCTCTCCATGGGCTACAGGTCCGGCCCAGAATCTGCTCCAGCAGGGGTCCTCCACAGGCCGCAGCCTCCGTCAGTGCAGGTCCACCTGCTCCACTGTGGTCCTCACCACAGGCCGCAGGGGACTTCTGCTCCGGCACCTGGAGCACCTCTCCCCCTCCTTCTTCACTGACCTTGGCGCCTGCAAGGCTGTTCCTCACTCCTCTCACTCTCCCAGCTGCTGTGTGGCGCAGCGTTTTTTTCCCTGTCTTAAATATGCTCTCTCAGAGGTGCAAACAACATCACTTATTGTCTTGGCTCTGGTGATATAGTATAAACTCATTTTAGGATAGAATAAAGCTTGTGGTTTGATATTGTATAAACTTACTTTAGGATAGAATAAAACTTGTGATTAAAAGTTAGCAAGGACAAAGTAAACAACATCTTGTTATCCGTAGACCTTCTGTTACGTTTAAGCATTTTGTTATTTGAAAACACCCCGTTATCCGTTAACACTCAGTCAGGCTGAGACTTGAGATAACTTGAGTCAACTGTCTGTTATGTCCTGTTAACTGAGACATCCTGTTATCCGCCGACCCCCAGTTAAACCGAAAGACAACTCAGCATTTTTACAGCCTGGAAAACAACTGATTAAGAAAGTGCATTACGAGGAAGACCTACGGCCTTCCTCCCAAAGACCACTGCCCACATCCTGGAGACCCTGGCCCACAATTCTTGGAAGGCTTTGGGCAAGCGCAAGGACTGATAAGCTAATTAGCATACGAAGCGAGGGTAGGCGGGGTTAGGTAATGAATATGTATAGGTGCTAATTGAATATTCATTATTTTGCTGTATAAATACGAGATAGTTTGTCACTTCAAACATGCACGATAGGCGGAAGGATCCCCTATGCATCCAGCGCTGCAATAAAGAATATACCACTTAAGGAAATTCGGCTTTGATCTATAAATCAATTTGGCACCCCAGATGGGACAACCTCTCTGCAGGACCCGCTGGTCTGCAGGACCCTCCACAGGACCCGCTGGGGACAGGACTCCCTAGGGTAACCCCGGGATTTCCCGGAGGGACTCCTCAACTCACTGGATCACTGCGGAGGCAGACAAGGACCCCATCATTTTAAGTGAGTATATTCTTTATTCTGGTTTGGTTTTCTGGTAGACCGGTCATCTGGAACTGTCCGTTAAGTCGGAAGGTGATCTTCTGCAGGACAGTATTTGGTATATACTTTGTGGTTAGTACCACAAGTATATCTGGGGACCTTAAGGTCCATCTGGATCTGGAACTGTCTGTAAGTCGGAAGGTGATCTTCTGCAAGGCAGTGTTTGGTATATACTTTGTGGTAAGAACCATAAGTATATTTGGGGACCTTAAGGAAAGAGCTCGCTTTAAGGTCCATCTGGAATTGTGTTGCCTATTTTGGTTTTCTGTCTCATGGAGTGTGGTATTTAACTATGGTTATTGTTACTGCGATTTTGGCTGCATTCTTGGTGATAATAATAAGTTTCGTGACGTTGTTATAAGAAAGATATCGTTACAGTGTTACATATTTCAGTTTTCTGACCTATCGCATGTGGAATTTGACTCTGATTATTGTTATTGTGACTTTGGCGATATCTCCTGGTAATAATAGTAGTTTTGTGACATCGCTATTGAAAGATACCTGCGTGCCCACATTTCTGTAAGTGATACATATATTCTGAAATTGTGAATTAGAAAATGGGGGGGCAAGAAAGCAGTGAAATTCCTAAGAAAAGTACGTTGGGCTGTATTTTGAGTCATTGGAAGGATATAGGAGGGGTCCCGGGTGTAGGTGAAAATAAGAATACTCTGATAAAATATTGTAATCAATGGTGGCTGCTTTATAAGTTGTAATATGGGAAATAAAAAAGAAAAAAAAAGTGGCCTTTTAATGGAGCTTTAAACTATAATACTTTGCTACAGTCAATGTTGTCTTTGAGAAAGAAAATAGGATGGAATGTTGTATACTGATGTTGTTTCAGCATCTGGGAGGGAAAAGGTACGGAATTAAGTTGGTCCCTGACTGAGCCTTTGATGTTGGCATTAGAAAAGTACAGGCTGGAGAAAGATAAAGGAAGTGTTAAAAGTGTTGTTGAAGGTGGTAAAGGTTGTGTGGCATGTAGTATTTGACAGAGCTGTTTGAAGTTGAATGAGCAGGGAAAGAGGATGTAGAAATGTTAACAGTTCTGCCTCAGCCCAGGGCTGAGTGTTGGTGTTGGTGGAGCGTAGACTCCCCGCACACCCAGCACTGTTTACTTGCTTTTTATATACCTTTTAGAAATATTTGTTTTACAGATATTACAAAATTCAGATTGAATTCAGACCTCATTTATAACAGGAAACAAATGGGGATACATAGGTTTTTATATCCACCTGGATCTCCAAAATCTCTATTAGGTCGAGATTTGTTAGAACAATTAGAAGCAGAAATTATCTTTGAAAAAGGGAAAATGGAATTAAGGATAGGAGAAGAACAACTAATAAATGTGTTAAGCCTGGCACTAATATAAACAGACCCTAAAAGTGAAATACCCTTAGAGATCATAAATCAAGTATATCCAGGAGTTTGGGCCACTGAAGTTCCTGGAAGAGCTAAAAATGTGACCCCAATAATTGTTAAATTAAAGCCAGGAGAGAAACCCGTTAAGGTTAATCAATATCCTTTGAGGATAGAAGATAGGAAAGGAATTAAAGAGATAATTGATAGATTTATACAGTATGGATTATTGATTGAATGCGAATCAGAATACAAAACACCCATATTGCCAATTAAAAAGGCAGATGGAAAAAGCTATAGGCTAGTTCAGGATCTGAGGGCCATAAATAAGATCACTGAGGATATACATCCAGTAGTGGCAAACCCTTATACTTTGCTGACTAAATTAAAGAATAGTCAAGTCTGGTTTACCGTACTGGATTTAAAAGATGCCTTCTTCTTCCTACCTTTAGCCACTGAAAGCCAAAAGCTATTTGCCTTTGAATGGGAAAACCCTGACTCAGGCAGAAAGACACAGCTTACATGGACAGTGCTACCTCAAGGATTCAAGAATAGCCCCACCATTTTTGGAAACCAATTAGCAAAGGAACTTAAAACTTGGATACCTCCAGACACTGAAGGGGCTTTGTTACAATACGTAGATGATCTCTTAATAGCTACCAAGACTAAAGAGAGTTGTATTCAATGGACTATAAGTCTCCTTAATTTTCTGGGTTTAAATGGATATCGAGTCTCTCAACAGAAAGTCCAGCTGGTTCAACAACACGTGACCTACTTGGGATTTGAAATTTCGGGAGGTCAGCGAGAACTAGGAACTGAACGTAAGGAAGTCATTTGCCGGTCTCCAGAACCCCAAACGGTAAAGGAGCTACGAACCTTTTTAGGAATGACAGGTTGGTGTCGCCTTTGGATTTATAATTATGGACTAATGGTAAAGCCTCTATATGAATTGATAAAGAGTAACCAGTCAAAGTTAGTCTGGACTGGAGAAGCACGAAACGCCTTTAAACAACTTAAACGAGAATTGATGCAAGCTCCGGCTTTGGGATTACCGGATCTCTCGAAACCCTTTTGGTTGTTTTCTCATGAGAGACAAGGGATAGCTTTGGGAGTACTAGCACAAAGATTGGGTCCCTATAAACGAGCAGTAGCTTACTTCTCTAAACAATTAGATGAAGTAAGTAAAGGATGGCCCGGATGCCTTTGAGCTGTTGCAGCTGTTGTTATCAATATACAAGAAGCTCGGAAGTTTACAATGGGACAGAAAATGACAGTGTTAGTCTCCCATACGGTCTCAACAGTTTTGGAACAAAAAGGAAACCATTGGCTTTCACCACAAAGATTTTTAAAATATCAAGCAATATTAGTAGAACAAGATGATGTGGAAATTGTGGTCACTAATGTCGTAAATCCAGCTTCTTTCCTTAGCGGAACTCTGGATGAACCTATAACTCATGATTGTATAGAAACAATGGAGACTCTGTATTCTAGTCGACCCGATCTTAAGGAAGAACCTTTAGAAGATGCTGATGAATCTTGGTATACTGATGGAAGCAGCTTTGTAAAACAAGGACAACGTAAGGCAGGATACGCTGTTACAACTGCTCAACAGGTAATCGAGTCCAAACCATTACTCCCTGGGACGTCCGCCCAGATAGCAGAGGTAATTGCACTTACATGAGCACTGGAACTAGCAGCAGGAAGGAAAATAAATATTTGGACAGATTCTAAATATGCATTCGGCGTGGTACATGCTCATGGAGCGATTTGGAAAGAATGTGGATTGCTGACTGCTCAGGGAAAACAGATAAAACATGCTGAAGAAATTTTAAAATTGTTAGAGGCTGTAAAACAAACAGAAAAGGTAGCTATCATGCATTGTCAAGGACACCAAAAGGGGAACGCTGATTTTGAAATTGGAAAGCGATTGGCAGATCAGGAGGCTAAACAGGCAGCTGAAATAACTGAGGTGAAGGCATCGTCTTTAATACCAGACGGTAAAATCCAAACTATATACATGAACCAAAAAGCCAAATTATACAAAAGAAGACTTAAAATTAATTGAAGATTTGAAAGGTAAAATGAAACCAGATAGATGGGTATATTTGAAAGATAACTGCGTAATAATACCCTCTAATTTGACATGGCCCATAGTTCTTACAGAACACAATAAAACACATTGGGGAGCTGACACATTGCATAAGAGCATGAGTCGGACATTAGCGGGACGAAATTTATACACAACAATAAAACGAGTAACTCAACAATGTAGCATCTGTTTACGTAACAACCCCAATACTAAGAATAGAATAAAATTTGGAATAATTGGTAAAGGAAATTATCCAGGACAACAGTGGCAAATTGATTTTTCAGAACTCCCTAGAAAAGGGGGGTATCGTTATTACTGGTTCTGACTGACACGTTTTCAGGATGGCCCGAAGCTTTTCCCTGTCGAACAAAGCAAGAGAAGTGGTTAAATTCTTGTTAAATGAAATAATACCACGCTTTGGGATTCCGGTAGCAATGTCTTCTGAGAGGTTCACATTTTTGTGCACAAGTGGTACAACAGATAAGTAAGATCCTAAAGATAGATTGGCAACTACATACTACTTATAGACTGCAGGCAAGTGGACAGGTAGAAAAAATGAACCATTTAATTAAAAAACAAATAGCTAAAATTGGACAAGGGGCTAATTTGTCATGGCCTCAATCCCTTCCTTTAGCATTACTTGGAATCAGAGTTAAACCTAGAGTAAAAGAGAATTTGAGCCGCTTTGAAATCTTATATGGAAGGCCATATCAATTTCTATTTAGTGGAGAGGATCTAATGCAGTTGGGATCAGAATATTTATATGCTTATATGACTAAACTTCAGAAACAATTAAATAAAGTACATAAATTTGTGTTAGGGACCAGGGCTAGAGGGTTGGATCAACCCATCCACCCCTTTAAGCCTGGGGAATATATATATAGAATAAAGACTTTTTCAGGACAACCCCTCGAGGAAAAATGGAACGGACTGTATCAAGTGTTGCTGACAACTCACACTGCTATCAAGATTAGAGAACAAGCCACTTGGATCCACTGTTCCCGAGTGAAGAAGGCTCCAGGAGCTCCTTGGAAAGTAACACTAGGTGATGATGAACTGAAACTAAAGCTTAGTCGAACAAAATGAGGACATTATGGTCGGGAGTATTTGGTAATACGGTTGGCAGAAAATTTGTTCATAGAATTGTTTTGTTTTTATGGCTTATAGTTGTAATTGTGATTCAAGAAGGTGCCTCTGTGATAATAGAGAATGGAGGGTGGCCTTGAACTAAAGCCGTAACAACAGAGGATAAGAACTTTAATGGAAAGTTAGCAGTTATGGTCATCTGGCGAACAAATGGTAACTATTTATATAAACCATCAGAATGGCGAAAATTAGGAGAAGAGTGGACACAAGATAATGTATCCTTAGCTCTTAGTTGTATGCAAGCACAGTTATGGTTACAGGCAATGGCTGCCTTGATCATTAGGGAAGGAAGTGAAGGCATTTTTCTGGCTAAAGTCCGAAAGGCTGTTTGGGACAATGCCAATGATTTTGAGAAGTTCCAGTCCTTGTGGACCTTGGTAAATTGTACTTATGATCCCATTGTTAACATGGCTACTGCCTTCGTGCTTACTATACGTAATGCCACAGTTTATGTTATCCATCTGATCATTGCACTAGGATTAAACCATGAGAAGACAGTGCTCTATCCTTCGGAGCATAGAACATGGGCACGGATGGAGAATGGGAAATGGCAGTCTGTAAATCTAGAATCATGTGCTACCCGGGAACAACAAGGATTTATTTGTGAAAGCAATACAATTGAGGCTCAGGATGCATGTTTTGACATGGAGCAAGGTATCTGTCACTTTGAAATTCATCCAAATACTAGTCAAAAGACTGTGCTTGTATATGTTGGTCAAGGGGGTGTGTGTTTAAGAACTGCTTGTGATTTTGTAAAAGTAGATAAGGAGAACATAACTCTCCATAGCAAAAATCATTCTAATTTCTGTATTTGTAACTTTGTTAGAATCGTCGGGTGTGATATTCTATATCTGGCACCAGTGGTATCCCATCAGCTGATCAAGTCTAACAACACAATGTATCGTAAGTTATTCTCACTAGTGAAGCAACTAGTTAAAAAACAAGACACAAGTCACAACTGGTGGGATACACTCTTTGGATGGTCACCAACTGCAACTGGGATTTTGAACACACTGTGTCACCCGATTATTGTTTTATTGATATTAGTTGGTATAAGTTTAATAGTAGTCTTTTGTATTACTTGTTTGGAATTGGAAATTGTTACAACGAATGTCCATGTTAGCCTCCTTGACAATTGTGCATGGCAAGGTATTGAGGGGTACATATCATAAGACTGGGAAGAAAATTTTCGTATTAAGTAAAAGAATTTACTAGATTTTCCAGAAAAGGGGGGAATGATATTGTATAAACTCACTTTAGGATAGAATAAAACTTGTGATTAAAATTTAGCGAGAACAAAGTAAACGACATCTTGTTATCTGTTGACCTTCTGTTATGTTGAAGCATCTTTTTATTTGAAAACATCCCGTTATCTGTTAACCCTCTGTTGAGGGATTTCTTGAAACAGCAAAAATCCCATGGCTTGCTGCAGCTGAGCAAACCAAGCTACCAGGGCAACTATGAGAAGTTCCCATGACAGTGTTCCCACATCGCCCAATTGAGGAATTCAGAAAAATATTGTTACCAGTAGCTGGCTTCAAGGACAAGGTCTATGTGACTGCTAATCACAAGGGGGTTGTTTTCTTGCAGGTGGGGTTGTTTTCTTGCAGGTGGGGTTGTTTTCTTGTAGTTGTTTGTCTGAGTGCTTTTGACCAATAATCTTGTGTGAGACACTATCCGCCCCTGTTAAGTTCACTATAAAAGTTAGACTATTCGGGCAATAAAATGGAGCATGATCTGACTCTACTGGTGTCTGTCGTGCTTTCAGCCGTGCTTCCTGCAACATATGGCGCCCGAACAGGCTGAGACCCGAACAGGCTGAGACCCGAACAGGCTGAGGCCGGGACATCGGAGCGGCGCCGGGAGACCCGAGGCACATGGCAAGCCTACCACCGCACGGAGAGAGCACTGACTGACGCTGCAGGGCTACGGCCAACTACGAGAGACAAGGACAGACCTGGCGGACGCCGGAACACCTGAGAGACGTTGAAACACTCTACACACCGACCTGTGAGAAACACTCCGTAGCCAATAACTTAGGCTCAGGCGAGGATCTCAGTGAAGTAGTAATTTATTCGCGATTGCAATGGCGGGCGCCCCACAAGCAGGAGAGAGCGCATCTACTAGTTCCAAAACACAGTTTATATACCTTTTGATGGCAGGACCCTCCCCTGTTTCCCCACTGAGTGGGTAATCCAGGTTCACAATCTATCTGATGCTTCACAAACAATGCATGGCCTTCAGTCGCCGGCCTGTTAAATTTCAAATTTCTTTTGACATTTTTACTGCTTGAAGTGGTAATGTTTCTTCACTTATCTGACTTGACTTGACACCGTGATTTTCACCTAATTGTCCTAAGGAGTCTGGTTGTCTGCATTTTACAAGGTCGCCTGCTAAACTTTCTTATCACTGTAAGCATATCTCAGTACCACATTCCCTCCTTCTAAACAATGTAACTCTGCAAAAACAACATTTCTATTCCCACAATTCCCCCCTTTTCTTTTTTTTATAAACTGTTGATTTTTGCAAAAACTCTTTTTATTTTTATTTATTTATTTATTTTAAGTGTAATTTGGTAAATATCTTCCTCTTCTTCACTTTCTTTGCTCTCCATTTCCTCTAATATCATTTTATCTGAGTAGGGTGGTGGATCTATGGTCATTTGTTTCAATAATGTGGTTTCAATTAACCGCTGGACAAGTCCCCTTACACAGGGGATAACGCAACAGCCAATAGCTGTCAAAACTCCTGCTACTATAATCAAGGATGTAAATATGGACATTACCATCCCTTTCCATTTACCAAACCAAGATTTCAACCATCCTGTGATGGAAGTGTCTGCTCCCGAATTTTCTGCTAATTCATTGGCAAGGGTGGTAAGCCCTTGCAATGCTCTTGTTACTGTGCCATCCGGGGCAGTATTGTTACGGATAAAAGTACAACAATGGTTGCCCAGCATCACGCATACACCACCCTTCTCCACAAGCATCATATCTAATGCTATCCTGTTTTCCCAAGCCATTTTGCTGATGGCATCTAGTTGTTCAGCGATTCCTCTCATCGCATCCTTGGTATAATTGATGAATCTCTGCTGATTATAATAGAAATAATTAATCCAATCCACATTTTTATTGATTGTTACCCACCAGAACAGTAACTCAAACCCTGCAGCAATTTAATTTCTGGCTTTATATTCATCCCGAACTCCTCTAGGTACCCCAACAGAATCTATGTATACTCTATCATCAAATGATATTCCTAAGCCTCCTTTACTTCTTCTGGGTATTTGTGATGTTTCTCTTTCAAATGCCAGGGTGAAGGGTATAGCTGATTGAACAAGTGCACAAGTGCCTTCCCAATTAGATGGTAGGGTGGACCGTAAGATCTTCCCTCCACTGTACCACCAGAGATCTGCCCTGGGGATCTCTAGTCTTGAGCAGTTTCCCATCAAGTCCTTGGTAGCACAAGGCAAATTCTCCCAGATGCCACGTAGCACTCACACCCTGCCGTGAGAGGCAAGCTGTATGGTTACCTATAGCTGTAGAGAATGCAGGGGGAACCGCGATATTGTTATCATGCAAGAAACAGCAAAGAGAGACTTACAGGCCTCATTTCCCCAGGCAGTCTTTTCTTGGTACAATGCAATCATACATCGCATCCCTTGGGAGTCTTTGGTCCACCCCCATGGGAAGGGCACTATCTGGGCAATCGGTCATCCCGAGGCACAAGCATAGCAGTAGCTACAGTTGAGACTCTGGACAGTATATTTGACCCATTCTATCCAGGCATTCACGTCCCCATACCCTGTTTGAATCTCAAATGTTTGAACTGCCACATTTCAGAGGGCCTCCTGTTTACTCTCCTGTTTTCTCCTTGAGTTTCTCCCTTTCTCTGATGGCAATAGAGGATTGTTTCCATACAGCTATTCTCAATCTGGCTGTTGTGTCTCTCCCAGTTATTTGTTCTTTCTGCTCAATTGTCATTGGGCATTTAAATCTCCACAAGCTAACACCTCGCAAGCATCAAATGTGACGGCTTGTGGTACATAACCCTCTGTCACAGTCACCCATATTTTGATGGGGTATCCCGTTTTTGCTATTATCTGGTCATGCCTTTTCCAAGTTACCAATTGACCAAGGCCTTCTCTGAGGCCTAGAATCACTAAAAACAAAATTAGTAATTGATTTTTCCCTGTCATTATTTTTAAACCTTAGGTTTCCAAATAATTATCGATACAAAAATAAGATGTACACTACTACTATAACAACCCCCCCCTTGGGAGCACTGCAGTTCGCTATAGGTCTGTCCTTTCTCTCAATCACAAGTCACACTCATTAGTTACCTGTGAAAATAAAAGGTTAGTTTACAATTGTAAGCTCTTATCCTGCTCAGAGTCCACTACGAGATTTTTCTCTTCAATTTCAACTTCCAACAAGTCTTTTGTAGGAACAGCTTCCCAGGTACTAGCGTCGACAGATGCCTTCACTCGAGTATAGTGAGTCCAACCTTTTTCCGCAGTTCTTACGGCTGTTTCAGTGGTCAGTAATTGTCCTTCCCATTCAGGCCGGAGTTGACTCTTTCCAGGTCCGAATCAGGACCCAGTTTCCTGGATGATGGTGGTGAATGGGGAATTCCAAAGGTGGGGTTTGAGCCAACAACCCACAGGTCCTGAGAGATGACAAAGAAGAGGACAACCCCAGAATACAGTTCTTAAGGAAACTCTCTTATTTTGAATTGTGGTATCTCATCCCTTCTGCCCAGATAGGGCAATCTGAACAGCATCTCATATGGTGAAATTCCTATATCCTTTCTTGGTGCTGTTTAAACCTGTAGGAGTAAGCATTTTACCAAAGGAAGTTGGGTTTCTAACACTAGTTTAGTTAATTGCTTCTTTAATGTCTGATTCATTCGCTCCACCTTCCCAGCAGAGGAGGGGTGCCAGGGGCTGTGAAAATCCCACTCAATCTCTAAGGCCTGCTTTAACCCTTGCAGTAAAGCTTACACCCATCTAGTCACGTGGTCAATTAGGACAAACAAGTAACTCAGTAAAGTTTACCTGTATACTTTGGAAAGGTCAAACCCCTGGCTCCCGTCCCCCTCTAGATGGGTTACAGAACACCTTTTTATTTACCTTTTGACATATGGTACATCCTCTACATATGTGCTTCCCTAAAGTGTATATTCCTACACAGACATACTTTCTTAGCACAACATCACACATTGCTTGCACCTCCTAATGACTCTTCTGATGTAAAACAGTTAATATTTGCCTCATTATCACTTTATTCAACATTTCTCTCCCATCAGGGAGTATCGATTTTCCTTCAGACTTCATGGCTCCTGATTCCTTAAAAAATCTTTCTTTTAAAACTTTTTAGTTCTTTCTTAATTTTCAACAATTCCCTGAATCCTCTCTGCATTTATTCTGTTTTCCTTCAGACATTAGATGCCTTAAATACCTGACTTCTCTTTCTCCATATTGTAATTTATTTATTTATTTATTTATTAATACTCCCAAGCCCTGCTTTCCCAGAAAGTTGAATAGCTTGTTAGTAGCTTTCTTCACAACTCTTTTCTCCTGTCCTGACAATAGAAAATGATCCACATATCTGTAACATTAATACCTCCTTGGAAAGTTGTAATTGCTCCAAAATCTTTTGTTATTTAAACTGACCCAAATAGATAGGTGGCCCTGTAAACCCCTGAGGTAAAATTGTCCACCTATATTGTTGCTTCCACCCCCATTTAAGGGTCTTTCCAGTCAGAGGTGAATATACATGTATGTTTGCTCTCAGGGCCAGAGAGCACTCCATTAATAACACTGTTATTCCAGTCTAACAATTTACTATTTGAATGCCCAATTTAATCATCAAATCCCTTCCCAACAAATTAGTCCTTGCCTTGGGTACATACAATAATTACCCAGTGATCATTTTATCCCCTAGTCTCAGCTTGGTATCCCCCCCAAAGTGGCACTGTTATCCCAGCCCCACTTTTTAGGGTTTCATTAGTTCATTTAATCCCTGATACTTTACAGGTCAGTAATGACCTAGCTGTTCCCCAGTGGATTGGGTTTGATGGCAAGGTTCGGGGGCTGTGAGTAGGGGGGTGGGAAACTGCAGTGGCAGCCCCCGTGAGAAAAACCCAGAAACCTCCCCGTGGCAGATAAGGGACAATTTCATCTGGCCCCACAGGGGCCCAGTGCTGCCCAGAGCCAAGCCATGAGCAATACAGTCCGTGCCTCTGTGAGAGCACATCCACGAAAACAAACAAACAAAGAAACAAACAAAAACCTGCTGCTCAACAGCAGTTGGGAGAGCGAGAAACCTCCCCGCAGACACCAAAGTCAGTGCAGAAGGAGGGGGAGGAGGCGCTCCAGGCGCTGGAGCCGAAGCCCCCCTGCGGCCGCTGGAGAGGCCCCTGGTGGAGCAGGCTGTTCCCCCCCACCGTCCCCCTCCCCGATGCTTGGGAAACTGACCAAACACGACAGCAAATATGCAAATATCCCAAAACTTCTAGACTGTTACTTAGATAATGCCTACATCCTCTTTCCCTGCTCATTCAACTTCAGACAGCTCTGTTAAATATTACATGCCACACCTTTAACACCTTCAGCAACCCTTTTAACACTTCCTTCATCTTTCTCCAGACTGTACTTTTCTAATACCAGCACCAAAGGCTCAGTCAGGGTCCAACTTAATTCCATACCTTTTCCCTCCAAGATACTGAAACAACATATCAATATACCATATTTCATCCCATTTTCCTTCTTTCCTCCTTCTTCCACTCCAGATATTCCTATTCGAAGTGGCCAGCCTGGCCACACTTAAAACATCTTATCAAAGCCTGTCTCTGCTAGGACTCGGGCCACAACACAGGCAGCCTTCTTTGCCTGCCATTCCTTCATCTCTCTTCCTCTCCTTTCCATCCTGGCCCTGACTCCCCCTGAAGATTTTCTTCATCTTTCTCCAACCCTCTGCCTCACTACCCGCTGCACTGTCAATACCATTAGTTTCGCTCTCTGCTTTTCCTTCTCATCTCCCCTCCGGACACACACCTCCAGGGCCTCCCGCAGGAGGGTCTCCCAGTGACTGTTCACTACATCCCCCCACCTTCTGAAGCATTTTCTGCGTATTTTTCCAGGCTTTAATCACACAATGAACTTTCAAGAGCCCTTGGGATACTGGGTCATCAGGTCTCATCCCCAAGTACTTTCTCATTCTGACCCCAAGTCTCTCATATGATTTCTGTGTTGCACACTATTATTATTCCAGCCAGGATTGGCAAGTGGGTATTTCTGCCCTGCCGGTATTACCCCTGGTCCTGGAGGATGAGCTCTTTCCCATTCTTGTATAGCAGCTCTCCTCCTGATCATTCCCATTTCTTTCCCTGTAAACAACATACTTATAGACATAATTCCCTCCCCCAAGAGTATAAATCAGGTCGTAGGAACTGGTCTAATTGTTCAGCTAGGCTGTTGGGGTCCTTGAATAAAGACTTCCTCTCCTTCTTAAAAAGTCCTAACCTCTCTGCTGGTAAGGAGGAGGGGGTAGTTCACCTAAGAGGATACACAGTTAGTGTTAGTACTGTTAGTATCAGGGAAGGCAAAATTCTCAACATATCTTCTACCTTGTTCTAATTCTTGCCAGAGCCTAGAGTACAATACTTCTTTAGGGACAGTGTTAATTACAGTCCCTGTCTCCCTTCCTGGAGTGACTGCTGCTGCCACCAGTTCAATATTAAGATTATAGGGAGCATAACTTGGCTCCTTCTCTGAAAAAGGAATCTTATTGTTTACACATAAATTTAAAGCCTGAATTTTCATCAGACCCGTATTTTGGCCAAAATACTGCTGTTTCCTTAATTGATTCTTTTGTCCAGACTGATACACAATGTTTAACCTGTGTTTTGTTTTTTTTTTTTAATTACTTTTCTTTTACAATCCCTCTAATTTTGGGATTATGTTTCCAATTTCTTATCATTTTTCAGGAAGAACTATTAGTAGGCACTCCCCCAGGGATATCTCCCTGTCCCCTGGAACTCATATTTTCCCATTTTTCCTAACCCTCGCCAGTATGTGCTACAGAAATTTCCCTTCTGCAGTGTACCACACACCAACGTACTGAAAAATGGGGGTGTACCGCCAAGCACTTCCCCGTGCCAGCGTTACCGCACACCTATGAGTTTACCAGATTCCCTGGAACTCGTACTTCCCATCTTTCCTAACCCTCGCCAGTATGTGCTACAGAATTTTCCCTTCTGCAGTGTACCACACACCAATGTACTGAAAAATGGGGGTGTACCGCCAAGCACTTCCCCGTGCCAGCGTTACCACACACCTGAGTTTACCAGATTCCCTGGTGTACTTCCAAGCACTTCCCCGTGCAAGGATTACCGTACACCAGATTCCCCTGGTGTAGTGCCAGCACTTCCCCGTGCAAGGGCTTACCATACACCAGATCACCCGACCCCCAAGGCAATACTTAATATTTCTTACCTTGGTCTGTGCACAGAGTTACCGGATCGATTCTTAAAAACCCGGAGTGCCTACCTTCTTCCTTTCCCCACTACTTCACGGATCCTGCCTCTTTAACCAGTCTCGGGCCCTCTGTCAGCTTTCCCCAGAACCGCCACCGTCGATGCACAGGACCGCTGAAATCAGCGGGGCATGCCTTCCTGCTGCTGCAGCAGTGGGGCTCCCCAGTAGGTGACTGGATCCCGGACGAGCCCCCAAATTGTGAGAAACACTCCGTAGCCAATAACTTAGGCTCAGGCGAGGATCTCAGTGAAGTAGTAATTTATTCGCGATTGCAATGGCGGGCGCCCCACAAGCAGGAGAGAGCGCATCTACTAGTTCCAAAACACAGTTTATATACCTTTTGATGGCAGGACCCTCCCCTGTTTCCCCACTGAGTGGGTAATCCAGGTTCACAATCTATCTGATGCTTCACAAACAATGCATGGCCTTCAGTCGCCGGCCTGTTAAATTTCAAATTTCTTTTGACATTTTTACTGCTTGAAGTGGTAATGTTTCTTCACTTATCTGACTTGACTTGACACCATGATTTTCACCTAATTGTCCTAAGGAGTCTGATTGTCTGCATTTTACAAGGTCGCCTGCTAAACTTTCTTATCACTGTAAGCATATCTCAGTACCACATTCCCTCCTTCTAAACAATGTAACTCTGCAAAAACAACATTTCTATTCCCACAGACCTGAACAAAGGAACCGCGAGGGGAACGCGGGAAAAGGAACCACGCGGGGACGCGGGAAATTGACGTAATCGCGGTGCGATGCGGGACGTCCGAGATCGAGTTGCTACGGGAGACCAGAGGCGTCAGTGGACAACGGCAGCCGACCCTCACCGTGTGGCGAGTCGGCACATAGCAGAGGGGCAGACATCAGGACCCTGCAGCCTGTCTGACGTAACCATGGAGGCAGCGGCAGCGGCGGCTGTGCTGCTTCTCTCTGGCATTCTTTTTATAAGAGGTTTATCTTGCAATGCAAAAAAGACTATTCGTCCCCAGATCGGTGTTATAACTATGTTTCTGGATAACATTCCGTGGGGTGCCACATTAGGTGCATGTGTCAATCTGCTTGAGGGTAGGAAAGCTCTGCAGGAGGATCTGGATAGGCTGCACCGATGGGCTGAGGTCAACTGCATGAAGTTCAACAAGGCCAAGTGCCGGGTCCTGCACCTGGGGCGCAATAACCCCAAGCAGAGCTACAGGCTGGGAGAGGAATGGTTGGAGAGCTGCCAGGCAGAGAAGGACCTGGGAGTGATGGTGGATAGTCGGCTGAATATGAGCCAGCAGTGTGCTCAGGTGGCCAAGAAGGCCAACAGCATCCTGGCTTGTATCAGGAACAGTGTGGCCAGCAGGGCTAGGGAGGTGATCGTCCCCCTGTACTCGGCTCTGGTGAGGCCGCACCTCGAGTACTGTGTTCAGTTTTGGGCCCCTCGCTACAAGAAGGACATCGAGGTGCTTGAGCGGGTGCAGAGAAGGGCGACGAAGCTGGTGAGGGGCCTGGAGAACAAGTCCTACGAGGAGCGGCTGAGGGAGCTGGGCTTGTCCAGCCTGGAGAAGAGGAGGCTCAGGGGCGACCTTATCGCTCTCTATAGGTACCTCAAGGGAGGCTGTAGCGAGGTGGGGGTTGGTCTGTTCTCCCACGTGCCTGGTGACAGGACGAGGGGGAATGGGCTTAAGTTGAGCCAGGGGAGTTTTAGGTTAGATGTTAGGAAGAACTTCTTTACTGAAAGGGTTGTTAGACATTGGAACAGGCTGCCCAGGGAAGTGGTGGAGTCACCATCCCTGGAAGTCTTTAAAAGACGTTTAGATGTAGAGCTTAGGGATATGGTTTAGTGGGGACTGCTAGCGTTAGGTCAGAGGTTGGACTCAATGATCTTGAGGTCTCTTCCAACCTAGAAATTCTGTGATTCTGTGATTCTACGGATTACTAATGACGACTTAGCTCTATTGCGGGGTGGGAGTGCAGAGCCGCAGATTACACTGCCAAATGACCACCAGCAGACTCTGTCACAAACCGTTTATAAGGTTGCAGCTGGCACTGCCTGCAGCCGTATAGCAGACGTTACACTCTCTTTCCTAACTAGTAATCATGTGTCTCATCCATTTGTGGTGAATGGTCAGTGGCAAAAAGAAAAGGGGGAGAGTAAGGGGTGACAAAGACAGAAACGGTACCAGGAGGATGCCACTGACACTAACAGCATGGGTAATAGGAGTAGTATAAGTGACACAGGTGACGGTGCGGGGCGGTGGCGGGCGCTGCTGCGCTGGGGGGCACTCTGCCTGCTGCTCCCCCTCGCCTGCCTGTGCACTGCTGCTGACGGTGCTAGAGCAAAATGTGAAGACTGCTCAGATGGCAGTGATGAGAGTGCTTGTGTGAAGAAGACGTGTGCTGAATCTGACTTTGTGTGCAACAGTGGTCAGTGTGTGCCAAACAGATGGCAGTGTGATGGGGATCCGGACTGTGAAGATGGGTCTGACGAGAGTGCTGAGCTGTGTCATGAGAACATGCCAGGTAAATGAAATCAGCTGTGGTCCTCAGTCAACCCAGTGTATCCCAGTGTCCTGGAAATGTGATGGTCAAAAAGACTGTGACAGAGATCCTGATTGCAAGGATGGAAGTGATGAAATTAACTGCCCTTCTCGGACCTGCAGGCCAGACCAGTTCAGATGTGAAGATGGCAACTGTGTCCATGGGAGTAGGCAGTGCAGTGGTGTGAGAGACTGTCTGGATGGCACTGATGAAGCAAACTATAACAATGTAATTCAGTGCTCTGGACCTGGCATATTCAAGTGCAGAAGTGGAGAATGCATAGATATCAATAAAGTGTGTAACCAGCAGAGAGACTGCAAGGACTGGGGTGATGAGCCCCTGAAGGAATGCAACATAAATGAATGTGACTGTCCAGCTGAGTTTGAGTTTGTAGACAAGAGAACCTGTGGAGATACTGATGAATGCCAAAACCCTGGTATCTGTAGTCAAATCTGTATCAACCTGAAAGGTGGCTACAAATGTGAATGTAGCCGTGGCTATCAGATGATTCCTGCTACAGGAACCTGGAAAGGGCTATACGGGTATAGAAATACAAATAACACCCGTGTTTACAATGACACTGCTAGGCAGGGTTTAGGGGTTTATGGCACGGAGACAAGGGGTAACAACTACAGTGTTTGGAACAATTGTACAGCTTTGGCCTTACCTCCTGATGTTTTTCTGATTTGTGGGGATAGGGCCTGGCAAGGTATCCCTGCAAATGCTATCAGATGTCCATGTTACTTAGATAAACTCATTGTATTTGCTCCTAGCTTGTCACAGTTGCGTGAGATCACCAGACATAAATGGGCATTGCTCGCACCGGATTGCAATGATAATGTTGAATTGCTTGGTGTTGCAGCTAGAGCGGCATTGGCAATTTTAGTGCCAGGAGTGGCATCTGCAGCCGCACGTAACAACTTAGAAAAATTGGTATGCTGGGACGAGAATCAAGCCTATGCCATGACAGAGATACTTGAGGAGATGTTACCAGATCAAAATAGTCTGCGACATCTGCTTTTACAGGATCAAGCTGCTATTGACATCTTGCTTTTGGCTCAAAGGCATGGGTGTGAGGACTTTAAGGGAATGTACTGTTTAAACCTTTTTGATCATAATGAGTCAATTCACAAATCCATTACTTTCCTGAAAGAGCTCATGAGAAAGATTCAATATGGTATCAATCGTTTCAATCAATGGTTCACTGATTTGTTTGAAACAATGCATAGATGGTTACTGGGATTAGTCAAAGAGGGATTAAGGATTCTGTTTGCTGTGGTGTCAATCATCATTGCATGTGGTATTGTGATAAATGTGGTTAAAGGGTTACTTGCAAAACTGTTACATTGGGTGTGGTTTGCTCAAAAAAGAAAAAAAAAGGGGGGGGGAATTGTTGAGGGATTTTTTGAAAAAGCAAAAATCCCATGGCTTGCTGCAGCTGAGCAAACCAAGCTACCAGGGCAACTATGAGAAGTTCCCATGACAGTGTTCCCACATCGCCCAATTGAGGAATTCAGAAAAATATTGTTACCAGTAGCTGGCTTCAAGGACAAGGTCTATGTGACTGCTAATCACAAGGGGGTTGTTTTCTTGCAGGTGGGGTTGTTTTCTTGTAGATGTTTGTCTGAGTGCTTTTGACCAATAATCTTGTGTGAGACACTATCCGCCCCTGTTAAGTTCACTATAAAAGTTAGGCTATTCGGGCAATAAAATGGAGCATGATCTGACTCTACTGGTGTCTGTCGTGCTTTCAGCCGTGCTTCCTGCAACAACACTCAGTCAGGCTGAGACTTGAGATAACTTGAGTCAACTGTCTGTTATGTCTTGTTAACTGAGACATCCTGATGTCTGCTGACCCCCAGTTAAACCGAAAGACAACTCAGCATTTTTACAGCTTGGAAAACAACTGATTAAGCAAAAGGTGAAAAGTGCATCACGAGGAAGACCTACGGCCTTCCTCCCAAAGACCACTGCCCACATTCCGAAGACCCTGGCCCACAATTCTTGGAAGGCTTTGGGCAAGCGCAAGGACTGATAAGCTAATTAGCATACGAAGCGAGAGTAGGCGGGGTTAGGTAATGAATATGTATAGGCACTAATAGAATATTCATTGTTTCACTGTATAAATATGATATAGTTTGTCACTTCAAACATGCACGATAGGCGGAAAGATCCCCCGTGCATCCAGTGCTGCAATAAAGAATATACCACTTAAGGAAATTTCGGCTTTGATCTTTAAATCACAGGAATGACAGGGACCTGGGAATTCTACCCTAGCAGGTCCACTGGTACTCTGACCAGGGGACGCACTTCACATCTAAGGTGTTACAGGACTTAACCACAGCCTTAGGCATTAAATGGGAATACCATACTCCATGGCATCCACAAAGTTCAGGTCGAGTTGAGAGAATGAATCAAACGATTAAACAACAATTGGTAAATTAATGATTGAAACCCAACTATCTTGGATAAAATGTTTGCCATTGGCATTACCGAATATTAGGACTATGCCACATAGTGAAACGGTTATCCTATGAGATGTTATATGGAATGCCATATTCCCAAGGAATGCCATGGGATTATTCTTTGATAGAGAATTATGAAAGCCAGAAATATGTGATCATGACAGGGAAACAACTACAACAATTAAGGGAGAAGGGAATTTTAGCACAAAACACCCCACTGGGGTTTGCTATTCATAAGATACAACCAAGAGACAAGGTCTTAATAAAAAAACCTGGAGGGAAGAATCATTGAACCCCCAATGGGAGGGACTGTACCTTGTTTTACTACTGAAACAGCTGTGAGAACAGCAGAAAGGGGTTGGACCCACACATCCAGAGTAAAGGGACCAGTAACTACCAAAGCTTGGAGGGTTGAGTCCATTCCTGGGGAACTGAAACTAAGGCTAAAGAGGGACTAATATCCTGGCAACGAGGCTCTGCAGGAATTAAGGATGCCAAATAAAGGGGACAAGCCTGAAGGGAGGAAAGGGAGAAGGCAAGACCGGGGCAGGACCCTCCACTGCGGTGTGTATGGTCTACCGAGGGAGGCAACCCCTATGGGTATTGACTGCTGAGTGAGAGGGCCTCGACCGGACTTCTCCCGCACTAAGGTCAGGTTGTTTTAAACCCATATAAAATTGTGATTCGTTTTCCAGGAGCTGGATCACCCCGAAAGGCTGAATGGTAACACAAGCCCAAATCAACCCTGAAAGCGGGCCCAACCCCTTGATTGAAAGCATTTGCGTATTATAATCCAGCTACATGGGCAGAAGACGGATCCTGGGGCTATAGGACCCCAATATATATGCTTAATAGAATAATTAGGTTAGAAGCTGTAGTAGAAATAGTTGTAAATAAAACCGGAGATGCACTTATGTTAATTGCAAAGCAAAATACCAAGATGAGAACAGCTTTGTATCAAAATCGCTTAGCTTTGGATTATTTACTAGCACAAGAAGGAGAAGTCTGTGGAAAATTTAACTTTAGTAATTGCTGTTTAGAGATTGATGATGAAGGAAAAGCTGTAAATGAGCTTGTAAAAGAAATTAAGGAAATTGCACATGTCCCAGTTCAAACCTGGAATGGAATTGATCTAGGAGGATTATGGGGTGAACTTTATGGGCGGTGATTGGCTTGATAAAATAGGGATGGTTGTATTGGGGATATGTGGAGGATTGTTAATAATTCCATGTTTAATACCTTGTATTACCAGACTAATACACTCGGTTATACAAGGAATGCAAATATCTGCGGTACCTGTTGACCCAGAACCAGGGAAAGAGAAAACCCATTCCTTGATGATAATAAAAACAAACAAAGATCCAAAATTGGTATCGATTCGGCAAGTATTAACTCGACTGGAAAGGAAAACACGGATCAATACCATGAAAAAGGAGATGGGGGATTGTGAAATGTGTTCATCTGATTCGTGTCGATATGGAACAATGCTAGGGCCACATGATGAAATATGACCTTCTGTCTTACATACCCTTGTATAAGCACAAGTCTAAGAAAAACAGAGTGGTTAATGTATATAGTTCTTGTATCTTGCAAAGGAACGGTCCAGCAATTTGTGTCAATAGAAGGTTTGAAGGATAAACCTTGAGACTTGGGTCTAGAAGATAAGAGAACAAAAGGGTTTCAAAATAACTGCTGATTATTGCAGGAGACGCTGCGCAAGTCTGACATCTGGCCCAGAGACTACCAAATAAGGAGAGAAGGGAAGCTGAAGGACAACTGAAGGACAAAGCCTGGGAAGAAGACTACGAGCCTTCAGCACAAGCGACCCCCAGAGGGACCACCAGAGACTAATACGCATGCACCAGTGGGAGGGTTCAGATTCCGGGAACTAATTATAATAACCCTGCCTTTTCTAGAAGTATTAATGAATATGTATTATCCTAGGAGCATAAAAACCAGCCGCCTGATGTAATACGTGTGCGTCTTGGTGGAGCAGAGACTCCCGGCGCACCCAACACTGTTTGCTTGCCTCTATTCGTTTAATAAATTGTGAACTTTGATTGCAATCCTATTTGGGACTCAGTCATTTATTACAGCATAGACTGACGTTATGATATTTTCTCATACTTTCTGTGAAGAATGAACTCTTCTGTAGTGTTGTGGTAAAATATCTTACCGCTACAGATCAAAAATTTTGCCCAGACATAAAGTAATCATGCTGCTCAATAAGAAATTACTGCTCTAATGGCTTTAGAGTGCCAAAGCTCCTGGATGTGGTCAGGCAAGCACAGCAATCCCTTGTCCCTCACCATTTGAGAGCCAGCCTGTGCAGCCCCAGGAGCAGACATGAGGGATCTGCAGCAGATTTGTTTTCTATGTTCTGTTCTGTAGAGCTCAGACCATCAGGTTTCCAAGTGACTTTCCAAAGCAAGTTGTGCATCCACATATTGTTTTTGTGAGCTGCAGAAGTGACGAGCTGTGCACTAACTATACAGTTCACACAGATAAAGGATTGGATGTATAACCTGCGTGATTCTAATTGAACATTCAAACCTTAGATGTTCAGTTTGCACTCTTACTTAGTTACTTAGGCTAAACTCCCCAATCAGGAAATGGAAACACCACTTGTCTGGTTTGTAACTAACGTGCAGACCACAACTGCAACAGTTAAGGTGGAACATAGGTCTCAGAATGAAGCATGAAAGAAGTTTCTCAAATTAAAAAATCATCCCTCACACTGATAAAGCTCAAGAACATGATCCTAGAAAACAAACACAGAACAGCCACCGTCTAACCAAATCTACTTCAGTAAACAGCCAAGGAAGCTTCGTATCAGCTGTTGGTTCTTGTTTGCTCTCCTCTTGTGCCAAAGTTTGTCCGTGTTAAAGCGATGAGGACCCCACTGTAGTGTTAAACTGTGTTATAAGTTAGACCACACAATTTACTGGTCTATTGAAATTATTTTATTAATCAAGTAAGCAGACACAAGCAAAACAGCGCTGGGCGGCTGGGGAGTCTCCGCTCCACCATGGCACGCAACTTCCCCTTTCCAGTGTTGCTGTTTTATAGCATTGAAGTTCCGGCTTGTTGAGACCTGTCGAGACCTGTCGACTTGTCGAGACTTGTCGAGGCCTGTCGACTTGTCGAGACCTGTCGAGACCTGTCCTGAGACTGCGCAGTCTGTTGTTGGGGGTCGTTATTCTTCCTCCGGTGATCATGTGTTGTGCTTGTGTTCAGGTGGGGGCAAAACAGGATGTCTTGCGGTGGGTGGGTGGTATCTTACAAAATCTTTGTTTTAACAAGGATGTTCACCCAACCCCCCTTCCCCATTTGTCCCCATGTTACAATGCCGTGAGTTGTGAAACCTTATCCCCTCAGTAGATTCTTTAAATTCTCAAGGACAATGAACAAACCCCTACTAATTCATCACAATCCCTCCTTTTTCTTTTTCTAACATATTTTGTTCATTGAATTTTTGCAATATCTGCTTGCTGAGCATCAAAGTTTCTGCGTTGTCCTCCTCCTGCTCAAGAGATTCATACTTAGCACGCACAAGCATAAGATGAGCAGCTTCTAATCAACTTTTCACAATTGCGATTACTTGCTTGAATATACATGGTCCAAAAGTCAGTGTTAATGTAAGTAACAACAAGGGGGCCCTGCTATGGTTGATAGCAGGGTAGTAAGCCAAGGTGAGTAATTAAACCAGGATTCATACCAATTCTGACGAGCCTCATTTTCCCTTTTGTGTTTTTCTAATCCTTCCCGCAATTTAGTCATTGTATCTCTTACCACCCCAGTATGATCTTTACTAGATGGTATTCAGCCACTGTGTGATGGGTATACATATACTCTTCAGTATGGTATAGAATCCTTGGTACAATGACCACCTGTACACAAAAATCATGAGATGTGTTAAACAATTTTAAAAATAGGCAAGGAGTGACTCCCAACAATGAACATACCCACCTAGTGTTATTTGCAGGAATTAACCATTTGTGTGTTTGGTACATTTTTTTTTTTTTTCAGTGGCATGGCACAGATCATTTTTATCTCTTGGAACTGTGCCGATACATCTACCTTTTCCCGTAACTTGGGTCAAAGTTATCCCGATTTCCTGACCCCAACTGCACTTGGAAGAATTTGAATATGGGGGCTTAACACTTACACATAGCCAGCACCCTTCAGTTATCTCCTCGGGTACAACCCCTGTCTTTTTTCACAATGCTTGGAAGCAGTGTGGGAAAGGATAACTCTGTCAACTTATTAGAAAACACTGTAGTAGGTTGGGCAGTCCCAGGTATCTTTATAGTCTGGACAACCAAACCTTCCCCTATTAACTCTTTATTAGGGCCTGACTACCTTGGAAGTCTCGGGTTTTTCCTTCTTTATTAGTATGAGTCCTCCCCTATCTGTTCCATGTTCGTAAAATCTGACATGTTTCCTAGTACCCAGCTAGTATCGTCCAAGTTTGTTATATTTATATATAGAACCTTGCATATTTCTTTATTTCCGTGGAAGGTTCCTGTATATCCTATACCATGCCCTCGCCACCTGTAACAGGGATCCAATTATCGGTTACAACCTTGCAGCCCATATCCTACTTGTAAGAATTTATCCCGACCAGCCCCGAGTGTCCAGTCTGTAGCAATGGTTTCACACCCCCGGTATGCACAATAATACACGTTCAGGCATTTACAGTACCCCTTTCCCAGGTTAGAACTTGGGCAGAAATAAAATCCCATATATTCCCAGCATCGGGGCCTCGAGATCAGCTGACATAGTGTAGAAGTAAAGCTTGGCCCCCCCAATGTTATCTGGGTTGCAATAACCTGTTGATCTTCGAATCGACTTAAAGTCCATTTAAAAGGTTGGTGGGGGTGGTGTTGAGTCGCTATGCAGGATGAAATCACTGCGAGAACCCCCAAATACCGATAGGAATGGCTGAGGCCCATTTCTTTCCCCACTTATTCACTCCTCTGCCTCACTCGTCAGTTGGGTTGCAGCCAACTACGAGGTTTTAGTTCTTCTCGGCAGCAGTAGTGTTCTTCAGGGGAGAGCCTCTACCTTAACCCACGGTACCTATCGAGTTCGTCGCAATGTGAGCTTCAGGTCTTTGTTTCCTGGAGCGATCTCCCACTTCTCGTCACAGATGGGTCCTTTAACACGGCTGGCATGTGTCCATCCTTTCTCCGCAGTCCGAACAACTGTTTCTGTAGTAAGCAAAACAACATAGGGGCCTTCCCCATCGTGGTGTTAAAAAAAAAGTCTCTTTCCAAGTCTTAATAAGAATTGAGGGTGATCAAGTGGCAATTCCAAGTCATAGGGCATACCATATAGCATTTCAAAAGGAGAAATTCCTACATCAGTTCTGGGCTGCATCCATATGTTTAACAGTGCAAGGGGTAAGCATTTTACCCAAGAAGCCTTAGTTTCCAGCATAAGTTTTGTTAGTTGTTTCTTAATTTCACCATTCATTCGCTCTACCTTCCCAGAAGAGGAGGGGTGGCAGGGGCTGTGAAAATCCCACTCAATCTCTAAGGCCTGCTTTAATCCTTGCAGTAAAGCTTTACACCCATTCAGTCACGTGGTCAATTAGGACAAACAAGTAACTCAGTAAAGTCTACCTGTATACTTTGGAAAGGTCAAAGCCCTGGCTCCTGTCCCCCTCTAGATAGGTTACAGAAGACCTTTTTATTTACCCTTTGACATATAGTACATCCTCTGCATGTGTGCTTTCCTAAAGTGTATATTCCTACATAGACATGCTTTCTTAGAACAACATCACACATTGCTTGCACCTCCTGTGAGAAACACTCCGTAGCCAATAACTTAGGCTCAGGCGAGGATCTCAGTGAAGTAGTAATTTATTCGCGATTGCAATGGCGGGCGCCCCACAAGCAGGAGAGAGCGCATCTACTAGTTCCAAAACACAGTTTATATACCTTTTTATGGCAGGACCCTCCCCTGTTTCCCCACTGAGTGGGTAATCCAGATTCACAATCTATCTGATGCTTCACAAACAATGCATGGCCTTCAGTCGCCGGCCTGTTAAATTTCAAATTTCTTTTGACATTTTTACTGCTTGAAGTGGTAATGTTTCTTCACTTATCTGACTTGACTTGACACCGTGATTTTCACCTAATTGTCCTAAGGAGTCTGATTGTCTGCATTTTACAAGGTTGCCTGCTAAACTTTTCTTATCACTGTAAGCATATCTCAGTACCACATTCCCTCCTTCTAAACAATGTAACTCTGCAAAAACAACATTTCTATTCCCACACTCCCAATGACTCTTCTGATGTAAAACAGTTAATATTTGCCTCATTATCACTTTATTCAGCATTTCTCTCCCATCAGGGAGTATCGATTTTCCTTAAAATGATCCACATATTTGTAACATTAATACCTTCTTGGGAGGTTGTAATTGCTCCAAAATCTTTTTTAGAATTTACCCAAATAGATAGGTGGCCCTGTAAACCCCTGAGGTAAAATTGTCCACCTATATTGTTGCTTCCGCCCCCATTTCAGGGTCTTTCCAGTCAGAGGTGAATATACATGTATGTTTGCTCTCAGGGCCAGAGAGCACTCCATTCATAACACTGTTATTCCAGTCTAACAATTTACTATTTGAATGCCCAATTTAATCATCAAATCCCTTCCCAACAAGTTAGTCCCTGCCTTGGGTACATACAATAATTGCCCAGTGATCATTTTATCCCCTGGTCTCAGCTTGGTATTCCCCAAAAGTGGCACTGTTATCTCAGTCCCTTCTACCCCCATCACATTTAGGGTTTCATTAGTTAATTTAATCCCTGATACTTTACAAGTCAGTAATGATTTAGCTGCCCCAGTGTACTGGGTTTGATGGCAAGGTTCGGGGGGGTGTGAGGGGTGTAGGGGTGAGAAACTGCAGTGGCAGCCCCCGTGAGAAAAACCCAGAAACCTCCCCGTGGCAGATAAGGGACAATTTCATCTGGCCCCAAAGGGGCCCAGTGCTGCCCAGAGCCAAGCCATGAGCAATACAGTCCGTGCCTCTGTGAGAGCACATCCACGAAAACAAACAAACAAAGAAACAAACAAAAACCTGCTGCTCAACAGCAGTTGGGAGAGCGAGAAACCCCCCCGCAGACACCTAAGTCAGTGCAGAAGGAGGGGGAGGAGGCGCTCCAGGCGCTGGAGCCGAAGCCCCCCTGCGGCCGCTGGAGAGGCCCCTGGTGGAGCAGGCTGTTCCCCCTCCCCGATGCTTGGGAAATAGAACAAACACCACAGCAAATATGCAAATATCCCAAAACTTCTAGACTGTTACTTAGATAATGCCTACATCACCTTTCCCTGCTCGTTCAATTTCAAACAGCTCTGTTAAATACTACATGCCACACCTTTAACACCTTCAGCAACCCTTTTAACACTTCATTTATCTTTCTCCAGCCCGTACTTTTCTAATACCAGCACCAAAGGCTCAATCAGGGTCCAACTTAATTCCATACCTTTTCCCTCCAAGATACTGAAACAACATATCAATCAATATACCATATTTCATCCCATTTTCCTTCTTTCCACAAAAACAACATTGACTGTAATATGGTGTTATAATTAATAGTTCCATTTAGGGGCCACTCTGCTCCATCCTCTAGTTTATAAAGTGGCCACCATTGATTACAATATTTGATAAGAGTTCTTTTACTTTCTGTACCCTCTCACCCCACTATATCCCTCCAATGTGTTAGTATACATCCTAGAGGGCTTTTCCTCAGGATTTATTTGTTTTGAACTTTCCTATTGTAATCTACAGTGGTTAATATTCCACTGTTTTCCTAGAAGCTCTTTACTAGTCAATCCCAATCCCTCCAAAATCCACAATATATAGATACACAAGTAAAATCAGACCACTGTAAATTAACTGCCTGTTGACAATTATACTGAGGACATTTAAACCTGATGAGCCGATAATATGCCTGGGCAAATTTTGTTCCCTTAGACATACACCTCAATGGCAGTTCTTATATTTACATATTTACATATTAACATATGTATAAAAGAATACTTTAACAAAAATGCCCGGGCTTTTATACATACAATTGTCGTGGTTTAACCCGGCCGGCAGCTAAACACCACGCAGCCGTTCGCTCACCCTCCCCCCTCCCTCTCTGGGACGGGGGAGAGAAATGGAAAGTGAAGCCCGTGAGTTGAGATAAAGACAGTTTAATAAGACAGGAAAATAATACTAACAAAATAATAATAACAATAATAATAATAATAATACAATGGTGATAATAGAAAAATAATAATAATATGTACAAACAAGCGATGCACAATGCAATTGCTCACCACCCGCTGACCGATGCCCAGCCTAACCCCAAGCAGTCCGGCCCCCTCCCCCAGCTAGCCACCCCTATATATTGTTTAGCATGACGTCAGATGGGATGGAATACCCCTTTGGCTAGTTTGGGTCACCTGTCCTGGGTCTGTCCCCTCCCAGCTCTTACTGCACCCCCAGCCTGCCTGTTGGCAGGACAGAGCAAAAGGCTGAGATGTCCTTGGCTTGGTATAAGCACTGCTCTGCAACAATTAAAACATCGGGGTGTTATCAGCACTCTTCTCATCCTAAGCCAAAACACAGCATTCCACCAGCTACTAGGAAGAAAATTAATTCTGTTCTAACTGAAACCAGGACAGCAATATACAATGTACAGTTATTATTCCAGTTAGAATTATTCTTCAGCAGCTGCAAACATTATGCCAGTTGCCATTAAAGCTTGCTTACCCTCCTCCTGTCCTTTTCTTAAAATCTCAGACATCCCCGGAGTTAATGGGGATGGCCACATATTCCATTCCTGACTGGGGTCTCCCCATCGCTATTTCTCGTAGGGGATATAATCCCTCCCATAAAGCAGATTTCTGATTTCTTGCCCTGCTTCTGGTTACCGGCCCCTGTGTTTCATGATCCGATTCCAATTCTCCTGGATTAGCTAATTCGGGGAGTCCATTAAGGACGGGAGCCGTTGGTGCGGGCGGTGGAATATAGGGCGGGGGCGGTGTCGGGACTTCTAAGTCCTTTCTCTTTTTATCCCGCCCTCCTTTTTCTTTTAGAGGATATAGATGCGTCTTCGTATCTGAATTTATCCAGAGGTGCGCATACTTACTTTCTTCCAGACTAAAGGGTTACTTTGAGTTTACATAAATATTTAGACCTGACAAACCCAATCTTCAAAAGACCCAAATACAGGTCAGTAAAGGTGGTCTCCTCGAATCTGTTTACCACCCCAAACTTCAACACAATAATGTATCATTTTTACTTTATTCCTTCCCCGCCTAAAAGGGGAATCCTCCCAATTTTTAATCATTAATGCCAGGGTAACCTAACATCAGACGTTACCCCACCCATGGGACCAGAAGGCTTACTCTTCTTCTGTCCCATCTTCCGGAACACCTTCACACACACACACATGGATCGCTTCCCCCTTTTCGTGGCCCAGTCCCTCGCGGGATGTGGGAACCGCACTACCGAGGGGTCCACACTCGCTTCGTCCGCAATTGGACGTCTCGTTTGTTGTGTTCCGGGATACCCAACCCCAACCGAACGGATCACCGGCCTATACTTACCCACCCCGTGGGTCTTTGTTCGGGCTTCGTGCACAAAGGTTGCCTGGGGTTTACCGGTTTTATTTGCTTGTGTCTAATTTTGGGTTCGTCGGTGAAGAATTTGAATGAAAATAGTCCTAGCGAAGGCCGCTGAAATCAGCGGGGCGCCCCCTCCGAAGGTCTTTCAATCAGATTGCCTTCATCCGAGTCACGGCACCAAATTGTTATAAGTTAGACCACACAATTTACTGGTCTATTGAAATTATTTTATTAATCAAGTAAGCAGACACAAGCAAAACAGCGCTGGGCGGCTGGGGAGTCTCCGCTCCACCATGGCACGCAACTTCCCCTTTCCAGTGTCGCTGTTTTATAGCATTGAAGTTCCGGCTTGTTGAGACCTGTCGAGACCTGTCGACTTGTCGAGACCTGTCGAGACCTGTCCTGAGACTGCGCAGTCTGTTGTTGGGGGTCGTTATTCTTCCTCCGGTGATCATGCGTTGTGCTTGTGTTCAGGTGGGGGCAAAACAGGATGTCTTGCGGTGGGTGGGTGGTATCTTACAAAATCTTTGTTTTAACAAGGATGTTCACCCAACCCCCCTTCCCCATTTGTCCCCATGTTACAATGCCGTGAGTTGTGAAACCTTATCTCCTCAGTAGATTCTTTAAATTCTCAAGGACAATGAACAAACCCCTACTAATTCATCACAAACTGTCATGTTCTGCAGACTCAACCCTCAACATTTTCTTCCACCAACTGGCATCATAAAGAAAACAAAAAGAGTACCAGAAAATTTACCTAGTAGTCGATATGGTTGTGTATGCCTATCCTAATGTTGCCCTGTACTTGAAATCAATTCTGTAGATAAGTTGTGGTAGTGTCTCTGACAGGGCTGTGTGTGAGCCCACTGATTCCCTGGGGAGCAGTTCCTGGCACGGATGGCAAGTCGGCCAAGACCTGCAGCCTTTCCCCACTGGCAGCCTGGATGTGGCCACCTTGAGCTGAAAGGTGAGTGCTTCGTGGTGTGGGCACAGCTCTTTTGCACCGTGTGGCCGTGGGGAATGGTCCAGCCACAGTTAATTTACGGGTGCAGAGTAGCCTGTATTGTTGCTGTCTGTTGCAGGAAGCACGGCCGAAAGCACAACAAACACCAGTATGGTCAGATCATGCTCCATCTTATTGCCCGAATAGCCTAACTTTTATAGTGAATTTAACAGGGGCGGATCGTGTCTCACACAAGATTATTGGTCAAAAGCACTCAGACAAACAACTACAAGAAAACAACCCCACCTGCAAGAAAACAACCCCCTTGTGATTAGCAGTCACGCAGACTTTGTCCTTGAAGCCAGCTGCTGGCAACAATATTTTTCTGAATTCCTCAATTGGGCGATGTGGGAACACTGTCATGGGAACTTCTCATAGTTGCCCTGGTAGCTTGGTTTGCTCAGCTACAGCAAGCCATGGGATCTTTGCTGTTTCAAAAAATCCCTCAACAGCTGTCCTTAATATAAAATGAATTCTATATTAGAGTGGAAAGTACACATTCAGCTTTTGTTATGTGCAGCCTGTCAATGCCTTTAAGAAATCTATATAGTTAACCAAATGTCAACTTCTACAGCCACTACCATGAGAGGCAAAAAGTATAGTAGTATTACAGATCTTAGTTTTAGCCTTTCTATTGTCAAAATCCCCTCAGAATGGAAAAAAAAAAAACACATAGCACAGACTATGCACTGACCTGTGATTTGATTTTTTCTGGGTGTTTGGATGAAAAATAAATAGGTGCAGAAAGCTTGGTAGCAATTGACTGTCCATTTTTCTTCCACAGAGTTGGTCTTCCCTGTACCACGCACATGTTCAAACCATTTTGAGCTCTGTCCTTCAGATGTAGTACTACTTCTCCAGGACTTACGCCTCAACCATTTGTCTCTGTGATACTTTAGCACAATTATTTTTGTTGATAAGGAAGTGCACCAAGCAAAAGCATGGAGGTATGTCCCTTACTCAGGGACATAGGAACAAACCTTCTCCAGGAACAGTAATTTTAGGTCCCTTCAAACCATATCTCTCCAAGACCTTTTTTACCTTTTGTTGATCCTGTTCTGAAATGGCTGAAAAGTGAGTTAGAGGAAGGTAGTTGAAAAGGACGGTTTATCTGAGCGTTTACTGCACTTGAGATCAATCTTACTGACAAACAATACCTGGATAATTAAAAAAAAAAAAAAGTTATCTCAGCATGAATAGGGCCAATTAAATTAACAAATGTGTTACAGTTGAGAGAGAGGTGGAAGTTTTGTCTGAACTGGGTCTGGCAAACAGGCTAAGGCGCAGCTAATGAACTATCAGGCTTGTGTTTTTTGTTTGTTTTTTTTTCTTATCCTGAAAGTTAGACAGCATCTGGGGTTACAGTGCTGGCCTGCCATCAAGTCTCTTTTAGTTTATAATCTCATAAGAAATTTATTGCTGGGTATTTTTGATTTCTTAATGACTGGTGAGGAATCTGTTCAAAATCAAGCCAGATGTCCTAGAATTCTGAGCATCAAATATTAGAAAAGCCCAGGGAAGAATGAGATACTACCACTGTATTTTTTTTGCAGGTGGTAATAAATAAAATCTCTGCATAATTTTTCACTGCCAATCAACTCCCAACTGTTCCTGTGTCTTTTGTCTTCTGTGAGGGATTAAAGTTACAATTTCCTCAAAATGTATTCTTAATTTACCATATTTTTAATGTAAAACTTCAAGGTAGTTGTGCCAAAAGTTTTGGATAAATGTTGTAGTGTACAAAAAATAGCAAATCTGGATGTTTTAGGCTTTATCAACAAGGAATCAACAAAAACAAAGACCAGCATTTGCTCTAATAGACTGTTTTAGACAGCTGCTTCTGCCCCACTGGCTTTCAAAGCAGAATGACTCTACTAAAGTAAAACTGTAGGGAGTGCTCTTTTAGGATGAAGTCTCATAATTTTCTAATTATCTTTTGTAACTTTTATTTCTTATAAGGAGTTTATCACTGCAGTTTATGCTCAGATGAGCAAATGTATTTTGACACAATGTTAACTGGCTTGGATTATAGAGAACATTTTTGAGAGGGCTCTGTTATCCAGCTCAGGAAGAGGCTTTTTTTTTTTTTTTCTAACTATAGTAAGATTATACTTGATACACCCCCTAATATGATATCTTTCATCTCCAAACTACTAGGCAAGCATTCACTAATAAATCTCAGTGCTGGTAAATAGCCTACAGTCATGCTAAGAATCTCAGATCTTGCTTCTGGCTCAGGTCCTTGAGTCCTGCAGTGTACGGTGTATCTTTGGGGCCACATCCATGCTTGGCTGGTCGCTCTGGTCTCATTGGCTTTGTTTTTTCTATGCCAGCAATTCGCAGAGGTGCTTTGCATCCAGACCCACAAGGTAAGATGTTCCTGCAGAAAGGAGCTCCACACTGTGATCTCAAGCTTCTCCACAAAACTGAGTGTAGAGTGAGACAGACACCACTAAAAAAAAAAATAAAAAAAAATTGAAAAAAAAACCACTTTGAATTATAATGTAATAGATCCCTGTAAGGGATATTCAAAACCTTCAAAGCCTCCTGTTACTTTGTTTTGCAATGTCTCTGAAAGTTCATTCAAAGTGAATTTCTGTTCACAAGAAATGTTTGCAGAGAAGAATCACAGAATTTCTAGGTTAGAAGAGACCTCAAGATCATCGAGTCCAACCTCTGACCTAACGCTAACAGTCCCCACTAAACCATATCCCTAAGCTCTACATCTAAACGTCTTTTAAAGACTTCCAGGGATGGTGACTCCACCACTTCCCTGGGCAGCCTGTTCCAATGTCTAACAACCCTTTCGGTAAAGAAGTTCTTCCTAACATCTAACCTAAAACTCCCCTGGCACAACGTTAGCCCATTCCCCCTCGTCCTGTCACCAGGCACGTGGGAGAACAGACCAACCCCCACCTCGCTACAGCCTCCTTTAAGGTATCTGTAGAGAGCAATAAGGTGGCCCCTGAGCCTCCTTTTCTCCAGGCTGAACAAGCCCAGCTCCCTCAGCCGCTCCTCGTAGGACTTGTTCTCCAGGCCCCTCACCAGCTTTGTCGCCCTTCTCTGGACCCCCTCAAGCACCTCAATGTCCTTCTTGTAGCGAGGGGCCCAAAACTGAACACAGTACTCGAGGTGCGGCCTCACCAGAGCCGAGTACAGGGGGACGATCACCTCCCTAGCCCTGCTGGCTACACTGTTTCTTATGCAAGCCAGGATGCTGTTGGCCTTCTTGGCCACCTGAGCACACTGCTGGCTCATATACAGCCGACTATCCACCATCACTCCCAGGTCCTTCTCTGCCCTCATCCAGATCATCGACGAAGATATTAAAGAGGACCGGCCCCAGCACCGAGCCCTGGGGAAAGCCACTAGTGACTGGCCTCCAACTGGACTTGACTCCATTCACCACGACTCTTTGGGCCCGGCTATCCAGCCAGTTTCTAACCCAACGAAGTGTGCGCCAGTCCAAGCCAAAAAACCTCCACGCTCTCCAGAAACCTCCTAGACAGGGACAAGGCTAGTGTCCTGGTCGGGGTCTGCTATAGACCGCCGAACCAGGATGAGGAGACGGATGAGGAGTTCTATAGGCAGCTGACAGAAGTTGCGAAATCTTCAGTGCTTGTTCTTGTGGGGGACTTCAACTTCCCTGACATATCCTGGAAGGACAACACAGCCCTGAGAAAGCAGTCTAGGAGGTTTCTGGAGAGCGTGGAAGATAGCTTCCTGACGCAGCTGGTTAGTGAACCTACCAGGGGTGGTGCCCCGCTAGACCTTCTCTTCACAAACAGAAGGACTGGTGGAGGATGTGATTGTCGGGAGCTGTCTTGGGCAGAGTGACCACGAAATGGTGGAGTTCACTATTCTTGGCGAGGCCAGGAAGGGGACCAGTAAAACCGCTGTATTGGACTTTCGGAGGGCTGACTTTGAGCTGCTCAGGACACTAGTTGGCAGAGTCCCTTGGGAGGCGGTTCTGAAGGGCAGAGGGGTCCAGGAAGGCTGGGCGCTCTTCAAGAGGGAAATCTTAATGGCGCAGGAACGGTCTGTCCCCACGTGCCCAAAGACGAGCTGGCGGGTGAGGTGGAGAGGTTGAGGGCCATCAGGGAGTGTGAGTGAGAGATAGACTTGTGGAGTAACTCCCTGCAGGGCCTCAAGGAGAGGTACCGAGGTGAGACACCCCAAATGGGGGTGGACCCCCTGCCCTGTAGCCGTCGGGCAGAGGGAGGGGATCTGGGAGTTGAGGAGGAATGGAAACAGGTCCCTGCTCGACATCGCAGGCGATGCCCTCCCCTTCCGGCCCCGCCTTCCCAGGTGCCCTTACACAACAGGTTTGAGGCCCTGGAGCTCGACAGACCAGTAGCTGAGGAAGAGGTAGCAAGTGTTCCCAGGAGGATGCCTAGGGAGAGGAGGTCGACTCCACGCCTCAGGACTGCCTCCATCAAGAAAGACAGGAGGGTTATTGTTGTGGGAGACTCTCTTCTTAGGGGAACAGAGGGCCCTATTTGTCGGCCTGACCCTACCCGTAGGGAAGTCTGCTGTCTCCCTGGGGCCAGGGTCAGGGACGTTGCCAGGAAGCTTCCCAACCTGGTACGCCCCTCTGATTATTATCCTCTTTTGATAGTCCAGGCGGGCAGTGACAACATTGAAGAGAGAAGCATGAAGGCTATCAAACGAGACTTTAGGGGGCTGGGTCGGTTAGTGGATGGAGCGGGAGTGCAGGTGGTGTTTTCATCCATCCCTACGGTGGCAGGGAGGGGTACAGAGAGGACACGGAAAACCCACCTGTTAAACACATGGCTCCGGGGCTGGTGCCAACGCAGAAATCTTGGTTTTTTTGATCATGGGGCACTTTACTCAACACCTGTCCTGATGGCCGCAGATGGGTCCCTATCTTTTAGGGGAAAAAGGATCCTGGGCCAGGAGCTGGCAGGGCTCATTGAGAGGGCTTTAAACTAGGTAGGAAGGGGGATGGGGCTGAAGCAAGGATTGTTGGGGCTGTGCCAGGGGGAACAATGGCAAGGCTGGGGGATAAGGTAATGGCCCAGCTGAAGTGCATCTACACCAATGCACGCAGCATGGGTAACAAACAGGAGGAGCTGGAAGCCATCATGCAACAGGCAGGCTACGACTTGGTTGCCATCACGGAGACGTGGTGGGACCAGTCTCACGACTGGAGTGCTGCAATGCCTGGCTATAAGCTCTTCAGAAGGGACAGGCAGCACAGAAGGGGTGGTGGTGTGGCTCTCTATATTAGAGAGTCTTTCGATGTTGTAGAACTTGAGGCTGGGAATGACAAGGTCGAGTCCCTTTGGGTTAGGATCGGCAGGGACAACAAGGCTAGTGTCCTGGTCGGGGTCTGCTATAGACCGCCGAACCAGGATGAGGAGACGGATGAGGAGTTCTATAGGCAGCTGACAGAAGTTGCTTCAGAACAGTTGCAGAAGAATCTTCAGCGCTTGTTCTCGTGGGGGACTTCAACTTCCCTGACATATCCTGGAAGCACAACACAGCCCTGAGAAAGCAGTCTAGGAGGTTTCTGGAGAGAAGAGCGCGTCCTAGACATTTCCATAATATCTTCACATCTGTGAACGACAGAGGGCTTTCAGTACCACACAGGAGATGTTCAACAGCTTGCAAGATGGAGTTCTGCTGCATATTTAGCATCTTTCCCCACAGAGTGAAGTCTGAATGCTAGATAACGTAGTAAAGAAACTCCCATTGACTTCGGTGAGCTTTGGTTCAGATTCAAAATCACAGACTGGTTACAAAGCAGTTTAGGTTTTAGTTAGCAGTGAGCTTTCTGTTTGTCTGATAAAGAAGAAAAGCACTTCCCAAGTACAAAATCCTCACTTCTCAGGAAGTCTTTTACATCATATGCAACACGGAAACCATTTTTAACACCATGAATCTGGCTCAAAGCCAAATAAAAGGCCACCGATATCCTGTAGGAGAGAGAGGAGGTGCTTATATACATACTTGTTATGTGGATGGTGCAGAACAGAAAATTGGTGTGTGGCTTAACCAAGCCCTGCCCGTGTGTATGCAGACCTGCTCTCCTCTCCACTGTTCACCTCTGTAAAGTCTATTTAATATAGTACCTTCAGTGGTTTCTTACGCTGCAGAGAAAAATACACAGCTATGGTCATAATCTAAATGTGCTCAGTGATTGGACTGTGTATATTGAAACCCTGCCAAACAATCTCCAGGGGATTTGGAGAGGTGCTTTGGCATTGTTTGATACTAGAAAGAGGAGCTGTAAATGCTTTGCAGCTATTTATCTACCTACAGCAGAAAAAATGTGTCAATCCCCTGTTAGTTGCTTACCTGCCAGTCTAGAGTGTGTAAATGTACTGATGGAAAAAGGAGTCTCCACCCTAGAACGCCCCACCCTCTCTGATCACAGAGCACAATTTGAGCAGCAGTTGCAGTTTTTTGCAAGTTAACTCAGTGCAGTTACCAGCTCAGCTCCAGCCTAGTAGTAAGGACAAGGGTTTTGTTTGTTTGTTTGTTTGTGTTTTTTTTTTCAGAGAAAAATGAGGTCTCGATCTGCAGGGATGTCACTTCCTTACAGGAGGTGCGGTAAGAGATGGGTGCTACAGAGCAAGGTTCATGACGTGAATCCTGTCCTGCCCACTGAGCAATGCACTACACAATGTCCTACCCATGGTGCAATGAAGAATAAACTAAGCCAGGCTCCAAGAAACTCCAAAATGAAGTATGTTTGACACCCAGCCCCTCTCCTGCAGCCCTAAACTTGGCCATTGTGGATTAACAGCACAACAAAGCAGGTTGTCACCTGCTCAGCAAGCAAGCTGGGAAAGGAATTGCTTAACAAGAGGATGGTGATTAAAGGCTCTGTTTGATCCACCTCCACGCTGTATTGACTGACCATGAAAGGAAGAGATTATTCTGCCATAATAAAAACCACTGAGAAAATAAAGTAATTGACAGAGGCAAATAAAGTGAGCAATTAGTCTGAAACCCTTCTGTTATAAATGAAGTCTCATCTCAATCTGAATTTAGTAATATTTATAAAAGGTATAAAAGGCAAGTAAACAGCTCTGGGTGTGCGGGGAGTCTACGCTCCACCAACACGCACACACAAACATCGAACTTTCTAAATATACAGAACATTGCTTTTACATACTAAACTCGAGTATGCCTATACAATCAGAAAAGGTAACAAACAATCCTTTAAGTTCCATGACTTACTAAACTTGACTACGCCTATACATATGTACAGTCAGAAAAGGTAACAAACAATCCTTTAAGTTCCATAACTTAACAGTCTCCATTTTCCATGCCTTTTCTTGACTACAAACAAGTCTCCATTTTCCATTCCTTTTGAATAATATGTCTTGCTTTAAGTTGTCAAGCAACTTGGCCTTTGGGCCTTATGTATCCCGTTCTTCCCGGATCGAAGAAAAGCATATCCATCTCCTTTTCAAGGCCAATAGGGCCTGGGTCAAAAGGCACGTCCAGGTCACCAGGGGGCGTAACAGCAAAAGCCTTCGATGGCTGTAGCAGCAGAGGGGCTGATGGCGTAGCAGTCAGATCAGTAAAGGAGCCCATAGCTCCCTCACTATCTGGCAAACCACACGTTTCTGACTGTGGTCCCACATAGCTCTTTAAGGCCTCAGAGACTGCTCGCCAGGTGCTGAGCAATCCCAATGCAACCTTGTCATTTTTAGCTGCAGAGTCCCACACCTTGACCTCAATTTGGTCCCATGTTTCAGGATCATAAACTGTCCGATTGTTAATAAGGAGAATAAGCTGTAAGGTTACCAGGACAGTCTTTGTTTCTTAGGACGTATGATTCCCCCTAATGCGCAACTGCTTACCAGCGAGAGGCAGTTGTGTGCGTGGGTCCGCTTCTCTCAGCTCAAGCTTCTCTCCAGCTCCAGTGCGCCCATTTCCAGCGACTTTCTGTATGAGCTTCTGTACTGGGTCTGGCTGGAATGTTAACTTTCCTGGCAGCAGCCCATACAGTGCCGTACTCTGTACTTGTAGCTGGAACAGCAGTGTTATCACACCAGTGTTGTGTCTACTGCTGAGCAGCAGTGGCACAGCATTGGGCCTTTCTCTAACCCTCCTAGGGGGTGGGCAAAAAGTGAGGAGAGAAACATCACTAGGGCAGCTGACCTAAACCAATCAAAGGGATATTCCATACCATGTGGTGTCACACTCAGCAATAAAAGGTGGAAACAGGAAGAAGAGGGGAGGGATGGGCTCTCATTGAGAAGACATCGGTCCTCCTCTCGAACACCGGCTGCGTGCGTTGAGGCCTTGCTTCAAGGACGTGGTCAATCATCGCTCATTTGTGGGAAGTAGAGAGTAATTTCTTTCCTCTGCACTTCCATATAGCTTTCATTTATTTTGTTTGTTTGTTTTCCTCCCTTTTTCCCCTTTTCCCTTTTACTTCCCCTTAGTTAAATTGTTTAGTTCATGGTAGTCTTTATTTAATTATTATAATTATTTCCCTTTAATTAAATTATCCTTATCTCAACCCGTGAGTTGTTCTTTGCTTTACTTCTCCCCCTCCTCATCTAAAGGAGGGGGAGTGAGAGAGCGGTTGTGGGGTTTAGCTGCCCAGCACGGTAAAACCACCACAGCTCCTCTGAGCAGTTTGCTGAGTTTGGCCGAACCTATCTTCATGAGGCAATCAAAGTGCCTGTTCCCGTCCTGGTCTCCATTCTGCCAGCCTGTTCCTCTTCACTTCTTTTTCCTGCTTCTTTATTGATGACGTAACTTCATTACATCGTGTTGCCTTGTTGTTTTTTTTTTAATCTTGAGGACAGGCTCCCCTCTTATACCCTTCTCCCCACAGCAGTTCTTTTCAAAAAACAACTTTTCACTGGTCAAACAACTTTGCAAATAACAGCAACGGCAAACACCCAGAAACATCCATGCCTTTCTTCAGCATGTTTTCCCTGAGCAGTCAGCAATCCACGTTCTTTCCAAATCACTCCATGAGCATGTACCACGCCGAATACATATTTAGAATCTGTCCAAATATTTATTTTCCTTCCTGCTGCTAGTTCCAGTGCTCATGTAAGTGCAATTACCTCTGCTTTCTGGGCAGACGTCCCAGGGAGTAATGGTTTGGACTCGATTACCTGTTGAGCAGTTGTAACAGCGTATCCTGCCTTACGTTGTCCTTGTTTTACAAAGCTGCTTCCATCAGTATACCAAGATTCATCAGCATCTTCTAAAGGTTATTCCTTAAGATCGGGTCGACTAGAATACAGAGTCTCCATTGTTTCTATACAATCATGAATTATAGGTTCATCCAGAGTTCCGCTAAGCTGATTTACGACGTTAGTGACCACAATTTCCACATCATCTTGTTCCACTAATATTGCTTGATATTTTAAAAATCTTTGTGGTGAAAGCCAATGGTTTCCTTTTTGTTCCAAAACTGTTGAGACTGTATGGGAGACTAACACTGTCATTTTCTGTCCCATTGTAAACTTCCGAGCTTCTTGTATATTGATAACAACAGCTGCAACAGCTCAAAGGCATCCGGGCCATCCTTTACTTACTTCATCTAATTGTTTAGAGAAGTAAGCTACTGCTCGTTTATAGGGACCCAATCTTTGTGCTAGTACTCCCAAAGCTATCCCTTGTCTCTCATGAGAAAACAACCAAAAGGGTTTCGAGAGATCCGGTAATCCCAAAGTCGGAGCTTGCATCAATTCTCGTTTAAGTTGTTTAAAGGCGTTTCGTGCTTCTCCAGTCCAGACTAATTTTGACTGATTACTCTTTATCAATTCATATAGAGGCTTTACCATTAGTCCATAATTATAAATCCAAAGGCAACACCAACCTGTCATTCCTAGAAAGGTTCGTAGCTCCTTTACCGTTTGGGGTTCTGGAGTCCGGCAGATGACTTCCTTACGTTCAGTTCCTAGTTCTCGCTGACCTCCCGAAATTCCAAATCCCAAGTAGGTCACGTGTTGTTGAACCAGCTGGACTTTCTGTTGAGAGACTCGATATCCATTTAAACCCAGAAAATTAAGGAGACTTATAGTCCATTGAATACAACTCTCTTTAGTCTCGGTAGCTATTAAGAGATCATCTACGTATTGTAACAAAGCCCCTTCAGTGTCTGGAGGTATCCAAGTTTCAAGTTCCTTTGCTAATTGGTTTTCAAAAATAGTGGGGCTATTCTTGAATCCTTGAGGTAGCACTGTCCACGTAAGCTGTGTCTTTCTGCCTGAGTCAGGGTTTTCCCATTCAAAGGCAAATAGCTTTTGGCTTTCAGTGGCTAAAGGTAGGAAGAAGAAGGCATCTTTTAAATCCAGTACGGTAAACCAGACTTGACTATTCTTTAATTTAGTCAGCAAAGTATAAGGGTTTGCCACTACTGGATGTATATCCTCAGTGATCTTATTTATGGCCCTCAGATCCTGAACTAGCCTATAGCTTTTTCCATCTGCCTTTTTAATTGGCAATATGGGTGTTTTGTATTCTGATTCGCATTCAATCAATAATCCATACTGTATAAATCTATCAATTATCTCTTTAATTCCTTTCCTATCTTCTATCCTCAAAGGATATTGATTAACCTTAACGGGTTTCTCTCCTGGCTTTAATTTAATAATTATTGGGGTCACATTTTTAGCTCTTCCAGGGACTTCAGTGTCCTGGTTTCAGTTAGCACAGAATTAATTTTCTTCCTAGTAGCTGGTGGAATGCTGTGTTCTTTCTGCCAGAGGCTCCAGGTGGGGCCGTTCTCCCCGGCTGCAGTGTAGAGCACATTCTTTACATCTGGTCCTGTTCGAACTGGCCCAAGGGCTACTGCATGGACTATTTCCTGCTTGATTTGTTCAAAGGCTTGTCGTTGTTCAGGGCCCCATTCAAACTCATTCTTCTTACGAGTTACTTGGTAGAGTGGGTTTACAATCAGACTGTAATTTGGGATGTGCATTCTCCAAAACCCCACAACACCTAGGAAAGTCTGTGTTTCTTTTTTGTTAGTTGGTGGAGACATAGCTGTTATTTTGTTGATCACATCCATTGGGATTTGACGACGTCCATCTTGCCATTTTATTCCTAAAAACTGGATCTCCCGTGCAGGTCCTTTGACTTTATTTTGTTTTATGGCAAAACCGGCTTTCAGAAGGATTTGGACTATTTTCTTCCCTTTCTCGAAAACTTCCTCTGCTGTGTCACCCCACACAATAATGTCATCGATGTACTGCAGGTGTTCAGGAGCTTCCCCCTGCTCTAGTGCAGACTGGATCAGCCCATGGCAAATGGTAGGGCTGTGTTTCCACCCCTGGGGCAGCCTATTCCAAGTATATTGGACTCCCCTCCAAGTGAAGGCAAATTGTGGCCTGCACTCTGCTGCTAGAGGGATGGAGAAAAATGCATTAGCGATATCAATTGTGGCGTACCACTTGGCTGCCTTCGATTCAAGTTCATACTGAAGTTCCAGCATGTCCGGCACTGCAGCACTCAGTGGTGGCGTGACTTCGTTCAGGCCGCGATAGTCCACTGTTAGTCTCCACTCGCCATTAGACTTTCGCACTGGCCATATGGGACTATTGAAAGGTGAATGAGTCTTGCTGATCACTCCTTGGCTCTCCAATTGACGAATTAGCTTATGGATGGGAATCAGGGAGTCTCGGTTGGTGCGATATTGCCGCCGGTGCACAGTTGTGGTAGCAATTGGCACTTGCTGTTCTTCGACCCTCAGCAACCCCACAACAGAGGGGTCCTCTGAGAGACCAGGCAAGGTAGATAATTGTTTAATGCCCTCTGTCTCTAAGGCAGCAATACCAAAAGCCCACCGGAACCCTTTTGGGTCCTTGCAGTATCCTCTTCTAAGATAGTCTATGCCAAGGATACATGGAGCATCCGGACCAGTCACAATGCGGTGCTTTTCCCACTCATTCCCAGTCAGACTCACTTCAGCCTCCAATACAGTCAACTGCTGAGATCCCCCTGTCACTCCACAAATATAGATGGGCTCTGGTCCTTTATAGCTCGATGGCATTATAGTACATTGTGCACCGGTGTCTACTAAAGCCTTATACTTCTGTGCGCGTGATGTGCCAGGCCATCGAATCCACACAGTCCAATAAACTCGATTGTCCCTTTCCTCCCCCTGGCTGGAGGCAGGGCCCCCCTAATCCTGGTCAGAATCTTCCTCGTTTCTGTGTTTGAAGGACTGTCTGCTGGAAGTTGGAGCAGCAAACTTTTCGGAGAATCCCTTTTTCCTGATTGTTTTCTTTTGCAACTCACGTACCCGTGCCTCTAGGGTCGCGGTAGATTTTCCATCCCACTTTCTCATGTCCTCTCCATGGTCTCGTAAGTAAAACCACAGGGTGGCACGGGGTGAGTACCCACCATATCGTCTTCCTTGTGTGGGTGAACGCCTACCCCTGACAGCTGAGACACTGCTTTGTACAGGTGCGAAGGAGAATAATCTCTCTTCAAGTTGGTGAACCTTTTCAGAAAGTTTCTCCCAAGTGTTCTCCTTTGGTCGGTGGGCACTGGTTGGTTCAGGTGGGGAGGACAATAGATTCTCTTCAAGTTGGTGAACCTTTTCAGAAAGTTTCTCCACAGCTGAGACGCAGGCCTGTAAGGAAGAGGAGAGACTTTCTTCGTACTGCCGGAGTTGTTTAGCCGCTTCACCCACTGTGGGTTCCTCATCCTCTTTCCAGGCCATTATTGCCAATGAGCTGGCATATGATGATGGTGCACTCCGTACAAACTTCCGCCACATGGGTCGTGTACACTTGACTTCATCTGGATCTGTGGATGTTTGTTTGAGGTCTGGATCCTCATAAATCACTTCCCGTACGGCTAATTCCCTCAGGTACTGGATTCCCTTCTCCATAGTGGTCCACTTGCCTGGTAGACATAAAATATCTTCCTTGAAGGGATACCTTTCCCTCACAGCTGAGAGGAGACGCCTCCAGAGGCTGGTGGGTCGTGCTCCATCTGCAATTGCTTTGTCAATGCCGGCGTCTCGAGCAAGGGATCCCAGCCGCTTGGCTTCCCTGCCGTCTAATTCCACACAATTGGCTCCAGAGTCCCAGCACCGGAGCAGCCAGGTGACAAGCTGCTCACCTATACAGCGACCAAAATCTTTTCGCACATCTCGTAGCTCGCGCTCGTTTAGGCTTCGGGTAGTTACTGTTGCTCTTTCGGCATCCTCATCTTCCTCCTCCTGAATCCTTGACGGCCCAGCGTCGTCATCATCTTCGTCATCTCTATACTTAGTTTTGGCAGAAGCCTTACCTGGATTGGCAGAAGACTCTCTGCGTTCTAAACGACTTGAATTTCTATACCATATTTTCACCTTCTCTACAGGGGCAGCTTGCACTGCTACTGCTCGTTTCTCTGACTTTGTTACAGGGTCTGCCACAGGGGTTGGAATGCCCTCTGCAGGGTCAACTTGCACTGCTACAGCTCGTTTCTCTGACACGGCCACAGGAGCTGGAGTGGCTACAGGAGCTGGAGCAGTTGCAGGAACCGGAGCTGTAGCGGCTACAGAAGCTGGAGCTGGAGCTGGAGCAGTTGCAGGAGCTGGGACTGGAGCAGCAGTAGGAGCTGGAGCTGGAGCGGCTTCAGGAGCTGGAGCTGGAGCGGCTTCAGGAGCTGGGACTGGAGCAGTTGCAGGAACTGGGACTGGAGTAGCGGCCGGAGCTGGAACTGGAGCGACTGCAGGAACTGGGACTGGAGCAGCTGCAGGAGCTGGAGCTGGAGCGGCTTCAGGAGCTGGAGCTGGAGCAGCTTCAGGAGCTGGGACTGGAGCAGTTGCAGGAACTGGGACTGGAGTAGCGGCCGGAGCTGGGACTGGAGCGGCTGCAGGAGCTGGGACTGGAGCGGCTGCAGGAGCTGGGACTGGAGCGGCTGCAGGGTCTGTCACTAAGTTGTCAGCAGTATCAATGGCAGCTCGATAGGCATGAGCCAGGCCCCAGCACGTTACAATGATTTGTGTTACTTTGGAACTGCCAGAATCATTACACCTTTTTTTCAAGCATTCTGCCAGTTTTTGAGGATTTTGCCATTGTTCAGGGGTGAATTTCCAACACACTGGGGGTGCCAACTGCTCTAGATGCCTGCCCATATCCACCCATACTCCCTGCCACCCACAACTATACTGCCTCCGGGCAGATCTCCGGATGAGCTTCATAAGTAGTTGTTTAACTTTAAGCAGAATCTGAAGTGCATTCATGAGGCAGAACAACAAGACTATGGTATTCTGAGTATTCCAGAAATATTCAATATCTTGGAGAGCTATTGTGACAAGCTCAGGGGATAAGAGGGTGGTGAAGGAGGAAGGCAGAGTGACCCAGGAGGATACAGGGGTGGTGAAGGAGAAAGGGAGAGTAAGCAAGTAAGGAAAAATATCCTCCCCTTTCCCCTCCACAGATTGACTCTCTAATGGAGAAAAACAATAGGTATAATTGCTAATAGTTCCCAAGATGCTGTTTCCAAAGTACAGAGTCCACGATGTTACTGAGTATAAATACCAAGTTAGAGTCATGACCAGATATCTTATCGTCTCATAAGCCATTGCTATAACACTTAGTACCATAATGGTCTGAAACCAGGGCCCGGAGAGGAGAAACAACACTACAGAGAGCAAATACGGAAAATAATGTACTATAATACTCAATTTGGAAAACAGGCGCAGCAGAGTTGTGATTAAAGCAATCAGCATCATGACAAGTGACTATTAAGCAGGTCTAATCCTTCCACCAATTTTAGTTTAACACACTCTGATCAGATCTGCCGTTATCTCAACCTTTCGGGCCCCACGTTGGGCGCCAAAAAGACTGTCGTGGTTTAACCCGACCGGCAGCTAAACACCACGCAGCCGTTCGCTCACCCTCCCCCCTCCCTCTCTGGGACGGGGGAGAGAAATGGAAAGTGAAGCCCGTGAGTTGAGATAAAGACAGTTTAATAAGACAGGAAAAAAAAATAACAAAAATAATAATAACAATAATAATAATGATGATACAATGGTGATAATACGAAAGTAATAATAGTATGTACAAACAAGTGATGCACAATGCAATTGCTCACCACCCGCTGACCGATGCCCAGCCTAACCCCGAGCAGTCCGGCCCCCTCCCCCCGGCTAGCCACCCCTATATATTGTTTAGCATGACGTCAGATGGTATGGAATACCCCTTTGGCTAGTTTGGGTCACCTGTCCTGGGTCTGTCCCCTCCCAGCTCTTACTGCACCCCCCAGCCTGCCCGTTGGCAGGACAGAGCAAAGGCTGAGATGTCCTTGGCTTAGTATAAGCACTGCTCTGCAACAATTAAAGCATCGGGGTGTTATCAGCACTCTTCTCATTCTAAGCCAAAACACAGCATTCCACCAGCTACTAGGAAGAAAATTAATTCTGTGCTAACTGAAACCAGGACATTCAGTGGCCCAAACTCCTGGATATACTCGATTTATGATCTCTAAGGGTATTTCACTTTTAGGGTCTGTTTATATTAGTGCCAGGCTTAACACATTTATTAGTTGTTCTTCTCCTATCCTTAATTCCATTTTCCTTTTTTTTTTTTTTTTTTTCAAAGATAATTTCTGCTTCTAATTGTTCTAACAAATCTCGACCTAATAGAGATTTTGGAGATCCAGGTGGATATAAAAACCTATGTATCCCCATTTGTTTCCTGTTATAAATGAGGTCTGAATTCAATCTGAATTTTGTAATATCTGTAAAACAAATATTTCTAAAAGGTATATAAAAAGCAAGTAAACAGTGCTGGGTGTGCGGGGAGTCTACGCTCCACCAACACGCACACACAAGCACCAAACGTTCTAAATACATGTATACAGAACATTGCTTTACATAATAACCCGAGTATGACTATACATACATACAATCAGGATAGGTAACAAACAATCCTTTAAGTTCCATAACTTAACAGTCTCTATTCTCCCAGCCTGTTCCTCTTCACTTCTTTTTCCTGCTTCTTTACTGATGTAACTTCATAGTGTTGCTTTTTTTTTTTTTTTTTTTTTTTTTCTTGAGGGCAGGCTCCCCTCTTATACCCTTCTCTCCACAGCAGTTCTTTTCAAAACAGCTTTTTTATTGGTCAAACAACTTTGAATGTAACAACAACAACAAACACCCAGAAACATCCATGCCTTAACGGCTGGAGAACAAGAAACCACCTGGAGAACAAGAAACCCCAGACTGCATGGAGTCTCCTGAATCACCCTTCTTTGTTAGATAACAGGATGTCTCAGTTAACAAGACATAACATACAGTTGACTCAAGTTATCTCAAGTCTCAGCCTGACTGAGTGTTAACGGATAACGGGATGTTTTCAAATAACAAAATGCTTAAACATAACAGAAGGTCTACAGATAACAAGATGTTGTTTACTTTGTCCTTGCTAACTTTTAATCACAAGTTCTATTCTATCCTAAAGTGAGTTTATACTATATCAGACCCATGCTGGAGCAGATTCTGGGCCAGACCTGTAGCCCATGGAGAGGAGACCACGCAGGAGCAGGTGACCTGGCAGGAGCTGCTGCCTCTGGGGGACCCAGGTTGGAGCAGTTTGCTCCTGAGGGATGGACCCCGTGGTATGGACCCATATCTGGAGCAGTTCTTGAAGAGCTGCTGCCTGTGGGAAGCCCACGCTGGATCTGTTTGGAAAGGACTGCATCCCGTGGGAGGGACCCCACAGCACAGGGGATGAGAGTGACTGAGAAAGAGCGGAGGAGAAGAAGCGCTATAGACTGACCATAAACCCCTGTTCCCCTGTGCCGCTCAGGGGGAGGAGGTGGAAGAGGGCGGATGGGGGGAAGGTGCTTTTGTTTTCTTTACTTTGTTTCTCACTTCTCTAGCTTGTTAGTAATAGGCAATAAATCTTACTGTCTCCCTATGCGGAGTCTGTTTTGCCCATCACGATAATTACTGTGTGATCTCCCTGCCCTTATCTCAACCCTTGAGCCCTTTTCATCATATTTTCTCCCCATTCCTCTTTGAGGAGGGAGAGTGAGAGAGCGGTTGTGGTGGAGCTCGGCCGCCCACCCAAGTAAAACCACCACACAGGGGAAATTTCACCTGACATCCTGAAACAGCTCCTCAGACGACATTTCATCTTGTTCACAGACATGCACACATACATGAACTGAGAAGAGGCAAAGCCTGGACAGTCTCTTTAGCTGCAAAATTACGCTGCTTGGTTTTGTTGTCCAAGCTTTACGAAAGGAGTTGCTGCTTGTCATATGCTGATGCTTGTCATATGCAGTAATTCAAGTCTAAGCATCATTTCAGAGGTGATATCATTCCTCATATAAATGTGAGCATGGCTTTGGCTTGGATATTTTTTCCTATGGGGTTGTATTTTATTCAGGCATCTACATTTTCTTATGCAACCTGTGGCTACACAGATTTTTCACAACAATTATATTTTAATGCAAGTTTATTGAGAGTAGTTATTAAAGAGAGTAGAATTGAAAGTGCAACATATAAGACTTTAGATACAAGTTCTTTTGATACCTAATGATATAGTATAAACTCACTTTAGGATAGAATAAAGCTTGTGGTTTGATATTGTATAAACTTACTTTAGGATAGAATAGAATTTGTGATTAAAAGTTAGCAAGGACAAAGTAAACAACATCTTGTTATCTGTAGACCTTCTGTTACGTTTAAGCATTTTGTTATTTGAAAACACCCCGTTATCCGTTAACACTCAGTCAGGCTGAGACTTGAGATAACTTGAGTCAACTGTCTGTTATGTCCTGTTAACTGAGACATCCTGTTATCCGCCGACCCCCAGTTAAACCGAAAGACAACTCAGCATTTTTACAGCCTGGAAAACAACTGATTAAGAAAGTGCATTACGAGGAAGACCTACGGCCTTCCTCCCAAAGACCACTGCCCACATCCTGGAGACCCTGGCCCACAATTCTTGGAAGGCTTTGGGCAAGCGCAAGGACTGATAAGCTAATTAGCATACGAAGCGAGGGTAGGCGGGGTTAGGTAATGAATATGTATAGGTGCTAATTGAATATTCATTGTTTTGCTGTATAAATACGAGATAGTTTGTCACTTCGAACATGCACGATAGGCGGAAGGATCCCCCGTGCATCCAGCACTGCAATAAAGAATATACCACTTAAGGAAATTTGGCTTTGATCTTTAAATCAATTTGGTGACCCAGATGGGACAACCTCTCTGCCGGTCCGCAGGACCCGCTGGGGACAGGACTCCCTAGGGTACCCCCGGGATTTCCCGGAGGGACTCCTCGACTCACTGGATCACTGCGGAGGCAGACAAGGACCCCATCATTGTAAGTGAGTATATTCTTTATTCTGGTTTGGTTTTCTGGTAGACCGGTCATCTGGAACTGTCTGTAAGTCGGAAGGTGATCTTCTGCAGGACAGTATTTGGTATATACTTTGTGGTTAGTACCACAAGTATATTTGGGGACCTTAAGGTCCATCTGGATCTGGAACTGTCTGTAAGTCGGAAGGTGATCTTCTGCAAGGCAGTATTTGGTATATACTTTGTGGTAAGAACCATAAGTATATTTGGGGACCTTAAGGAAAGAGCTCGCTTTAAGGTCCATCTGGAATTGTGTTGCCTATTTTGGTTTTCTGACTCATGGAGCGTGATATTTAACTCTGGTTATTGTTACTGCGATTTTGGCTATATTCTTGGTGATAATAATAAGTTTCGTGACGTTGTTATAAGAAAGATAAAGGAAGTGTTAAAAGTGTTGTTGAAGGTGGTAAAGGTTGTGTGGCATGTAGTATTTGACAGAGCTGTTTGAAGTTGAATGAGCAGGGAAAGAGGATGTAGGAATGTTAACAGTTCTGCCTCAGCCCAGGGCTGAGATCTTAAAATCTTGGGTGTTAGCCCTCTGGGGCAAAGGGATCATGATGGGTCCCAGAGAGTTGTCACAGAAACAGAAAAGCAGTTAACTCTTAAAACAACCTGAGTTCATGTGTGAGCTCAGATTGCCGATGGGATCGCTCAGGGAACTGTGGACAATTGCATTTCCCTGACCGACCCCCACTAAAACCCTAATCATCCTGAAAATTATGAACGGTTAAGTAAATACTAAAATCTGGACGAATTGGGAATTGTGAATATGCTTCCAATAAGGTCTAAAAGAAACCCCTGTGGAATTTTTGAACCAACTCTGAAATGTAATGGGGAAGGAGAAAAAAAAAAAAAAAAAAAAACGGTTTGGACCTGGCTTCGGAGGACAAATTGACTTGCCTTTTTCTAGGGTAATCATCGGCCCCTGATTTCAACAGGTCTAACGGGGACCTGGGGAATCTACCCTAGCAGATCCTCCACTGATTATAATGAAGTTAGGAGAGGAACAGAAGTGAAATTTTTTATTGATATGGGGCAACGTATTCAGTTCTAAATCAAGCATTAAAGCCTTTACGGAATGATTATGTTAGGGTAAAAGGGTGCAACCAAAAAGGCTTATTTTTGTGAACCTTTGAAGTACAAGTTGGGGAAATGCTATATATGGAGTGGTAATTCGTGTCGAGAAAATGGTTGATATTAACAAAGAAGGGTGATTCAGGAGACTCCATGCAGTCTGGGGTTTCTTGTTCTCCAGCTGGTTCTCTTGTTCTCCAGTCCATAAGGCATGGATGTTTCTGGGTGTTTGTTGTTGTTGTTACATTCAAAGTTGTTTGACCAATAAAAAAGCTGTTTTGAAAAGAACTGCTGTGGAGAGAAGGGTATAAGAGGGGAGCCTGCCCTCAAGGGGAGAAAAAAAAAAAAAAAAAAAAAAAAAAAAGCAACACTATGAAGTTACATCAGTAAAGAAGCAGGAAAAAGAAGTGAAGAGGAACAGGCTGGGAGAATAGAGACTGTTAAGTTATGGAACTTAAAGGATTGTTTGTTACCTATCCTGATTGTATGTATGTATAGGCATACTCGGGTTATTATGTAAAGCAATATATAATATCTGCAATATATAATGTATAATATGTGATGTATAATATATAATATATAATTATATATATATACGTGATTGTATATTGTATATTATATGATATATATATTTTATAATAATAATCTGCAATAATAATATAAAAATATAAGCAATATATAATATATATAATATATATCTAATATATTATAATAATAATATATAATATATAATATCTGTATACTCTGTATACATGTATTTAGAACGTTTGATGTTTGTATGTGCGTGTTGGTGGAGCGTAGACTCCCTGCACACCCAGCACTGTTTACTTGCTCTTTATACCGTTTAGAAATATTTGTTTTATAAATATTACAAAATTCACACCTCATTTATAACAGAAAACAAATGGGGATACATAGGTTTTTATATCCACCTGGATCTCCAAAATCTCTATTAGGTCGAGATTTGTTAGAACAATTAGAAGCAGAAATTATCTTTGAAAAAGGGAAAATGGAATTAAGGATAGGAGAAGAACAACTAATAAATGTGTTAAGCCTGGCACTAATATAAACAGACCCTAAAAGTGAAATACCCTTAGAGATCATAAATCGAGTATATCCAGGAGTTTGGGCCACTGAAGTTCCTGGAAGAGCTAAAAATGTGACCCCAATAATTGTTAAATTAAAGCCAGGAGAGAAACCCGTTAAGGTTAATCAATATCCTTTGAGGATAGAAGATAGGAAAGGAATTAAAGAGATAATTGATAGATTTATACAGTATGGATTATTGATTGAATGCGAATCAGAATACAAAACACCCATATTGCCAATTAAAAAGGCAGATGGAAAAAGCTATAGGCTAGTTCAGGATCTGAGGGCCATAAATAAGATCACTGAGGATATACATCCAGTAGTGGCAAACCCTTATACTTTGCTGACTAAATTAAAGAATAGTCAAGTCTGGTTTACCGTACTGGATTTAAAAGATGCCTTCTTCTTCCTACCTTTAGCCACTGAAAGCCAAAAGCTATTTGCCTTTGAATGGGAAAACCCTGACTCAGGCAGAAAGACACAGCTTACGTGGACAGTGCTACCTCAAGGATTCAAGAATAGCCCCACTATTTTTGAAAACCAATTAGCAAAGGAACTTGAAACTTGGATACCTCCAGACACTGAAGGGGCTTTGTTACAATACGTAGATGATCTCTTAATAGCTACCGAGACTAAAGAGAGTTGTATTCAATGGACTATAAGTCTCCTTAATTTTCTGGGTTTAAATGGATATCGAGTCTCTCAACAGAAAGTCCAGCCGGTTCAACAACACGTGACCTACTTGGGATTTGGAATTTCGGGAGGTCAGCGAGAACTAGGAACTGAACGTAAGGAAGTCATCTGCCGGACTCCAGAACCCCAAACGGTAAAGGAGCTACGAACCTTTCTAGGAATGACAGGTTGGTGTTGCCTTTGGATTTATAATTATGGACTAATGGTAAAGCCTCTATATGAATTGATAAAGAGTAATCAGTCAAAGTTAGTCTGGACTGGAGAAGCACGAAACGCCTTTAAACAACTTAAACGAGAATTGATGCAAGCTCCGACTTTGGGATTACCGGATCTCTCGAAACCCTTTTGATTGTTTTCTCATGAGAGACAAGGGATAGCTTTGGGAGTACTAGCACAAAGATTGGGTCCCTATAAACGAGCAGTAGCTTACTTCTCTAAACAATTAGATGAAGTAAGTAAAGGATGGCCCGGATGCCTTTGAGCTGTTGCAGCTGTTGTTATCAATATACAAGAAGCTCGGAAGTTTACAATGGGACAGAAAATGACAGTGTTAGTCTCCCATACAGTCTCAACAGTTTTGGAACAAAAAGGAAATCACTGGCTTTCACCACAAAGATTTTTAAAATATCAAGCAATATTAGTAGAACAAGATGATGTGGAAATTGTGGTCACTAATGTCGTAAATCCAGCTTCTTTCCTTAGCGGAACTCTGGATGAACCTATAACTCATGATTGTATAGAAACAATGGAGACTCTGTATTCTAGTCGACCCGATCTTAAGGAAGAACCTTTAGAAGATGCTGATGAATCTTGGTATACTGATGGGAGCAGCTTTGTAAAACAAGGACAACGTAAGGCAGGATATGCTGTTACAACTGCTCAACAGGTAATTGAGTCTAAACCATTACCCCCTGGGACATCCGCCCAGAAAGCAGAGATAATTGCACTTACGCGAGCACTGGAACTAGCAGCAGGAAGGAAAATAAATATTTGGACAGATTCTAAATATGCATTCGGCGTGGTACATGCTCATGGAGCAATTTGGAAAGAACGTGGATTGCTGACTGCTCAGGGAAAACAAAAAAAAAAAACATGCTGCAGAAATTTTAAAATTTTTAGAGGCTGTAAAACAATCAGAAAAGGTAGCTATCATGCATTGTCAAGGACACCAAAAGGGAACGCTGACTTTGAAATTGGAAATCGATTGGCAGATCAGGAGGCTAAACAGGCAGCTGAAATAACTGAGGTGAAGGCATCGTCTTTAATACCAGACGGTAAAATCCAAACTATATACATGAACATTTGAAAGGTAAAATGAAACCAGATAGATGAGTATATTTAAAAGATAACTGTGTAATAATACCCTCTAATTTGACATGGCCCATAGTTCTTACGGAACAAAATAAAATACATTGGGGAGAACAAGTAACTCAACAATGTAGCATCTGTTTATTTAATAACCCCAATACCAGGAATAGAATAAAATTTGGAATAATCAGTAAAGGAAATTTATCTGGGACAACAGTGGTAAATTGATTTTTTCAAAACTCCCTAGAAAAGGGGGGTATTGTTATTTACTGGTTCTGACTGACACGTTTTCAGGATGGCCTGAAACTTTTCCTCATCGAACAAACAAAGCAAGAGAAGTGGTTAAAGTCTTGTTAAATGAAATAATACCATGCTTTGGGATTTCAGTAGCAATGTCTTCTGAGAGAGGTTCACATTTTTGTGTGCAAGTGGTACAACAGATAAGTAAGATTCTAAAGACAGATTGGCAATTGCATACTCCTTATAGACCACAGGCAAGTGGACAGGTAGAAAAATGAACCATTTGATTAAACAACAAATAGCTGAAATCGGACAAGAAGCTAATTTGTTATGGCTTCAATCCTTTCCTTTAGCATTACTCAGAATTAGAGTTAAACCTAGAGTAAAAGAGAATTTGAGCCCCTTTGAAATTTTGTATGGAAGGCCATATCAATTTCTATTTAGTGGAAATGATCTAATGCAGCTGGGATCAGAATATTTATATGCTTATATAACTGAACTTCAAAAACAATTAAATAAAGTACATAAATTTGTGTTAGGGACCAGGGTTAGAGGGTTGGATCAACCCATCCACCCCTTTAAGCCTGAGGGAATATATATATAAAGACTTTTTCAGGACAACCCCTCAAGGAAAAATGGAACGGACTATATCAAGTGTTGCTGACAACTTACACTGCTATCAAGATTAAAGAACAAGCCACTTGGATCCACTATTCCCGAGTGAAGAAGGCTCCAGGAGCTCCTTGGAAAGTAACACTAGGTGACGATAAACTGAAACTAAAGCTTAGTCGAACAAAATGAGGACATTATGGTCGGGAGTATTTGGTAATACGGTTGGCAGAAAATTTGTTCATAGAATTGTTTTGTTTTTATGGCTTATAGTTGTAATTGTGATTCAAGAAGGTGCCTCTGTGATAATAGAGAATGGAGGGTGGCCTTGAACTAAAGCCGTAACAACAGAGGATAAGAACTTTAATGGAAAGTTAGCAGTTATGGTCATCTGGCGAACAAATGGTAACTATTTATGTAAACCATCAGAATGGCGAAAATTAGGAGCACAAGATAATGTATCCTTAGCTCTTAGTTGTATGCAAGCACAGTTATGGTTGCAGGCAACGGCTGCCTTGATCATTAGGGAAGGAAGTAAAGGCATTTTTCCAGCTGAAGTCAGAAAGGCAGTTTGGGACAATACCAATGATTTTGAGAAGAAGTTCCAGTCTTGGTGGACCCTGGTGAATTTTACTTATGATCCCGTTGTTAACATGGCTACTGCCTTCGTGCTTACTATACATAATGCTACAGTTCATGTTATTCACCCGATCCTTGCACTAGGATTAAACCATGAGAAGACAGTGCTCTATCCTTCGGAGCATAGAACATGGGCACGGATGGAGAATGGGAAATGGCAGTCTGTAAATCTAGAATCATGTGCTACCCGGGAACAACAAGGATTTATTTGTGAAAGCAATACAATTGAGGCTCAGGATGCATGTTTTGACATGGAGCAAGGTATCTGTCACTTTGAAATTCATCCAAATACTAGTCAAAAGACTGTGCTTGTATATGTTGGTCAAGGGTGCGTGTGTTTAAGAACTGCTTGTGATTTTGTAGAAATAGATAAGGAGAATATAACTCTCCATAACAGAAATCATTCTAATTTTTGTATTTGTAACTTTGTTAGAATCGTCGGGTGTGATTTTCTATATTTGGCACCAGTGGTATCCCACCAGCTGATCAAGTCTAACAACACAATGTATCATAAGTTACTACCTACACCTATTGGGATGAACCTCACACTAGTGAAGCAACTAGTTAAACACCAAGACCTGATTAAAATTTTAAAAGTGTCCTGGTTTCAGTTAGAACAGAATTAATTTTCTTCCTGGTAGCTGGTGGAATGCTGTGTTTTGGCTTAGGATGAGAAGAGTGCTGATAACACCCCGATGTTTTAATTGTTGCAGAGCAGTGCTTATACCATGCCAAGGACACCTCAGACTTTTGCTCTGTCCTGCCAACAGGCAGGCTGGGGGTGCAGTAAGAGCTGGGAGGGGACAGACCCAGGACACGTGACCCAAACTAGCCAAAGGGGTATTCCATACCATCTGACGTCATGCTAAACAATATATAGGGGTGGCTAGCCGGGGGAGGGGGCCGGACTGCTCGGGGTTAAGCTGGGCATCGGTCAGCGGGTGGTGAGCAATTGCATTGTGCATCACTTGTTTGTACATATTATTAGTAGTAGTACTATTATCATCATTGTATTATTATTATTATTATTATTATTATTATTATTATTATTATTATTATTATTATTATTATTATTATCCTGTCTTATTAAACTGTCTTTATCTCAACTCACGGGCTTCACTTTCCATTTCTCTCCCCCGTCCCAGAGAGGGAGGGGGGAAGGTGAGCGAACGGCTGTGTGGTGTTTGGCTGCCGGCCGGATTAAACCACGACAGTCTTTTTGGCGCCCAACGTGGGGCTCGAAAGGTTGAGATAACGGCAGATCTGACCAGAGTGTGTTAAACTAAAATTGGTATAAGTATTAGACCTGCTTAATAGTCACTTGTCATAATGCTGATTGCTTTAATCTCAACTCTGCTGCGCCTGTTTTCCAAATTGAGTATTATAGCATGTTATTTTCCGTATGTGCTCTCTGTCATGTTGTTTATCCTTTCCGGGCCCTGGTTTCAGACCATTATGGTACTGTGTGTTGTATCAGTGGCTTATGAGATGATGAAATATCTGGCCATGACTCTAACCTGGTATTTGTACTCAGTAACATCTTCGATTCTATACTTTGGAAACTGTATTTTGGAATTAGCAATTATATCTGTTGCCTTTTTTCATTAGGGAGTCAATCTGTGGAGGGGAAAGGGGAAGATATTTTTTCTTACTTGATCACTCACCCTTTCTCCTTCACCACCCCTGTATCCTCCTTGATCACTCTCCCTTCCTCCTTCACCACCCTCTTATCCTCCGAGTTTATTACAATAGCTCTCCAAGATATTGAATATCCTTGGGATACTCAGACCAGCATAGTCTTGTTGTTCTGCCTCCTGAATGCGCTTCAGGTTCTGCTTAAAGTTAAACAACTACTTAGGAAGCTCATCCGGAGATCTGTCCGGAGGCAGTATAGTTGTGGGTGGCAGGGAGTATGGGAGGATATGGGCAGGCATCTAGAGCAGTTGGCACCCCCAGCCTAGAAAATTAAACCTAAAGAAAATTAATTCTGTTCTAACTGAAACCAGGACAAAAAGGCATTCAGGAAAATGGAGAGAAGACTCTAATTACTGTCCATCAAGATAAAAGGAAATAAGCAGAGTTTTGCAAAGAGTAAAACGAGACACAAGTTACAACTGGTGGGATACACTTTTTGGATGGTTGCCAACTGTAACTGGAATTTTGAACACATTGAGACACCCAATTATTGTTTTATTGATATTAGTTGGTATAAGTTTAATATTGTCTTTTGTATTACTTGTTTGGAATTGGAAATTGTTACAACGAATGTCCATGTTAACCTCCTTGACAAATGTGCATGGTAAGGTATTGAGGGATACATATCATAAAGACTGGGAAGAAAATTTTCGTATTAAGTAAAAGAATTTACTAGATTTTCCAGAAAAGGGGGGAATGATATAGTATAAACTCACTTTAGGATAGAATAAAGCTTGTGGTTTGATATTGTATAAACTTACTTTAGGATAGAATAGAATTTGTGATTAAAAGTTAGCAAGGACAAAGTAAACAACATCTTGTTATCTGTAGACCTTCTGTTACGTTTAAGCATTTTGTTATTTGAAAACACCCCGTTATCCGTTAACACTCAGTCAGGCTGAGACTTGAGATAACTTGAGTCAACTGTCTGTTATGTCCTGTTAACTGAGACATCCTGTTATCCGCCGACCCCCAGTTAAACCGAAAGACAACTCAGCATTTTTACAGCCTGGAAAACAACTGATTAAGAAAGTGCATTACGAGGAAGACCTACGGCCTTCCTCCCAAAGACCACTGCCCACATCCTGGAGACCCTGGCCCACAATTCTTGGAAGGCTTTGGGCAAGCGCAAGGACTGATAAGCTAATTAGCATACGAAGCGAGGGTAGGCGGGGTTAGGTAATGAATATGTATAGGTGCTAATTGAATATTCATTATTTTGCTGTATAAATACGAGATAGTTTGTCACTTCGAACATGCACGATAGGCGGAAGGATCCCCTGTGCATCCAGCGCTGCAATAAAGAATATACCACTTAAGGAAATTCGGCTTTGATCTTTAAATCACTAAGAACATAGTGGCAGACAATTTATTAATGTATTTATTAACTGGATGCCATCAGGATACAAACAGCCTGTGGTTCCCCATTTCTATTCAGAAAAGGGGCTAGAATAGAATGAAATAATGAACAGAAGAACCAGCTGGAGAACAAGAAACCCTGAGACTGCATGGAGTCTCCTGAATCACCCTTCTTTGTTCCCTCTAAGCTCTTTTATATTCCTGATGGCCTCGTCGTAAAGAGTCTAATTTTATCTCAATCATGGGGTTTTCCAACCCCCACGGCCACATTCCCAAATCTCCCCCTTCTTTATTAATATCAACCATTTTCTCGACATGAATTACCACTCCATATATAACATTTCTCCAACATGTACTTAAAAGGTTCACAAAAATAAGCCTTTTCAGGTTGATCGGTTGCACCTTTTACCTTAACATAATCATTCCATAGAGGCATTAGTGCTTGATTTAAAACCGAATATGTTGCCCCATATCAATAAGAAATTTCACTTCTGTTTCTCCCCTAACTTCATTATAACCAGTAGAGGATCCGTTAGGGTAGATTCCCCAGGTCCCCGTGTCGTGGTTCCGCTCGAGTGGGCAGCCGAGCTCCACCACAGCCGCTCTCTCACTCCCACTCCTCAAAGAGGAATGGGGAGAAAATATGTGAAAAGGGCTCAAGGATTGAGATAAGGACGAGAAAATCACGCAATAATTATTGTAACGGGCAAAACAGACTCAGCATAAGAAGATAGTAAGATTTATTGCTCATACTAATAAGCTAGAGAAGTGAGAAACAAAGGAAAGAAACCAAAAGCACCTTCCCCCCCCATCCACCCTCTTCCACCTCCTCCCCCCGAGCGGCGCAGGGGAACGGGGGAATGGGGGTTATGGTCAGTCTACAGCACTTCTTCTCTGCCGCTCCTTCTCGGTCACTCTCGTCCCCTGTGCTGTGGGGTCCCACCCACGGGATGCAGTCCTTGATGAACTGATCCAGCATGGGCTTCCCACAGGCAGCAGCTCTTCCAGAGCTGCTCCAGATATGGGTCTGTACCACGGGGTCCATCCCTCAGGAGAAAACTGCTCCAACCTGGCTCCCCTACGGGCAGCAGCTCCTGCCAGGTCACCTGCTCCTGCGTGGGCTCCTCTCCACGGGCTACAGGTCCGGCCTGGAATCCGCTCCGGCAGGGGTCTTCCACAGGCGGCAGCCTCCGTCGGTACAGGGCCACCTGCTCCACCGTGGTCTCCTCCATGGGCTGCAGCATGGAACCCTGCTCCACCGTGGTACTCCATGGGCTGCAGGGGGACATCCTGCTTCACCATGGTCCTCACCACAGGCTGCAGGGGACTTCTGCTCCGGCGCCTGGAGCACCTCTCCCCCTCCTTCTACACTGACCTTGGCACCTGCAAGGCTGTTTCACTCCCTTCACTCTCCCGGATGCTGTGTGGCGCAGCGTTTTTTTCCCTGTCTTAAATATGCTCTCAGAGAGACGCAAAACAACATCACTTATTGGCTCAGCTCTGGAAAACAATGGGGCCCTTCCCAAACATGGGGCAGCTTCTAGATCTTTCTCACAGAAACCACCCCTATGGCCCCCTGCTACCAAAACCTTGCCACGAAAACCCACTACACCCCGTTAGATCTGTTGAAATCAGGGGCTGATGATTACCCTAGGAAAATGCTAGTCAATTTGTCCTCTGAAGCCAGGTCCAAACCGTTTTTTTTTTTTCCCATTACATTTCGGGGTTGGTCCAAAAATTCCACAGGGTTTTTTTTTAAACCTTATTGGAAGCATATTCTCAATTCCCAATTTGTCCAGATTTTAGTATTTACTTAACCGTTCATAATTTTCAGGATGATTAGGGTCTTAGTGGGGGTCGGTCAGGGAAATGCAATTGTCCACAGTTCCCTGAGCGATCCCATCGGCAATCTGAGCTCACACATGAACTCAGGTTGTTTTAAGAGTTAACTGCTTTTCTGTTTCTGTGACAACTCTCTGGGACCCATCATGATCCCTTTGCCCCAGAGGGCTAACACCCAAGATTTTAAGATCTCAGCCCTGGGCTGAGGCAGAACTGTTAACATTCCTACATCCTCATTCCCTGCTCACTCAACTTCAAACACCTTTAACGCTTTCAATAACCCTTTTAACACTTCCTTTATCTTTTTCCAGCCTGTACTTTTCTAATGCCAACATCAAAGGCTCAGTCAGGGACCAACTCAATTCCATACCTTTTCCCTCCCAGATGCTGAAACAACATCAGTATACAACATTCCATCCTATTTTCCTTCTCAAAAACAACATTGACTGTAGCAAAGTATTATAGTTTAAAGCTCCATTAAAAGGCCACTTTTTCCACATTCCAGCTTATAAAGCAGCCACCATTGATTACAATATTTTATCAGAGTTTTCTTATCTTCACTTCCAACCGGAGCCCCCCCTATATCCTTCAAATGACTCAAAATATAACCCAGCGTACTTTTCTTAGGAATTTCACTGCTTACTCGCCCCCCCATTTTCCAGTTTACACTTTCAGAATACATGTATCACTTACAAAAATGCGGGCACGCAGGTATCTTTCAATAGCGATGTCATAAAACTACTATTATTACCAGGAGATATTGCCAAAGTCACAATAACAATAATCAGAGTCAAATTCCACATGCGATAGGTCAGAAAACCGAAATATGTAACACTGTACCGATATCTTTCTTATAACAACGTCATGAAACTACTATTATCACCAAGAAAATAGCCAAAATCGCAGCAACAATAACCAGAGTTAAATACCACACTCTATGAGTCAGAAAACCAAAATAGGCAACACAATTCCAGATGGACTTTAAAGCGAGCTCTTTCCTTAAGGTCCCCAAATATACTTGTGGTGCTAACCACAAAGTATATACCAAATACTGCCTTGCAGAAGATCACCTTCCAACTTACAGACAGTTCCAGATGACCGGTCTACCAGAAAACCAAACCAGAATAAAGAATATACTCACTTACAATGATGGGGTCCTTGTCTGCCTCCGCAGTGATCCAGTGAGTTGAGGAGTCCCTCTGGGAAATCCCGGGGGTACCCTAGGGAGTCCTGTCCCCAGCGGGTCCTGTGGTCCAGCAGAGAGGTTGTCCCATCTGGGTCGCCAAATTGATTTAAAGATCAAAGCCGAAATTTCCTTAAGTGGTATATTCTTTATTGCAGTGCTAGACGCACGGGGGATCTTTCCGCCTATCATGCATGTTCGAAATGACAAACTATCTCATATTTATACAGCGAAACAATGAATATTCCATTAACGCCTATACATATTCATTACCTAACCCCGCCTACTCTCGCTTCTATGCTAATTAGCTTATCAGTCCTTGTGCTTGCCCAAAGCCTTCCAAGAATTGTGGGCCGGGGTCTTCGGGATGTGGGCAGTGGTCTTTGGGAGGAAGGCCGTAGGTCTTCCTGGTGATGCAGTTTTCACCTTTTGCTTAATCAGTTGTTTTCCAAGCTGTAAAAATGCTGAGTTGGCTTTCGGTTTAATGCGGGTCAGCAGATAACAGGATGTCTCAATTAACAAGACATAACAGACAGTTGACTCAAGTTATCTCAAGTCTCAGCCTGACTGAGGGTTAACAGATAACGGGATGTTTTCAAATAACAAGATGCTTCAACATAACAGAAGGTCAACAGACAACAAGATGTCGTTTACTTTGTTCTCGCTAACTTTTAACCACAAGTTTTATTCTATCCTAAAGTGAGTTTATACAATATCACCTGCCTGCAGCCCAAGACAATTTCTTTCTGATATCAGGGGCCATTTGCCCTAGAAAGAGGCTAGCCAATTGCCTCTGTTTGTATTCTGAAGCCAGGTCCAAATTCTTTTTGTTTTGTTTTGTTTTCCATTGCATTTTGAAGTTGGTCCAAAAATTCCATAGGGGTTTCTTTTGGACCTTGTTGGAGCAGATTCTCAATTCCCAATTTAACCAGATTTTGGTATTTACATAACCGTTCATTATTTCCGGGGTGATTAGGGTCTCAGTGGGGGGTCGGTCAGGGGAATGCAATCGTTAATAGTTCCCTGAGCGGTCCCACTGGCAATCTGAGCTCACACATGAACTCAAGGTTGTTTTAAGAGTTAACTGCTTTTCTGTTTCCGTGACAACTCTCTCGGACCCATCATGGTCCCTCTGCCCCAGAGGGCTCACACCCGTGATTTTGAGATTTCGGCCTCGGGTTGAGGCAGAACTATTAACATTCCTACATCGTCTTTCCCTGCTCATTCAACTTCAAACAGCTCTGTCAAATACTACATGCCACACCTTTAACACCTTCGACAACCCTTTTAACCCTTCCTTTATCTTTCTCCAGCCTGTGCTTTTGTCATGCCAACACCAAAGGCTCAGTCAGGGGCCAACTTAATTCCATTCCTTTTCCCTCTAAAATGCTGAAACAACATATCAGTATATTACATTTCATCCTATTTTCCTTCTCTCCTCAAAAACAACATTATTTGCAAGATAGTGTTATAGTCGATTACTCCATAAAGCAACCATTTAGTTTATATAGTGGCCACCATTGATTGCAATACTTAATTAAATTATATATACAAGCGGCGGGCGATTCCGTTAGTCCCAGCCAGGCTGCAGCATACATGTATTTGCTATCTTCCGGATCCACAGGTATTCTACTATTAACAGGAATGTTCAAAGCCTGACAGACCCAGTGCTCCGTGGACCCAAATGTTGAGAGATTTTTTGAAATAGCAAAAATCCCATGGCTTGCTGCAGCTGAGCAAACCAAGCTACCAGGGCAACTATGAGAAGTTCCCATGACAGTGTTCCCACATCGCCCAATTGAGGAATTCAGAAAAATATTGTTACCAGTAGCTGGCTTCAAGGACAAGGTCTACTTGACTGCTAATCACAAGGGGGTTGTTTTCTTGCAGGTGGGGTTGTTTTCTTGTAGTTGTTTGTCTGAGTGCTTTTGACCAATAATCTTGTGTGAGACACTATCCGCCCCTGTTAAATTCACTATAAAAGTTAGGCTATTCGGGCAATAAAATGGAGCATGATCTGACTCTACTGGTCTGTCGTGCTTTCGGCCGTGCTTCCTGAAACATATGGCGCCCGAACAGGCTGAGACCCGAACAGGCCGAGAGACCGGAGCGGCGCCGGGAGACCGGAGCGGCGCCGAGGGACCGGAGCGGCGCCGGGAGACCCGAGGCACACGGAGGGACTACCGCCGCACGGAGAGAGCCCTGAGAGATGCTGCAGAGCCACGGACGGCTCTGAGAGACACGGAGAGACCTGGCAGAAGCCGGAACACCTGAGAGACATTGAGAAACTCCAAGCACCGACCCGGAGAAAGCACCCGCGGTGAGATGCGGGGAAAAGAAACCGCGGGGGGACGCGGGGAAGGAAACCGTGGGGGGACGCGGGGAAAAGATCCGCGGGGAGATGCAGGGAAGGAAGCCGCGGGGAGACGCGGGGAAAGGAAACCGCGGGAAACGCGGGAGCCGCAGGAAACGCGGGAGCCGCGGAAAACGCGGGAGCCCCGGAGGGACGCGGGAAATTGACGTAATCGCGGTGCGACGCGGGACATCCGAGATCGACTTGCTACGGGAGACCAGAGGTGTCAGTGGACAACGGCAGCAGACCCTCACCGTGTGGCGAGTTGGCACGTAGCAGAGGGGCGGAGATCAGGACCCTGCAGCCTGTCTGACGTAACCATGGAGGCAGCGGCGGCTGTGCTGCTTCTCTCTAGCATTCTTTTTATGAGAGGTTTATCTTGCAATGCAAAAAAGACTATTCGTTCCCAGATCGTTGTTATAACTATGCTGTTACATAATTTGATAAATGTACAAATGTTCCTGGATAACATTCCGTGGGGTTGCCACGTTGTACGGATTACTAATGATGACTTAGCTCTATTACTACTTTTATTGCAGGGCAGGAGTGCAGAGCCGTGGATCACACTACTGTGAGAAACACTCCGTAGCCAATAACTTAGGCTCAGGCGAGGATCTCAGTGAAGTAGTAATTTATTCGCGATTGCAATGGCGGGCGCCCCACAAGCAGGAGAGAGCGCATCTACTAGTTCCAAAACACAGTTTATATACCTTTTGATGGCAGGACCCTCCCCTGTTTCCCCACTGAGTGGGTAATCCAGATTCACAATCTATCTGATGCTTCACAAACAATGCATGGCCTTCAGTCGCCGGCCAGTTAAATTTCAAATTTCTTTTGACATTTTTACTGCTTGAAGTGGTAATGTTTCTTCACTTATCTGACTTGACTTGACACCGTGATTTTCACCTAATTGTCCTAAGGAGTCTGGTTGTCTGCATTTTACAAGGTCGCCTGCTAAACTTTCTTATCACTGTAAGCATATCTCAATACCACATTCCCTCCTTCTAAACAATGTAACTCTGCAAAAACAACATTTCTATTCCCACAATTCCCCCCTTTTCTTTTTTTATAATCTGTTGATTTTTGCAAAAACTCTTTTTATTTATTTATTTATTTAAAGTGTAATTTGTTAAATATCTTCCTCTTCTTCACTTTCTTTGCTCTCCATTTCCTCTAATATCATTTTATCTGAGTAGGGTGGTGGATCTATGGTCATTTGTTTCAATAATGTGGTTTCAATTAACCGCTGGACAAGTCCCCTTACACAGGGGATAATGCAACAGCCAATAGCTGTCAAAACTCCTGCTACTACAATCAAGGATGTAAATATGGACATTACCATCCCTTTCCATTTACCAAACCAAGATTTCAACCATCCTGTGATGGAAGTGTCTGCTCCCGAATTTTCTTCCAATTCATTGGCAAGGGTGGTAAGCCCTTGCAATGCTCTTGTTACTGTGCCATCCGGGGCAGTATTGTTACGGATAAAAGTACAACGGTTGCCCAGCATCACGCATACACCACCCTTCTCCACGAGCATCATATCTAATGCTATCCTGTTTTCCCAAGCCATTTTGCTGATGGCATCTAGTTCAGCGATTCCTCTCATCGCATCCTTGGTATAATTGATGAATCTCTGCTGATTATAATAGAAATAATTAATCCAATCCACATTTTTATTGATTGTTACCCACCAGAACAGTAACTCAAACCCTGCAGCAATTTAATTTCTGGCTTTATGTTCATCCGGAACTCCTCTAGGTACCCCAATAGAATCTATGTATACTCTATCATCAAATGATATTCCTAAGCCTCCTTTACTTCTGGGTATTTGTGATGTTTCTCTTTCAAATGCCAGGGTGAAGGGTATAGCTGATTGAACAAGTGCACAAGTGCCTCCCCAATTAGATGGTAGGGTGGACCGTAAGATCTTCCCTCCACCGTACCACCAGAGATCTGCCCTGGGGATCTCTAGTCTTGAGCAGTTTCCCATCAAGTCCTTGGTAGCACAAGGCAAATTCTCCCAGATGCCAGGTAGCACTCACACCCTGCCATGAGAGGCAAGCTGTATGGTTACCTATAGCTGTAGAGAATGCAGGGGGAACCGCGATATTGTTATCATGCAAGAAACAGCAAAGAGAGACTTACAGGCCTCATTTCCCCAGGCAGTCTTTTCTTGGTACAATGCAATCATACATCGCATCCCTTGGGAGTCTTTGGTCCACCCCCATGGGAAGGGCACTATCTGGGCAATCGGTCGTCCCGAGGCACAAGCATAGCAGTAGCTACAGTTGAGACTCTGGACAGTATATTTGACCCATTCTATCCAGGCATTCACATCCCCATACCCTGTTTGAATCTCAAATGTTTGAACTGCCACATTTCAGAGGGCCTCCTGTTTACTCTCCTGTTTTCTCCTTGAGTTTCTCCCTTTCTCTGTTGGCAATAGAGGATTGTTTCCATACAGCTATTCTCAATCTGGCTGTTGTGTCTCTCCCAGTTATTTGTTCTTTCTGCTCAATTGTCATTGGGCATTTAAATCTCCACAAGCTAACACCTCACAAGCATCAAACGTGACGGCTTGTGGTACATAACCCTCTGTCACAGTCACTCATATTTTGAAGGGTTATCCCGTTTTTGCTATTATCTGGTCATGCCTTTTCCAAGTTGCCAATGGAACGAGGCCTTCTCTGAGGCCTAGAATCACTAAAAACAAAATTAGTAATTGATTTTTCCCTGTCATTATTTTTAAACCTTAGGTTTCCAAATAATTATCGATACAAAAAAAAATAAGATGTACACTACTACTATAACAACCCCCCCCCTTGGGAGCACTGCAGTTCGCTATAGGTCTGTCCTTTCTCTCAATCACAAGTCACACTCATTAGTTACCTGTGAAAATAAAAGGTTAGTTTACAATTGTAAGCTCTTATCCTGCTCAGAGTCCACTACGAGATTTTTCTCTTCAATTTCAACTTCTAACAAGTCTTTTGTAGGAACAGCTTCCCAGGTACTAGTGTCGACAGATGCCTTCACTCGAGTATAGTGAGTCCAACCTTTTTCCGCAGTTCTTACGGCTGTTTCAGTGGTCAGTAATTGTCCTTCCCATTCAGGCCGGAGTTGACTCTTTCCAGGTCCGAATCAGGACCCAGTTTCCTGGATGATGGTGGTGAATGGGGAATTCCAAAGGTGGGGTTTGAGCCAACAACCCACAGGTCCTGAGAGATGACAAAGAAGAGGACAACCCCAGAATACAGTTCTTAAGGAAACTCTCTTGTTTTGAATTGTGGTATCTCATCCCTTCTGCCCAGATAGGGCAATCTGAACAGCATCTCATATGGTGAAATTCCTATATCTTTTCTTGGTGCTGTTTAAACCTGTAGGAGTAAGCATTTTACCCAAGGAAGTTGGGTTTCTAACACTAGATTAGTTAATTGCTTCTTTAATGTCTGATTCATTCGCTCCACCTTCCCAGAAGAGGAGGGGTGCCAGGGGCTGTGAAAATCCCACTCAATCTCTAAGGCCTGCTTTAACCCTTGCAGTAAAGCTTACACCCATCCAGACACGTGGTCAATTAGGACAAACAAGTAACTCAGTAAAGTTTACCTGTATACTTTGGAAAGGTCAAAGCCCTGGCTCCCGTCCCCCTCTAGATGGGTTACAGAACACCTTTTTATTTACCTTTTGGCATATGGTACATCCTCTACATATGTGCTTCCCTAAAGTGTATATTCCTACACAGACATACTTTCTTAGCACAACGTCACACATTGCTTGCACCTCCTAATGACTCTTCTGATGTAAAACAGTTAATATTTGCCTCATTATCACTTTATTCAGCATTTCTCTCCCATCAGGGAGTATCGATTTTCCTTCAGACTTCATGGCTCCTGATTCCTTAAAAAAAATCTTTCTTTTAAAACTTTTTAGTTCTTTCTTAATTTTCAACAATTCCCTGAATCCTCTCTGCATTTATTCTTCATTTTCCCTCAGACATTAGATGCCTTAAATACCTGACTTCTCTTTCTCCATATTGTAATTTATTTATTTATTTATTTATTAATACTCCCAAGCCCTGCTTTCCCAGAAAGTTGAATAGCTTGTTAGCAGCTTTCTTCACAACTCTTTTCTCCTGTCCTGACAATAGAAAATGATCCACATATTTGTAACATTAATACCTTCTTAGGAGGTTGTAATTGCTCCAAAATCTTTTTTTTTAAACTTACCCAAATAGATAGGTGGCCCTGTAAACCTCTGAAGTAAAATTGTCCACCTATATTGTTGCTTCCGCCCCCATTTCAGGGTCTTTCCAGTCAGAGGTGAATATACATGTATGTTTGCTCTCAGGGCCAGAGAGCACTCCATTCATAACACTGTTATTCCAGTCTAAAAATTTACTATTTGAATGCCCAATTTAATCATCAAATCCCTTCCCAACAAGTTAGTATCCGCCTTGGATACATACAATAATTGCCCAGTGATCATTTTATCCCCTAGTCTCAGCTTGGTATCTCCCAAAAGTGGCACTGTTATCCCAGCCCCTTCTGCCCCCATCACTTTTTAGGGTTTCATTAGTTCATTTAATCCCTGATACTTTACAAGTCAGTAATGACCTAGCTGTTCCCCAGTGGATTGGGTTTGATGGCAAGGTTCGGGGGGGGTGTGAGGGGTGTGGGAGTGGGAAACTGCAGTGGCAGCCCCCGTGAGAAAAACCCAGAAACCTCCCCGTGGCAGATAAGGGACAATTTCATCTGGCCCCACAGGGGCCCAGTGCTGCCCAGAGCCAAGCCATGAGCAATACAGTCCGTGCCTCTGTGAGAGCACATCCACGAAAACAAACAAACAAAGAAACAAACAAAAACCTGCTGCTCAACAGCAGTTGGGAGAGCGAGAAACCCCCCCGCAGACACCAAAGTCAGTGCAGGAGGGGGAGGAGGCGCTCCAGGCGCTGGAGCCGAAGCCCCCCTGCGGCCGCTGGAGAGGCCCCTGGTGGAGCAGGCTGTTCCCCCCTCCCCGATGCTTGGGAAACTGACCAAACACGACAGCAAATATGCAAATATCCCAAAACTTCTAGACTGTTACTTAGATAATGCCTACATCACCTTTCCCTGCTCGTTCAACTTCAAACAGCTCTGTTAAATATTACATGCCACACCTTTAACACCTTCAGCAACCCTTTTAACACTTCCTTTATCTTTTTCCAGCCTGTACTTTTCTAATACCAGCACCAAAGGCTCAGTCAGGGTCCAACTTAATTCCATACCTTTTCCCTCCAAGATACTGAAACAACATATCAATATAGCATATTTCATCCCATTTTCCTTCTTTCCTCCTTCTTCCACTCCAGATATTCCCATTCGAAGTGGCCAACCTGGCCACACTTAAAACATCTTATCAAAGCCTGTCTCTGCTAGGACTCAGGCCACAACACAGGCAGCCTTCTTTGCCTGCCATTCCTTCATCTCTCTTCCTCCCCTTTCCATCCTGGCCCTGACTCCCCCTGAAGATTTTCTTCATCTTCCTCCAACCCTCTGCCTCACTACCTGCTGCACTGTCAATACCATTAGTTTCGCTCTCTTTTTTTTTTTTTTTCCCCTTCTTATCTCCCCTCCGGACACACACCTCCAGGGCCTCCCGCAGGAGGGTCCCCCAGTGACTGTTCACTACATCCCCCCACCTTCTTGATTCAAAGATCGAAGCCGAAATTCCTTTAAGTGGTATATTCTTTATTGCAGCGCTGGATGCACGGGGGATCTCTCCACCTATCGTGCATACCTAAAGCGGAAAGCAGTCTTGAATTTATACAATCAATCTATCAATATTCTACAAGCACCTATACATATGCATTACCTATCCCCGCCTTCCCTCGCTTCTCATGCTAATTAGCCTTTTGGCACCTTGCGCCTGCGTAGAGCCTCCCAAGAATTGTGGGCAGGGGTCTTTGGGACGTGGGCAGGGGTCTTTGGGAGGAAGACCCCGAGTCTTCCTCACAGTGTACTTTTCACCTTTGGTCAGGAATCTGCTGAATTGGCATGTTTCTTAATTGCGAGAGCTGGTTGTTGCCAATTCTTCCGTTTGTTGTATCTTTATAATGAATTCCAATGTCCAGTTTTGAGATTTATAGTCCTTACGTTTGTTTCTCTGTCCGTCTGCCGCTTCCTTATCATGAGTTTCAGTGTCTTGTTTCGAGATATACAGTCCATGTCTGGGGATTGTCCTTGCCTCCCCAACGCCTCCCCAATGCCTCCTTAATCAATCCCCCCTTTTCTTTTCCCATGCAAATTCTTTTGCATCAGATACTTTCATTATTTACAGTAACACAACAAAGCAGGCATCTAAACAACATGCACACAAATATTCCTAATACTACTAATGCGATTAGAGCAATGAACACTTGTTTCAACCATTGAAAATTGGGCAACCAGGAGGTTAACTTATTCCATATTTCACTAAAACTCCACGAAAGATCATCTTTACTGATACCATGTAGGATCCTTGTCTGCTTCCATATTTCTTCCAGGTCGGTAGAGATCCTTCCACTCTGATCTACATACACACAACAACTTGTGTTTATTACTGTACAGACTCCCCCTTGAGCGGCCAGTAACAAGTCTAGGGCCATCCAATTTTGTAATACTACCTGTGATAAACTAGATATCTCTTCTTGTTGAGCCTTTACAGCATCCAGAGTTTTGTTTTCTAACTTCTCTATAATTGCAGAAATATTAACTATTGCCTTTTCCAATTCACTCACTCCTAACCATGTGATAAACCATCACACAAAACTATGAAAAGGGGTGTGTCTCTCTACCATTGTATTGTTAATTTTTCATCTGATTCTCCGCATATGATTTCTCAAGTAGGCTCGAGGCACTACATCATGTACTGTCATATTGGGGACTACCACTCCAAGAGTGCCAGTTCCCTTCCAATTCTCGGGCAAGACCTTACAGGCTGTATCATTGCATAGCCAATACCACCCTTTTCCTTCTGGAACCGTCCAGCTGGTTGAATTTGCCCAGCCGCTAGTCGTACTAATATCAATTGTTCAATTACAAGATGTCTGATTTCCCACATAAGTAGTATCCGTATTTATACAATGCTGTTTTCCCATACCCTTAGGCAGGTTACACCTTTGTACACATACATAGTAAGATTCCAACGGCACGAAGCTACTAACTTCTAGTTCCAAAACTTCTTAATATTTTCGACCCCAAGATGTGTCTTCCCACAAATTAGTCCAAGATAAGTTTGCAGGCGAGGGAATCCCGATTAACGATACACCCTTATTCCCATGCTGTGGCAGATGGGTGCATACCCAACAGTTCGTCTTATTAGTTACTTGAGAAATTGTTTGTATTAAGGTCAGGTGTAAGTTCTCATACCAAGTTGCCCACCCCGAATCCGAGAACCGCACCCCTGCAATCATTAGGATCTGGAAAACCGTAATTTTGTTGGTCCAATTGGAGTGGTGGTCTATATCCTCGCCGGGACCTTCTTCACCCTTGAATTGTGGATCCAAGCTGCTTGCTTCTTAATCTTAATGGCGGTGTGTGTTGTCAGTAATACTTGGTATGGTCCCATCCACTTTCCTTCCATTTTTCCTGTAGGGGTTGTCCTGAAAAAGTCTTTATATATATATATAATTCCTGAGCTTAAAGGGGTGGATTGGTTGATCCAACCCTCTAGCCCTGGTCCCTAAAACAAATTTATGTACTTTATTTAATTGTTTCTGAAGTTCAGTTATATAAGCATATAAATATTCTGATCCTAACTGCGTTAGGTCCTCTCCACTAAATAGAAATTGCTATGGCCTTCCATATAAGATTTTGAAGGGACTCAAATTCCCTTTTATTCTAGGTTTAACTCTAATTCCAAGTAATGCTAAAGGGAGGGATTGAGGCCATGACAAATTAGCTTCTTATCCAATTTTAGCTATTTATTGTTTAATTAAATGGTTCATTTTTTCTACCTGTCCACTTGCCTGTGGTCTATAAGGAGTATGCAGTTGCCAATCTATCTTTAGAATCTTACTTATCTGTTGTACCACTTGTGCACAAAAATGTGAAACTCTACCAGAAGACATTGCTACTAGAATCCCAAAGCATGGTATTATTTCATTTAACAAGACGTTAACCACTTCTCTTGCTTTGTTTGTTCGACAGGGAAAGGCTTCAGGCCTTCCTGAAAACGTGTCAGTCAGAACCAGTAATAATGATATCCCCCTTTTCTAGGGAGTTCTGAAAAATCAATTTGCCACTGTTGCCCCGAATAATTTCCTTTACCGATTATTCCAAACTTTATTCTATTCTTGGTATTGGGGTTATTGTGTAAACAAATGCTACATTGTTGAGTTACTTGTTTTATCATATCGTCCCACTAATGTCTGACGCAGGCTCTTATGCAGTGTGCCAGCTCCCCAATACGTTTTATTGTGTTCTGTAAGAACTATGGGCCATGTCAAACTAGAGGGTATTACTATGTGGTTATCTTTTAAATATACTCATCCATCTGGTTTCATTTTACCTTTCAAATCTTCAATTAATTTTAAGTCTTCTTTTGTATAATTTGGATATAGTTTGGATTTTACCGTCTGGTATCAAAGACAATGCCTTCACCTCAGTTATTTCAGCTGCCTGCTTAGCCTCTGCCAATCGATTTCCAATTTCAAAATCGGTGTTCCCCTTTTGGTGTCCCTGACAATGCATGATAGTTACCTTTTCTGGTTGTTTTACAGCCTCTAACAATTTTAAAATTTCTTCAGCATGTTTTATCTGTTTTCCCTGAGCAGTCAGTAATCCACGTTCCTTCCAAATCGCTCCATGAGCATGTACCACGCCGAATGCATATTTAGAATCTGTCCAAATATTTACCCTTTTTCCAGCTGCCAGTTCCAATGCTCTCGTGAGTGCGACTATCTCCGCCTTTTGAGCTGATGTTCCAGGGGGTAAAGGCTTAGACTCAATTACCTGCTGAGTAGTTGTTATAGCATATCCAGCTTTACGTTGTCTTTGCATAACAAAACTGCTCCCATCCGTGAACCAAGTTTCTTCCGCATCTTCCATGGGCTCCTCCTTAAGGTCTGGTCGGCTGGAATACACAGTCTCTATAGTTTCTAAACAATCGTGAATCACAGGTTGTGCTGGAGCATCACTAAGAAAAGAGGCTAGATTCACAATATTAGTTATCACAATTTCCACGTTGTCCTGTTCTACCAATATTGCTTGATATTTCAAAATCATCAATTCTTGTTTAAGTTGTTTAAAGACTTTTTGTGCTTCTCCAGTCCAGACTAACTTTGACTGGTTAATCTTTATCAATTCACATAGAGGCTTTACCAATAGTCCATAATTATAAATCCAAAGGCGACACCAACCTGTCATTCCTAAAAAGGTTTGTAGCTCCTTTACCATTTGAGGTTCTGGAGTCTGGCAAATGACTTCCTTATGTTCAGTTCCTAGTTCTCGTTGTCCTTCCGAAATTTCAAATCCCAGATAGGTCACACTTTGTTGAGCCAGCTGGACTTTCTGTCAAGAGACTTGATATCCATTTAAACCCAGAAAATTAAGACGACTTATAGTCCATTGAATACAACTCCCTTTAGTCTCAGTAGCTATTAAGAGATCATCTACATATTGTAACAAAGCACCTTCAGTGTCCGGAGGCATCCATGTTTCAAGTTCCCTTGCTAATTGGTTTCCAAAAATAGTGGGGCTATTCTTGAATCCTTGAGGTAGTAATGTCTACGTAAGCTGCGTCTTTCTGCCTGAATCGGGATTTTCCCATTCAAAGGCGAATAGGTTTTGGCTTTCTGTGGCTAAGTCTAGGCAGAAGAAGGCGTCTTTTAAATCCAGTACGGTAAACCAGACTTGACTATTCTTTAATTTAGTCAGCAAAGTATAAGGGTTTGCCACTACTGGATGTATATCCTCAGTGATTTTATTTATGGCCCTCAAATCCTGAACTAGCCTATAGCTTTTTCATCTGCCTTTTTAATTGGCAATATGGGTGTATTTTATTCTGATTCGCATTCAATCAATAATCCATACTGTAAAAAATTATTAATTATCTCTTTAATTCCTTTCCTATCTTCTATCCTCAAAGGATATTACTTAACCTTAACGGGTTTCTCTCCTGGCTTTAATTTAATAATTATTAAGGTCACATTTTTACCTCTTTCAGGGGTTTCAGTAGCCCAAACTCCTGGACATACTTGATCTGTGATCTCTAAAGGTATTTCACTTTTAGGGTCAGTTTGTATTAGTGCCAAACTTAACACATTTGTTAGTTGTTCTTCTCCTATACTTAATTCCATTTTCCCTTTTTTCAAAAACAATTTCTGCTCCTACTTGCTCTAATAAATCTCTACCTAAGAGTGCCCATGAGGAGCTAGGCATATATAAAAATCTGTGTATGCCCCATTTTTTCCGTAACTTGTACTTCAAAGGTTCACAAAAATAAGCCTTTTCGGTTACACCTTGTCCTGGTTTCAGTTAGAACAGAGTTAATTTTCTTCCTAGTAGCTGGTAGAATTCTGTGTTTTGGCTTAGGATGAGAAGAGTGCTGATAACACCCCGATGTGTTAATTGTTAAAGAGCAGTGCTTATACCAAGCCAAGGACATCTCAGCTTCTTGCTCTGTCCTGCCAACAGGCAGGCTGGGGGTGCAGTAAGAGCTGGGAGGGGACAGACCCAGGACAGGTGACCCAAACTAGCCAAAGGGGTATTCCATACCATCTGACATCAGGCCAAACAATACATAGGGGTGGCCAGCCGGGGGGAGGGGGCCGGACCACTCGGGGCCAGGCCGGGCATCGGTCAGCGGGTGGTGAGCAACCGCACTGTGCACCACTTGTTTGTACACATTATTAGTAGTGGTACTATTATCATCATTGTATTATTATTATTATTATTATTTTGTCTTATTAAACTGTCTTTATCTCAACTCACGGGCCTCACTTTCCACCTCTCTCCCCCGTACCAGAGAGGGAGGGGGAGGGTGAGCAAACGGCTGCGTGGTGTTTAGCTGCCGGCCGGGTTAAACCACGACACATCTTTTACCCTAACATAATAATTCTGTGAAGGCATTAATGCTTGATTTAGAACTGAATACGTTGCCCCATATCAATAAGAAATTTCACTTCCATTCCTCCCCTAGCTTCATTATAACCAGCGGAGGTACTAGGGTAGATTCCCCAGGTCCCCGTTATTCCTGTTGAAATCAGGGGTCTATTATCCTAGGAAAAGGCTAGTCAATTTGTCCTCCGAAGCCAGGTCCAAACCGTTTTGTTTTATTTATTTATTTATTTATTTATTTATTTTCATTACATTTCAGAGTTGGTCCAAAAATTCCATAGGGGTTTCTTTTAGACCTTGTTGGAAGCATATTCTCAATTCCCAATTCATCCAGATTTTAGTATTTACTTAACCGTTCATAATTTTCAGGATGATTCGGGTCTTAGTGGGGGTCGGTCAGGGGAATGCAATTGTCCACAGTTCCCTGAGCGGTCCCATCGGCAATCTGAGCTCGCACATGAACTCAGGTTGTTTTAAGAGTTAACTGGTTTTCTGTTTCTGTGACAACTCTCTCGGACCCATCATGGTCCCTTTGCCCTAAAGGGCTAACACCCGGGATTTTAAGATCTCTGCCTCGGGCAGAGGCAGAACTATTAACATTCCTACATCCTCTTTCCCTGCTCATTCAACTTCAAACACCTTTAACACTTTCAACAACCCTTTTAACACTTCCTTTATCTTTCTCCAGCCTGTACTTCTCTAATGCCATCATCAAAGGCTCAGTCAGGGGCCAACTTAATTCCGTACCTTTTCCCACCAAGATGCTGAAACATCAGTATACAACATTTCATCCTGTTCTGCTTCTCAAAAAACAACATTAACTGTAGCAAAATATTATAGTTTAAAGTTCCATTTAGGGGCCACTTTTCTCCACATTCCAGCTTATAAAGCGGCCACCACTGATTACGATATTTTATCAATGTTTTCCTGTTCACACTTCCACCGGCAGATCCTCCAATATCCTTCCAGTGACTTAAAACACATCCTAACACACTTTTCTTTAAAATTTCACTGCTTGTTTGCCCCCCCATTTTCCAGTTTACACTTTCAGAATACACATGTTACTTGCAAAAGCGTATCACAAAACGTATCACTCACAAAATACAGGCACGCATTATCTTTCAGTAGCAATGTCACAAAACTACTTATTACCAGCAATATTGCTAAAATCACAATAACAATAGTCAGAGTCAAATTCCACATGCGATAAGTCAGAAAACCGAACTGTGTAACACCGTAACGATATCTCTCTTATAACAATGCCACGAACCTACTATTACCACCAGAAAAATAGCCAAAATCACAGTAACAATAACCAAAGTTAAATACCATACTCCATGAGTCAGAAAACCGAAATAGACAACACAATTCCAGATGGACCTTAAAGCGAGCTCTTTCCTTAAGGTCCCCAAATATACTTATGGTGCTTACCACAAAGTATATACCAAACACTGCCTCGCAGAAGATCACCTTCTGACTTACAGACAGTTCCAGATACAGATGGACCCCAAGGTCCCCAGATATACTTGTGGTACTAACCACAAAGTATATACCAAATACTGTCCTGCAGAAGTCACCTTCCGACTTACTGGACAGTCCCAGATGACCGGTCTACCAGAAAACCAAACCAGAATAAAGAATATACTCACTTACAATGATGGGGTCCTTGTCTGCCTCCGCAGTGATCCGGTGAGTCGAGGAGTCCCTCCGGGAAATCCCGGGGGTACCCTAGGGAGTCCTGTTCCCAGCGGGTCCTGCGGTCCGGCAGAGAGGTCGTCCCATCTGGGTCGCCAGATTGATTCAAAGATCGAAGCCGAAATTCCTTTAAGTGGTATATTCTTTATTGCAGCGCTGGATGCACGGGGGATCTCTCCACCTATCGTGCATACCTAAAGCGGAAAGCAGTCTTGAATTTATACAATCAATCTATCAATATTCTACAAGCACCTATACATATGCATTACCTATCCCCGCCTTCCCTCGCTTCTCATGCTAATTAGCCTTTTGGCACCTTGCGCCTGCGTAGAGCCTTCCAAGAATTGTGGGCAGGGGTCTTTGGGACGTGGGCAGGGGTCTTTGGGAGGAAGACCCCGAGTCTTCCTCACAGTGTACTTTTCACCTTTGGTCAGGAATCTGCTGAATTGGCATGTTTCTTAATTGCGAGAGCTGGTTGTTGCCAATTCTTCCGTTTGTTGTATCTTTATAATGAATTCCAATGTCCAGTTTTGAGATTTATAGTCCTTACGTTTGTTTCTCTGTCCGTCTGCCGCTTCCTTATCATGAGTTTCAGTGTCTTGTTTCGAGATATACAGTCCATGTCTGGGGATTGTCCTTGCCTCCCCAACGCCTCCCCAATGCCTCCTTAATCATTCTGAAGCATTTTCTGCGTATTTTTCCAGGCTTTAATCACACAATGAACTTTCAAGAGCCCTTGGGATACTGGGTCCTCAGGTCTCATCCCCAAGTACTTTCTCATTCTGACCCCCAAGTCTCTCATATAATTTCTGTGTTGCACACTATTATTATTCCAGCCAGGATTGGCAAGTGGGTATTTCTGCCCTGCCGGTATTACCCCTGGTCCTGGAGGATGAGCTCTTTCCCATTCTTGTATAGCAGCTCTCCTCCTGATCATTCCCATTTCTTTCCCTGTAAACAACATACTTATAGACATAATTCCCTCCCCCAAGAGTATAAATCAGGTCGTAGGAACTGGTCTAATTGTTCAGCTAGGCTGTTGGGGTCCTTGAATAAAGACTTCCTCTCCTTCTTAAAAAGTCCTAACCTCTCTGCTGGTAAGGAGGAGGGGGTAGTTCACCTAAGAGGATACACAGTTAGTGTTAGTACTGTTAGTATCAGGGAAGGCAAAATTCTCAACATATCTTCTACCTTGTTCTAATTCTTGCCAGAGCCTAGAGTACGATCCTTCTTTAGGGACAGTGTTAATTACAGTCCCTGTCTCCCTTCCTGGAGTGACTGCTGCTGCCACCAGTTCAATGTTAAGATTATAGGGAGCATAACTTGGCTCCTTCTCTGAAAAAGGAATCTTATTGTTTACACATAAATTTAAAGCCTGAATTTTCATCAGACCCGTATTTTGGCCAAAATACTGCTGTTTCCTTAATTGGTTCTTTTGTCCAGACTGATACACAATGTTTAACCTTTTTTGTTTTTAATTATTTTTCTTTTACAATCCCTTTAATTTTGGGATTATGTTTCCAATTTCTTATCATTCTTCAGGAAGAACTATTAGTAGGCACTCCCCCAGGGATATCTCCCTGTCCCCTGGAACTCATATTTTCCCATTTTTCCTAACCCTCGCCAGTATGTGCTACAGAATTTTCCCTTCTGCAGTGTACCACACACCAATGTACTGAAAGATGGGGGTGTACCGCCAAGCACTTCCCCGTGCCAGCATTACCGCACACCTGAGTTTACCAGATTCCCTGGTGTACTTCCAAGCACTTCCCCGTGCAAGGATTACCGTACACCAGATCACCCGACCCCCAAGGCAATATTTAATATTTCTTACCTTGGTCTGTGCACAGAGTTACCGGATCGATTCTTAAAAACCCAGAGTGCCTACCTTCTTCCTTTCCCCACTACTTCACGGATCCTACCTCTGTAACCAGTCTCGGGCCCTCTGTCAGCTTTCCGCAGAACCGCCACCCTCGATGCACAGGACCGCTGAAATCAGCGGGGCATGCCTTCCTGCTGCTGCGGCGGTGGGGCTCCCCAGTAGGTGACTGGATCCCGGACGAGCCCCCAAATTGTGAGAAACACTCCGTAACCAATAACTTAGGCTCAGGCGAGGATCTCAGTGAAGTAGTAATTTATTCGCGATTGCAATGGCGGGCGCCCTACAAGCAGGAGAGAGCGCATCTACTAGTTCCAAAACACAGTTTATATACCTTTTGATGGCAGGACCCTCCCCTGTTTCCCCACTGAGTGGGTAATCCAGGTTCACAATCTATCTGATGCTTCACAAACAATGCATGGCCTTCAGTCGCCGGCCTGTTACATTTCAAATTTCTTTTGACATTTTTACTGCTTGAAGTGGTAATGTTTCTTCACTTATCTGACTTGACACCGTGATTTTCACCTAATTGTCCTAAGGAGTCTGGTTGTCTGCATTTTACAAGGTCGCCTGCTAAACTTTCTTATCACTGTAAGCATATCTCAGTACCACATTCCCTCCTTCTAAACAATGTAACTCTGCAAAAACAACATTTCTATTCCCACAGGTGTCAAATCTGGGGAGAAGCATGGGGTTTTCCAGTGGAAAAAGCCACCCCAACCCAGTCAATTTATAAGCCTCCCTCCAAAAAACTCAGTTTGCCTACACCATGGGATTATGGGTGGCAGATGAGTTATCCACAACACCACTGGACATTGTGCAGGGGGTTGAGCAAAATTTTCCTTAGTGTTGGAGACTGGAGCAGACAGGTACGCAGTCACTTCTGGTCAGGTAGGCACTGGCAGAGAACACCAGCCCTCCTGGGTTACCTGTGTGGATATGGAGAGAAAGATGGTCCTTTAAAGCACTCTTCATAGCCCCTGTCCACGGTCACCTTCTGGAGCAACAAAACATTCTCAGCACTGTGTTTTCAGCAGAGTGGAGATGCTCTCCAAGGGGAGAAAGTTCCTCATGGAGGAAAAGGCAGAAAAAGCAGCTTTTTCTTTCCACCTCCCCTTTTCTGCTCTCATTACAGACCAGGTGCTCTCCCACAACACAGGAAGCAAAGGAAACATTTGAAAGATCCCTCCTCTTTCTGCAGCTCCCATAATTGTCTTTGACACTGTTTATCATCTGTGATAATACAGCTGTGCCCTGTTAGCTCCAGTTGCCCTAATTCATGTTATCAGTCTGGCACCAGGGAGAGGAAGGTGAGAGGTAGGGAGGAGAGGTGAAGCCATTACAGAGCTGACAGGACAGTGAGAATGGAGCGTGGTGATGGACTAGCCATCACTTGACCTGAATGCAAACATACATCTTATTGGATTGACCTTTCCCTGAGAGTAATGGATCACCTCATGTATCATTTTTGCTTCACTGCTGGCCATTCCAAGAAGATAGTTTCTGGTAATTAAGATAGATTCCTCATATAATCCACCCACAACAACAATCAATAGGTGCCTCTAGAGGGATATTTCCAGATTATTGCTATGTCAGCACAATTTTTGGAAGTTTTGTAGATCTTATCATGAGAGGCATAATCAGCAGAGCGACATGGGGGTGATTTCTGGGGAGGCAGAGTATTTGCAGGAGCCATGCATCTGTTTGTGTGTATAAACAGGTGACTGCCCTCTCTTGCTTAGGATGAGAAATACGTAAGACTTACAAACCCTAATACCACTGCAATGAAATATCATAGCAGAAACTTTGCAGTCCTGCATGACTGCAAGCCTATTGTGGCAGCAAAACACATCTGTGATTCTGATTTTAAGAATTACTGCAGCTACCTATACCAGACTCCTGCTCCCACTCTGCTCAGTGCAGCAGGCACTTATTCTCTCATGCTTCATCTTTTTTTAGTTGTGACGTTTGAGTTGCTGGAAATTATGGAGCAAAGGTCCACAGCACTGTAAACAGATAGCAGGTTGTACTTGCAAAGGTGGAACCAGGTGAAAATGTTTTGTCTTCATTTGCAAATTGAGCACGTTTGATGGAGATGTCCACCTGGAAGCCTGCATGCAAAAGATACAAGGGCCTCTTGCTTCTCTTCATCCAGTCACTTCTCTGGCTGATAGCCAGTCCCAGTGTCATGATGTCTCTGAAAACCAGGTTTGGATCTGGGAATGGAAAAGCCTGCACGGTACAGCTGCACAAAGCAAGAAGCTTCCCAATTTGTGCAGCCCTCTTTAGTGGAAGATACACTGTCAGTGAAAAGAGGAAATTCCAGATTTTCAGTGGGGGGCAATTCCTTGTCCACATGTATTTGACCTAGCTAAGTGAGGACGCTTTCTCTAAGTTTAAGTCTAATGTAATAATTTCAGAGAAGAGCTGAGAGCCAGAGTCCTTATTTCAACCTTGCATTCCTCCACCAATTCCTGACGTTAAGATCATTCCTTTCCATCTCTTAGACTCATTTTACAGGAGTTTTGGCTATATAATATGTGTTCATATCCCACCACAGAATTTGAAAGAGAAATACAAGCCCTAAGGAAATATTCTGAGACCTCAAAGTACCAAGGAAGACAACATGCAATGTATGTTATTGTAATAAATGGCTCAGTCTTCAAAAGTGGACTATAATCAAAGTTTACAATTTATTAAAGGAATAGAGGTAAGCAAACAGCGCTGGGTGCGCCGGGAGTCTCTGCTCCACCAAGATGCACACCCGTTACATCAAGCAGCTGATTTTTATGCTCCTAGGCTAATACATATTCAGTACTACTTCTAGAAAAAAAAAACAGGGTTATTATTATAATTAGTTTCTGGAATCCAAACCCTCCTACTGGAGCATGCGTATCAGTCTCCGGTGGTCCCTCTGGGGGTCTCTCATGCTGAAGGCTCATAGTCTTCCTCCCTCTTGTCCTTCTCCTTTGTCCAACTTGGCTGTATGTCAGAGACTTGTGCAGCATCCCCTGCAAGCTTTGTCTTTTAGTTGTTCTTCAGCTCTCCCCGTCTCCTTAATCTCCTGGCCAGATATCAGAGACTTGCATAGTGTCCCATGCAATAGTCATAATAGTTAGCAGTTATTCTGAACCCCCCCAGATATCAGAGACTTCAAGGAAAAGCCTACAAATACATTTCCCTTCGAGCTCTCTATTGACACGAATTGCTAAAACATTCCTTTGCAAGATACAAGAATTATATACATTAACCACTCTGTTTTTCTTAGACTTGTGGTTATACAGGGGTATGTAAGACAGAAGGTCACATTCATCATACCATGCGGCCCTAGCACTGTTCCATACTGAGACGAATCAGATGAACATATATCACATTATGGCCTCCCAGCCTGTTTCTGGTTTGCTATAGGCAGCTAGAGAAAAAGCTGTGCTCTTGAATGACCAGGGCTGTTCCAGTGCTTGTTTGGGGAGTTCAGTAACTCACCTAATAAGTGGGATGGATGACAGCGTTGGTGTGTTAGAGCTTCAGAGTGAGGGTTGGCTTTGCAGTCTCTTGAAGTGGGTGGTAAAACCTGGGCCAATGTTGAGAGGATCTGAAATGTGTTCCCTTAGTCATATTGATCTATGAAAAGCAGCCAAATATGAGTTGGGATATGTGCTTTAAAAAATGTAAATTATTTCAAGCTGTGAATATAAATTAAGTTAATAACTTGACTCTTTCCATTTCCCTTTTTAGCTTTTACTCTGGTTTGGTGACCTGATTTTCCAGAAAGGGATATTTGGTAGGTCAGTGGTGGAGAGGGATGCAGATGAGTCCCTGTAAGGTTGAGGCACCATTACCATTTCTGCAACCCCAGTCTGGGTCTTATTGCACAGACCTCTGAGGGATCACATACCAGATGACTTCTAGTCAGAGACAAAACCTCCAGAGAATGACATTTTTTTTCTTACTGAACATTTCACATTTACCTGATAAATATTTTCCATCAGAGTCATCTTCTAGTCTGTGTCTGCTCTGGAAATTATGTCACTGGATGTTGTGGTAAAAGGCAAATGCAGAAAAACCCTCTTGCAAGGGAAAATCTCTTACGGAGCTCCCCAAACTTTGAATTGCAAATTGCATTTCTAACATTGAGAGACAGTTACTCCCTTTTGTCTCCAGATTTTGTTGTTAAGATTTCCATGAACATGTGGAACATTTTTGTTCCAGCATCCTTCCTAATATTTTAAATCAGCTTTACATATCTTCTATGCCCCCTCTGATCTTCATGGCTTTTCAATTTTTTTTTCTTATTTTTTTTTCATTATAGCTTTCCATTTCACATTAGCACATAAAGAAAAGTGCATTTTATTGGAATAGCTATGTTACAGCTAAGATGATTCTTCTTCCTGTGGATGAAACCAGATAGTGTTGTGCCATGTGGCCTATGTTATAACAATCTCACTTTGGCTGTATGACCAAAACCTACTCATAGGATTTTGAGAGGAAATTATTATTATTCAAATGCAGTTTCACCCCTGATACATTTTAGAGCCATAAAAGAACATTAACTGGTTCTTCTTTTATTTGTTTCAAAATACTAAGGTTTTATAAAAATTGATCAAGCTTTTAAAAAATCAATTATATTTGTACTCCCCCACACTACTGCATGTAAAATTTGTAAACAAAAATAAAAAGAGATCTGTCCACAACTAAGCCAATGTAATAGCCTTATTAAAAGGTATGGGCTGCTTTTCTGGATGACTAGGAAAAGCATCTGATTGAGGATTTCTGTTAGCGCAGATCAGCATTGCCACTTTGGGTGTACAGAGGCAAATTCCAGAAGAGCAGAGGGACAAGGTTTTAAATATGAGTATCTCTAGCTGGGTTTGGTTTTCCGTTTAGGTGAAGATAAGTGATACAAAACCACACAGCTGTTTAGGGAAAGTACACCACCAAGGTTTTACTGAGAAATGCAAGAGCTGAGAAGAGTTTCTAAGTTTTTTAATGATTGTTTTTCCTTATTAATACAGTAAAAGAACTTTGAGAAACTTCTGCCAACTCACTTGACCATGGAATTAGTAGGTCTCCGTTGTTCAATGTATGTTACGGAGTCAATGAAGTGCCACCACAGGCTATTGCCAGCAGGTACAAGCCCATCAGATCAACAGTTGGCTGGAAATAAGGGAGAGCTTTGGAAAAAATCCCCAACCTCTTCCATGACTCACTCCTTTAATCTGATCTTGAAAATAGTAAATAAGAGATCTAAATCTGGTTTTCAGAGACATCATGACACTGGGACTGGCTAGCAGAGTAAATAAAAGAATACGAGTATCTTCTGGTCTTAAGGATCAATGCTTTTGTGTGTGTGTGATTGTGGATTAACATCTTTCTGAGCTCCATTGAAATGGCCCATTATAAAAAATGAGGTTGACTAAGATGATTAAACATTATTTACAGAAAGGACATGGGTCTGATTAAATCACCAGGAGGGAGGTCTCTTTTATGGTGACAGGAAAAAATACACATCATTCATCAGAGGTGCTTGCTTCATTTCAGTAATTTGGGACTAAAGTAACTTGGATGGTCTGTCAGCTTCAATACAGTGGAGCTAACTAGGAGATCATGTAAATAAAAGCTGATGATTAGATCAAAAATTAAAGGGCCATCATTTTTCTTGTTATGTTGCAATTTACTGATGAGGTCTTTATAATACTGTCACCAAGCACACGCCCCCAACAGTACTTACTTACTGGGCTACATTTTTTAAAAGTATTTTAATAGCTTCCCTCTAGAACCTGGATAACTGGCCAAATTTTGAGAAGTTCTGGCTAGACATCTCCACAAGGAGACCTGATTTTAGCAGGGCTCAGCATCTGAAATTCCTATTAACTGCTCTTTTCAAAATCAGATACTAAAAAAATTTGCTATAAACTTTTTTTTACCTAGTCTTGGGTCCAAGTTCATTTTATTAGTGAGGCCAAGAGAGAAACAGATTTTAGTGCCTGTTGCAGGAAGCACGGCCGAAAGCACGACAGACACCAGTAGAGTCAGATCATGCTCCATTTTATTGCCTGAATAGCCTAACTTTTATAGTGAACTTAACAGGGGCGGATAGTGTCTCACACAAGATTATTGGTCAAAAGCACTCAGACAAACAACTACAAGAAAACAACCCCACCTGCAAGAAAACAACCCCCTTGTGATTAGCAGTCAAGTAGACCTTGTCCTTGAAGCCAGCTACTGGTAACAATATTTTTCTGAATTCCTCAATTGGGCGATGTGGGAACACTGTCATGCGAATTTCTCATAGTTGCCCTGGTAGCTTGGTTTGCTCAGCTGCAGCAAGCCATGGGATTTTTGCTGTTTCAAAAAATCCCTCAACAATTCAGACCCCCTTTTTTTTGTTTGTTTGTTTGTTTGTTTGAGAAAACCAAGCCCAATGTAACAGTTTTGCAAGTAACCCTTTAACCACATTTATCACAATACCACATGCAATGATGATTGACACCACAGCAAACAGAATCCTTAATCCCTCTTTGACTAATCCCAGTAACCATCTATGCATTGTTTCAAACAAATCAGTGAGCCATTGATTGAAAGGATGGATATCATATTGAATCTTTCTCATGAGCTCTTTCAGGAAAGTAATGGATTTGTGAATTGACTCATTATGATCAAAAAGGTTTAAACAGTACATTCCCTTAAAGTCCTCGCACCCATGCCTTTGAGCCAAAAGCAAATAGTCAATATCAGCTTGATCCTGTAAAAGCAGATGTCGCAGACTATTTGGATCTGGTAACATCTCCTCAAGTATCTGTCATGGCATAGGCTTGCTTCTCGTCCCAGCATACCAATTTTTCTAAGTTGTTAAGTGCGGCCGCAGATGCCACTCCTGGCACTAAAATTGCCAATGCCGCTCTAGCTGCAACACCAAGCAATTCAACATTATCATTGCAATCCGGTGCGAGCAATGCCCATTTATGTCTGGTGATCTCACGCAACTGTGACAAGCCAGGAGCAAATACAATGAGTTTATCTAAGTAACATGGTGTGGTGGTTTTACTCAGGTGGGCAGCCGAGCTCCACCACAACCGCTCTCTCACTCCCCCTCTCCTCAAAGAGGAAGGGGGAGAAAATACAACACAGAGAACTCGAGGTTTGAGATGAGAAAGGTTTAATTAAAGGGAAAGGGAATGGGAGGAAAAAACAAAGACAAAAGAAGCAATCAGTCCGCGCGGAAGCACAGAGAGAGGAAAAATTATTCTCTACTTCCCATCAGCGAGCGGTGTTCGGCCACGTCCTGGGAAGCAGGGCCTCAAACGCGTAGTGGTTGTTCAGGAGGAACAGCCCCCTCCCCCACGAGAGCCCCCCCTTTTATTGCTGAGTGTGACATCAGGTGTTATGGAATATCCCTTTGGTTGGTTTAGGTCAGCTGCCCCAGCAATGTCCCCTCCCCATCACTTGCCCACCCCCAGCCTGCTGGCTCTTGGGGGCTTGGAAGGAGTCCTGATGCTGTGCCAGCACTATGCAGCAATAGACACAACACTGGAGTGATATCAGTGCTGTTCCAGCTACGAGTGCAGAGTACAGCACTGTGTGGGCTGCTGCAGGGAAAAGGTGACTCCAGCTCAGACAGACCCAACACAACTTCCACCCCTTATTCCATAACATTTGTGTCACAATCAGGTACAGTTTAGTATATAGATGTTCTCATCACCATTGTTTTCTGTCCATTGAAGCATTTTTATGTCTGTACTTCTCTTTATTCTATAGGTCTTTTCCCAAAATGCTCATAAAAACTGTTGATGGTTTCGCCTTCATCTGTCAAAGTGGTCACTCAGGGCAGTCGACGTTGGTTTTCTTGACACCAGCACCAGCTTAGCTCACATCAGTGTTGCACTTGCCCGGTTCCTTGCAAAGTTGACCTGTCATTGGTTCTGCAGTGTCCTCCTACAACACATAACTTGGATGACAGATTAATTTTCTCCCAGTGTTAAATCTCCTTGAGGCACACACTTGATATCCCCTTCTTTCTGCATTACCCACCAGGTATACCCTGGTCCTTTGGCAAAGACAATCCCATGAGTGGGTTTGCCTTTTCCCATGGCAGGGGCAACCCACACCGCCTTCCCCATCCACTTCCCCACACGCACTACAGGGACTTTAGCTTCTCCCACAGTGTGTAGGGGTTTTGTTTCAGCAGGACCAGGACGGCTTTCAGACCCCCTGTTGTTAACTAGCCAAGTGGCCTCTGGTAGATTTATATCCCAATGTTTCCATGTCCCAGCACCCAATGCTCGCAGCATAGTTTTTAACAGTCCATTGTACCTCTCAACCTTCCCAGAGGCTTGTGGGTGATAAGGGATGTGATACACCCATTCAATGCCATGTCTCTTGGCCCAGGAAGTGATCAAATTGTTTCGGAAGTGACTCCCATTGTCGGACTCTATTCTCTCCGGTGTACCATGTCGCCACAGCACTTGTCTTTCCAGGCCCAAGATAGTGTTTCGGGCCGTGGCATGGTTTACAGGGTATGTTTCCAGCCACCCAGTAGTTGCTTCTACCATGGTGAGTATGTACCGTTTGCCTTGGCGGGTTTGTGGAAGTGGTCCGATGTAGTCAATCTGCCAGGCCTCACCATATCGAAATCCAAGCCATCTCCCCCTGTTCCAGGGAGACTTTACCCTCATGGCTCGTTTAATTGCAGCACAGGTCTCACATTCATGGGTAACCTGTGTGATGGCCTCAATGGTCAGGTCCACCCCTCGATCACGAGCCCATCTATATGTGGCATCCCTCCCCAGATGTCCTGATGTTTCATGAGCCCAGCGAGCTACAAACAGTTCACCCTTACGTCCCCAGTCCAGGTCCACCTGAGCTATTTCAATTTTTGAAGTTCGATCTACTTCTTCGTTGTTCTGATGTTCTTCGGTAGCACGATTCTTAGGCATATAGGCATCTACATGATGTACCTTTACAGCCAGGTTTTCTACCCGGGCAGCAATATCTTGCCACAGGGTAGCAGCCCAGATAGGTTTACCTCTGCGCTGCCAGTTGTTCTGTTTCCATTGTCGCAGCCACCCCCATAGCACATTTGCCACCATCCATGAGTCAGTGTAGAGATACAGTACCGGCCACTTTTCTCTTTCAGCAATTTCTAGGGCCAGTTGTATAGCTTTCACTTCTGCGTACTGACTTGACTCACCTTCCCCTTCCATGGCCTCCACAACTTGTCTTGTGGGACTCCACACAGCAGCTTTCCACTTCCGATGGCTCCCTACCACACGGCAGGATCCGTCAGTGAACAACACATACTGCTTTCTGTCTTCTGGCAACTCATTGTATGGTGGTGCCTCTTCAGCACGAGTTACTTCTTCTGTCGGTGCTCCGAAATCCCTGCCCTCTGGCCAGTCCATAATCTCTTCCAGGATTCCCGGGCGGTTGGGTTTCCCCATTCGAGCCCGCTGTGTAATTAACGCTACCCATTTACTCCATGTAGCATCGGTTGCATGATGTGTAGTGGGGATTTTCTCTTTGAACATCCAATGTAACACAGGTAGCTGTGGGGCCAAGAGGAGTTGTGCTTCTGTACCAACAACTTCTGAAGCTGCTCTAATCCCCTCATATGCTGTTAATATTTCCTTTTCAGTTGGGGTGTAATTGGCTTCTGATCCTCGATAGCCCCGGCTCCAGAACCCCAAAGGTCGGCCTCGAGTTTCTCCTGGGGTCTTCTGCCAGAGGCTCCAGGTGAGCCCATGCTCCCCAGCTGCAGTGTACAGTATGTTTTGCACAGCTGGTCCAGTACGGACAGGCCCAAGGGCTACTGCACGAGCTATTTCTTGTTTGAGTTGTTCAAAGGCCTGTTGTTGCTCGGGGCCCCACTCAAAAGAGTTCCTCTTTCGAGTCACTCGATATAGAGGACTCACAAGCTGACTATAGCCTGGCACATGCATTCTCCAAAATCCCACAAGACCTAGGAAAGCTTGTGTTTCTTTTTTGCTAGTTGGCGGAGACATAACTGTTATTTTGTTGATCACATCCGTCGGAATGTGGCGACGTCCATCCTGCCATTTTACCCCCAAGAACTGGATTTCCTGTGCAGGTCCCTTGACTTTATTCCGTTTAATGGAAAATCCAGCTTTCAGGAGAATTTGAATTATTTTCTTCCCTTTCCCAAAAACTTCTTCTGCTGTGTTACCCCATACGATGATATCATCAATATACTGCAGGTGTTCAGGAGCGTTCCCCTGTTCCAGTGTCATCTGGATCAGTCCATGGCAGATGGTAGGGCTATGTTTCCACCCCTGGGGCAGTCGATTCCAAGTATACTGAATGCCCCTCCAAGTGAAAGCAAATTGTGGCCTGCATGCTGCTGCTAGAGGGATAGAGAAAAATGCATTAGCAATATCGATTGTAGCATACCACTTGGCTGCCTTTGACTCTAGTTCGTACTGGAGTTCTAGCATGTCTGGCACTGCTGCACTTAGTGGTGGTGTGACTTCATTCAGGCCCCGATAGTCCACTGTTAGCCTCCACTCGCCATTGGACTTCCGCACTGGCCATATAGGACTGTTAAAAGGTGAATGAGTCTTGCTGATCACTCCTTGGCTCTCCAGATGGTGAACTAACTCATGGATAGGAATCAGGGAGTCTCGGTTGGTGCGATATTGCCGCCGGTGCACAGTTGTAGTCGCAATTGGCACTTGCTGTTCTTCAATCCTCAGCAATCCTACAGCAGAAGGGTCTTGTGAGAGACCAGGCAGGGTAGACAGCTGCTTAATCTTCTCTGTGCTCAAGGCAGCTATGCCAAAAGCCCACCGGTACCCTTTTGGATCCTTGAAGTACCCTTTCCTGAGGTAGTCTATGCCAAGGATGCACGGAGCCTCTGGGCCAGTCACGATGGGGTGCTTTTGCCACTCATTCCCAGTTAGACTCACTTCAGCTTCCAATATGGTTAGCTCTTGGGATCCCCCCATCACTCCGGAGATAGAGATGGGTTCTGCCCCTTGGTGGCCTGACGACATTAGGGTACACTGTGCGCCTGTGTCCACTAAAGCTTTATATTTTTGCGGTTCTGGTGTGCCAGGCCATCGAATTCACACAGTCCAGTAAATCCAGTTGTCCCTCTCCTCTACCTGGCCAGAGGCAGGGCCCCACTAGTCCTGGTCGGAGTATCTATCAATTATTTCTTCCAAACGTGAAGCAGAAATCTCTTCATCAGGGTCAGGAGTAATACTATTCCTTCTACTGCCTCTGGGGGACTGTTCAACAGAAACTGGGGCAGCAATCTTCCTAGGGGCCCTCTTTGTTGCTGTTGTATCTTTCCGTAGCTCATGTACCCGAGCAGCTAGGGCCGAGGTTGGTTCACCATCCCACTTCCTCATATCTTCCCCGTGGTCACGTAAATAAAACCACAAGGTACCTCGCGGTGTGCGTCCCGGATTCTCCCTTGTTTGAGCCGGGGACTGCTGGCGCTTGATGGCCGAAAGATTTTTCCGTTTAGGTGAGGACGAAGCTATGTGTTCATCTAACCGTTGGGACAGTTTCTCCACAGCTGAAATGCAGCCCCGTACTGGGGGAGAGAGATTTTCTTCATATTTATGAAGCTGGTTGGACACGGTATCCACAGTTGGCCCCATCCCCTCGTCCCAACCCATGACTGCCAGTGTGCTGGCATGTGTTGGGGGTGCAGCCCGTACAAACTTCCGCCACATGGACGCTGTGCATTGGACTTCATCGGGGTCTTTAGGTGCCTGGGCGTTGTTTAAATCACTATAAAGCATCTCCAGCACAGCTAATTCCCGCAGGTGCTGGAGGCCCTTATCCATAGTGGTCCATTTGTTTACTTGGTAGACAATATCCTCTTTGTGGGGATACCTTTCTTTCACAGCTGTAAGGATTCGCCTCCAGAGGCTGATAACTTGTGCCTCTCTTCCAATTACTCTATCAATGAGTCTTTCTCTAGAAAGGGATCCCAGCTGCTTGGCTTCGTTGCCTTCTAGCTGTTGGGTATTGGCCCCACTATCCCAGCATCGAAGCAGCCAAGTGAGGATGTGCTCACCTGGATGGCGACTGAAGTCTTTCCGTATTTCTCGCAGCTCACTCAGAGATAGAGACCGAGTAGTTTCTGATTCATCTATGATTTCAGTCTCTTCTTCGTGATGTTGCCGTGATAACGCTGCTTTAGAGACGCTTGCCTTTTCCTCTTCTCCCTCATCCGTAGAAGGAGCTTCTTCCCTTACTAAACGACCTGATCTCCGTTTCCATTGTTTCGTCTTTACTACAGGGGCGACTGATACCATAGATGGTCGGTCCTCTAGGGTGGTCATAGTGTGTGCTGTCTCATCATCAAATTCAGGAACCTCCCTATTCCCTTGAGGGTGCTGGGCAATGTTAATTGACATCTGATAGGCATAAGCCAGACCCCAGCAGAGTGCAGCCAGCTGGTGGAGTTCTCTAGTATTGCCAGGGTCAGGGCATACGTCTTTCAAACATTCCACCAGTTTTCTTGGATTTTGTACTTGTTCAGGGGTGAAATTTAGAACCATTGGAGGAGAAAACCGTGATAGGTACCTGCCCAAATCCCCCCACACACCTTGCCACCCACAACTTTGTCTGGGGACAGGTCCTTGAATAATATTCTTAATAAATTGCTTTACTTTGGGGAAGAAGACAAACACTAGACCTAGTGATAGGAGGATAATATCTGACCAGGGGTATCCAAGATACTGAAAAGCTGCTGTAATTAGCCCACAGGGAGAAAAGTAGAAGGCACTGTAATTCTTAATATTTTCAATAAGATAATCTCCAGGAGACCAGGAGGATAACAATGCCGGGTTTGAATACCAAACAAAACTGAAGGCCAGTATGTTACAGCACAACATGATAAAAAAAACAAGCACAGACTTCAACACTTTCTCCGATCGGATGTAAAGGAAAAAAGAAAACAGAGAGTGGGCTATATACAACATATGCACACAGAAAAGTATTACCAGAAGACCGAGCATTATGACTACCAATATGTTAGTTGTAAATACTTCAATCAATGCTATTGTTATCTCAACCCTCGAGCCCCACGTTGGGCGCCAAAAAGGACTGTGGTGGTTTTACTCAGGTGGGCAGCTGAGCTCCACCACAACCGCTCTCTCACTCCCCCTCTCCTCAAAGAGGAAGGGGGAGAAAATACAACACAGAGAACTCGAGGTTTGAGATGAGAAAGGTTTAATTAAAGGGAAAGGGAATGGGAGGAAAAAACAGAGACAAAAGAAGCAATCAGTCCGCGCGGAAGCACAGAGAGAGGAAAAATTATTCTCTACTTCCCATCAGCGAGCGGTGTTCGGCCACGTCCTGGGAAGCAGGGCCTCAAACGCGTAGTGGTTGTTCAGGAGGAACAGCCCCCTCCCCCACGAGAGCCCCCCCTTTTATTGCTGAGTGTGACATCAGGTGTTATGGAATATCCCTTTGGTTGGTTTAGGTCAGCTGCCCCAGCAATGTCCCCTCCCCATCACTTGCCCACCCCCAGCCTGCTGGCTCTTGGGGGCTTGGAAGGAGTCCTGATGCTGTGCCAGCACTATGCAGCAATAGACACAACACTGGAGTGATATCAGTGCTGTTCCAGCTACGAGTGCAGAGTACAGCACTGTGTGGGCTGCTGCAGGGAAAAGGTGACTCCAGCTCAGACAGACCCAACACACATGGACATCTGATAGCATTTGCAAGGATACCTTACCAGGCCCTATCCCCGCAAATCAGAAAAACATCAGAAGGTAAGGCCAAAGCTGTATAATTGTTCCAAACACTATAGTTGTTACCCCTTGTCTCCGTGCCATAAACCCCTAAACCCTGCCTAGCAGTGTCATTGTAATCACGGGTGGTATTTGTATTTCTATACCTGTATAGCCCTTTCCAGGTTCCTGTAGCAGGATTCATCTGATAGCCACGGCTACATTCACATTTGTAGCCACCTTTCAGGTTGATACAGATTTGACTACAGATACCAGGGTTTTGGCATTCATCAGTATCTCCACAGGTTCTCTTGTCTACAAACTCAAACCCAGCTGGACCTTCATAGCCAGTAATGAAATCTCTGCAGATGCGGGAGCATCCACCGTTGTTCACCAAACATTCATTTATGTTGCATTCCTTCAGGGGCTCATCACCCCAGTCCTTGCAGTCTCTCTGCTGGTTACACACTTTATTGATATCTATGCATTCTCCACTTCTGCACTTGAATTTGCCAGGTCCAGAGCACTGAATAACATTGTTACAGTTTGCTTCATCAGTGCCATCCAGTCTCTCACACCATTGCACTGCCTACTCCCATGGACACAGTTCCCATCTTCACATCTGAACTGGTCTGGCCTGCAGGTCCGAGAAGGGCAGTTAATTTCATCACTTCCATCCTTGCAATCAGGATCTCCATCACATCGCCACTTCTTGTGGATACATTCACCTGAGCCGCACTGCACCTCACTCGCAGAACACTTCACCGGAGGTGCAGGCTGGCGGCCACACTGCTCCAAAGATTCATCCGAGTGGTCAGAGCAGTTAGCATCATCATCACACACCCAGCTGATAGGGATGCAGGCAGAACTCTTGCACTGGAACTCATGAACACCACAGGTAGGAGGTGCACACTCCAGCTCATCGCTACCATCACTGCAGTCACCTTGACCATTGCAGACAAAGCTTTTGGAAATACATTGCCCACTACTGCATGTGAACTCTGCTGCACTACAAGTCACATTGCCACAATTCTCTTCATCTTCTCCACTGACACAGTCTTTTTCACCATCACATTTCCAGGACACTGGGATACACTGGGTTGACTGAGGACCACAGCTGATTTCATTTACCCGGCATGTTCTCATATGACACAGCTCAGCACTCTCGTCAGACCCATCTTCACAGTCCGGATCCCCATCACACTGCCATCTGTTTGGCACACACTGACCACTGTTGCACACAAAGTCAGATTCAGCACACGTCTTCTTCACACAAGCACTCTCATCACTGCCATCTGAGCAGTCTTCATCGCCATCGCATTTCCAGAGTAAAGGAATACAGTGTCCATTACTACACGGGAACTGGGATTCTTCACATTTTGCTCTAGCACCGTCGGCAGCAGCGCACAGGCAGGCGAGGGCGAGCAGCAGGCAGAGCGCCCCGCAGCGCGGCAGCGCCCACCGCCGCCCCGCACCGTCACCTGTGTCACTTATACTACTCCTATTACCCATGCTGTTAGTGTCAGTGGCATCCTCCTGGTACCGTTTCTGTCTTTGTCGCCCCTTACTCTCCCCCTTTTCTTTTTGCCACTGACCAATCACCACAAATGGATGAGACACATGATTGCTAGTTAGGAAAGAGAGTGCAACGTCTGCTATACGGCTGCAGGCAATGCCAGCTGCAACCTTAGAAGCTATTTGTGAAAGAGCCTGCTGGTGGTCATTTGGTAGTGTGATCCGCGGCTCTGCACTCCTGCCCTGCAATAAAAGTAGTAATAGAGCTAAGTCATCATTAGTAATCCGTACAATGTGGCAACCCCACTGAATGTTATCCAGGAACATTTGTACATTTATCAAATTATGTAACAGCATAGTTATAACAACGATCTGGGGACTAATAGTCTTTTTTGCATTGCAAGATACGCCTCTCATAAAAAGAATGCTAGAGAGAAGCAGCACAGCCGCCGCTGCCTCCATGGTTACGTCAGACAGGCTGCAGGGTCCTGATGCCAGCCCCTCTGCTATGTGCCAACTCGCCACACGGTGAGGGTCATCTGCCGTTGTCCACTGACACCTCTGGTCTCCCGTAGCAACTCGATCTCGGATGTCCCGCGTCGCACCGCGATTACGTCAATTTCCCGCGTCCCTCCGGGGCTCCCGCGTTTCCCGCGGCTCAATAAAAGGATGCTGGAACTTATTTCTTGTAAATGCAAGTAGGTCATTATCAATGGCACGGAGAGCCTTGCACAGTGCTTCAGAGAGACATTTTCTCTCTTAGCTCAGTCATCAATTAAAAATCTGACAATGAATCTTGGAAAATGTGAACAAAGGCATTTTATGACTTACCTCAATAAAAGTCTAGCAGGCTGCAGTTCTTCCTTGCTGCTGTTAATTGTCTTCCTCACAGTGCCTGCTGCTGGCTTTTAATGTCCAACACCTGAGGGAGATAGAGTGAAATCTTGTCAGGTAAGTCAGGTGGCTGGTACTGTTAATCAAATTCTTCTTGCTTTATCTGTTGTTAATACCTATTTTATACATAGCATATGTGAAGAGCTCATGTATGCTAACGACAAATGCAGTTTTGGGAAGAGATGAAGGGTGAGTACAAATTTCAGTGCCCCAGCTTGTTTTGCTCTCCTAAATGAAAAGAAGTCAGACCCTTGGCTCAATCACACAGTCCATCATCTTCATCATCCTGCTCCTGTCAGTAGGTTTTTGTCTGGTATCCGTGTTTGAAAGATTGGTTGCAATCTGATGGACAACCAGAAAACAAAGCCTCTTTTTATTCTGAGGAACATGCAATATTAACTTGTCACCAAGTGCTGAAATGGTATAGCAAGAATGGGAATTGGGAAGGTCCATTAGGGGAAATTTGTACCCAGCTTGGTTTCATTAGCTCTTTTTCTTGTCAGGTGATTAAGAATCTTATTTTCCTGGTCATTTCTGATCTATGATATTCTCAATACTGTACTCATAAGTTTGTGTCTTGAATTCTTGCTCAATATTTACTCAAGACAGTTCCCACTGGAGATATCAAGCAGCTTTACTCCAGCAGCCCACAGAAATCAAAGCCACACTGAACAGCATTTGAGTGTGAAACTTAAACAGCAGTGGATAATTTTCTTCAGCATCTTTTCCTGTATAATAACGAAGGAGTGCCAGAAATTTCAGCATTCTCATGTGTTTCCTTACTTGAGTCAGCATGCCAAAGAGATCAGATAATCAGAATTGGATTGATGCACGATGAGGGAACTTTTCCCAGCCCTGCCAACTGACTCCTGACAAGTCTCTTAACCAGTTATTTGCTCTGTATGTAGTAAGGATGCTGCTGCCTCCTGATTTTAATGCAAGAGAAGTTAAAAAACTTCTTCCTTAGTGGCATCCTGAAGATTACAGCTCATGCTGAAACAAAATCCACCAACACTTGTGATTCAACTAGCACTAACAAATCTGTGCATTAATGACAAATAGTCAAGTCACTACAGATGCAAGTGATGCTTAAGGATCTATTCAAAATGTCATTTGCCTTTACTTACCTGTAATTTTTCAATTATCCTTTTTTTTTCCTAAAGAATTATCACTGATCTGCTATTCATACTCAATGGATAGCTTTATTTCAGTGCAAAAGCAACACCACTTTAGTAATATCTGTACATTTGTAAATTAGTAATATTTGTATATGTTTGTATACATTCTGGGGAGTATAAAGACATTTAAAGGGGAAAAAGTCTCATATGAGGCATTTTGTTTAAATTAAACACACTCTTGTTTTACAAGGACAGAGATGGAGAAATGAAGTTCAGCGTGAAGTTGTCAAGCTTGTCTGGCAAGATGCAAACCCAAATTTCTCACCTGATTGCTCTTCTCTGCCTACAGGGTAAATGTTCCAAATGATGCACAGGAGGTGTGTGGACAAAACCTATTAATAAATAATTGTTTTTGTACCCCTGCCTCCTGCACACTTTCTTGAAAATTCCCTTTTCTTCCTTGTCTCCAGGAGTCATTCATGAGAGTCTACTGAAAATAAGACTGAAGAGTGAATGCAGAGTAGGAAGCCATGCTTAAGTGAAGAACTCTCAGCTGTCTTCCTCTCCATCTGAGGTTATGAAAGCAGACAGGATATTTCCTCACAGTGAAGGACATTTCTGTTGAACGCATATCCAACATCATGTAGAATTTTTCTTATCACGGCACAGTAACAATCCCTAGAAAGAGGAATATGCCCCCCAGGCCTCATAATATCATCTTTTATTAGAAATAAGAACAAAGGATGCAATTAAAACACAATTTTTTTACATCCCAATGGTCTGGAAGTTGCTTGGCAGCACCCTGGTGGTTCCCCCTTTGAAGAAACATCACAGATGCAGCAGCTTGGGAAGGGTAGCACCACCATAATGGGAATGGGAATGTGGCTAAAGAGGTACACGTACACAGCTGGGGAAAAGAGGAACAAATGTTTTAAGGAAATTATCTCTATTTGGAGCCTTTTAGGTTTTGCATTGGGCAGGAACAGGATAGATTTGCCTGTGTCTCTCCACTCTCTGGGCTGTAACCTTGCTGGAGCTGAGGCTCTGTGCAGCCCCTGGATGAACACAGTCCTGGACTTTAGAGTACTGATTAAAAATTATCTTCCCTTTGATTTGAAACCTTCACGTATAAGTCAATATGAACATTTTCTACTAGTTTTGCTTTTTAAAAATTATTTGTCAAGTTCTTAAGAGAAAAACAGCCACCTCCTGGGTTGTGCTTGCCCAAAAATATTCAGACAAAGAACCAAGCCATTTCTGGTACTTGCAACTCCAAGAGATCAGTAATACCATGGTCTGGAACACTACTGATAAATCATTACCCTGTAATGTTGCAAGTATTATTTTATTTCAAGTTTGTCAGGATTGGCAGCCTTCTGCCCTGCAGAAGCTGGTGTTCACTCCCAGGTGAAGAATGCTTTTTTACTCTAGGTATCTTTAAAGTGCTGGTTAAAAAAGCTCTAAAGCCTAAAGAAATGAAGTGCATTTCTGGAGGTTGTTATCCCAACAGATCTCCAAATATTTCTGTCCATGTCAGCCCAGGCTGGGGAAAGGCCTGGACCCCACTGCACTCTGTGATAGCCACACACCCTGATTTTGCCTGGCACGTGACAAACCTCACAAGGTTTGTTGTACTCAAAGGGAGAAAAAGTCTTAGATTTGGGGAGGACTCCCTTGGAGGAAAAAGGGAAGATGTGTGTATTTTTGCTCTGTGAAGGCTTTCCTTACCTTAGGATCCTCTGTGCTGGCAGCCCATCCAGCCCTGGGAGGTCCCTGCACAAGCGTCCACCACTGCAGATCTGAGATTACCTCTGCCTATGTTTTTGTGTTCCTATAAAATTCAAGATTTATCATCCCTTGATGATTGATTGGCCATTCCTGGATCAATAGTGTCCTGTTTCAGTTAGGACAGAGTTGGTTTTCTTCCTAGTAGCTGGTGCAATGCTGTGTTTTGGCTTGGGATGAGAAGAGTGCTGATAACATGGTGATGTTTTAATTGTTGCAGAGCAGTGCTTACACCAAGCCAAGGACGTCTCAGCTTCTCACTCTATCCTGCCAACGGGCAGGCTGGGGATGCAGCAAGAGCTGGGAGGGGACAGACCCAGAGCAGCTGACCCAAACTAGCCAAAGGGGGTATTCCATACCATCTGACATCATGCTAAATAATATATAGGGGTGGCTAGCTGGGGGGAGGAGGGCCGGACTGCTCGGGGTTAGGCTGGGCATCGCGGGTGGTGAGCAATTGCATTGTGCATCACTTGTTTTGTACACATTATTATTAGTAGTACTATTATCATCATTATTATTATTATTATTATTTTTGTTATTATTATTTTCCTGTCTTAATAAACTCTCTTTATGTCAACTCACAGGCTTCACTTTCCCATTTCTCTTCCCCATCCCAGAGAGGGAGGGGGGAGGGTGAGCGAACGGCTGTGTGGTGTTTAGCTGCCGGCCAGGTTAAACCACGACAGTCCTTTTTGGTGCCCAACGTGGGGCTCGAAGGGTTGAGATAACGACAGATCTGACCAGAGTGTGTTAAACTAAAATTGGTATAAGTATTAGACCTTCTTAATAGTTGCTAGTCATAATGCTGATTGCTTTAATCTTAAGTCTGCTGCGCCTGTATTCCAAATTGAGTATTATAGCACGTTACTTTCTGTATGTGCTCTCTGTCGTGTTGTTTATCCTTTCCGGGCCCTGGTTTAAGATCATTATAGTATTGTGCAGTGTAACAGTGGCTTATGAGACAATGAAATTTCTGGTCATGACTCTAACTTGGTATTTGTACTCAGCACTGTCATTGACTCTATACTTTGGAAACTGTGTCTCGGAAACTTTTAACAATTACACTTATTGCCTTTTTTCATCAGGGAGCCAGTCTGTGGAGGGGAAAGGGGAAGATATCTTTTCCTCCTTGTTCACTCTCCCTTTCTCCTTCACCACTCTCTGATCCTCCGAGCTAGTTACAATCGTTCTCCAAGATGTTGAATATCCTTGGGATACTCAGACCAGCATGTTCTTGTTGTTATGTCTCCTGAATGTGCTTCAGGTTTTGTTTAAAGTTAAACAGCTACTTAGGAATCTCATCCAGAGATCTGTCCTGAGGCAGGATAGTTGTGAGTGGCAGGGACTGTGGGAGGATATGAGCAGGTTTCTAGAGCAGTGGACACCTCCAGTGTTTTGGAAATTCACCCCTGAACAACTGCAAAATCCTAAAAAACTGGTAGAATGTTTGAAAAAAGGGTGTCATGACTCTGGCAGTTCCAAAGTGACACAAATCACTGTAACGTGCTGGGGCCTGGCTCATGCCTATCGAGCTGCAATTGATACTACTATCAATTTAGTGACAGACCCTGTGGCCACTCCAAGTCCTGTGACAGGCCCAACAGCCACTCCAACCCCTACGATGGATCCTGCAGCCGCTCTAGCTCCTGCTACTGCAGCCGCTCCAGTTCCAGCTCCTGCAGCCATTCCAGCTCCTGCTCTTGCAGCCACTCCAGTTCCAGCTCCTGCAGCCACTCCAGCTCCGGCTCCTGCAGCAGCTTTAGCTCCTGTTCCTGCAGCCGCTCCAGCTCCTGTTCCTGCAGCCGCTCCAGCTCCTGTGGCTGGGTCAGAGAAATGAGATGTAGCAGTGCAAGTTTCCTCTGCAGAGGGTATTCCAACCCCTGTGACAAACCCTGTAGCTGGGTCAGAGAAACGAGTTGCCCCTGTAGCGAAGGTGAAAAAATGGTATGGAAATTCAGGTCGTTTAGAATGCAAAGAGTCTTCTAAGTCTAGGTATAGAGATGATGATGCTGAGCCATCAGGGATTCAGGAGGAGGAAGATGAGGATGCTGAAAAATCAACAGTAAATACCCGAAACCTGTACCAGCGTGAGCTATGAGATGTGCGAAAAGATTTTGGTCGATGTATAGGTGAGCAGCTTGTCACCTGGCTGCTCCAGTGCTGGGACACTGGAGCCAATTGTGTGGAATTAGACGGCAGGGAAGCCAGATGACTGGGATCCCTTGCTAGAGACGTAGGCATTGACAAAGCAATTGGAGATGGAGCATAATCTCACAGCCTCTGGAGGCGTCTCCTCTCAGCTGTGAGAGAAAGGTATCCCTTCAAGGAAGAACTTGTATGTCTAACCAGGCAAGTGGACCACTATGGAGAAGGGAATCCAGTACCTGAGGGAATTAGCCATACGGGAGGTGATTTATGAGGACCCAGACCACGAACGAACATCCACAGATCCAGATGAAGTCAGGTGTACACAACCCATGTGGCGGAAGTTTGTATGGAGTGTACCATCATCATATGCCAGCTCATTGGCAATAACGGCCTGAAAAGAGGATGAGGAACATAGACTGTCTCCAGAGAGGATATTTTAATATTTTAAGTCTAATGGTGAGTGGAGACTAACAGTGGACTATCGTGGCCTGAACGAAGTGACGCCACCACTGAGTGCTGCAGTGCCGGACATGCTGGAACTCCAGTACGAAAAGGTATCGAAGGCAGCCAAGTGGTATGCCACAATTGATATCACTAATGCATTTTTCTCCATCCCTCTAGCAGCAGAGTGCAGGCCACAGTTTGCTTTCACTTGGAGGGGAGTCCAATATACTTGGAATCGACTGCCCCAGGGGTGGAAACACAGCCCTACCATTTGCCATGGACTGATCCAGTCTGCGCTGGAGCAGGGGGAAGCTCCTGAACACCTGCAGTACATCGGTGACATCATTGTGTGGGGTGACAAAGCAGGGGAAGTTTTTGAGAAAGGGAAGAAAATAGTCCAAATCCTTCTGAAAGCCGGTTTTGCCATAAAACAAAATAAAGTCAAAGGACCTGCACAAGAGATCCAGTTTTTAGGAATAAAATGGCAAGATGGACGTCGTCAAATCCCAATGGATGTGATCAACAAAATAACAGCTATGTCTCCACCAACTAGCAAAAAAGAAACACAGAATTTCCTAGGGGTCATGGGGTTTTGGAGAATGCACATTCCAAATTACAGTCTGATTGTAAACCCGCTCTACCAAGTAACCCGTAAGAAGAATGAGTTTGAATGGGGCCCTGAGCAACGACAAGCCTTTGAACAAATTAAGCAGGAAATAGTTCATGCAGTAGCCCTTGGGCCAGTTCAAACAGGACCAGATGTAAAGAATGTGCTCTACACCGCAGCCGGGGAGAACGGCCCCACCTGGAGCCTCTGGCAGAAAGAACCTGGGGAAACTCGAGGTCGACCCCTGGGGTTTTGGAGTCGGGGATACAGAGGATCTGAGATCCGCTACACTCCAACTGAAAAGGAGATATTGGCAGCATATGAAGGAGTTTGATCTGCTTCGGAGGTGGTCGGTACTAAAGCGCAGCTCCTCCTAGCACCCCGATTGCCGGTACTAGGCTGGATGTTCAAGGGAAGGGTCCCCTCTACACATCATGCAACTGATGCTACATGGAGCAAGTGGGTTGCACTGATTACTCAGCGGGCTCGAATAGGAAACCCCAGTCGCTCAGGAATCTTGGAAGTGATTATGGACTGGCCAGAAGGCAAATACTTTGGGATATCATCAGAGGAGGAGGTGGTCCGTGCTGAAGAAGCCCCACTGTACAACAAGCTACCAGAGAATGAGAAGAAATATGCCCTGTTCACTGATGGGTCCTGTCGTATTGTGGGGAAGCATCGGAGATGGAAGGCTGCTGTATGGAGTCCTTCATGATGAGTTGCAGAAGCTGCTGAGGGAGAAGGTGACTCGAGTCAGTTTGCAGAAGTGAAGGCCACTCAGCTGGCTTTAGACATTGCTGAACGAGAAAAATGGCCAGTTCTCTATATCTCTACGGATTCATGGATGGTAGCAAATGCCCTGTGGGGATGGTTACAGCAATGGAAGCAAAACAATTGGCAGCGTAGGGGCAAACCCATCTGGGCTGCCGCATTGTGGCAAGATATTGCTGCTCAGGTGGAGAACCTGGTTGTAAAGGTACGCCACGTAGATGCTCATGTGCCCAAGAATCGGGCTACTGAAGAACATCAGAACAACCAGCAGGTGGATCAGGCTGCTAAGATTGAAGTGGCTCAGGTGGACCTGGATTGGCAGCATAAAGGTGAATTATTTATAGCCCGATGGGCCCATGACACCTCAGGCCATCAAGGTAGAGATGCAACATACAGATGGGCTCGTGATCGAGGGGTGGACCTGACCATGGGCGCTATAGCACAGGTTATTCATGACTGTGAAACATGTGCTGCAATCAAGCAAGCCAAACGGTCAAAGCCTCTTTGGTATGGAGGACGATGGCTGAAATATAAATATGGAGAGGGCTGGCAGATTGATTACATCACACTCCCTCAAACTCGCAATGGCAAGTGCCACGTACTTACAATGGTGGAAGCAACCACCGGATGGCTGGAAACATATCCTGTGCCTCATGCCACCGCCCGGAACACTATCCTGGGCCTTGAAAAGCAAGTCCTATGGCGACATGGCACCCCAGAAAGAATAGAGTCAGACAATGGGACTCATTTCCAAAACAACCTTATAGACACTTGGGCCAAAGAACATGGTATTGAGTGGGTGTATCACATCCCCTATCATGCACCAGCCTCCGGGAAAGTTGAACGATACAACGGACTGTTAAAGACTACACTGAAAGCAATGGGTGCTGGGACATTCAAAAATTGGGATACGCATTTGGCAAAGGCCACCTGGTTAGTCAATACTAGGGGATCTGCCAACCGAGCTGGACCTGCCCAATCAAACCTGTTATGTGGATAAAGTTCCTGTAGTGCACATAAGAAATATGCTGGGTAAAACAGTCTGGGCTACTCCTGCCTCAGGAAAAGGCAAACCCATTCATGGAATTGCTTTTGCTCAGGGACCTGGATACACTTGGTGGGTAATGCAAAAGAACGGGGAGGTCCGGTGTGTACCTCAAGGGGATTTAATACTGGGTGAGAATAGCCCATGAGTTGAATAGTATCATTGTTAATTATTATATCACAGAATCACAGAATTGTCTAGGTTGGAAGAGACCTCCAAGATCATCGAGTCCAACCTCTGACCTAACACTAACAAGTCCTCCACTAAACCATATCGCTAAGTTCAACATCTAAACGTCTTTTAAAGACCTCCAGGGATGGTGACTCCACCACTTCCCTGGGCAGTCCATTCCAATGCCTAACAACCCTTTCGGTAAAGAAGTTCTTCCTAACATCCAACCTAAAACTCCCCTGGCGCAACTTTAGCCCATTCCCCCTCGTCCTGTCACCAGGCATGTGGGAGAACAGACCAACCCCCACCTCGCTACAGCCTCCTTTGAGGTACCTGTAGAGAGCAATAAGGTCTCCCCTGAGCCTCTTCTTCTCCAGGCTGAACAACCCCGGTTCCCTCATCTGCTCCTCGTAGGACTTTGTTAGGAATGTTTTAACAATTTGTGTCAATAAAGAACAGTCCTGTCTGCCTCTGGGCCCTGCACTGGCAATTTAATTCTTGAATCACAGATGCAGTGTGTCCCAGTCTCCCCCTCATTCTAGTCAATTTATCAAGTCTTCAGAAAATACTCCTCAAATTTATGAACCTGTTTGCCTTTGTTATTCCAGACTTCTATTTCTAACAGTTACAGCCTTTTGTTTTTGTCTTCTTCGAGATTAACTTAACACTGCTATAGGTGTGACTGTCCCTGTGAATGGCTGGTGAGGAATGTTTTAATTACTCGTGAAGTGTCAATAAGAAAGCTATTTGTGTTTGTATGAAGTCTTTGATGTCTGGGGGTTTCAGAACAACTGATAACAACTAGTGACTGTTATGGGATACTATGCAAGCCTCTGATATCTGGCCAGGTGGCCAAGAGATTAAGAAGAAGAAAAAAAAGAAGCTGAAAGACAGCTAGGAGACAAGACCTGCAGGGGATGCTGTATAAACTTGACACGGTGCCAAGGAGTACAAAGGGGAAGGACAAGAAAAAAACTTGGAGAGGAAGACTATGAGCCTTCAGCATGAAAGACCCCTAGAGACCCCCAGAGGGACCACCGGAGACTGATGCGCATGCTCCAGTAGGAGGGACTGGACCCCAGAAGCTAATTATAATAACCTATTTTTTTTAGAAGTAGTAATGAATATGTATTAGTCTAGGAGCATAAAAATCAGCTACTTGATGTAACTGGCGTGCGTCCTGGTGGAGCGGAGACTCCCAGTGCACCCAGCGCTGTTTGCTTACCTCTATTCTTTTAATAAATCCTATTTTTTTATTTAATCCTATTTTGAAGACTGAGCCATTTATAACAATTTGGGGGCTCGTCCGGGATGACTATGGTTCCTGAATTCTGATTTGATCTAGGAGAGGTGCCCCACCATTTGGTGGCTCCTGTTTGAGTCAGATCGGGACTAATGCCATCCTGAACCTGAATAAAGGTAAGAAAGAATTTGATTTTTTTGAGCTCCCTTGCCTGGCTGTTGGTGTTTTTTGCCCGTAATTCTGCGCGCGAAGATCCGGACGAAGACGACAGTTGTAAGTGTTTGCGGATACCGTCCAGTTGGGTAAAGGTGCGGTTGCCAGTGTTTGTGTGTGTGAGAGTGTAACTGAGACTTCTAAAGTCAGCGTGGAGGTCTTTTTGTTTTCTCACCAGTTCTAATCTCCTGTGGGGGGGCTTGGCCGGTGAAGGGAGTGATTCTATAGAAGTGGTTCCTATAGAATTCAGGGATACGTGGGTGGGTGATAGGTCCTAAACCCCCTGCAAGACACTCTCACTGGGGGCAACCAAGGGCTGTGGGAACTGCCACAAATAAAATTCCCAGATGGGTCAGATAAAATCGAAGACCAAGGACCAGGAAGGGAGCAAATTACCAGATATACTACTAGAAAGTCCATTATGAATAATGATTAGAAATTGGAACAATAGGGGCCCCAGAAAATTAAAGAGTAAATTAAAAATGATCCAGTATTATATGATAGAATGACCAAAAGAACCCTTAAGACCCCATGTATTTTGATCCACGGAGGACGGGGTCTGTCAGGCTTTGAACATTAATAGTAGAATACCCGTGGATCCGGAAAAGAGCAAGCTGAAACACTGGAATTAGAAATTAGAGAGCAATTGATTAAGAATGAATATGTGCTACATTTGTGCCTGTGCTGCACTTATACCTCCAGATAACAGGAGCCTCTCGGACCCCGAGAACCAGATCAAAAACAACCTCATGGTTCAGACTTTAATCAAGGGGTCTGAGATAAGGAGGACTGTTCACAAAGGGACAGGTTATGCATATGTATAGGAATGTTCATGTATATGTAACTCTTTACTAAAGCAAGTTGCCACGTTAGGCGTGCACGACTTTGGTGGGACTACCCGCCCCGTGCTGCCCAGAACTGAGTAAACATACCTACTTTACAATCTTACTGATTGTGGAGTCAGCTTTCTGTGAGTCATTTTGGTGAGCCAGGCAGGAGACACTTTGCTCGGCTGCGGGATCGGCTGCGGAGTGGACGCCCCTAGGTGCACCCTGAGTGTTTTTGCTCGGAGGGGACTCCACTCTCAGCTGCTCACCGCAGGAGCAAAGATCTCCTGAAACTGCAGACAAACGGTATGTTTTCGGCTGCTGGAGGGATACTAACTGGAGTGTTAATAATTGTATGTGTTTTTAAATATCCAGGTATTTTGTGTTGAAAGTATTTGTGTAAGTGTAAGGGTTTGAAACAAAGTGGAATGACTCACTCCACGAAGAACACAGTCAGGGACGATACTTGTTTGGTTGGTTATCATTCTAAATTATATTCTTGTGGTATGAATGAGATGTGCTAGAGGCCTCTTTGTGTAATTGTGCTGTGTGAGTGAGACGCAGCGTCGCTGCAAAGCGAGTGCAGAGTTCCGATCCGTGGTTCCGTACTCTCCGCAAGGGGAGTGGGCGGAGACGAACGAAGTGCGTGACAGACTGAAAAGAAGTGCTGTTTTATCCAAGTTTTGAGTGGTGGTGCCTAATATATGGGCCTGGCGGTGTATCTTGTGATTCTATTTTTGCTCTTAAATGTTTTGAGTGTGACAAGAAAAAGGCGGGAGCATGATCTGACTCTACTGGTGTCTGTCGTGCTTTCGGCAGTGCTTCCTGAAACATATGAGGCCCGAACAGGCTGAGGCCCGCACAGGCCGAGACCTGGACTCACTGAGACACAGACTCGCTGAGACCTGAACAGGCCGAGAGACCGCAGCGGCGCCGAGAGCCTGGAGCAGCGCCGGGAGACCTGAGGCACTACGGAAGGGACTACTGCTGGACGGAGAGAGCCCTGAGAGACGCTGCAGAGCCACGGACGGCTCTGAGAGACAAAGAATAGACCTGACAGAAGCAGGAAAACGCGGGGAATTGAAGTAATTGCGGTGCGACGCGGGACATCCGAGATCGAGTTGCTACGGGAGACCAGAGGCGTCAGTGGACAACGGCAGCCGACCCTCACCGTGTGGCGAGTCGGCACATAGCAGAGGGGCTGGCATCAGGACCCTGCAGCCTGTCTGACGTAACCATGGAGGCAGCGGCGGCTGTGCTGCTTCACTCTAGCATTCTTTTTATAAGAGGTTTATCTTGCAATGCAAAAAAGACTATTCGTCCCCAGATCGGTGTTATAACTATTACTAATGACGACTTAGCTCTATTGTGGGGCAGGAGTGCAGAGACACACATTACACTGCCAAATGACCACCGGCAGGCTCTTTCACAAATAGCTTCTAAGGTTGCAGCTGGCACTGCCTGCAGCCGTATAGCAGACGTTGCACTCTCTTTCCTAACTAGTAATCATGTGTCTCATCCATTTGTGGTGAATGGTCAGTGGCAAAAAGAAAAGGGGGAGAGTAAGGGGCGACAAAGACAGAAACGGTACCAGGAGGATGCCACTGACACTAACAGCATGGGTAATAGGAGTAGTATAAGTGACACAGGTGACGGTGCGGGGCGGCGGTGGGCGCTGCCGCGCTGCGGGGCGCTCTGCCTGCTGCTCGCCCTCGCCTGCCTGTGCGCTGCTGCCGACAGTGCTAGAGCAAAATGTGAAGACTACTCAGATGGCAGTGATGAGAGTGCTTGTGTGAAGAAGACGTGTGCTGAATCTGACTTTGTGTGCAACAGTGGTCAGTGTGTGCCAAACAGATGGCAGTGTGATGGGGATCCGGACTGTGAAGATGGGTCTGACGAGAGTGCTGAGCTGTGTCATATGAGAACATGCCGGGTAAATGAAATCAGCTGTGGTCCTCAGTCAACCCAGTGTATCCCAGTGTCCTGGAAATGTGATGGTGAAAAAGACTGTGTCAGTGGAGAAGATGAAGAGAATTGTGGCAATGTGACTTGTAGTGCAGCAGAGTTCACATGCAGTAGTGGGCAATGTATTTCCAAAAGCTTTGTCTGCAATGGTCAAGGTGACTGCTTTGACCACTCGGATGAATCTTTGGAGCAGTGTGGCCGCCAGCCTGCACCTCCGGTGAAGTGTTCTGCGAGTGAGGTGCAGTGCGGCTCAGGTGAATGTATCCACAAGAAGTGGCGATGTGATGGAGATCCTGATTGCAAGGATGGAAGTGATGAAATTAACTGCCCTTCTCGGACCTGCAGGCCAGACCAGTTCAGATGTGAAGATGGGAACTGTGTCCATGGGAGTAGGCAGTGCAATGGTGTGAGAGACTGGATGGCACTGATGAAGCAAACTGTAACAATGTTATTCAGTGCTCTGGACCTGGCAAATTCAAGTGCAGAAGTGGAGAATGCATAGATATCAATAAAGTGTGTAACCAGCAGAGAGACTGCAAGGACTGGGGTGATGAGCCCCTGAAGGAATGCAACATAAATGAATGTTTGGTGAACAACGGTGGATGCTCCCGCATCTGCAGAGATTTCATTACTGGCTATGAAGGTCCAGCTGGGTTTGAGTTTGTAGACAAGAGAACCTGTGGAGATACTGATGAATGCCAAAACCCTGGTATCTGTAGTCAAATCTGTATCAACCTGAAAGGTGGCTACAAATGTGAATGTAGCCGTGGCTATCAGATGAATCCTGCTACAGGAACCTGGAAAGGGCCATACGGCAAAGCAAATTACATAACCGTTGCTTAACTTGTCAGAAGATTAAAAAAAAAAAAAAAAAAAAAAGTGTTTCAACAAGCAGCCATGGGAGGGAAGAATCACTGAACCCCCGATGTGAGGGACTGTACCTTGTTTTACTGACTATTGAAACAGCTGTGAGAACCGCAGAAAGGGACCCACGCATCCAGAATAAAAATGACCAGTAACTACTGAAACTTGGAGGGTTGAGTCCGCTCCTGGGAAACTGAAACTCAAGCTAAAGAAGAACTAATATTCTGGCAACAAGGCTCTGCGTGAATTAAGGGCACCAGATAAAGAGGACAAGCCTGAAGGGAGGAAAGGGAGAAGGCAAGACCGGGGCAGGACCCTCCATTGCGGTGTGTATGGTCTACCGAGGGAGGCAACCCCTATGGGTATTGACTGCTGAGTGAGAGGGCCTCGACCGGACTTCTCCCACACTAAGGTCAGGTTTTCCCGAGAAAATAACATAAGAACCTTTTTTTTAAACCCATATAAAATTGTGATTCGTTTTCCAGGAGCTGGATCACCCTGACAGGCCAAACGGTAACACAAGCCTGAATCAACCCTGAAAGCGGGCCCAACCCCTTGATTGAAGGTGTTTGCCTATTATGATCCAGCTACATGGGCAGAAGACAGATCCTGGGGCTATAGGACCCCAATATATATATACTTAATAGAATAATTAGGTTATTAGCTGTAATAGAAATAGTTATAAATAAAACCGGAGATGCACTTGGATTAATTGCAAAGGAAAATACCAAGATGAGAACTGCGTTGTATCAAAATTGCCTAGCTTTGGATTATTTACTAGCACAAGAAGGAGAAGTCTGTGGAAAATTTAACTTTAGTAATTGCTGTTTAAAGTTTGATGAAAAGGGTGTTTCTTCCTAGTAGCTGATAGAATGTTATGTTCTGGTTTAGGATGAGAAGAATGCTAATAATATGCTGATGTTTTAATTGTTACAGAGCAGTGCTTACACCAAGCCAAGGATGTTTCAGCTTCTCACTGTCCTGACAGCAGGCAGGCTGGGAGGAGGGCCGGACTGCTCGGGGTTAGGCTGGGCATCGGACAGCAGGTGGTGAGCAATTGCATTGTGCATCACTTGTTTCATACACATTATTACTAGTAGTACTATTATCATCATTATTGTTATTATTGTTGTTGTTATTATTATTATTATTATTATTATTATTATTATTTTATTGTTTTTATCTCAACTCACAGGCTTCACTTTCCCATTTCTCACTCCCATCCCAGAGAAGGAGGGGGGGAGGTGAGCGAGCGGCTGTGTGTTGTTTAGCTGCCTGCTGGGTTAAATCACAACAGAAAGAAAAGCTGTAAATGAACTTAAAGGAAATTAGAAAATTGGCCCACGTCCCAGCACAAACCTAGAAGGATATGGAATGGGATTTATTTTCATGGCTGCCTGGTGGACCATGGGTTAAAAGAGTGTTATTTTTATTGTTATGTGATGTAATGATGTTATTGTTTATATCTTGTATGATACATTGCCTTACATAATTAATACACCGGGTGATAAATAGTACATTGGTAATAACTTCATTAAAAAAGGAAGGGGATATGTCAATTATGATGCTTAAGAATTGGACCCTCCAAGAACGGACTGATGAAATCCAGTTATTAGCAACAGAAGAGACACGAATTGAGGATATTAAAAAAAAGATAAGGGATTGTTAGGAATGTTTTAACAATTTGTGTCAATAAAGAACAGTCCTGTCTGCCTCTGGGTCCTGCACTGGCAATTTAATTCTTGAATCACAGATGCAGTGTGTCCCAGTCTCCCCCTCATTCTAGTCAATTTATCAAGTCTTCAGAAAATACTCCTCAAATTTATGAACCTGTTTGCCTTTGTTATTCCAGACTTCTATTTCTAACAGTTACAGCCTTTTGTTTTTGTCTTCTTCGAGATTAACTTAACACTGCTATAGGTGTGACTGTCCCTGTGAATGGCTGGTGAGGAATGTTTTAATTACTCGTGAAGTGTCAATAAGAAAGCTATTTGTGTTTGTATGAAGTCTTTGATGTCTGGGGGTTTCAGAACAACTGATAACAACTAGTGACTGTTATGGGATACTATGCAAGCCTCTGATATCTGGCCAGGTGGCCAAGAGATTAAGAAGAAGAAAAAAAAGAAGCTGAAAGACAGCTAGGAGACAAGACCTGCAGGGGATGCTGTATAAACTTGACACGGTGCCAAGGAGTACAAAGGGGAAGGACAAGAAAAAAACTTGGAGAGGAAGACTATGAGCCTTCAGCATGAAAGACCCCTAGAGACCCCCAGAGGGACCACCGGAGACTGATGCGCATGCTCCAGTAGGAGGGACTGGACCCCAGAAGCTAATTATAATAACCTATTTTTTTTAGAAGTAGTAATGAATATGTATTAGTCTAGGAGCATAAAAATCAGCTACTTGATGTAACTGGCGTGCGTCCTGGTGGAGCGGAGACTCCCGGTGCACCCAGCGCTGTTTGCTTACCTCTATTCTTTTAATAAATCCTATTTTTTTATTTAATCCTATTTTGAAGACTGAGCCATTTATAACAACTTGTTCTCCAGACCCCTCACCAGCTTGGTCGCCCTTCTCTGGACTCGCTCAAGCACCTCGATGTCCTTCTTGTAGCAAGGGGCCCAAAACTGAACACAGTACTCGAGGTGAGGCCTCACCAGAGCCGAGTACAGGGGGACGATCACTTCCCTAGTCCTGCTGGCCACACTGTTCCTGATACAAGCCAGGATGCTGTTGGCCTTCTTGGCCACCTGAGCATGCTGCTGGCTCATATTCAGCTGACTATCAACCAATACTCCCAGGTCCTTCTCTGCCAGGCAGCTTTCCAACCACTCATCTCCCAGCCTGTAGCTCTGCTTGGGGTTATTGCGCCCCAGGTGCATGACCCAGCACTTGGCCTTGTTGAACTTCATGCAGTTGGCCTCAGCCCATCGGTCCAGCCTGTTCAGATCCTCCTGCAGAGCCTTCCTACCCTCGAGCAGATTGACACACTCACCTAACTTGGTGTCATCTGCAAACTTACTGAGGATGCACTCGATGCCCTCATCCAGATCATCGATGAAGATATTAAAGAGGACCAGCCCAAATACCGAGCCCTGGGGGACGCCACTAGTGACTGGCCTCCAACTGGATTTGACTCCATTCACCATGACTCTTTGGGCCCGGCTATCCAGCCAGTTTCTAACCCAACGAAGCGTATGTATATATAATACTGTATGTCATCACTACCATGATTACTATATACCCTAGATGAAAATGGTGATTCATTAGCATGTATGGGAAAGAGTGTAACCTTAGCACGACATAAATGGTATGGAATAAGGGGTGGATATATGTCCTGGTTTCAGTTAGGACAGAGTTGGTTTTCTTCCTAGTACCTGGTGCAATGCTGTGTTTTGGCTTGGGATGAGATGAGTGCTGATAACACCCCGATGTTTTAATTGTTGCAGAGCAGTGCTTACACCAAGCCAAGGACGTCTCAGCTTCTTGCTCTGTCCTGCCAACAGGCAGGCTGGGGATGCAGCAAGAGCTGGGAGGGGACAGACCCAGAGCAGCTGACCCAAACTAGCCAAAGGGGTATTCCATACCATCTGATGTCATGCTAAATAATATATGGGGTGGCTAGCCGGGGTGGGGAGGAGGGCCAGACTGCTCGGGGTTAGGCTGGGCATTGGTCAGCGGGTGGTGAGCAATTGCATCGTGCATCACTTGTTTCGTACACATTATTATTAGTAGTACTATTATCATCATCATCATTATTATTATTATTGTTATTATTGTTTTCCTGTCTTAATAAACTGTCTTTATCTCAACTCACAGGCTTCACTTTCCCATTTCTCTTCCCCATCCCAGAGAGGGAGGGGGGAGGGTGAGCGAACGGCTGTGTGGTGTTTAGCTGCTGGCTGGGTTAAACCACGACAGGTTTTTTTTTCTCTCCCCTTGTGGTTGAATTGCAGGGATGAAGAGTCACAGCAAAACATCACCAGCAGCTTCAGCTGGCGAAAGATGTGACAGAAATAAGCTGCAAAGGGTCTAAAAGGATTTCAAAAGTTTCAAAATAGGTCTTGTGTCTCTTCTTTGAAAAGTGTCTTGAGGTTGCTTTACTGGTTGAGCTGCCCCCCCCTTTTTTTTTCTGGTTTAACACATTTTTATTTGCTTTCTTACTGCAGGTATGTGGGTCAAAGCCAACTTGGGCTGTAGAGGGAATCCTAAGGGATAGCCTGAAAGCTGTGAAAGCAAAAACATGAGGATTTTTTAGTTAAGAATTTTTGGGAATCTTTTGGTTATGAAATTGTTGTTAACATAACTCTAGTGCTTTGTGTACTCTTGACAGAAAAGTTCCTCTTGGTACGGCTGAAAAACACACATTGCTCAGTTGTGGCACATCACCCAGCAATGTTGCATGAGAAAATGTGCTATTTTCAAAGCACAAAAGAAACAAGTAAGTTCCACCAGTGCTACCAGAAACGTTTTAGATTTTTACACCTAAACTCATCATTTTGTATCTACCTCTATACCTTTTTCTCTTTTGTAGCACAACACACATCTGAAAAAGCACTTCTCCACCTGAGAGAGGATTCTGGGATGTTAATTTCCCATTAATTAAAGTGGGAATCAAATAGTCACTCTCTTGGACTGCTGTACAAACAACACCATGAGTGGGTCATGCTTTGCAGGCACAAATGCAGAGCTGAGGGACTCGAGCCACCCATGTCCATCAAGGGCAGGCTTAGGTCTGAATCATGTTGCCAACTGAAGCAAGCTGGAAAACCCCAACTCTCAGTAATTTGCATTAATTTTGCTGAATCTGTTATCCCTCAATCACACCCACCTGATTTTCTGTCTTTGAATTATATTGATTTCCACTGTTACTCTAATTTATTTCTCATCTTTGTTTACCTCTAATGATTATGGCATTGTTAATTGATATTTCTGTTGTGTTTCTTAAAAGCATGATTGAAAAACAATTCAAATTGATGGCAAAATTGCCATAAATTTACCTGCATTTTCAGGTTATAATAGAGTTTTTTTTTCCACCTCCTCTTTTTGTATATCAAAGGAAAAACAAAACAAAACGAAACAAAACTGTAGTCCTTTAAGTCGTGTATTTCTTTCTGGAAATATTCTGTACATATGGTACCTTCTCTAAATCCTAATCATTTTGATTGCCTTTGGGTTATCAGTCACACTGGTTATTTTATTTTCAGACTTAAGAGAATTATTGGGACTGGATTTTGTACTTTGTCAGTATTACAGAGCGACACCTCTGCGGTCAGGGCTCAGCTGCAGCCTGGCAGGGAGCCTGCGTGCCTTCCCTCTCACCGAAACCACCCCCAGCTCCCCCCAGCCTCCCAGATTGCCCAGATTACCACAGTGTCCAAGCAGAAAAGTCAATTAAAGCCCCTGGGAAACAGGGAAAAGGACAGATTTCAACCAGATGAGCAAGCGATAACACTTGGTTTTCCTTTTTGAGACCCTGGTCGAAAGCAGCTGCCTACAGCAAAGCAGCTTTGAGATCGCTGTAACTCATATGAATAGGATGAAAGCAAAAAGATATTTCACTGTGTGTCAAACTGATGAGTGAATGTGACCCCAGCAGTCCTCTATAGCAGAGCTTGTGGGGCTTTTTTCAAAGAAACGCATTATTATAAGATTTCTCTGCTATGGAGGTAAACCCACATTTCCTTTCCAGTTGTGTCTAGCCTTGTTTTATTTATCTGTATGGATGTACTCTGAATTTCTGCAGCTTTTTTCCCCAGCCTTTCCTGAGGCAGAGGCATCAACTGCACTTTGGCTCTTCTGTTTGGCCCCAGGTTATTTGTCTCCTAAGGACGCAGGAAGGGCTCTGGGGCTCTGGGAATATCTCTGTGGGACATCTTGCAGCTCCCTATATGGTAGGTAGGGAGAAGCAGTTTCTGTATATGCAGGGGAAATGCTCTTCCACATGGAACAGAGCTGGGCCAGGTTTGCACTCCAATCACATAAGTTGCCCAACTTGTCTACCTGAAATGCAAGAGCTGAAATATGTACTTAGATGTCCAAATCACCACAGAAGCAAGGACCTGTGTCTTAAGCTGTTGTGGGGTGAATTTATGACCAATTCCCATTGCTACTACAACCCTAAACGAGACCTAACTCACTATGGACAGGACTTTCAGGGGTGCACTGCTGTAATCCATTTAATCCCCCATATGTCCATGGTGATCCCCGGCATACAACACCTCCTTTCTCCTCCTGAAGGGATCAGCGCTGTTGCCAGGCCCCTGTAGAGCTCCACTCTGTTGGGGATAACTGTATCCATCAGGTGCTTTCACCAAGCATTCCTGCAGGTCTGGCCTGGGGACTCCTCTAAGCCAGGACAAATATTGCAGCTTTTGCCATTCAAAACCATCCTGCCATACCCAGGATTGCTGTGTTAATTGAGCTGCAATTGCCAGCCCGAAAGGATGCAGGATATAGATACATTTTGTTTAGGATTGCTATTAGTTTTTCTGAGTTGCAAAGAAGCCTTGCATGGAAATTGAGCCCATTATGTATTTAGGTCTTGCTTAATGAGGTGCAGTGCAAAAGACAGTCCATTACTTTGGAACTAGAGGCTTTGCCTCCTTTCCAAGATTGATTTTTATTTCACAAATTATTACTGTATGGATTAATGATCTCTCTGCATGCAAACGCTCTCAGCTGCTACCCAGGTACATTAACCTTTCATAGAACAAAGAATTCCTCCTCCTCAATGTTGCTTTGACCAAAGCATTTCTCTTCTAAACATGGAATATTAAATATACGGGCATCACTGCCTTGCCATTACCAACAAGAGAGGAACTGAATTCAGAAATCGCAAGCCTGTTTGTGAACCTGTGACCTCCTCCAGGTGTTTTTTGCACTGAAGCACTACAGGCTCACAATGCTCAAAGACATAGTTGTAGCCCCTAAGTTAATGAAATAATACTTTGCACTTATAGAGCATTTTTAGTGCATGAGTGCAGTAAGCACGCATCTTAAACCAGGCAAAGTGCACTTTTATAAGTTTATAGGCAAGTAAAATGGGACTTAGAGGAGGAACAAAATGCATCCATGAAGTTCCCAGAGTGAAGACTCCAGATTCCTGAAGCTCATCTTCATTCTTGCAAAACAAGAAATACAGTTTTGTTAACAAAAACTGTTCTAGTGAGTCCTGATCTCCTACAGTCTGTGCAAGGATGTGCTGATCATGTAAACTCATAATAAAGGGCTCAGTCTTGTGACAGCTTCTGCAGAGAGGTACCACAGATATGTTTAAGCTGTTGCAGGGCCGGGGCCTCTACTATAATTTAGGTTGACCAACATCCTTAATCTAGTCCCCTCCTGGTCATTCTTTCCTGGCAAGCTGCTCATTGAGATGTGAAAAGTCTGCTCTGCTGGCGGGTTGCTGCCTGCACTCAGTAAATAGCATGAAATGTAGCTAGCTTTGCTGTATTTGTGAAAATTTCCCCACAGCTCTAATTATGCCTAGGCAGTACTAACATTTAGTCAGGTTAAATTATTAAACTCCTGCAGCCTCTGCAGGTAAAAAACTGTTTAATTAATGGCTAATTAGTTAAATCATTTTGTGTCCTGATATGAATCATAATAATTTTTATAGTCCATATTATCATTTTAAAGGGATGCTAATTTATTGAAGGATTTTTTTTTTTCTAAAAGGGACAGAAATGGGCATACCTTAGGTCTAGGGAGAAACCACCTCCTTTATAAGGACAAAACCTAACTGCATGAATCTGATGTAGAAAGATATTCCCTAGACAGTCCCAAATGCTCTTTAATCCATCTAGAAGCTGAAGCTGCTCATCCCCTAGAGAAAGTCTTTCAGGTTTGTATATTTATATGCTTAAACCTGTGGTTCTTGTTACTTGCATGTTTTGGGGCAAATGCTGGCACAACTGAATCATCTTCAGTAGATGTTTTCAGTGCTGCTACCAATAATAGAGTCCTTATCAACTTTATGTCATTGTCTTTCTGTCCTGTTGGTACCTTCTGCCCACCAGAACCATCTCTCTGGCAACAAAATCCCATGTTTAGAAGCAACGACTTTTGGTGCTGCTTTGGACTAAAATGGGGCATCGCTATTTGAATGGATTCAGCCAGGTAGCTTTTAGCTTTTTCCAAAACAGTAAATATTTTGGAACCATGCTGGCTGTTTTGACAAGCCTGGCAGCATTCTGTTAGTCCATGGCACCACAATATCTGCCAGGACATAAACTGACATGTCCATATGTTATCCTTTTCTAGCATATGACCCTGCCTGCCAAATGGCTGGCTAATGCGACCTTTGACTGTGGCCCCAAGGCAGAAATCTGGTCCTGGGCCAAATGCTAGTGCTTGCAGCTATGCCAGAAGAATAAAGAAATTTAAAGAAAACAAAACCAAACAAAAACCACATGCACAAGCCAAACCAAAAAAACAAACAAACCTGCCACTCCCCTAACAAAAAAGCCAATGAAACAAAAGCAAACAAATAAAAACAAACAAACAAACAAAAAAGAAAAAAAAAAAGAAGAAAAAAAAAGAAAAAGAAAAAAAGAGCCACCAGAACTTATTCTAGTTCTGACACATCATTGACCCCAGATCCCCTGCAGGTGCTCAGACACTCAATCCCCCTGACTTGTTGCTAGAAGTAATAGCAGACTCCAGGAAGTTCTCCATACTGCCTGTGACAACAATAATTTCTGTAAGAAAGCTCCTCTTCCAGGAGCTGAAGGAAATGTCGTTTTCTTTTTGAATGGAAACAGTGGGCATAAACTGCAGACTTCCCCTACTAAGCCTTGGTTGGCAGTGAAGAGGAGTGGATTTGCAGAAGGTCCCTTTTTTCAGCTTGTTGCTCAGCAGAAGGCATCAGTGCTCTCCCAGCAGGAGCAGAGAGCTCCCCGGGGAGCCATTGGGAAGCATCAGCCCTTGCTGCCATGAGGGGTGACAGGCTGGGGGAACATTTTATTTAGTGACATAAATAATGTAGCACTGCCTCACTGCAGAGGTCTGGGAAAACACTTGAAAAAAGGAAAGGAAAAGGAACGAAGGGTCTTTTGAGCTAAATATTCACACCAGAGTGTAATTCACTGCAAACTATTGCTCACTTCCTCCGGTTTACATAAAAACTGCAGTCATGGTTTGTAACAAATACAAGGCAAAGAGAAGAGACTGCATTTTTTTTTTTGCAGCTCTCCCTCTTTCTCTCCCTCTTTTCTATCATATTGAATTATCAGGGTGTGAAAAATAATAAAGCACTGTACCATTCAATCTGTCAGCTGTACCTTACAGGTGTACTCCAGGTAAATATCCCCTTGGCTGGTGAAAAATGAGCTTACCTGAAACAGATGACTTTGATGACTTTCAGTAGCTGGGCCTTTATCACTCTTTTCCAATTGGCTTTCCCAGCAAAGCATGGTTACCCAATGCAAATTTGTCTTACTGAAGGAAAGATATTCTCTAATTCACTTTGTTCCCAGTGTCTTGCCCCCATGCTGATGCCTTCACTTCATCTGGCATTTCATAAAAGTGTAAATGGCAGGGCCTGTCGTCTCTTCCACTTGGTGTCTCTGGGAAACAAATTAATTATTTACTAGCATATTGCATGCCCCATTGCTTTGATAAAACTGGGATATAAGTACAAATGGCTGTGTATTAAAAGGTGCCATTTCCTGGATGCAGCAGTGGCATGTAGGGGATCACAGCAGAGGCTGCTGCCCCCCAGCCTGCCCTCCCCAAGTGGTCCCTGCTCATTGCCCAGCAGGCAGGTGGTGCTCGTAGCAGAAGCAAGGTGGACAGGCATGCAGATGAGCTTCCTGTACCTGCGAGGGCTTTTACTTCTCACCTTTAGCATTTTAGATAAGTGCCAAATGCCTCTTTACTCTCAAATATGAAAAAATATAGGAGATTAAGTCCTGCCTGACTAGGAATAATCGAGGGCAGCTATTCTGGGGGGTTGAATGTTAGTTTGCTTCTCTCTTTTTTTGCTCATTTCTAATTTTATCCCTTTATTTTAGATTCCCTTTTATTCAGGACAGACCTCTGAAGAGGAGCAGGGAAAAGCCAGGAGATGATTTGGAGGGGCCTTGGGTCAGAGACAAGGCTGCGTGCAGCTGGATCCAGAGGAAAGGCCACACCCTGCTTCATCTGTAAGCAAGTGTGGGCCAGGGTGTCGAGTAATGCATTTCTCTCCCTCTTTCTTCCATCTGGGTGAAAGCCACGCTGTGACTGCCAAAGCAAGGCATTGATTTAGGGAATACAGGAGGTTGTTTTTTTTGTCCAAGGTCTTAAAAAATCTGTCTGAACAGTTCAAAAAAATGCACATTGCAAGAGGGATTGGCTTGTCAAATGGCAGGAAATGACCCTTCCACTGAAGAACCATTTTGTGCATCATTAATTGTCATTTGCAGTAGCATGTGCTGCTTTTCCTCTTTAAATGACTTATGAAAGTTAACTACTTCATCCTAAGAGGCCTTTAACAGGGATGTTTAGTGTTTCCTTTTCATGACTGGAGAAGGTGAAAGTGATGAAGAGACCTGTTTCCAGTCATGAAACCACGATTTTTAAACCCTTGAGTAATCACACCAAGCACAACACCCATCCTGATGCTGTGACAGCATTTCTCTCTGAACATCTTGTTGGTGCTGTGAGATCTCATCTCCCACAGAATAAATAGGATATATGGATTTTACCAATGCATCTCTCTCTCCCACATGGATACCAGAAGAAACTTTAAACTGTGAGTACCTGAGTTTGCTTCTTTCCCAGACTGGGACCTCTGGGACACTGGGGTGAATTTTCTCTTGTGATACACAGAACTGGATAGGCTGGATTAAAGCAAGAGGCTTTGGGGTGAAAGACCCCTTTTCTTTTTTTTTTTTATTTGTTTTGAATTTTCTACCCACCTAAGACTGTTTCACTAAGTGGTTGAAAAGGCAGAGCAATGAGGCTGTTGGGGGGGGGGGGGAGGCTCCACATGAGTTTGTGCATGAAGATAGCAAGTTACTTTAGAAGATACAGAAAAAGCAGGATGCCAAAGGATGCCCAGAGGAGAACTTCCTAAAATCTTCAGAGCATAAGCAAGGTTATTATGTCTACTTAAAAGTTAAGTGATCTGTTGATCTGTAAGGTGGACAGATACCATATTTCCTCTCTTTTTATAAACTTCTACAAAGTCCCGGTAGACCCGAGCCATTAAACAGTACTTCCCCAGGACCAGCAAAGCCCTATTAATCACAGAAACCCTATGCTCAATCCAGTGCCATCAGAAGCATACCTCAACATCTCCTTCGTTTCCTTTTTTTTTTTTTTTGTTGTTCTTCTTCAAGGCAATGGGCAGGTGTCCTGGTTTCAGTTAGAACAGAATTAATTCTGTTCTAACTGAAACCAGGACAGCAGGGAGAAGAAGCCCTTCACTAGCCACAAACTCTATTCAAACATGAATAATTACAGCAAACCTGAATATATATATATATATTTTTTTTTCCCCAACCATTAGGGAAAGTATTAATCTGCAACCACAGCCCAAACTGTGATATGTTTTAAAGTCTTCAGAGCTGAATTGCACTCATATTCTGTAGCTCAGGTTTTATTTGTGTCTTCCTCCTTCTTTCTCTCGTTTTTTTCTAAATGGTACCAAGTAATAAAAGCACCATCATGTTTCAGATGCATGCAAAATAAACTATAGAAGGAAAGTGGCAGGTAGATTTAACAAGCATTAAAGTTATATATAATTTAAATATGTATAAAATTATTTGGTATATCGATTAGAAAATGGGCTGTTGACCATTTAAAGGCAACAATCAATTTCATAGTTCACAGGTCAGGTCAAGTTTTGTTCTAATGATCTGAAAAAGCAAATAGCATTAAGAGATAATGAACTCCACAGGATTACAGATGTGATCTATAGCTCTGTTGTGGCACAAGACCCAGAAAATGAGAAAGGGCATCATCTGAAGTGCCCTAGCCTCCACAGACTAAAACCATGTTTTTCTATCTTGGTAAGGTGTCAATTTATGATGTAATCAAAGGTAGCCGGTGGGATTACTTTGCTCCTAAAATACTACATGGTTAGGCTCAATGTCATCAATGAGCAAGAGAGGTAGATCCCCATTAATATGGTCTACAAAGTTATCTTCCTTATTCTGGTAAGTGAATGTCAAGCATACCCACCCTGTTAATCAAAGGGAGATGATGATAGCTCTCTCTGCTCCCAGCAAGGGGTTGGCTTACATGAGGGAAATACTGCAGGGCTACCTTCAGGATCTTTTCTGGTGCACTGGTGAACAGAAAAGAAGGGGCTTCCCTAAATTTGAGTGCAGAAAAGAAGAAAAATAAATATGTGCCTATAGAGAAGATGAATTTGTACTTATATCCATGTAAATATATGAATGTTTGGATATGCATTTGTATGGGTAAACATATCTTCATTGTGACATGGAAAAGAGGCTATTTGAACTTCCAATAAGATATGTAATGGACAGTTACTTTTGAAAAACATTGTGTAAGTCTGATATACATCTTGAGGCTATTTAGGTGTTATTTTGTGAAAATTGATGCAACCTGTTTCTGAGGAACCATCAGCTTTTAGCTTGGGTGTTAAAAATTGACATCTTCAGTTCATGTTTTATGGACCATATATCTCAGTCTTTACTTCTTGCTTTGCTTCAAAATTTGAAATGAATATCAAATCCATTTAGATTTGGGGTTTGGGATGGGCTCGAGGACATCCTCATATGGTATTTATGCAAGGTTTATTTCTCAGTTCCCATTTTGGCTTGGATGCAGAAGAAATCTGGCAGTTTCTGAGTGGATGTCTGAAATGTGAGAGAATTTTGCAGATGGCAAGATGCCTCTGAGCATCTGTTAGAGGGGAAAAAGGGAGCAAACTCCAGTTTTGACAGTTTTTCACCTTTACTCACGAAGGTGCTTTGAGTACATCTGAGCACCACAAATGGCAGCGAGTACCTGCATTTCAACAGCCAAGTCCCAGTCTAATGTTTATGCAGAGCCTGTTGACTAGCCATATGATTCAGCTTGGCTGGGATTCATTACCCTAAAAGAGACACCCTGAGACATTTTGATCCAGTTTCTATCTCTCCTTGATGTCAGTGGCAACAGTGTGTAGGCTTTGGCTCGCAGATTTAGGGTCTAGTTCAGCAAGTCACGTAAGCCTAAGGATGGACATACATTAAGCAAGTACTTCACAACTGAATCTAATAGGGTCCAGCATCTTGTATACCCCACATTTCTACAAACTCTCAGATAAGCAAATGGATAAATGAAGAATCAGGCCCAAGGCTTTATGCTTTTGAAATTCAGCAATATAAAGGCAACAGCAATCCCAAAAGCAGAGAGCAAGCAAGAAAACTGAAGGTGATAAACCTAAAAGAAAAGGTACTTTTCAGGAGTGATCCTGCTATGAATGATCTTACTGAAAATCTTACATACAAAAATCTATTTTAGCTTATTACAGTACAATGGTAAAAATGGTTCTGTGAATCTGTGCTGTTCATTGCAGTCCTGGATCATTGCTTATCTATTTTAATAGGCAAGAAATATAACAGTTAAATTATAATTATATTCTGTACACAGCAGTGTTAACAAAATAACATGATATCTGGTACATTTCCCATCATCTTCTTAGGAGGTACAGTGAGCTGCAGGTTCATAACAATCTTCTGTTTCTTCACCTCATTAATCTCCCGAAGTGGAGAGAGAGCAATACAAGCAGGGGGAGCCCAGAAATGTACGTACATTACTGAATTAACCAGGTATGTAATTAGTGCTCAAGTGCTTAGTCAAGGAAGAAACATGCAGGATTATTTAGATTTGAATTTAACACCCCAAAGTTTTCATAGTGTTAGTATGTTGCATGATCTTTTCAATCAATCACTCTGGCTGCCTTTGAAATAGGGATTCCTGCTCTCCCACTTCTGCCTGTGGCACAGCATGTTTCCTATGCTCAGTACTATTTATGGGAGTTTATGGAAGTGTAAGCATGCAGTACATCATGATCCATCCTAGGAATGGGGAGAACAGAGTTGGTGCAATGCCAGGAGCACTCTTGTCCATCGAGGAATGTGTACAGTGCTGCTCACCATGATACAGGAGCCTGGCATAACCCAGGCTATACCTGCATCCTTCTTTTCTGATGGGTACCAGAAGGTAAGGATGGGGATCTACTTTCTCATTGTCTTAGGGGCTGCTGCTTTGCCAAAGTAAATCAATTCCTTTGTGGTGCTTTCTGCCTGATAATGGCTACTACTACATCTAACATCTACTCTTTAAAGAGTATTTAGTGTCCACAGGGTCCCGAAGGCTGATGAGTCCTGCACAACCCACAAGACACCCACAACATTTGCAAGGTGTTCCCCAGAATACTGGTTGTTTGATCCAGCTTGAGCCTGGGCTTGCCCTGCTGTGAAGTGTGTTTTGGGCTCTACAGCACCCTCTGCTTCTAGCTCACATCTGGTGAGCCTTTCACCATCTTCCTAATATGCCTAATCTGACCCACACTGGATAGAGCTGGCCAAAGTGCATGACTCAACCAACAGAAACCACCCAAACCAGGCAGTGAGCAGCTTCGCCCCAACACTCATCTCCAGCCCTTTTCAAGCCCAACTTTCTCTACTTCCCAACCATCCCCTCAATCCATCTCCTCAATCTCTGCATATCTACGCCATCCCATAGCAGGCACAGGGCTCTGCATGCATTTTCTTGCTGGCTTCGATAAGCACAGTGAGAATCTGTATTGCAATATAGTAGCCTTGAGTTACATTTATCTAAACACCACCAAGAAACAGAGATAAGGGAAAGAGGCACATTCATGTACATTGGCTCAGCAGGGTTATTTGCTGCTCATAGCTGGTAAATGAGAGACAGAGCTCCCTGGAACACCAGCATAATGATAAACTTGTGATGAAAATATTTTCTGTATTGCTTTTCATTGAAATATTGTCTTGGCAGGAAGCAGATTTGTAACACCAGTGAGCAGAAGGAGTGAGTGGGTTTTAACATCCTATAAGCTCATCACGGCAAACTCAGGCCATGATGTGTTAGGCAAATAGCCCTCGTGCTTAATTTTGAAAGCTGAGGAATATTTGGCTGGAATAGTATAGGAAATGTACATGCGTGAAATGTAGAATTGGTGGAAGCAGGCTTTTGTTATGTAGAAGACCTCCAAGATTGTCAGGACAATAAGGTAAAACCCACTAAAAAGAATAGCTTAAATATTTCCCTCACAAGATTAGCATTTTCCTAGAAGCATGCACAGAACACTTCTGGGGGTTGTTGTCACTCCACAGTTGGGATTTCAATTATGTAGATGGGAAAAAGTTCCTGTTAAAGCCAAATCTCAAAGCAAACTTTAATCCATGCAGAGTTTCTCTGGTGCAGTTGTTGTTACAGGGTTATGACTTCTACGTGCATCAGGTGATCTGCGCACACACACGTGCCTGTAATGCATTCTCCCTAAAGACCTAATAAAATCCTTTAAATAAGCTAGATTAAATAAAGTCTAAAGGAAAGAATATTTTATGTACATATGGCTAAACTTCCGCAGTCTATAACTATGTTTACAATCAGAGAAAAGCTAATTTCCTTCAACAGTCTCATGTTAGAAATAATATTTCAGCTGAAATAAGTTTTTTTTCTTCCTTATGCAGGCATGAGACAGTGAAAGGGGTCACAGGGTGTAATTCCAGGGCAAAACCCCTGCCTCCTGCTTATGCTCTCAAATCTTGTCTCCTCTGCTGGTAAAACAAACAGGATTAGCACTCAATAAGACCAGCGGAGATAGTAATTACACCAGCTATGAGCAAACTGCAGAACCACTGAATAAATCCCCAAACAATTATTAAAACAGCTCAATGCATTACACAAATTGGAAAAGACTGGGACATTTTGGGGGGGGCGAAGGGAGGTAAGACACATTATTTAAGTGTTCTTGTAAGCCTTCTAAGATATTAATGTTGCAAAGCTTCTTATGAGTATTTAAGAACATAAAAAGAATATTTAAGAACATAAAAAGAACATAAAATGGAGATACACTTCAGCCCAGCATTACCGCAGAAGCCTGTAATACAGTTGAGTCCACTTAAGAAGACAATATCTGACATCTGTGACAGATTTAAACATGATAAGGCAAGGGTTGTGTTTATAGCTGAAAAGTCCATGCAAACTAGTTAAATATTGCTGCAGTTAAATCTGTTATAGCTATTTGTCTGCTTTGGTGCATGCTTTTATATAATTTTCTTAAAGATGCAACTTTGCCTTGAGGGTCTTTTACTTTTGGAAGCATTATATATATATATATATATATAATTATTATTGAATGATGCGATGCTTTCTGGAGGAAGAACAAGTACTTTAGTGTTAAGAAGGAAATGAGCTTTATTTCTTGCTCTCTAAGCAGGTGCATGGGAGCATGATTCCTTTAAGCTGTTAACTGACATGAATCAGTTTTTATAGGACTGGTTTCAACCAAATCTTCCATGGAAAACTGCTTTCTGTGGATAAAAGGAATGGATGTGGAAATGTTTTCTTCAGAGATGCTACAAAGTTCATAAGACAAAAGAGAAATGCTTTTCACCTTGGAATTAATTTTCCCTCCTCAGTTCTTAATGAAAATATTTTAATTACTCATTTTTATTTTTTTTGGCTAAGATTCTTCCATTTTTGTCAGCATCTTCCCTGAGAGAATAAGTTGTTAAGCAACTGTGATATTCACTGTGTCCATTCAAAATGTCTAAATCACTATGCCTATGTAAAATAACTACCAGGTTATTCTTGTTCTTACAGACATATTAAAATATTTGTGAATGCAGAGATTTTGGCTGTCCAAGGAAAATTGGATGGCTTGACTATACTTTTATCACCAAAAAATCCCCCAAAAAAACTAAAGGATTGAAATCAGAAGTAGCCTCTGAAAAAGAGCAAAAGGACCAATAAAGCTGTCGTATTTTACAGGAAACTTGACTGTAAGAGAGCTTTATAAACAGCAGATGGCTCCCATATAGAAGAGGCTGAGCAATCTGAGCAAACAATAATCAATATGAAAAAGAAATGCTGGGCTTGACACACAGGGAAATGTAAGACACGCTGAAATTAAAAGATATATTGGAACATACTGTAAAGAAAGAAATGTCTCTGTTTTGGTTGTTTGGATCTCGGTAGCTTATCAGATTAACAAAAGTATTTAAGTGGTGAAAATCTTGGTGATGGAGCTTATTTGATACCAGTACATGTTATGGGATCTCAAGGTACTGCTTTTATTATTTTTTTTTAATTTTTTTATCACTCCATGTAAAGAAGAAAAATGATTACTAAGGAGACATGACAGCACAGCCCTGGTGCCCTCTCCAGGATACAGATGTGCTGTCATCAGAGATCTCTCTCATGCACAGCTATTCCATTCACAAGCACTTCTTTCTCTTTGGCTGTCAATTTCTCCCCATAGAAGGGTGTAGAAAAGAGAAACAGTTTTCTTTAGTATAAGTACCTACTGAAAATGTGATATAAAAGTGGGTAGTTTGAACAGGTTCAGATTTTACCCTTATTAAAGGATAGAAAGTGCAGAAAACTTGATCTTGTTTTTTCTCAGTAGTTCTCTACTGTACAGACCCAGTCAGCTACTGAACAGAAATATATTGATACATTTTATTTATTGATTTTTTCCCAGTGTTTTTCTAAGAATCCAAACAAATTCCAGGTGCCAGCAGGGGGATGACATGCACAATTATTGTACAGACAAAGCGAGAAAAGACCAAGATAGTTTCACAGTGCTCAGGTTCCCACATATTAAATGCAAGATTTCCAGCACATGGATTTTTATGGCACTTATCAAAATGACACATAGACAAATAAATAAAAAATAATTAAGGAAGGCAGAGATAGTAAGGAAGGGGAGAGGCAGAGAGGAGAAGGGAATGGGGATAGAGGTTGGTTTCTCCCCTTTTCAGGCTAACCTTCTGCAGAGATGTATAATGAAGCAGCTCCAGGAAAGTGTCCCAAGTAGACTCCAATTTTTCCAGAGTTTGCAGTGGATTGTATGTAATCCTTTCCTTCACACTTAGATGCACGGGGCTAATAGAGCAGCCTTTGTGCTGTTGAATGGAGGATCTATTTCCCCAACATAGCAAAAAAAAAAGGAGCATTTTGTAACCAGTAAAGCACCAAGGAAGCCTTCTTCTTTGGAATGCGAACTGGTTGCATTCACTGAAGATATGATGTGCCCCTCAAGTGACTACTGTAAAGCTGTAGTCTGTCCTGTGATTTGGTCTCTTCTAGCTTTATTATCACACCTAAAGCTGGAAATGACAGTGACTGAAATAAACGTGTGAGAATTGTTCCCTCTCTTTAAGCTCTGGCTCAGTTCAGTTGGAGCAGCGTTAATTTTGTAGGACTGAAAAAACTGAGATGGAAGGTCTCAGAGCTAAGTGTTTTCCATAGCCCCTCACACTGCATTGCTCCATTTTACTGTGTCTAAGATATATATATATTTTCTGTTTTAGCTCCTATTATAACTTAAGTTTCCATCCCTCGGGAGAAATAGGAATCTGTGTTTTGTAGCTGCTATCTAGGAGAAATAATACATTTTTCCTCAAAACTTAGGGTATATTCCAACAAGAAGTTACAGGAATATTTTGACTGAATTACAATTCTAGTGTCCATTCTGTTAATTTATTAAAACATTCTGTAGTGGAGGAAAAAACATATTTGGCATTTCTCTGTAAAGTTGCCAGAGATTATCAGGCATTTTAACCCTCTGATTCCAGTGTTTTAAGTACCTTATGTCAGTACCACAGTAATAATGCATGAAAATACTACTTTATTTCTTGAGCCAGTTACAGACATAGGTCTTTGGTATGATACAGAGAAGACCAAATGAAGCCACCATATATATCTATATGTATTATGAACAGACATTTATTTTTGTTTCTACAGGAGAGGTACCCCTTGGCTGGGTCCTTGGATTCAGTTGGAGGCAGCTGAGTAAATGCACGTGAGGAGATGCAAAGTGGGAAATGAAGTTAAACATGCTCTCCCCCAGTCAAGCACCATATAGGGTGAACCAGAGGTGAGATGCTGCCCAGATAAAGGCCCCTGTATGTAGGTATCCAAATATGACCTGGGTGTCTGCACCTCCAATGTAGTCAATAAAAGGACACCTAGCTGAGATGTAGACACACAGGTATAGACACCTAAACCTGGATGCCTTGTTTTGAAGCTGACTCCAGCTTCATGTGCTTGCTATTTTAATTCTTTTATATATAGGGCTTCCTTGAGAAAAGGGTGATCTACAACTTTTGCTGGTTTCATAATTTTCATTTTGTGAAAAGCAAGAGCTAAAGAACAAGACCCAAAAAATTAATTTAACAAAGTATTTGCTTATAGTGCACTTTATGTCATACTGTCACAGGTTGGTATTGTGAGGGGCTAGTCTAGAGAAAATCAATTGATCTTGTATTCAATACCATCCTAGTCATCCCTTGACCTTTTAATCAGACACAGACAGTATTTTTTTTTCTGTTTGTTTGTGATGACCGGATAACTCATTGGCTGTCTGACAGTCTTTTACAATGAGGTTAGTTAACCTTTCCCACTGTCACTGTGTATTGAAACCTGTTGACAGATGAATTAGGGAACTGAAAATCTGTGTATTTACAAAGGATTAGCATAAAAACCTCCTTTGCAGACTGAAACATCTTCTTCTTCTGCTTAGAATAAGAAAACTAAATATTATTGGAGCTAGGGGCCATCACATAGTTTCAGTGAGAGACAGGAATAAATTCTATGAAGTGCAGGCTCACAACAATTTAATCATGAAGCTCTTTACTATTTTTTGCTCACACTAAACCAAGACATTTAATATCTAGGGCTTGGAGATCAACTGATTTAGTCATTCCACATTTTCCCAGTTGCAAATTAGCTGTGATTTACTTTCCAATTTGATTATCCTTGCACTGCCATCCTGGTGCCTTATCCAATCCACACTGAAGTAAATGGGAAACTTTCCATGGACTTTAATAGGTTTTGGATGAAGCCTTATCTGTCTCTGTAGCTATTAGGAGAGGCCCAAGTTGTGCAGTGATGTGTAGGTGTTTGTGCTGCTGGGAGGAAGACCTTATACTGTATTTAATGTTCCTTAATTAATTGAGCCCAGAGGTATAGAGTGGGCTTATATTCCCAGAAATTGCATTAAGGTAACACAGCACCTTCCATTTGCAGCAATCCAAATACAATATTAAAGTTTTATGTTTATTGAACAGGGTCCAGGAATCCGCATACAGGAACACTTCACCTTCCACTGGAAAGCAGCCACGTGTGGAGAGAAACACAACAATCATTTAACAAGGCTAGGTAAGCTGTAGGAAGGAAAAGGTGTTAAATTCCAGTGAAAGTATCAGGTAAGGGGCCAATGTAATGATCTTAACCAGAATTTTCTCAGTGGTTTGACCTTGCTGAAATAACATACTATGAGAGCTTTGTGCAGCAACCATGCTATAGGGTTGATCCAAGAGGATGTACTTCCAACAGCAGAGTGTCTTCACATTATGTTGGAAAACTTAGGCCATGTGCCCATGTTTCTAAAGTTAGATAGGCAAGGTTAAGGAGGCTGTGTGGAAATGGAAAGAAAGAGGTACTTCCAGTGGGAAGGTATTTTCTTTTTAAGATAGGTGGTTAAATTTGGTTGGGTAATTTTGCCTCTGGAGTTGCCTATTTCTCTTTGCTGACTGCAATAGAGCCCAGCTATCTGGTCTGGCTTGAGGTGCTATTCAGGTGTGAAAGTGAGATAAATCCCACCTTCAGCTAATGAAGTCTCAGGGGAAGCCTACCTCAAGCTCCTTTGATACCAACAGCTCTGAGGAAGGATGCCAGAGTGAAGGAGGATATCTGAAATGCTCTTGAAACTAAGACTGTGAGAAGAGGTTTGGCTTTAAAAACTGTAGAAAAAGAACAAATCTAAATGCTTTAAAAGGAAGAAGTGATCGCTGCAGTTTCCAAACTATTTTATAGACTCAGAAGAAGAGGTGGCAGAAGAAGATTGGCCTTGATAGATTCAATACATCTGGAAGGAAAAGTACAGACTGTATTTGTAGGAGAGGGCAGCTGGCATGAGGAGGAGAGTGATGGGGCAGGGGAACACTGGGTGCAGAGTGATGGGTGGCTAGCAGATGGCTGGGAAAGCAGCTGGAAAACCACACGGACTGAATTGCTAGGGCTTAGCCCCATGCAGGAGGAGGTCATGGGTCTGGGGTAAGCAGGGAGATAGAAAACGAAGTGCAATTGGGGAGTTTGTGGCAGGGAGAAGGCATTTACCAATGTGGTGAGGTGCTCCACGACCCAATGGATATGAACAAACCAGGTGTTGCAGAGCTGAGTAGCAGCAAGGAAAGGCTTCTGAAGCTGGCAATCCCTGTTAGAGGAATCCAGCCCCCATGGAGTGTTTCCACAGATATCAATAGTTGCATTGGGGGGGGGGGGGGGAAGAGCCCAGAGCACCACATTATTGGGGTTGTGGAAATATGTGCCAGAAGGCCTCTTAATTGGATTATAAATGTGCATTCCTCTGCAGAACAACCCAGCCATCCCTGCTCAGTGATATTTATTGCAAAGTCAGTAAGTTATTAGGTGGCAGAGTTCAGATTTCCAAGTGCATGTTTAGTATAGCAAGTCAATATGTTTTTGTGTTTTTTTTTCTTAATTTAACTTATTGACTTATTATGTACATTGGCACTTTTAAGAGCTTCAAATAAAACACAGTGAGAGTTCAGAACAAATGTAAATGGCCTAAAAGAAAAGGAAAAAAATCCTATAATCTTTTTTAATGGCTATAAAACGTGGGAAGGATATATCATAAGCTCCCCTCATGGGGTCCTTGTCTGCGTTCAATCCAGTATTGTAATTTAGACATTACTTTTTATTTAATTTCTGACTGAGAAAGGGAAATTAGAAAACAACATTATCTCAGCTGTTCCATTATAATGAACAATATTTCACAGTTCCAGCATAAGTTACCTTAAGAACTTATTTTACGAGAGAAACATTGGCTGAATTCCATGAACTACTGGGTGTTCTGGTATCTTTTGTCTGCTAAGAAAGCTAAACTTAAGTTAGGTTTTTAATTTTAAATAACCCCTTCCTTACGGTGATCTGCATGTTAAGTGTGTGTATGTGTAACCTGTGGATCTCTGCAGCAATGGAAGTGGTGGCAGCAGGCTTCAGGTTGGCATCAGGGTATTATTTCCTGCTGAGGTGTAAGCAGAGGCTGCTTTGTTTCATGGTAGTCATTGGTTTCGTGCTTTCTTCTCTCACATGTACCAGTGTGCGTCTCTAGCTGTGCAAGATGGTATTCGTATGACAGAACCTCTTAGAAACATCTTTCCCTTTCTCTTAGAGAGAAAAAAAAAACAAACAAAAAACACTACAAAAAAAAAAGTCAAGACCCATATTGTGTCAAAAAAGATGGAGAGAAGTCCACTGACAGCGGAGCAAAGTGGAGATATGAATGCCTCAGACAATCTCAGAGGTGGCCAGAGTGAGTGCACTCTTAACAAACTCCTCCAGATATTTCACCAGGTCCAGGCTATGAAACTGCCTCAGATGAGCAACCATCTCTTTTGTTTTGATTCTGTAAATCTTTTTGATGTGCAAAAAAACATTCTTCTCTCTTTAGCTATCATGTAAATGTTGATCATGGATATAAAATATTGAATCTAATATTTTTTTTCCTATAGGGAATTCCTAGATCAGGATTATGCAGCTGAGTGATTATTTAGTTGTAAATAACACATTAATGTTATTGTCCTGTTAATGTCCATATCTACGTTTTTTTTTTTTTTTGTTTGTTTGTTTGTTTGTCAAGGAGATTTTTCTAGTCTGTAATTAACCGTTTTGCATGACAAAATGCAGGATTGTCTCGTCTCCCCCAGCCACTAAATACATCATGTTCTGATAAATATTTAAACAGTAATGAGGGACGTAATGCATGGTAATCCATTAGTGCTGTGTTCACGGGAAGCGGCACGGTACTAAAATGGATGCCATAAGTGCTAAAATCCCAGATTGAACAGAAGGCCTGCTGACCACTGTGGGATTTAGCTTTGAACTACACTACAGGTTGGGAAATCCATCTGAAGGTGCAGACATGCTTTATCAGCCTGCTACAAAAAAATTCCTTAAAAAAAAAAAAGAAACAAAACCCAGCCATCTTTGGTTCATGCCCAGGCATGAAGGGTGCAGCCAAATATTTCCTGATCAAGACTTCTGAAGACCAAGAGTGGGAAGGCAGAGCCTGAACCAGAAATGCACTAAAGAAGGCTTTGAATTTATAAGCAGAACCACTCCCAGTAATGGCTAAAACCAGGCAAAATCATGGTCTATGAGAACATTTTCATTTGGGGTAGGTCAACTATCTTGTTTTGCATTTTTCCTCTCAGTCATTAAGCCTTAATGTCCAATTGCAATTACACCTATGATAGATGTCTGCATAATGACAGTCCCCTAAAAGAGCAAATAAAGCAATAGACAGGGACTTTCTTCCTACTTTGTTTTTGCAGCAGGGTCTTGATTCACACCAAGGGCAGGGAAAGGTGAGGTTTGGTACCCATCTCTCTGTGCAGAGAGCAGCTGCAGATAATGTGTGTGCTCACTTCCATGCAGAAAAACAGCAATAGTCTCTCCAGTCATCTGTGTACAGCGAGTAACGGTAAGTGGCTCTGAAGCGATGTCCCGCTGGGGTACATGGCTGAGCAGGATGGTGACTTAGTGCCTTAGTAGAAGCTGATGGGAGTCAGTAGAAACCAGCAGTGTTTCTTTGAGGTCATGGCAAAGGAAGTTTTCTGCAATATCTGTGGATTTGCACCTGGATCAATAAACATTTTTTTTTATTGTTATTCATTTTACACCTCAATAAAGCTTAATTATAAGTAAGCAGTAAGAAAACCAGGAGACATGTTCCAATATTGCACTTCTCCAAATCATTCTTGTGGGGCTCTGTCAGTTTTGTTACCATGAAGCAGAATAAAACAAATTAAGAAAACTATTCAAAATTAATTTAAAAACATAATCCAAGGAGCATCATAATAAAAGCACAATGAAAGAGACACGCTCACTTGGCTAATTTCCTTCATGTGCTGTGTATGTTTATAGTTGTGGTGGTTTTACTCAGGTGGGCAGCCGAGCTCCACCACAACCGCTCTCTCACTCCCCCTCTCCTCAAAGAGGAAGGGGGAGAAAATACAACACAGAGAACTCGAGGTTTGAGATAAGAAAGGTTTAATTAAAGGGAAAGGGAATGGGAGGAAAAAAAACAGAGACAAAAGAAGCAATCAGTCCGCACGGAAGCACAGAGAGAGGAAAAATTATTCTCTACTTCCCATCAGCGAGCGGTGTTCGGCCACGTCCTGGGAAGCAGGGCCCCAAACGCGTAGTGGTTGTTCAGGAGGAACAGCCCCCTCCCCCACGAGAGCCCCCCCTTTTATTGCTGAGTGTGACATCAGGTGTTATGGAATATCCCTTTGGTTGGTTTAGGTCAGCTGCCCCAGCAATGTCCCCTCCCCATCACTTGCCCACCCCCAGTCTGCTGGCTCTTGGGGGCTTGGAAGGAGTCCTGATGCTGTGCCAGCACTATGCAGCAATAGACACAACACTGGAGTGATATCAGTGCTGTTCCAGCTACGAGTGCAGAGTACAGCACTGTGTGGGCTGCTGCAGGGAAAAGGTGACTCCAGCTCAGACAGACCCAACACAACTTCCACCCCTTATTCCATAACATTTGTGTCACAATCAGGTACAGTTTAGTATATAGATGTTCTCATCACCATTGTTTTCTGTCCATTGAAGCATTTTTATGTCTGTACTTCTCTTTATTCTATAGGTCTTTTCCCAAAATGCTCATAAAAACTGTTGATGGTTTCGCCTTCATCTGTCAAAGTGGTCACTCAGGGCAGGCGACGTTGGTTTTCTTGACACCAGCACCAGCTTAGCTCACATCAGTGTTGCACTTGCCCGGTTCCTTGCAAAGTTGACCTGTCATTGGTTCTGCAGTGTCCTCCTACAACACATAACTTGGATGACAGATTAATTTTCTCCCAGTGTTAAATCTCCTTGAGGCACACACTTGATATCCCCATCTTTCTGCATTACCCACCAGGTATACCCTGGTCCTTGGGCAAAGACAATCCCACGAGTGGGTTTGCCTTTTCCCATGGCAGGGGCAACCCACACCGCCTTCCCCATCCACTTCCCCACACGCACTACAGGGACTTTAGCTTCTCCCACAGTGTGTAGGGGTTTTGTTTCAGCAGGACCAGGACGGCTTTCAGACCCCCTGTTGTTAACTAGCCAAGTGGCCTCTGGTAGATTTATATCCCAATGTTTCCATGTCCCAGCACCCAATGCTCGCAGCATAGTTTTTAACAGTCCATTGTACCTCTCAACCTTCCCAGAGGCTTGTGGGTGATAAGGGATGTGATACACCCATTCAATGCCATGTCTCTTGGCCCAGGAAGTGATCAAATTGTTTCGGAAGTGACTCCCATTGTCGGACTCTATTCTCTCCGGTGTACCATGTCGCCACAGCACTTGCCTTTCCAGGCCCAAGATAGTGTTTCGGGCCGTGGCATGGTTTACAGGGTATGTTTCCAGCCACCCAGTAGTTGCTTCTACCATGGTGAGTATGTACCGTTTGCCTTGGCGGGTTTGTGGAAGTGGTCCGATGTAGTCAATCTGCCAGGCCTCACCATATCGAAATCCAAGCCATCTCCCCCTGTTCCAGGGAGACTTTACCCTCATGGCTCGTTTAATTGCAGCACAGGTCTCACACTGATGAGTAACCTGTGTGATGGCCTCAATGGTCAGGTCCACCCCTCGATCACGAGCCCATCTATATGTGGCGTCCCTCCCCAGATGTCCTGATGTTTCATGAGCCCATCGAGCTACAAACAGTTCACCCTTACGTCCCCAGTCCAGGTCCACCTGAGCTATTTCAATTTTTGAAGCTCGATCTACTTCTTCGTTGTTCTGATGTTCTTCGGTAGCACGATTCTTAGGCATATGGGCATCTACATGACGTACCTTTACAGCCAGGTTTTCTACCCGGGCAGCAATATCTTGCCACAGGGTAGCAGCCCAGATAGGTTTACCTCTGCGCTGCCAGTTGTTCTGTTTCCATTGTCGCAGCCACCCCCATAGCGCATTTGCCACCATCCATGAGTCAGTGTAGAGATACAGTACCGGCCACTTTTCTCTTTCAGCAATTTCTAGGGCCAGTTGTATAGCTTTCACTTCTGCATACTGACTTGACTCACCTTCCCCTTCCATGGCCTCCACAACTTGTCGTGTGGGACTCCACACAGCAGCTTTCCACTTCCGATGGCTCCCTACCACACGGCAGGATCCATCAGTGAACAACACATACTGCTTTCTGTCTTCTGGCAACTCATTGTATGGTGGTGCCTCTTCAGCACGCGTTACTTCTTCTGTCGGTGCTCCGAAATCCCTGCCCTCTGGCCAGTCCATAATCTCTTCCAGGATTCCCGGGCGATTGGGTTTCCCCATTCGAGCCCGCTGTGTAATTAACGCTACCCATTTACTCCACGTAGCATCGGTTGCATGATGTGTAGTGGGGATTTTCTCTTTGAACATCCAATGTAACACAGGTAGCCGTGGGGCCAAGAGAAGTTGTGCTTCTGTACCAACAACTTCTGAAGCTGCTCTAATCCCCTCATATGCTGTTAATATTTCCTTTTCAGTTGGGGTGTAATTGGCTTCTGATCCTCGATAGGCCCGGCTCCAGAACCCCAAAGGTCGGCCTCGAGTTTCTCCTGGGGTCTTCTGCCAGAGGCTCCAGGTGAGCCCATGCTCCCCAGCTGCAGTGTACAGTATGTTTTGCACAGCTGGTCCAGTACGGACAGGCCCAAGGGCTACTGCACGAGCTATTTCTTGTTTGAGTTGTTCAAAGGCCTGTTGTTGCTCGGGGCCCCACTCAAAAGAGTTCCTCTTTCGAGTCACTCGATATAGAGGACTCACAAGCTGACTATAGCCTGGCACATGCATTCTCCAAAATCCCACAAGACCTAGGAAAGCTTGTGTTTCTTTTTTGCTAGTTGGCGGAGACATAACTGTTATTTTGTTGATCACATCCGTCGGAATGTGGCGACGTCCATCCTGCCATTTTACCCCCAAGAACTGGATTTCCTGTGCAGGTCCCTTGACTTTATTCCGTTTAATGGCAAATCCAGCTTTCAGAAGAATTTGAATTATTTTCTTCCCTTTCCCAAAAACTTCTTCTGCTGTGTTACCCCATACGATGATATCATCGATATACTGCAGGTGTTCAGGAGCGTTCCCCTGTTCCAGTGTCGTCTGGATCAGTCCATGGCAGATGGTAGGGCTATGTTTCCACCCCTGGGGCAGTCGATTCCAAGTATACTGAATGCCCCTCCAAGTGAAAGCGAATTGTGGCCTGCATGCTGCTGCTAGAGGGATAGAGAAAAATGCATTAGCAATATCAATTGTAGCATACCACTTAGCTGCCTTTGACTCTAGTTCGTACTGGAGTTCTAGCATGTCTGGCACTGCTGCACTTAGTGGTGGTGTGACTTCATTCAGGCCCCGATAGTCCACTGTTAGCCTCCACTCGCCATTGGACTTCCGCACTGGCCATATAGGACTGTTAAAAGGTGAATGAGTCTTGCTGATCACTCCTTGGCTCTCCAGATGGTGAACTAACTCATGGATAGGAATCAGGGAGTCTCGGTTGGTGCGATATTGCCGCCGGTGCACAGTTGTAGTCGCAATTGGCACTTGCTGTTCTTCAATCCTCAGCAATCCTACAGCAGAAGGGTCTTGTGAGAGACCAGGCAGGGTAGACAGCTGCTTAATCTTCTCTGTGCTCAAGGCAGCTATGCCAAAAGCCCACCGGTACCCTTTTGGATCCTTGAAGTACCCTTTCCTGAGGTAGTCTATGCCAAGGATGCACGGAGCCTCTGGGCCAGTCACGATGGGGTGCTTTTGCCACTCATTCCCAGTTAGACTCACTTCAGCTTCCAATATGGTTAGCTCTTTGGATCCCCCCGTCACTCCGGAGATAGAGATGGGTTCTGCCCCTTGGTGGCCTGACGGCATTAGGGTACACTGTGCGCCTGTGTCCACTAAAGCTTTATATTTTTGCGGTTCCGGTGTGCCAGGCCATTGAATCCACACAGTCCAGTAAATCCGGTTGTCCCTCTCCTCTACCTGGCCAGAGGCAGGGCCCCACTAATCCTGGTCGGAGTATCTATCAATTATTTCTTCCAAACGTGAAGCAGAAATCTCTTCATCAGGGTCAGGAGTAATACTATTCCTTCTACTGCCTCTGGGGGACTGTTCAACAGAAACTGGGGCAGCAATCTTCCTAGGGGCCCTCTTTGTTGCTGTTGTATCTTTCCGTAGCTCACGTACCCGAGCAGCTAGGGCCGAGGTCGGTTCACCATCCCACTTCCTCATATCTTCCCCGTGGTCACGTAAATAAAACCACAAGGTACCTCGCGGTGTGCGTCCCGGATTCTCCCTTGTTTGAGCCGGGGACTGCTGGCGCTTGATGGCCGAAAGATTTTTCCGTTTAGGTGAGGACGAAGCTATGTGTTCATCTAACCATTGGGACAGTTTCTCCACAGCTGAAATGCAGCCCCGTACTGGGGGAGAGAGATTTTCTTCATATTTATGAAGCTGGTTGGACATGGTATCCACAGTTGGCCCCATCCCCTCGTCCCAACCCATGACTGCCAGTGTGCTGGCATGTGTTGGGGGTGCAGCTCGTACAAACTTCCGCCACATGGACGCTGTGCATTGCACTTCATCGGGGTCTTTAGGTGCCTGGGCGTTGTTTAAATCACTATAAAGCATCTCCAGCACAGCTAATTCCCGCAGGTGCTGGAGGCCCTTATCCATAGTGGTCCATTTGTTTACTTGGTAGACAATATCCTCTTTGTGGGGATACCTTTCTTTCACTGCTGTTAGGATTCGCCTCCAGAGGCTGATAACTTGTGCCTCTCTTCCAATTACTCTATCAATGAGTCTTTCTTTAGAAAGGGATCCCAGCTGCTTGGCTTCGTTGCCTTCTAGCTGTTGGGTATTGGCCCCACTATCCCAGCATCGAAGCAGCCAAGTGAGGATGTGCTCACCTGGATGGCGACTGAAGTCTTTCCGTATTTCTTGCAGCTCACTCAGAGATAGAGACCGAGTAGTTTCTGATTCATCTATGATTTCAGTCTCTTCTTCGCGATGTTGCCGTGATAACGCTGCTTTAGAGCCACTTGCCTTTTCCTCTTCTCCCTCATCCGTAGAAGGAGCTTCTTCCCTTACTAAACGACCTGATCTCCGTTTCCACTGTTTCGTCTTTACTACAGGGGCGACTGATACCATAGATGGTCGGTCCTCTAGGGTGGTCACAGTGTGTGCTGTCTCATTATCAAATTCAGGAACCTCCCTATTCCCTTGAGGGTGCTGGGCAATGTTAATTGACATCTGATAGGCGTAAGCCAGACCCCAGCAGAGTGCAGCCAGCTGGTGGAGTTCTCTAGTATTGCCAGGGTCAGGGCATACGTCTTTCAAACATTCCACCAGTTTTCTTGGATTTTGTACTTGTTCAGGGGTGAAATTTAGAACCATTGGAGGAGAAAACCGTGATAGGTACCTGCCCAAATCCCCCCACACACCTTGCCACCCACAACTTTGTCTGGGGACAGGTCCTTGAATAATATTCTTAATAAATTGCTTTACTTTGGGGAAGATGACAAACGCTAGACCTAGTGATAGGAGGATAATATCTGACCAGGGGTATCCAAGATACTGAAAGGCTGCTGTAATTAGCCCACAGGGAGAAAAGTAGAAGGCACTGTAATTCCTAATATTTTCAATAAGATAATCTCCAGGAGACCAGGAGGATAACAATGCCGGGTTTGAATACCAAACAAAACTGAAGGCCAGTATGTTACAGCACAACATGATAAAAAAAACAAGCACAGACTTCAACACTTTCTCCGATCGGATGTAAAGGAAAAAAGAAAACAGAGAGTGGGCTATATACAACATATGCACACAGAAAAGTATTACCAGAAAACCGAGCATTATGACTACCAATATGTTAGTTGTAAATACTTCAATCAATGCTATTGTTATCTCAACCCTCGAGCCCCACGTTGGGCGCCAAAAAGGACTGTGGTGGTTTTACTCAGGTGGGCAGCCAAGCTCCACCACAACCGCTCTCTCACTCCCCCTCTCCTCAAAGAGGAAGGGGGAGAAAATACAACACAGAGAACTCGAGGTTTGAGATAAGAAAGGTTTAATTAAAGGGAAAGGGAATGGGAGGAAAAAAAACAGAGACAAAAGAAGCAATCAGTCCGCGCGGAAGCACAGAGAGAGGAAAAATTATTCTCTACTTCCCATCAGCGAGCGGTGTTCGGCCACGTCCTGGGAAGCAGGGCCCCAAACGCGTAGTGGTTGTTCAGGAGGAACAGCCCCCTCCCCCACGAGAGCCCCCCCTTTTATTGCTGAGTGTGACATCAGGTGTTATGGAATATCCCTTTGGTTGGTTTAGGTCAGCTGCCCCAGCAATGTCCCCTCCCCATCACTTGCCCACCCCCAGTCTGCTGGCTCTTGGGGGCTTGGAAGGAGTCCTGATGCTGTGCCAGCACTATGCAGCAATAGACACAACACTGGAGTGATATCAGTGCTGTTCCAGCTACGAGTGCAGAGTACAGCACTGTGTGGGCTGCTGCAGGGAAAAGGTGACTCCAGCTCAGACAGACCCAACACAATAGTGTGTCTCTTAGTATGTTTTAATTAGCATCACAATCATCAAACATTTTAGGTTGGAAGATGTAGGCCATCTATTAGGAGTAGAAAAGGGGCTGAAAATCTTATCTTGGCTTTGTGGACACTGTTTAAGGTCAACACAGACCACTGCTTTGTGGCAAAGCAGGGCTGCAAAGCCCCAAGTCTTGTCAAGAGAGAATATACTTGAGCATGGGACAGGCTTCTGAGACTCCCCATCCCCCGACCCAATTTCTACCCTTCTGCTTAATGCTGGACTCTGATGGGACAGATAGTCTTATGGATCACATTGCTTTCTGCCAGCCTGAAACTCATCTTCTTTTATTTCTCATGGATGTAACCCAACAATATGGTCTCCCCCCCCGCATTTCTGCAGATGTGCACCTGTCTTTTCTTTTCTTTTCTTTTCTTTTCTTTTCTTTTCTTTTCTTTTCTTTTCTTTTCTTTTCTTTTCTTTTCTTTTCTTTTCTTTTCTTTTCTTTTCTTTTCTTTCCTTTCCTTTCCTTTCCTTTCCTTTCCTTTCCTTTCCTTTCCTTTCCTTTCCTTTCCTTTCCTTTCCTTTCCTTTCCTTTCCTTTCCTTTCCTTTCCTTTCCTTTCCTTTCCTTCCCTTCCCTTCCCTTCCCTTCCCTTCCCTTCCCTTCCCTTCCCTTCCCTTCCCTTCCCTTCCCTTCCCTTCCCTTCCCTTCCCTTCCCTTCCCTTCCCTTTCCCTTTCCCTTTCCCTTTCCCTTTCCCTTTCCCTTTCCCTTTCCCTTTCTCTTTCTCTCTCTTTCTCTTTCTCTTCTTTTTTCTTTCTGAAAGCCCATGTATGGCCCTCACAGCTACATAAGGTGAGAATAACACCGCAACTTCCTGCTCCTTGTTTCTCTTGCCTTTTTTTGCTGTGAAACCTCTGCCTCCACTCAAGGCCTCCTGGCAGTGTGGGAAACACTTCAGATACCTGAGGTTGAGACCACAGCTGAGCAAGGTGACCTGCTCTCACAAGGGCGATTGAGGTGACATTGGTTGTGATTAATGGGATGGAGTCGAGTTGGAGTCCTGTATCTAGTGGAGTACCTCAAGGGTCAGTATTGGGACCAGTATTGTTTAATGTATTAATCAATGACTTGGATTAAGGAATGGAGTGCGCCATCAGCAAGTTTGCTGATGACACTAAACTGGGAGTAGTGGCTGACATGCTGGAAGGCTGTGCTGCCATCCAGCGGGACCTTGACAGGTTGGAGAATTAGTCGGGGAGAAACTTAATGAAATATAATGAGAGAAAACCCTGCATCTGGGCAAGAACAACCCCAGACACCAGTATAAGTTGGGGACTACCTTGCTGGAAAGCAGTGAAGGGGAGAGGGACCTGGGGGTCCTGGTGGACAGCCAGATGACCATGAGCCAGCACTGTGCCCTTGTGGTCAAGAAGGCCAATGGCATCCTGGGGTGTATCAGAAGGGGGGTGGTTAGTAGGTCGACAGAGGTTCTCCTCCCCCTCTACTCTGCCCTAGTGTCCTGGTTTCAGTCAGGACAGAGTTAATTTTCCTCCTAATAGCTGGTAGGGTGCTATGTTTTGGATGAGGATGAGAAGAGTGCTGATAACATGCTGATGTTTTAATTGTTGCAGAGCAGTGCTTACACCAAGCCAAGGACGTCTCAGCTTCTTGCTCTGTCCTGCCAACAGGCAGGCTGGGGGTGCAGTAAGAGCTGGGAGGGGACAGACCCAGGACAGCTGACCCAAACTAGCCAAAGGGGTATTCCATCCCATCTGACGTCATGCTAAACAATATATAGGGGTGGCTAGCCGGGGTGGGGGGGCTGGCTGCTCGGGGATAGGCATCCAGTTCTGGGTGCCTCAGTTCAAGAAGGACAAGGAACTGCTTGAAAGAGTCCAGCGCAGAGCCACAAGGATGATTAAGGGAGTGGAGCATCTCCCTTATGAGGAAAGGCTGAGGGAGCTGGGTCTGTTTAGCTTGAAGAAGAGGAGACTGAGGGGTGACATTATTAATGTTTATAAATATGTAAAGGGCGAGTGTCAGGAGGATGGAGCCAGGCTCTTCTCAGTGACACCCAATGATAGGACAAGGGGCAATGGGTGCAAGCTGGAACATAGGAGGTTCTGCTTAAATATGAGACAAAACTTTTTTACAGTGATGGTGACAGAACGCAGGAACAGGCTGCCCAGGGGTGTTGTAAAGTCTCCTCTGGAGACTTTCAAAACACACCTGGACGCGTTCCTGTGTGACGTGATCTAGGTGTTCCTGCTCTGACAGGAGGATTGGACTAGATGATCTTTCAAGGTCCCTTCCAATCCCTAACATTCTGTGATTCTGTGTGATTTCTCAATGGGTTCCAGAGGAGCTCTGACCTGTCTTTCCCAAGACTGGGACCTGGTGTGAACTATTTGACCAAGTTTGGCAAGCTGTGAGATAGCAGCCACCTACAAAAGGGACGGAAGAGTTGAGATAATGACATGCTTAGTGACCTTGAAAGTCTTTAGGATCCTGCTGACTCTGCTTTCCTGCACTATCTCTGTCTGGAAAAGCAGGGCTCTTCACCTGGTCTCCTGCACAAGAGCATGCTTAAGTGTTTCTGCCTTGGTAGCCCCATTTAAAAGGAATTTCCACTCATAAGCTGCTTCAGATATAGTCACTAGAGTAGTGGACACTGCTGTGACAATATGTACTTGCAACATCCCATAGCTATCCTACAGGTCTCGTGGTTTGTACTCTGAAATGTTGACCTTTGCAGCAAGGGGCAAAGAAGCACATCCATCTAAGCAGGTTAGTAGAGGAAGAAAAGGTTTGGGCTTGTTTTCATCTTAAAGTACTTTTTTTTTTTTTTTTTTTTTTTTTTTTCTGAAGGCTTTGCCCAACCCAATTCTGTTATTTTTAGAGTATCTTTTCTAATTATTTTTTTCTTAAAAAAAAAAAAACATTTCACTTCCCCTTAAGAATATGTTATGAACAGCACTTTAGCAGTGTGATAGTTCATAACAGAATCAAAAGGAGCACAAATTATGTCAGAACTACATTACTAATGTATAATCTGCAGCATTGGTTAATTTGTTTTGATATTAAAGTTTTAATAGGAAATATAATTTGATCACATTTTTAAATAAAAAATGATTTTATGTGTTATAGAAAAATATTATGAATAATAAGCAAAAAAGGGACTAATATAGTTAGGCATTTCTATTAACAAAATGAGTATGCTTCATATGCTCTTTGTGTACTAATTCAAGTCATCTGATGCCAGTTCAAGCTGATTTAACATAAACTATGTCCTTGTTCCTTTGCTCTGCATTTTGCAATACTGCTAACATTAACTTGAAGATGGGATCAAAGTTTTGCAATCTCAGCTCCTGATATACCAGTCGTAACTCAATTATTAGCAACACCTTGTAACTGCACTTCCAACACAGCAGCAGACTCTGGTCAGTATTTAGAGAAGTTTTCCAGTTGGACTCAGAATAATTAAAACACACAACTGTGCCAGTGATGGGTTCTCCACCTCTTAAATCAGCGTAAGTGGCTGATGCTGGTGGCAATATCCTAATGGATGTGTAACTAGGATTATTCCAGGGGAGAGATCTTCTCAAGAACAGCACAATATTAAGTGTGACGAGTGCAATGGGATGATATGACAATGTACAAGAAACCACTGTGGGTCAAATGAAAGGTCCATCTAGTCTGATTTCAGCAGTGGTGCCCATAGTGCTTCAGGAAGTCGGTAAGAACAAAGTGAGCATATAGGATTTTTTGACTGGGTGCTTTCTAGCCTCCAGCCACTGCCCATCCTGCCTGTTTTTCCAGTTTAGCAGCCTTCAGAGGATTTCCCTACTAGGCTGGAGCTGAGACTCTAGAGGGCAAACTGTTACTGTGGTATTTTGGCACCTCTGATGAGCTGTTTTGGTCCTTATTGCTCTGTCCTTATGCTGCAGTGACCTTGTTTACAGTGAATAAAAGCCTCAGGGCACTTTTAGTAAAGAATGTGAGTTTAAAGAAATGGAAGGGTAAAAGTGGCCCCATTGTGAACAGCTGAAGGAGCATGATCTATTCAGCTTATCAGAAAGATATAGAGGACAACTGATGAGAGTGCTTATTTCCTTCCTGGATATCTCAGTGGGTACCAAAGGACTCCTCTTCTAGTGGGGAAAGACATAACAAGAGCCAAGAACTGGAGACTAAAGCTGTAAGATTTCAAATTGGAAACAAAACACACATTTTTCTCAGTGAGGATAATTAACTATGGCTAATAATCATCAGGGGGAAAAATAGATTTCTGCCTTCTTGATGTTTTAAAGAAAAAAAAAAAAAGCCTGGCTTCCTTCCTTGAAGAATGTTTTAGTCAAGCACAACATATTGACTAATATCTTCAGTCAAGCACAAGATATTCAAAAGTTTTACAGGTGAATACTCAGTTCAGCTTTCTTCCTTCTCTGTTTCTTGGCTTGAGCACCTTCCCAATTGACATGTAACTGTTCCCATCTTTCTGCTAATGTCTTTAATTGTCTACATAATGTTAACCTACACAATGTTAAGTGAGGTTTCTAAATTAGATAACCACCCATATTTCCTAAGAGAGAGATAAACAGATTCACCTCTGGCAGGGGATCAGATTTTGCTTGATAAATGCCAATTTCTGTGGGAAAAGGTAGGAAAATTAAGTACTTATTCAGGTCTCTCTGGTAAGATGAATCCCAGCCCTTGCCTTTACCTACTTATCACTTGCCCTCACCCTTCTTTGACACTAGTGAAAAAAGTCCTCTCTAGCTGGCTGCAAAATGTTGTCTTTGATTTTGCAACTTCTGGGGAGTCACTTTTGTCTGGAGCTTATTCCTTTCTCCATGGCATTTTCTATTATTTTCTGTCTCAGTACAGATCTGTTATAAATGAAGTCTCAACTCAATCTGAATTTTGTAATATTTATAAAACAAATATTTCTAAAAGGTATAAAAGGCAAGTAAACAGCGCTGGGTGTGTGGGGAGTCTACGCTCCACCAACATGCACACACAAACATATCACAGAATCACAGAATTTCTAGGTTGGAAGAGACCTCAAGATCATCGAGTCCAACCTCTGACCTAACACTAACAGTCCTCCACTAAACCATATCCCTAAGCTCTACATCTAAACGTCTTTTAAAGACCTCCAGGGATGGTGACTCCACCACTTCCCTGGGCAGCCTGTTCCAATGTCTAACAACCCTTTCGGTAAAGAAGTTCTTCCTAACATCCAACCTAAAACTCCCCTGGCGCAACTTTAGCCCATTCCCCCTCGTCCTGTCACCAGGTACGTGGGAGAACAGACCAACCCCCACCTCGCTACAGCCTCCTTTAAGGTACCTGTAACATCAAACATTCTAAATATAAAGAACATTGCTTTACATACTAAACCCGAGTATGCCTATACATACGTACAATCAGAAAAGGTAACAAACAATCCTTTAAGTTCCATGACTTAAGAGTCTCCATTTACCATTCCTTTTGAACAATATGTCTTGCTTTAAATTGGCAAGCAACTTGGTCTTCAGGCCTTATGTATCTCATTCTTCCCGGATCGAAGAAAAGCATATCCATCTCCTTTTCAAGGCCAATAAGGCCTGGGTCAAAAGGCACGTCCAGGTCACCAGGGGGCGTGACAGCAAAAGTCTTCGATGGCTGTAGCAGCAGAGGGGCCCATGGAGTAGCAGTCGGATCAGTAACGGAGCCCGCAGCTCCCTCACTATCTGGCAAGCCACGCGTTTGTGATTGTGGCTCCACATGGCTCTTTAAGGCCTCAGAGACTGCTCGCCAGGTGCTGAGCAATCTCACTGCAACCTTGTCGTTTTTAGTTGCAGAGTCCCACACCTTGACCTCAATTTGGTCCCATGTTTCAGGATCATAAACTGTCCGATTGTTAATAAGGAGAACAAGCTGCAAGGTTACCAGGACAGTCTTTGTTCCTAAGGACGTATGATTCCCCATAATGCACAACTGCTTACCAGCGAGAGGCAGTTGTGTGCGTGGGTCCCCTTCTCTCAGCTCGAGCTTCTCTCCAGCTCCAGTGCGCCTGTTTCCAGTGACTTTCTGTACGAGCTTCTCTGAGCAGTTTGCTGAGTTTGGCCAAACCTATCTTCATGAGGCGATCAATGTGCCTGTTCCTGTCCTGGTCTCCATTCTGCCAGCCTGTTCCTCTTCACTTCTTTATCCTGCTTCTTTATTGATGACATAATTTCATCGTGTTGCCTTTTTTTTTTTATCTTGAGGGCAGGCTCCCCTCTTATACCCTTCTCTCCACAGCAGTTCTTTTCAAAACAACTTTTCATTGGTCAAACAACTTTGAATATAACAAAAACAAACACCCAGAAACTTCCATGCCTTAATGGCTGGAGAACAAGAGACCAGCTGGAGAACAAGAAACCCTGAGACTGCATGGAGTCTCCTGAATCACCCTTCTTTGTTCCCTCTAAACTCTTTTATATTTCTGATGGCCTCGTCATTAAGAGTCTAATGTTATCTCAATCACGGGGCTTTCCAACCCCCATGGCCACACTCTCAAATCTCCCCCTTCTTTATTAATATCAACCATTTTCTCGAATTACCACTCCATATATAACAGATCTCAGTCTTCAGTGCCCTTTATCTCTGGGTCCCTGTTGCCCTATGGGGAAAAAACTGTTCAGCACTTCACATCATCCTGGACATTGATGTTCACAGAGAAAAAGCACTGGGTTTGGGGAATGGACAGCTGGAGGAATGGATATTTTATTAAGCCTGATTCATGCTTTGATAGTTTGACTTTCTATACCTAACAGAGATGCTTTAAATTTTGTGGTGTGAGACTAATACTGTCAAATCAAAACTAATAAATAAGAGCATATAAATTTAATGGCGAAGAAAGAATTATATCTTTGTTTGTCCTTGTGGTGCAGAAACAAGCATATCTTGTACAATAATCCTGCATGCATAAATTAAAAAAAAAAAAGGTAAAATGAGAGGATTAAGGTTATGCAAAAAACTAAGACATGGTTAAAAGGTTGGAAACACAGTTTAAGGAACATATGACCAATTTTTGCCATGGAGAGGAGATACAGCAGTGTCCCAGAAGCATGGTGCTGGGATCTCTGTTAAAATATTCTTAAATGAGCCAAAAAGCAAGGGCACACTAAGGGTGTTTATAATATGAAATTACTCAAGTAGTTGTCGTGGTTTAACCCGGCTGGCAGCTAAATACCACGCAGCCGTTCGCTCACCCTCCCCCCTCCCTCTCTGGGACGGGGGAGAGAAATGGAAAGTGAAGCCCGTGAGTTGAGATAAAGACAGTTTAATAAGACAGGAAAATAATAATAACAAAATAATAATACAATGATGATAATAGTACTACTACTAATAATATGTACAAACAAGTGATGCACAATACAATTGCTCACCACCCACTGACCGATGCCCAGCCTAACCCCGAGCAGTCCGGCCCCCTCCCCCCGGCTAGCCACCCCTATATATTGTTTAGCATGACGTCAGATGGTATGGAATACCCCTTTGGCTAGTTTGGGTCAGCTGTCCTGGGTCTGTCCCCTCCCAGCTCTTACTGCACCCCCAGCCTGCCTGTTGGCAGGACAGAGCAAGAAGCTGAGATGTCCTTGGCTTGGTATAAGCACTGCTCTGCAACAATTAAAACATCGGGGTGTTATCAGCACTCTTCTCATCCTAAGCCAAAACACAGCATTCTACCAGCTACTAGGAAGAAAATTAATTCTGTTCTAACTGAAACCAGGACAGTAGTCAAAGTAACACTGATTACTGAGATTAGTAGAATTGTCCTGATGTTGAATGATAAGGTGATAAATAGCCAGCTGTCAATAAATGGGGAAAATCTATGGGGAAAAAAATCTATGGGGAAAAGCAGCTTTTGCCCCTATATAGAAATGGGCTTTAAAATTAATTGCTGCCACCTGGGAGTGGGAACTTGGAGCTATTCTCTGAAGAGTTGACTCGCTGCCCAGCCAACTATATTAAAGGTAAAGAGGGATGCTTGAAGTCTGAGAACAGACTAGAAAATATAATGCTGGCTCTATACAAATCTATGATGTACGTGCCTCTGGATGCAGTGGGGTTGCTGTGCACAACCTGATTGCGCTCTTTCTAAAAAGGATATTTTGGGAAGCAATAGTGAACATTTTAGGAGTTGCAATAAATTTTCCATATCACAGGCATTTTTCACCGAGATGTCTTACCATGTCAGTCATCCACATTGAGCTGGCAGATACTGGAGTGCAGTTAATTAAGATTTTCCATGACAGGTAATGAAAAACAAACAGTTATTAGAGGTGCATCATGGTGGCATGGGGAACTGGGGTTGCTTCCCACAGAGACAATGCTTTTAGCCAGCCAGTGCCAGGCAGTTTACTGAATTTATTTCAACTCTTTTGGAAAAAGCACTGACTCCCAGAGGGCAGGGTGGCTTCCTTGCATTTCTCCTGTGTTCTTTTAATCACGGCTCTTGTCCTCTTGGGAAATGCACTTCACACCATGGAACAAAGGGCAACCCACAGCCTGTTTCTCAGTGTTTCCTGAGATGGTAATGCATTATGGTGATTTCCAATAGCTCTCCACCAGCCTTGGGCAAGTGGAGGACCTCTTGGATCACTCTCAACCCCTCAGACTGCCCTGATGAAATCCTTACAATGCTGGGGCTTTTCAACATAAAAATTAAGTCTAATCACCCCACCCCACGCCTTTATTAGGCAGGGCTATTTTATGCAATTCATCTGTTTCTATGGTTGTGGATATTTTTATTTTTGCTTTGTTTCCTACTAATTTCTACCTTTTTGCCACCCATGAGTTAAAAATCAGCTATATCTGCTCTTGTTGCCAGATTTTTAAACTCTACTTTATCTATCAACTGTGTTGTGTTTCTTCTTTTATATACACCATTCTTGCAATAAAGATTGGGGAACCAGAGCTTGCTGCGCCTTTATCTCCGTCTATATCAGCTTTGAGGCTGTAAAATCTCCATTCCCTTTACTGAACTGGCAGGATTAGCTCTTGGGAAGTAAAAGCCCCCTCAGAAACAAGGGGATGTTTCATAGCAGCACCTCTCTGTTAACAGCTGCATTTTAAAAACTCTTACACCCCCCCCCCCCCCAGTTTCTTCAAAACTATAAAGTGGCATCAGTAGCAGATACAAGTAGCAGATTAACTATATATTTTGCACATCATCTTTCTGACCAGAGATACAGCATGTGTATGTTTGATTGTCTCTGAAGTACACTGGGATTCTTCAGAATGATGTAAAATTTGAATAATCAAAATATATATTAATTTTGTTAAACATCAGGTATGGAAACAAGGCACATTCGTAATACGGTTGCTGAAATCCTGACACAGAGGCTGAGGGAAGTCCCATGCAGTGGAAAGCTGAAGATCCCATATAACATCACTAGCATTAACCCCCCCAATCCTTATCCAGAAAAGCAAGCTGTGTCTCTGAACATGCTCCTGCTGCTCTGATTTCCAGCCTGTAAGCAGAGCTGTGGCAGAAGCCCTGTCCCAGGAGGTGGCCGGCATGTTCAAATGGCAGAGGGAGGCTGATCTTGCCGGTGCTGGCGCCTTGGGCAGCCGCTCTTTGTGCACATGTGGTTCAGTTCCACTAATCACACCGCCACTCTGACATGCCTCCCAATATTTAGCTTTCCTGGGACCTCTGATAGTTTATTAGCATTTTCAGGCTACAGGTATCGCTGTTTCTTCCTTCAATTACTCGGACGCTTTTGCTGCGTGAGAATTCCCTGCCCCAGGCTAAGCAGTGACCACGGTGATAGGAATGATCATTTGTGGGTGATGTTTCAGTAACATGCACAGGGAAGTGGAAGATGATCTGTGACAAACAAGATGAATAGTATCAAAAATCAATTGTACTCCTGCTGCAAGAACGAACGAACGACAGAGAAAAGGCAATTCAACATCCCTTTAGAGGGGGGAGGACTCAAAGAGAGAAGAACATTAAAAGGAATATTCACTTTGCTATTGTACAAAAAGACATGCCACTTGAAAATTTTTGATTTTTGATCTGGGTCCAGGTGTGTCTGAGCATTTCCAGCATCACCTTTGGCGCTGGCAAATCCATGCAGTGCTTGGTCTTGAGCCCAAACATGCTTAAGGACCCCGGTGGAAGCCAGACTGTCACACACGTCCTGTTCTTGTCTGTGTGTACAAACGTGGCATGTATGCACATGTGTTTGCATGCTCACACGTGCACACGTGTGTTTCTTTGCTCTTAACACTCTGGTGCCTTGTTATCACAGGGTCTGAGGGCTATTTAAACTCTTAGATCTCTATATGATGCCAAGAAGACTTGATCTAAAGCCATGGCCAAAGCAGCACACCAATACCTCCCACACCTATCAAGAGCAATTGTGTTTTTCTTTGGCTGAGGTATCTGCTTTGGCTATAAAAGCAGTTGATTTGTGTAGACCTGTGCCTGTAATAAGAGCAGGAGTTGAAATTACTCTGGCTTTTGGAGGTCTGAGCATTGCCATGAATTTTGCCAAAGCACTTTCTGTCATAATCTGAAACTGTTCCTTTGTGTAGGAACAGGGGAAAAAAGCAAATGAGAACAAAGGAGAGAAAATGAACACAGAGGGTAGCTTCCTCTTTACCCTCACATGCTCCCTCCATCTCAGTCTGAAACCATGGAAGTTAAAGGCCAAACATCCCAAATTCTACATTAACAGGAGATTTTACCCTGAAAAAAATAGCTTTGACAGAGGAGAGGATGTTGATTAGGGACTTTGTTATTGTTACAGAGTCAATCTGAAGGCATGTAAAAGAAGACGCATCGTTTCCACCACCAATAAATGGGATGGGAGGAGAATTTGGTGTGTGAGTTCTGGCATGTGGCATCCTCCTGCTCCTGCCACAATGCTCCAGTGCAGCCCCCAACACCATCATTGTGCTGGCTGGGGTCTTCACCTCCCTGACTTCTAAAAGGAGACTATTTCAGATATTCATGGCTCTGATAATTAGAAACCTTCTTCTAATTTTCAGCCTAAATTTATTCATGGCTGATTTATATCTATTTGCACTTCAATAACTGACTCCCAGAAGGAGGGAGGGATTGCAGTGCTGCAGATGGAGGTGAGCAGTTTGACCCAGAGAGGAACCAGGCTCCTGCAGCCTCCACAAGAGTCCCTGTGATGGCATTGAGCAATGTGCATTTGCAGTCAGTGAACAGGGCTGAAAAGTTAACAGGATCAGGCCTACAGGCAGTGAAGTTCAGAGCTGGTCATCATTTCTTAGATTAATTATTTGGTGGTTCCAAAATGACTGCTGCAAACTCAGGCTGGGGCTCAGTACCATCTGTCCCCCCATTGCTCAGTGCCACCAACATCGCTCTGGAGTTACACCCCCACTACTCCAGAATCTGCCCATGCTGCTCCAGGCTCCACATGATGCTGCAGCCCTCCAGGACCACGCAGGAATGAGCAGCTTGCCCAGGCTGGGGGCATGGAGGTCTCTAACCAGTGAGGAAGGAGAACCCAGTGTGCCAGCACCCAACCCTGCGTGCATTTCCCATCTGCCAAAAAAGAGCCACTCAGCATAGCCACTGCATTAGCCATGCTTAACTGGTCTCTAAATAAACTTCAGAGCTGTTTAAATAAACATATGAAAATTATGAGTTTATTGCAGTTTTCTTTTAAATAAAGGCCTGTTGCTGCTAATACACAAATTCCACTAATGATTTGAAAACAATTAGTGCCTTTCTGGGTGATAGAAAGGGTTGATAGCTGTTGCCTTTGCCCACTTTTGGTTTTATTTATGGCCTTCCTCTCCCTTGTCTTGACATTTGCCACACGACAGTGGGAAAGGCTGAGGAGAGAGGAAGCAATACCTGATCATGTAAACAATTAGATCTTTATCCATCCTGCCCAGAGAGGTCCTTTATCTGATGACAACCTCTGCAGAACGGAAGAGTAGTTATCTACCTCTGGGACCATCCTAACTATTCAATCAATTCTCCTCAATTACTAACAAATCTAAATGTGATTTATCTGCCCAGGAATCATTCTAATATCAAGCAAGTATCTATCAATAAAACCCCCAAAGACAATCTTTTTCTTTTTCAGAGCTGTCAATAGAACCTTTAAACCACAAAGAGAGTGTTATAAATGATGAGAACTGATCTAAATGAGTTATAAAGATGAGAACTGCTTTGTATCAAAATTGCCTAGCTTTGGATTATTTACTAGCACAAGAAGGAGAAGTCTGTGGAAAATTTAGCTTTAGTAATTGCTGTTTAAAGATTGATAAAAAGGGTGTTTCTTCCTAGTAGCTGATAGAATGTTATGTTCTGGTTTAGGATGAGAAGAATGTTAATAATATGCTGATGTTTTAATTGTTTTTAATTGTTACAGAGCAGTGCTTACACCAAGCCAAGGACCAAGCCAAATTCAGCTTCTCACTGTCCTGCCAGCAGGCAGGCTGGGAGGAGGGCCGGACTGCTCGGGGTTAGGCTGGGCATCGGACAGCAGGTGGTGAGCAATTGCATTGTGCATCACTTGTTTCATACACATTATTAGTAGTAGTACTATTATCATCATTATTGTTATTATTATTATTGTTATTATTTTTATTGTTATTATCTTCTTGTTTTTATCTCAACTCACAGGCTTCACTTTCCCATTTCTCTCTCCCATCCCAGAGAAGGAGGGGGGGGAGGTGAGCAAGCAAACACAAACCTGGAAGGATATGGAATGGGATTTATTTTCATGGCTGCCTGGTGGACCATGGGTTAAAAGAGTGTTATTTTTATTGTTATGTGGTATAATGACGTTATTATTTGTACCTTGTATGATACCTTGTCTTACACTATTAATACGCCGGGTGATAAATAGTACATTGGTAATAACTTCATTAAAAAAGAAGGGAATATGTCAATTATGATGCTTAAGAATTGGACCCTCCAAGAACGGACTGATGAAATCCAATTATTAACAACAGAAGAGACACGAATTGGGGATATTAAAAAGAAGATAAGGGATTGTGAGGAATGTTTTAACAATTCGTGTCCATAAAGAACAATTCTGTTTGAATCCTGTCTGCCTCTGGGCCCTGCACTGGCAATTTAATTCTTGAACCACAGATGCAGTGTGTCCCAGTCTCCCCCTCATTCTAGTCAATTTATCACGTCTTCAGAAAACACTCATTAAATTTATGAACCTGTTTGCTTTTGTTATTCCGAACTTCTATTTCTAACAGTTACAGCCTTTTTTCCTGTCTTCTTCGAGATTAACTTAACACTGCTATAGATGTGTCTGTGAATGGCTGGGGAAGAATGTTTTAATTACTCGTGAAGCGTCAAATAAGAAAGCTGTTTGTGTTTGATGTCTGGGGGTTTCAGAACAACTGATAACAACTAGTGACTGTTATGGGATACTATGCGGATCTTTGGTATCTGGTTAGGGGGGCCGAGAGATTAAGAGGAAGGAAAAAGAAGCTGAAGGACGGCTGGGAGACAAGACCTGCAGAGAATGTTCTATAAACTTGGTATGGTGCCAAGTAAGTACAAAGGGGGAGAGGAAGACTACGAGCCTTCAGCATGAAAGACCCCTAGAGACCCCCAGAAGAGACCCCCAGAGGAGACTGCGCATGCTCCAGTAGGAGGGATTGGACCCCAGAAGCTAATTATAATAATCTATTTTTTTAGAAGTAGTAATGAATATGTATTAGTCTAGGAGCATAAAAATCAGCTGCTTGATGTAACTGGTGTGCGTCCGGGTGGAGCGGAGACTCCCGGTGCACCCAGCGCTGTTTGCTTACCTCTATTCCTTTATATTCTTTTAATAAATACTATTTTTTTATTTAATCCTAATTTGAATCCTGAGCCATTTATAACAAGAGTGAGCCAACAATTAAGATATTTTGCCATTTTTTATTTTTTTTTTCTTTTTTGAGCACTTAATTAAGTTGAAAAGAAGCTGTCAATGACAATTTTCAAAGCACACGGCCTCAGCATCTGACATTTGATAATACTACATTCCATGTTGATTGAAATTGATTTTTTTCTCCCCCCCCCCCTTTTTTTTTTGGTGGAAAGCTGAAAAAAAGAGGGACATTTGTCGTGGTTTAACCCGGCTGGCAGCTAAATACCACGCAGCCGTTCGCTCACCCTCCCCCCTCCCTCTCTGGGACGGGGGAGAGAAATGGAAAGTGAAGCCCGTGAGTTGAGATAAAGACAGTTTAATAAGACAGGAAAATAATAATAACAAAATAATAATAACAATAATAACAATAATGTTACAATGGTGATAATAGGAAAGTAATAATAATATGTACAAACAAGTGATGCACAATGCAATTGCTCACCACCCGCTGACCGATGCCCAGCCTAACCCCGAGCAGTCCGGCCCCCTCCCCCCGGCTAGCCACCCCTATATATTGTTTAGCATGACGTCAGATGGGATGGAATACCCCTTTGGCTAGTTTGGGTCAGCTGTCCTGGGTCTGTCCCCTCCCAGCTCTTACTGCACCCCCAGCCTGCCTGTTGGCAGGACAGAGCAAAAGGCTGAGGTGTCCTTGGCTTGGTGTAAGCACTGCTCTGCAGCAATTAAAACATCGGGGTGTTATCAGCACTCTTCTCATCCTAAGCCAAAACACAGCATTCCACCAGCTACTAGGAAGAAAATTAATTCTGTTCTAACTGAAACCAGGACATCTGTCCACCCCTTATTCCATACCATTTATGTCATGCTCAGGTTACACTCTTTTCCATACATTCTAATTAGTCACCTACAGTAGTCATAGTAGTGATAACATACAGTATTATATAGTAATTAACATGGTACAATTCAGTTCATGGGCTATTCTCACCCAGTATTAAATCTCCTTGAGGTACACACCGGACCTCTCCGTTCTTTTGCATCACCCACCAAGTGTATCCAGGTCCCTGAGCGAAAACAATTCCACGAATAGGTTTGCCTTTTCCTGAGGCAGGAGTAGCCCAGACTGTTTTACCCAGCATATTTCTTACATGCACTACAGGAACTTTATCCCCATCTACAGTACGTAACAGGTTTGATTGGGCAGGTCCAGCTCGGTTGGCAGATCCCCTAGTATTGACTAACCAGGTGGCCTTTGCCAAATGCGTATCCCAATTTTTGAATGTTCCAGCGCCCATTGCTTTCAATGTAGTCTTTAACAGTCCGTTGTATCGTTCAACTTTCCCGGAGGCTGGTGCATGATAGGGGATGTGATACACCCACTCAATACCATGTTCTTTGGCCCAAGTGTCTATAAGGTTGTTTCGGAAATGAGTTCCATTGTCTGACTCTATTCTTTCTGGGGTACCATGTCGCCATAGTACTTGCTTTTCAAGGCCCAGGATAGTGTTCCGGGCAGTGGCATGAGGCACAGGATATGTTTCCAGCCATCCGGTGGTTGCTTCCACCATTGTAAGTACGTGGCTCTTGCCATTGCGAGTTTGAGGGAGTGTGATGTAATCAATCTGCCAGGCCTCTCCATATTTATATTTCAGCCATCGTCCTCCATACCAAAGAGGCTTTGACCGTTTGGCTTGCTTGATTGCAGCACATGTTTCACAGTCATGAATAACCTGTGCTATAGCGCCCATGGTCAGGTCCACCCCTCGATCATGAGCCCATCTGTATGTTGCATCTCTACCTTGATGGCCTGAGGTGTCATGGGCCCATCGGGCTATAAATAATTCACCTTTATGCTGCCAATCCAGGTCCACCTGAGCTACTTCAATCTTAGCAGCCTGATCCACCTGCTGGTTGTTTTGATGTTCTTCAGTAGCCCGATTCTTGGGCACATGAGCATCTACGTGACGTACTTTCACAGCCAGGTTCTCTACCCGAGCAGCAATGTCTTGCCACAAAGCAGCAGCCCAGATGGGTTTGCCCCTACGCTGCCAGTTGTTTTGCTTCCATTGCTGTAACCATCCCCACAGGGCATTTGCTACCATCCATGAATCGGTGTAGAGATAGAGAACTGGCCATTTTTCTCGTTCAGCAATGTCTAAAGCCAGCTGAATGGCTTTCACTTCTGCAAACTGACTCGATTCACCTTCTCCCTCAGCAGCTTCTGCAACTCGTGGTGTAGGGCTCCATACAGCAGCCTTCCATCTCCGATGCTTCCCCACAATACGACAGGACCCATCAGTGAACAGGGCATATTTCTTTTCATTCTCTGGTAACTGGTTGTACAGTGGGGCTTCTTCAGCACGACCACCTCCTCCTCGGATGATATCCCAAAGTATTTGCCTTCTGGCCAGTCCATAATCACTTCCAATATTCCTGGGCGACTGGGGTTTCCTATTCGAGCCCGCTGAGTAATCAGTGCAACCCACTTGCTCCACGTAGCATCAGTTGCATGATGCGTAGAAGGGACCCTTCCTTTGAACATCCAGCCTAGTACCGGCAATCGGGGTGCTAGGAGGAGCTGAGCTTCAGTACCGACCACCTCCGAAGCAGATCGAACTCCTTCATATGCTGCCAATATCTCCTTTTCAGTTGGAGTATAGCGGGTCTCAGATCCTCTGTATCCCCGACTCCAAAACCCCAGGGGCCGACCTCGAGTTTCCCCAGGTTCTTTCTGCCAGAGGCTCCAGGTGGGGCCGTTCTCCCCGGCTGCAGTGTAGAGCACATTCTTTACATCTGGTCCTGTTCGAACTGGCCCAAGGGCTACTGCATGGACTATTTCCTGCTTGATTTGTTCAAAGGCTTGTTGTTGTTCAGGGCCCCATTCAAACTCATTCTTCTTACGGGTTACTTGGTAGAGCGGGTTTACAATCAGACTGTAATTTGGGATGTGCATTCTCCAAAACCCCACAACACCTAGGATAGTCTGTGTTTCTTTTTTGTTAGTTGGTGGAGACATAGCTGTTATTTTGTTGATCACATCCATTGGGATTTGACGACGTCCATCTTGCCATTTTATTCCTAAAAACTGGATCTCTCGTGCAGGTCCTTTGACTTTATTTTGTTTTATGGCAAAACCGGCTTTCAGAAGGATTTGAACTATTTTCTTCCCTTTCTCAAAAACTTCCTCTGCTGCGTCACCCCACACAATAATGTCATCGATGTACTGCAGGTGTTCAGGAGCTTCCCCCTGCTCTAGTGCAGACTGGATCAGCCCATGGCAAATGGTAGGGCTGTGTTTCCACCCCTGGGGCAGTCGATTCCAAGTATATTGGACTCCCCTCCAAGTGAAGGCAAATTGTGGCCTGCACTCTGCTGCTAGAGGGATGGAGAAAAATGCATTAGCGATATCAATTGTGGCGTACCACTTGGCTGCCTTCGATTCAAGTTCGTACTGAAGTTCCAGCATGTCCGGCACTGCAGCACTCAGTGGTGGCGTCACTTCGTTCAGGCCCCGATAGTCCACTGTTAGTCTCCACTCGCCATTAGACTTTCGCACTGGCCATATGGGACTATTGAAAGGCGAATGAGTCTTGCTGATCACTCCTTGGTTCTCCAATTGACGAATTAGCTTATGGATGGGAATCAGGGAGTCTCGGTTAGTGCGATATTGCCGCCGGTGCACAGTTGTGGTAGCGATTGGCACTTGCTGTTCTTCGACCCTCAGCAACCCCACAACAGAGGGGTCCTCTGAGAGACCAGGCAAGGTAGATAATTGTTTAATGCCCTCTGTCTCTAAGGCAGCTATACCAAAAGCCCACTGGAACCCTTTTTGGTCCTTGAAATATCCTCTTCTAAGATAGTCTATGCCAAGGATACATGGAGCATCGGGGCCAGTCACAATGCGGTGCTTTTCCCACTCATTCCCAGTCAGTCTCACTTCAGCCTCCAATACAGTCAACTGCTGAGATCCCCCTGTCACTCTACAAATACAGATGGGCTCTGGTCCTTTATAGCTCGATGGCATTATAGTACATTGTGCACCGGTGTCTTCTAAAGCCTTATACTTCTGTGCGTCTGACGTGCCAGGCCATCGAATCCACACAGTCCAATAAACTCGATTGTCCCTTTCCTCCCCCTGGCTGGAGGCAGGGCCCCCCTAATCCTGGTCAGAATCTTCTTCGTTTCTGTGTTTGAAGGACTGTCTGCTGGAAGTTGGAGCAGCAAACTTTTCAGAGAATCCCTTTTTCTTGATTGTTTTCTTTTGCAACTCACGTACCTGTGCCTCTAGGGTCGCAGTAGATTTTCCATCCCATTTTCTCATGTCCTCTCCATGGTCTCGTAAGTAAAACCACAGGGTGGCACGGGGTGAGTACCCACCATATCGTCTTCCTTGTGTGGATGAACGCCTACCCCTGATAGCTGAGACACTGCTCTGTACAGGTGCGGAGGAGAATAATCTCTCTTCAAGTTGGTGAACCTTTTCAGAAAGTTTCTCCCAAGTGTTCTCTTTTGGTCGGTGGACACTGGTTGGTTCAGGTGGGGAGGATGATAGATTCTCTTTAAGTCGGTGGAACTCTTCAGAAAGTTTCTCCACAGCTGAGACGCAGGCCTGTAAGGAAGAGGAGAGACTTTCTTCGTACTGCCGGAGTTGTTTAGCCACTTCATCCACTGTGGGTTCCTCATCTTCTTTCCAGGCCATTATTGCCAATGAGCTGGCATATGATGATGGTGCACTCCGTACAAACTTCCGCCACATGGGTCGTGTACACCTGACTTCATCTGGATCTTTGGATGTTTGTCTGAGGTCTGGATCCTCATAAATCACTTCCCGTACGGCTAATTCCCTCAGGTACTGGATTCCCTTCTCCATAGTGGTCCACTTGCCTGGTAGACATAAAATATCTTCCTTGAAGGGATACCTTTCCCTCACAGCTGACAGGAGACGCCTCCAGAGGCTGTGAGATTGTGCTCCATCTGCAATTGCTTTGTCAATGCCTGCGTCTCTAGCAAGGGATCCCAGCCGCCTGGCTTCCCTGCCGTCTAATTCCACACAATTGGCTCCAGAGTCCCAGCATCGGAGCAGCCAGGTGACAAGCTGCTCACCTATACAGTGACCAAAATCTTTTCGCACATCTCGTAACTCACGCTCATTTAGGCTTCGGGTAGTTACTGTTGATTTTTCGGCATCCTCATCTTCCTCCTCCTGAACCCTTGATGGCCCAGCGTCGTCGTCGTCTCCATCCTCTCTATACCTAGATTTGGCAGAAGACTCTCTGCGTTCTAAACGACCTGAATCTCTATACCATTTTTTCACCTTCTCTACAGGGGCAGCTTGCACTGCTACTGCTCGTTTCTCTGACCTTGTTACAGGGTCTGCCACAGAGGTTGGAATACCCTCTGCAGGGTCGACTTGCACTGCAGCAGCTCGTTTCTCTGACCTTGTTACAGGGTCTGCCACAGAGGTTGGAATACTCTCCGCAGGGTCAACTTGCACTGCTACTGCTCGTTTCTCTGACCTTGTTACAGGGTCTGCCACAGAGGTTGGAATACCCTCTGCAGGGTCGACTTGCACTGCTACAGCTCGTTTCTCTGACCTTGTTACAGGGTCTGCCACAGAGGTTGGAATACCCTCTGCAGGGTCAACTTGCACTGCTACAGCTCGTTTCTCTGACCCCGTTACAGGGTCTGCCACAGGGGTTGGAATACCCTCTGCAGGGTCAACTTGCACTGCTACAGCTCTTTTCTCTGACCCAGCCACAGGAGCTGGAGCGGCTGCAGGAGCTGGAGCAGCTGCAGGAACCGGAGCTGGAGTGGCTGCAGGAACTGGAGTTGGAGCAGTTGCAGGAGCTGGGACTGGAGTAGCAGCAGGAGCTGGAACTGGAGCGGCTGCAGGAGCTGGGACTGGAGCGGCTGCAGAGTCCACCGTAGGGGTCACAGTGGCCGTTGGATCTGTCACAGGGCTTGGAGTGGCCGCAGGGTCTGTCACTAAGTTGATAGCAGTATCCATGGCAGCTCGATAGGCATGAGCCAGGCCCCAGCATGTTACAATGATTTGTGTTACTTTGGAACTGCCAGAATCATGACACCTTTTTCTCAAGCATTCTGCCAGTTTTTGAGGATTTTGCACTTGTTCAGGGGTGAATTTCCAACACACTGGGGGTGCCAACTGCTCTAGATGCCTGCCCATATCCTCCCATACTCCCTGCCACCCACAACTATACTGCCTCCGGGCAGATCTCCGGATGAGCTTCCTAAGTAGTTGTTTAACTTTAAGCAGAACCTGAAGTGCATTCAGGAGGCAGAACAACAAGACTATGCTGGTCTGAGTATCCCAAGGATATTCAATATCTTGGAGAGCTATTGTAGCAAGCTCGGAGGGTAAGAGGGTGGTGAAGGAGGAAGGCATAGTGATCCAGGAGGATACAGGGGTGGTGAAGGAGAAAGGGAGAGTAATCAAATAAGAAAAAATATCTTCCCCTTTCCCCTCCACAGATTGACTCCCTAATGGAAAAAAACAATAGGTACAATTGCTAATAGTTTCCAAGATACAGTTTCCAAAATACAGAGTCGACGATGTTACTGAGTACAAATACCAAGTTAGAGTCATGACCAGATATCTCATCATCTCATAAGCCATTGCTACAACACTCAGTACCATAATGATCTGAAACCAGGGCCCGGAGAGGATAAACAACATGACAAAGAGCAAATACGGAAAATAATGTACTATAATACTCAATTTGGAAAACAGGCGCAGCAGAGTTGAGATTAAAGCAATCAGCATTATGACAAGTGACTATTAAGCAGGTCTAATACTTACACCAATTTTAGTTTAACACACTGTGGTCAGATCTGCCGTTATCTCAAACTTTCGAGCCCCACGTTGGGCGCCAAAAAGACTGTCGTGGTTTAACCCAGATGACAGCTAAATACCACGCAGCCGTTCGCTCACCCTCCCCCCTCCCTCTCTGGGACGGGGGAGAGAAATGGAAAGTGAAGCCCGTGAGTTGAGATAAAGACAGTTTAATAAGACAGGAAAATAATAATAACAAAATAATAATAACAATAATGTTACAATGGTGATAATAGGAAAGTAATAATAATATGTACAAACAAGTGATGCACAATGCAATTGCTCACCACCCGCTGACCGATGCCCAGCCTAACCCCAAGCAGTCCGGCCCCCTCCCCCCGGCTAGCCACCCCTACATATTGTTTAGCATGACGTCAGATGGTATGGAATACCCCTTTGGCTAGTTTGGGTCACCTGTCCTGGGTCTGTCCCCTCCCAGCTCTTACTGCACCCCCAGCCTGCCTGTTGGCAGGACAGAGCAAAAGGCTGAGATGTCCTTGGCTTGGTATAAGCACTGCTCTGCAGCAATTAAAACATCGGGGTGTTATCAGCACTCTTCTCATCCTAAGCCAAAACACAGCATTCCACCAGCTACTAGGAAGAAAATTAATTCTGTTCTAACTGAAACCAGGACATCTATCCACCCCTTATTCCATACCATTTATGTCATGCTCAGGTTACACTCTTTTCCATACATCCTAATTAGTCACCTACAGTAGTCATAGTAGTGATAACATACAGTATTATATAGTAATTAACATGGTACAATTCAGTTCATGGGCTATTCTCACCCAGTATTAAATCTCCTTGAGGTACACACCGGACCTCTCCGTTCTTTTGCATCACCCACCAAGTGTATCCAGGTCCCTGAGCGAAAACAATTCCACGAATAGGTTTGCCTTTTCCTGAGGCAGGAGTAGCCCAGACTGTTTTACCCAGCATATTTCTTACATGCACTACAGGAACTTTATCCCCTTCTACAGTATGTAACAGGTTTGATTGGGCAGGTCCAGCTCGGTTGGCAGATCCCCTAGTATTGACTAACCAGGTGGCCTTTGCCAAATGCGTATCCCAATTTTTGAATGTTCCAGCGCCCATTGCTTTCAATGTAGTCTTTAACAGTCCGTTGTATCGTTCAACTTTCCCGGAGGCTGGTGCATGATAGGGGATGTGATACACCCACTCAATACCATGTTCTTTGGCCCAAGTGTCTATAAGGTTGTTTCGGAAATGAGTTCCATTGTCTGACTCTATTCTTTCTGGGGTACCATGTCGCCATAGTACTTGCTTTTCAAGGCCCAGGATAGTGTTCCGGGCGGTGTCATGAGGCACAGGATATGTTTCCAGCCATCCGGTGGTTGCTTCCACCATTGTAAGTACGTGGCGCTTGCCATTGCGAGTTTGAGGAAGTGTGATGTAATCAATCTGCCAGGCCTCTCCATATTTATATTTCAGCCATCGTCCTCCATACCAAAGAGGCTTTGACCGTTTGGCTTGCTTGATTGCAGCACATGTTTCACAGTCATGAATAACCTGTGCTATAGCGTCCATGGTCAGGTCCACCCCTCGATCACGAGCCCATCTGTATGTTGCATCTCTACCTTGATGGCCTGAGGTGTCATGGGCCCATCGGGCTATAAATAATTCACATTTATGCTGCCAATCCAGGTCCACCTGAGCTACTTCAATCTTAGCAGCCTGATCCACCTGCTGGTTGTTTTGATGTTCTTCAGTAGCCCGATTCTTGGGCACATGAGCATCTACGTGGCGTACTTTCACAGCCAGGTTCTCTACCCGAGCAGCAATGTCTTGCCACAAAGCAGCAGCCCAGATGGGTTTGCCCCTACGCTGCCAGTTGTTTTGCTTCCATTGCTGTAACCATCCCCACAGGGCATTTGCTACCATCCATGAATCAGTGTAGAGATAGAGAACTGGCCATTTTTCTCGTTCAGCAATGTCTAAAGCCAGCTGAATGGCTTTCACTTCTGCAAACTGACTCGATTCATCTTCTCCCTCAGCAGCTTCTGCAACTCGTCGTGTAGGGCTCCATACAGCAGCCTTCCATCTCCGATGCTTCCCCACAATACGACAGGACCCATCAGTGAACAGGGCATATTTCTTTTCATTCTCTGGTAACTGGTTGTACAGTGGGGCTTCTTCAGCACGACCCACCTCCTCCTCGGATGATATCCCAAAGTATTTGCCTTCTGGCCAGTCCATAATCACTTCCAATATTCCTGGGCGACTGGGGTTTCCTATTCGAGCCCGCTGAGTAATCAGTGCAACCCACTTGCTCCACGTAGCATCAGTTGCATGATGCGTAGAAGGGACCCTTCCCTTGAACATCCAGCCTAGTACCGGCAATCGGGGTGCTAGGAGGAGCTGCGCTTCAGTACCGACCACCTCCGAAGCAGATCGAACTCCTTCATATGCTGCCAATATCTCCTTTTCAGTTGGAGTATAGCGGGTCTCAGATCCTCTGTATCCCTGACTCCAAAACCCCAGGGGCCGACCTCGAGTTTCCCCAGGTTCTTTCTGCCAGAGGCTCCAGGTGGGGCCGTTCTCCCCGGCTGCAGTGTAGAGCACATTCTTTACATCTGGTCCTGTTCGAACTGGCCCAAGGGCTACTGCATGGACTATTTCCTGCTTGATTTGTTCAAAGGCTTGTTGTTGTTCAGGGCCCCATTCAAACTCATTCTTCTTACGGGTTACTTGGTAGAGCGGGTTTACAATCAGACTGTAATTTGGGATGTGCATTCTCCAAAACCCCACAACACCTAGGAAAGTCTGTGTTTCTTTTTTGTTAGTTGGTGGAGACATAGCTGTTATTTTGTTGATCACATCCATTGGGATTTGACGACGCCCATCTTGCCATTTTATTCCTAAAAGCTGGATCTCTCGTGCAGGTCCTTTGACTTTATTTTGTTTTATGGCAAAACTGGCTTTCAGAAGGATTTGGACTATTTTCTTCCCTTTCTCAAAAACTTCCTCTGCTGCGTCACCCCACACAATAATGTCATCGATGTACTGCAGGTGTTCAGGAGCTTCCCCCTGCTCTAGCGCAGACTGGATCAGCCCATGGCAAATGGTAGGGCTGTGTTTCCACCCCTGGGGCAGTCGATTCCAAGTATATTGAACTCCCCTCCAAGTGAAGGTAAATTGTGGCCTGCACTCTGCTGCTAGAGGGATGGAGAAAAATGCATTAGCGATATCAATTGTGGCGTACCACTTGGCTGCCTTCGATTCAAGTTCGTACTGAAGTTCCAGCATGTCCGGCACTGCAGCACTCAGTGGTGGCGTCACTTCGTTCAGGCCCCGATAGTCCACTGTTAGTCTCCACTCGCCATTAGACTTTCGCACTGGCCATATGGGACTATTGAAAGGCGAATGAGTCTTGCTGATCACTCCTTGGTTCTCCAATTGACGAATTAGCTTATGGATGGGAATCAGGGAGTCTCGGTTAGTGCGATATTGCCGCCGGTGCACAGTTGTGGTAGCGATTGGCACTTGCTGTTCTTCGACCCTCAGCAACCCCACAACAGAGGGGTCCTCTGAGAGACCAGGCAAGGTAGATAATTGTTTAATGCCTTCTGTCTCTAAGGCAGCTATACCAAAAGCCCATCGGAACCCTTTTGGGTCCTTGCAATATCCTCTTCTAAGATAGTCTATGCCAAGGATACATGGAGCATTGGGGCCAGTCACAATGCGGTGCTTTTGCCACTCATTCCAAGTCAGACTCACTTCAGCCTCCAATACAGTCAACTGCTGAGATCCCCCTGTCACTCCACAAATATAGATGGGCTCTGGTCCTTTATATCTCGATGGCATTATAGTACATTGTGCACCGGTGTCTACTAAAGCCTTATACTTCTGTGCGTCTGACGTGCCAGGCCATCGAATCCACACAGTCCAATAAACTCGATTGTCCCTTTCCTCCCCCTGGCTGGAGGCAGGGCTCCCCTAATCCTGGTCAGAATCTTCTTCATTTCTGTGTTTGAAGGACTGTCTGCTGGAAGTTGGAGCAGCAAACTTTTCAGAGAATCCCTTTTTCTTGATTGTTTTCTTTTGCAACTCACGTACCTGTGCCTCTAGGGTCGCAGTAGATTTTCCATCCCATTTTCTCATGTCCTCTCCATGGTCTCGTAAGTAAAACCACAGGGTGGCACAGGGTGAGTACCCACCATATCGTCTTCCTTGTGTGGATAAACGCCTACCCCTGATAGCTGAGACACTGCTTTGTGCAGGTGCGGAGGAGAATAATCTCTCTTCAAGTTGGTGAACCTTTTCAGAAAGTTTCTCCCAAGTGTTCTCTTTTGGTCGGTGGACACTGGTTGGTTCAGGTGGGGAGGATGATAGATTCTCTTCAAGTTGGTGAACCTTTTCAGAAAGTTTCTCCACAGCTGAGACGCAGGCCTGTAAGGAAGAGGAGAGACTTTCTTCGTACTGCCGAAGTTGTTTAGCCGCTTCATCCACTGTGGGTTCCTCATCCTCTTTCCAGGCCATTATTGCCAATGAGTTGGCATATGATGATGGTGCACTCCGTACAAACTTCCGCCACATGGGTCGTGTACACCTGACTTCATCTGGATCTTTGGATGTTTGTCTGAGGTCTGGATCCTCATAAATCACTTCCCGTACGGCTAATTCCCTCAGGTACTGGATTCCCTTCTCCATAGTGGTCCACTTGCCTGGTAGACATAAAAGTTCTTCCTTGAAGGGATACCTTTCCCTCACAGCTGACAGAAGACGCCTCCAGAGGCTGTGAGATTGTGCTCCATCTGCAATTGCTTTGTCAATGCCTGCGTCTCTAGCAAGGGATCCCAGTCGCTTGGCTTCCCTGCCGTCTAATTCCACACAATTGGCTCCAGAGTCCCAGCATCGGAGCAGCCAGGTGACAAGCTGCTCACCTATACAGTGACCAAAATCTTTTCGCACATCTCGTAACTCACGCTCGTTTAGGCTTCGGGTAGTTACTGTTGATTTTTTGGCATCCTCATCTTCCTCCTCCTGAACCCTTGATGGCCCAGCGTCATCGTCGTCTCCGTCGTCTCTATACCTAGATTTGGCAGAAGATTCTCTGCGTTCTAAACGACCTGAATCTCTATACCATTTTTTCACCTTCTCTACAGGGGCAGCTTGCACTGCTACTGCTCGTTTCTCTGACCTTGTTACAGGGTCTGCCACAGAGGTTGGAATACTCTCTGCAGGGTCAACTTGCACTGCTACTGCTCGTTTTTCTGACCTTGTTACAGGGTCTGCCACAGAGGTTGGAATACCCTCTGCAGGGTCGACTTGCACTGCAGCAGCTCATTTCTCTGACCTTGTTACAGGGTCTGCCACAGAGGTTGGAATACCCTCTGCAGGGTTAACTTGCACTGCTACAGCTCGTTTCTCTGACCCCGTTACAGGGTCTGCCACAGAGGTTGGAATACCCTCTGCAGGGTCAACTTGCACTGCTACAGCTCGTTTCTCTGACCCCGTTACAGGGTCTGCCACAGAGGTTGGAATACCCTCTGCAGGGTCAACTTGCACTGCTACAGCTCGTTTCTCTGACCCCGTTACAGGGTCTGCCACAGGGGTTGGAATACCCTCTGCAGGGTCAACTTGCATTGCTACAGCTCTTTTCTCTGACCCAGCCACAGGAGCTGGAGCGGCTGCAGGAGCTGGAGCAGCTGCAGGAACCGGAGCTGGAGTGGCCGCAGGAACTGGAGTTGGAGCAGTTGCAGGAGCTGGGACTGGAGTAGCAGCAGGAGCTGGAACTGGAGCGGCTGCAGGAGCTGGAACTGGAGCGGCTGCAGGAGCTGGGACTGGAGCATCTGCAGGAACTGGGACTGGAGTGGCTGCAGGAGCTGGAACTGGAGCATCTGCAGGAACTGGGACTGGAGCATCTGCAGGAACTGGGACTGGAGCGGCTGCAGAGTCCACCGTAGGGGTCACAGTGGCCGTTGGATCTGTCACAGGGCTTGGAGTGGCCGCAGGGTCTGTCACTAAGTTGATAGCAGTATCAATGGCAGCTCGATAGGCATGAGCCAGGCCCCAGCATGTTACAATGATTTGTGTTACTTTGGAACTGCCAGAATCATGATACCTTTTTCTCAAGCATTCTGCCAGTTTTTGAGGATTTTGCAGTTGTTCAGGGGTGAATTTCCAAAACACTGGGAGTGCCAACTGCTCTAGATGCCTGCCCATATCCTCCCATACTCCCTGCCACCCACAACTATACTGCCTCCGGGCAGATCTCCGGATGAGCTTCCTAAGTAGTTGTTTAACTTTAAGCAGAACCTGAAGTGCATTCAGGAGGCAGAACAACAGGACTATGCTGGTCTGAGTATCCCAAGGATATTCAATATCTTGGAGAGCTATTGTAGCAAGCTCGGAGGGTAAGAGGGTGGTGAAGGAGGAAGGCATAGTGATCCAGGAGGATACAGGGGTGGTGAAGGAGAAAGGGAGAGTAATCAAGTAAGAAAAAATATCTTCCCCTTTCCCCTCCACAGATTGACTCCCTAATGGAAAAAAACAATAGGTACAATTGCTAATAGTTTCCAAGATACAGTTTCCAAAATACAGAGTCGACGATGTTACTGAGTACAAATACCAAGTTAGAGTCATGACCAGATATCTCATCGTCTCATAAGCCATTGCTACAACACTCAGTACCATAATGATCTGAAACCAGGGCCCGGAGAGGATAAACAACATGACAGAGAGCAAATACGGAAAATAATGTACTATAATACTCAATTTGGAAAACAGGCGCAGCAGAGTTGAGATTAAAGCAATCAGCATTATGACAAGTGACTATTAAGCAGGTCTAATACTTACACCAATTTTAGTTTAACACACTGTGGTCAGATCTGCCGTTATCTCAACCTTTCGAGCCCCACGTTGGGCGCCAAAAAGACTGTCGTGGTTTAACCCGGATGACAGCTAAATACCACGCAGCCGTTCGCTCACCCTCCCCCCTCCCTCTCTGGGACGGGGGAGAGAAATGGAAAGTGAAGCCCGTGAGTTGAGATAAAGACAGTTTAATAAGACAGGAAAATAATAATAACAAAATAATAATAACAATAATAACAATAATGTTACAATGGTGATAATAGGAAAGTAATAATAATATGTACAAACAAGTGATGCACAATGCAATTGCTCACCACCCGCTGACCGATGCCCAGCCTAACCCCGAGCAGTCCGGCCCCCTCCCCCCGGCTAGCCACCCCTACATATTGTTTAGCATGACGTTAGATGGTATGGAATACCCCTTTGGCTAGTTTGGGTCACCTGTCCTGTGTCTGTCCCCTCCCAGCTCTTACTGCACCCCCAGCCTGCCTGTTGGCAGGACAGAGCAAAAAGCTGAGATGTCCTTGGCTTGGTATAAGCACTGCTCTGCAGCAATTAAAACATCGGGGTGTTATCAGCACTCTTCTCATCCTAAGCCAAAACACAGCATTCCACCAGCTACTAGGAAGAAAATTAATTCTGTTCTAACTGAAACCAGGACAAGTGTCAATAAAGCAAGCTGTTCAGCAGTTAGCAAATATCTCAGCAAGATCAGAAGCACTGGGATTAGAAATAATAGTAAATTTATAGGGTTGGATTCTGATCTCAGTTAATACCACTGTAAATCCAGAGAGAACTTCATTGACTTCAATAGGTCTTGATCCAGAATAGTCCAGATGTGGTCATTTTCTGAACTTGTTACAGGAGATGACAATTGTATCATTGCCTGGGATTTATTTGTATTTAGTTTTCACCCTGTTGGGAGCTGGGTATTTCCTTTCCCTTTCACACTGTAAAAGGCGCTACTGTAAATCTCTCTGAATGATCATCTCTTTATATGCCTAAAACACTTTGTAAACCTATATAGGCAGTAGTTGCCACTTCCATGCCTTTGGAACAAGAACAAGTGCCACTCTACAAAAGTGGAGCAGAATTTGGGCCCTGTCATTGCTCAGACAACTCAGAAAAAAAAAAAAAAAGGCTGACAAAATTCAGGTTCCAGGTTTATCTTGCTGTTCAGATCTCCAAGCAGAGACTGTGATCAGTATTTAGTATTTGCTGGTTAGCACCCCACACAGAGAAACAACGCAGGCTCTTGGCAAATTTATTTGAAAGATAATATTTTATTAAAGTTCTGTACTTTGGTGCTCTTGCAGCTGCAGCTGAGCAATTACGGCTTTTCAAGAACAATTTATTGGTTATTGAAATCCAAGACATTACTTCTTTTGTCTTGGCTGCAGAAATAGACTCCATAGCAGGGCAATTGCATGAGAGGCCAGGAAAGCTGAAGATGTTCTCCCTGGCTTCTGGGCAGAACAGCAGCAACCTGCTGAAATTGGTGGGAGTCAGCAGGGGTGATTTGTGCTCAGGCACAGGGTACCATGTGCCTCGAAGAGGAGCTCCAGGAGCAGGTTAGACCCTGTCCCTCTTATTTGTTTTGAACTCTTGCACAGGATGAACTGGAGTTGCACCAACATCACGTTGCAGCAAACTTCAGAAGACCCAGTTCTGGAGGGACCAAGGCTCCAGCAGTGGTGATGGGGCCATCTCATCAGAAACCAGCTATAACATGGCACGTCTGCCTTAAACAGATAGATCATTCCTCAGGAGTGCGCAATTTAGACACCAGGCAGCTTTTACACATCAGAGAACCATAGCGAGACAGCAAGCTGAATTAATTTTTTGAATTGCCCAAGATCATTGAGGAAATCTGTAGCAGAAGCCAGCAGTGGGCAAAAACACCCTCAGATCAGCATCTCCTTTGTCACTGGCACATTGTTTCAAGCACATGGGTTGAGAAGTGTTAAGCTGGGCTAGATTGAGCAGAGATAAAATTATCCCAGGTAAGAATTAACTAGGAGGAATTGGGAACAAAGTACCACCTGACTCGAGTGAAATGATCTAAATCTGTCTGTCCCACATCGATCCCCGCATGGCTCTCCTGCAAGTGGTGCACCAGAATTAACCGAGCGCATGTTGCAGTAGGTACGTTTCACCCCTCGGAGGAATACTATAAATGTTGGTCTTGTGGATGCCACTTCTGCAGCACCCTGAGATGGAGAGAGAGAGAGGCTCAGATACAAATCTGTCAGTGCTGTCTCTGGAAAGCTCTCACAACCATTAGCTGACTGCTTCTTGTTTCACAAAGTGTTTTTTTTTTTTTTTTCCTTTTCTTTTTCTTTTCCTTTTTTTTTTTTTTTTTTTTTTTTTCCTGAAAAGCAGTTGTGTCACTGTCAGCCCCAAATATCACCATGGCCATGAGTGGATGAGGGTAGCTTCAAACCCTTGCCTGGGTGTGCAGGAGGGAACTGGCCTCCTGTCATCCAATCAATCATGATGCTTTGTCTGCCCATCTGTGCTGGTTTAAAACCCCGTGGTGGCCACTTTCCCATCTGGAAAGGCCAAATCTTGCCAGCAGTGGGATCCTCTAACACTTGGTGATCAGTTCCATTCAAACCCTCTTGTTCGTCATCATTTTCAGAAATGTTGCAGGGACCAAGCAGTGACAGATGAGAAACTGAGCACTATCTTCTGGCAACAGCCGTCTTACAAAGTGATAAGTATGGCTAATTCCCTTGGTTATTATTTGTACACAGTGCATAGATAGGGGTGAATTATTGCTGTTCCTGATTGTCTAATGATTTTTTTTCCTTCTCATATGATCTCTTTTTTTCTTACCTGGTATTTTTGACATCTGAGAAATTCATATTGACAGGTTGCTCTATATTATCTAATATAACACAGAGTGTAATCAATCATGAATCCTGCCCATCTTTTTTCAGTAACTTGAGTTACAGTGAAATCTGTCTGAGGTCTGTCCCAAGGTAATGAAAATTGCATGACTAATTTCCACAAAAACTTGCCATATAGACCAAATACATTAAATAATAAAAATACTCAGCCCTTAACTTACTACTCAGCATTTACCACTGCAAGACCAGACCAGACCTGAGACGCAGGGATGTTATATTTCTTTCTCCATATGGTGTCTGTTCAGAGAAAGCCAAGCTTGGATGGACCTTCATCTGCCTCTCTTCAGCCATGGACAGTTTAGCTGACCATAGCCAACTGGGTATGATGAGGAGACATTTATTTTTCAGATGTTTTGGGTGGGATGGGGACTGTGCTGCCAGTGCAAGGATGCCACAGAAAAGCTCCTGAGGGCCTGTTTTTGGGGTGGGTCTGGTGTTGCAGCCCAGGAAGTGCCAATGGCATAGGATGATGTACTGGGTCTAGCTGGGATGTTAACTTTCCCTGCAGCAGCCCATACAGTGCTGTGCTCTGCACTTGTAGCTAGAACAGCAGTGGTATCACACCAGTGTTGTGTCTGCTGCTGAGCAGTGCTGGCACAGCATCGGGACTCTCTCTAACCCTCCTAGGGAGTGGGCAAAAAAGTGAGAAGAGAAACATCACCAGGGCAGCTGATCTAAACCAACCAAAGGGATATTCCATACCATATGATGTCACACTCAACAATAAAAGGTGGAAACAGGAAGAAGAGGGGAGGGGTGGGCTCTCGTTGCGAAAACGTCGGTCCTCCTCCCGAACACTGGCTATGTGCATTGAGGCCTTGCTTCAAGGACATGGTCAAACATTGCTCATTTGTGGGAAGTAGAGATTAATTTCTTTCCTCTGCACTTCCACATAGCCTTTACTTATTTTTTTTTTTTCCCTTTCCCACTCCCTTTTCCCCTTTCCTCTTTTTTTTTTCCCTTTAGTTAAATTGTTTAGTTAATAATAATCTTTCCTTAGTAATTATTTTTCCCCTTTAATTAAATTATCCTTATCTCAACCCGTGAGTTGTTTTTTCCTTTACTTCTTCCTCTCCTCTTTTGAGGAGAGGGAGTGAGAGAGCGGTTGTGGTGTTTAGCTGCCTAGCATGGTAAAACATGGATGAGACATGCTGCTGTGGTGCTGCTTTCAGAGGAAAGGGGCACAGTCTCCATGAAAGCATAGAATCATAGAATATCCCAAGTTGGTATGGACCCACAAGGATCATTGAGTGCAACTCCTGGCTCCACACAGGGCTATCTAAAAACCAAACCCTGTGTCTGAGAGCACCGTCCATATGCTTCTTGAACTGTGGCAGTCTTGGCACCATGACAATTTCCCTGGGGAGCCTGTTCCAGGACCTGACCTCCCTCTTGGTGAAGAGTGTCTTCAGACTCATAATTAGGGGTTGAGAAAATAATGCACAAAGAGGAATTTTCAACAGAAACTGGGAAACTTTTGGAGAAGAAACAAGAAAGGCTTTGTCAAAGCCAGAGCACGACTCAGCCTTGCAATCCAAATGTTTATAGAAGAGTTTTCTACATTAAACTCAGGGAAAGCTGACAGAGGAGAAAAAATACATACTTCAGGATGAAGTATGTATTTTTATACATACACATGGCCCGATGGCTGCAGACGGGTCCCTATCTCTAAGGGGAAAATGGATCCTGGGCCAGGAGCTGGCAGAGCTCATTGAGAGGACTTTAAACTAGGTAAGAAGGGGGATGGGGCTGAAACAAGGCTTGTTGGAGCTGTGCCAGGAGGAACAATGGCAAGGCCGGGGGATAAGGCAATGGCCCAGCTGAAGTGCATCTACACTAATGCACACAGCATGGGCAACAAACAGGAGGAGCTGGAAGCCATCGTGCAGCAGGCAGGCTATGACTTGGTTGCCATCACAGAGACGTGTTGGGACCAGTCTCATGACTGGAGTGCTGCAATGACTGGCTATAAGCTCTTCAGAAGGGACAGGCAGCACGGAAGGGGTGGTGGTGTGGCTCTCTATATTAGAGAGTGTTTTGATGTTGTGGAACTCGAGGCTGAGACTGGGAATGATGAGGTTGAGTCCTTAGTGTCATCAGGGTATTATAGGGCTGATATATATATCAGTGCTAAATGGTCTTAACAAAAAAAAAGATTATATCTGGAAGAAGGAAATAAAGCTCAGGGCAGGGTTCATCTGTAAATCTATAAATATACAGTAGGGGAATCTGAGGGGGCAAAATAGTGATGATGGGAGATGGTGCTTTGCAAGGCAGAACTGTGCTTTTGGTCTTGACAGAACTTGCCCTGCCCTACTACTGACTTAGGGAAAGCTACATCAGCTTTGTGCCTTATTCTCGTCAGCAGGCAAACCAGCACGGCTGAGAGAAGCCTTGTAACTCTTGATCCGCAGTGCCTGGAAGTAGGCAGTATGGATGGAGGCCTGTTGGCTCCATCAAACTGAACTCAAGCTAGATGCCCTGCTGGAAGTCACTTTTCTGAAGATCTTGGGAGCTACACTGAAGAGGCTTGAGCTTTTCAAGCCTGCCCTGCCGAGCAGAGGGAGGGGACCTAGGAGATGAGGAGGAATGGAAACAGGTCCCTGCTCGACGTCGCAGGCAACCCCCCTCCCTACCGGCCCTGCCTCCCCAGGTGCCCATACACAACAGGTTTGAGGCCCTGGAGCTTGAGAGACCAGTGGGTGAGGATGAGGTGAACAGTTTACCCAGGAGGCTGCCTAGGGTGAGGAAGTCGACTCCATGCCTCAGGACTGCCTCCACTAAGAAAGAAAGAAGGGTGATGTAGGCAACTCCCTTCTCAGGGGAACGGAGGGCCCTATTTGTTGACTTGACCCTACCCGTAGGGAAGTCTACTGCCTCCCTGGGGCCAGGGTCAGGGACCAGAAAGCTTCCTAACCTGGTTTGCCCCTCTGACTACTATCCTCTTTTGATAGTCCAGGCTGGCAGAGACGATATTGAAGAGAGAAGCCTGAAGGCTATCAAACAGGACTTTAGGGGACTGGGACGATTAGTAGATGGAGCAGGAGCATAGGTTGTGCTTTCCTCCATCCCTACAGTGGCAGGGAGGGGTACAGAGAGGACTCGGAAAGCCCACCTGATAAACAGGTGGCTCAGAGGCTGGTGCCAACACAGAAATTTGGGGGTTTTTGACCACGGGGCGCTTTACTCGGCCTGATAACTGTAGATGGGTCCCACCTGTCTTGAAGGGGAAAACAGACACTAGCACAGGAGCTGGCAGGGCTCATTGAGAGGGCTTTAAACTAGGTAGAAAGGGGGACGGGGACAGGGACGGGGACGGGGAGGGAATAAGGCTCGTTAGAGGTGTGCCAGGGAGAACAATGTCAGGGCCAGGGGAGCAGGCAATGGACCAGCTGAAGTGCATCTACACTAATGCATGCAGCATGGGCAACAAACAGGCAGAGCTGGAAGCCATCGTGCAGCAGGCAAGCTATGACTTGGTTGCCATCACTGAAATGTGGTGGGACCACTCCCATGACTGGAGTGCTGCAATGACTGGATATAGGCTCTTCAGAAGGGACAGGCAGCACAGAAGGGGTGGTGGTGTGGCTCTCTATATTAGAGAGTGTTTTGATGTTGTGGAACTCGAGGCTGAGACTGGGAATGATAAAGTGGAGTCCCTATGGGTTAGGATCGGCAGGAAGGCCAACAAGGCATGCATCCTGGTGGGGGTCTGTTATAGACTGCCAAACCAGGATGAGGAGACTGATGAGGAATTCTACAGGCAGCTGGCAAAAGTTGCAAAATTGTCGGCCTTTGTCCTTCTGGGGGACTTCAACTTCCCTGACATATCCTGGAAATGCAATACAGCTCAGAGGAAGCAGTCTAGGAGGTTTCTGGAGAGTGTGGAAGATAGCTTCTTGATGCAGCTGGTTAGTGAGCCTACCAGGGGAGGTGCCCCGCTGGATCTTCTGTTCACAAACAGAGAAGGACTGGTGGGAGATGTGGTGGTCGGGAGCTGTCTTGTGCAGAGTGACCACGAAATGGTAGAGTTCTCTATTCTTGGCAAAGTCAGGAGGGGGACCAGTAAAACTGCTGTATTGGACTTAGAATCGTAGAGAGTAGAGTATCTCAAGTTGGAAGGGACCCACAAGGATCATCGAGTCCAACTCCTAGCACCACACAGGTCTACCCAAAAATTCAGACCATGTGACTAAGTGCACAGTCCAAATGCTTCCTAAACTCCAACAGGCTTGGTGCTGTGAATACTTCCCTGGAGAGCCTGTTCCAGTGTGCAACAACCCTCTCAGTGAAGAACCTCTTCCTGATATCCAGCCTAAACCTCCCCTGTCGCAGCGTGACACAATTCCCTCAGGTCCTTTCACTGGTGACTGAAGAGAACAGATCAGCACCTGCCCCTCCACTCCCCCTGGTGAGGAAGCTGTAGGCCGCAGTAAGGTCTCCCCTCAGCCTCCTCAAGGAGAAACGCTTTTGCTCTTCTGTCCTTTGGAAGAAATGCTTTTGCTGTTCTGGAGTTTCAAATTGTTACTCTAAGTGTGGCTGACAGATACAGAAATAAACTTGTTCTGATGGAAAGGATTTCACACACACAGAATCGCACACAGAATGGTTGAAGTTGGAAGGGATCTCTGGAGATCATCTGGCCTATCCCCACTGCCAAGCAGGGTCACCTAGCATATGTTGCACAGGATCTCATCTGGGTGGGTTTTGAATATCTCCAAAGAAGGAGACTCTGGGCAACCTGTTCCAGTGCTCTGTCACCCTTACAGTAAAGAATGTTTTCTCATATTCAGCCAGAACTTCCCATGTTTCAGTTTGTGCCTGCTGCCTTTTGTCCTGTCACTGGGTACCACTAAAAAGAGTCCAGCCCTATCCTTTTGTCACCCTCCCTTCAGATATTTGTACACATTGATAATATTCCCTCTCAGTTTTCTGTTCTCCACGCTAAACAGACCCAGCTCTCTCAGCCTCTCCTCATATGAGAGGTGCTCCAGTCCCCTCATCATCTTCACAGCCCTCTGCTGGACTCGCTCCAGGAACTCCATGTCCCTCTTGTACTGGGGAGCCCAGAACTGGACACAGTACTCCAGGTGAGGCCTCACTAGGGCTGAGAAGAGGGGCAGGATCACCTCCCTCGACCTGCTGGCAACACTCTTCCTAATACACCCCAGGATACCACTGGCCTTCTTGGCCACGAGGACACAGTGCTGGCTCGTGGTAAACCTGCTGTCCACCAGGACTCCCAGGTCCTTCTCCACAGGGCTGCTTTCCAGCAGGTCAGCTCCTAACCTGTACTGGTGCATGGGGTTATTCCTCCCTAGGTGCAGGACCCTGCAGTTGCCTTTGTTGAATTTCATCTCCAGCAAGAAAATATCAGGTTCATTGCTTGTAAAACCTGGATCTGGATCTCCTAAGCCAGAGCACCCTGGAGAGTGGGGCACACATGGAGTGTCAGCGAGTGCAGGTTTTGCTCCACCACCGTTTCTATATGTGCCAAGAACAGCTGCCAGCATTCAAATCAGTACTCAGGATCCCCAGCAACATCCCAGAGCCATGTACTGCTTCCTGCTGGCTGGGCGGGTGGTACATGTGCCACCAGCCGAGGATAAGGGCAGGGAATCGATCCAAGCAGTCCAAGCTAGCCAGGGTGCATTAGCAGAAAAATGCACAAGGAAACAGAATTTGCTATCTTGGTCTCCCTTTATTCCATTCAGTACCTATTGTCTCCCAGGGAGTCTCTGAGAAAGAAGCTAACTTCAGACAATGATGATGCCTACTAGATTTTGTGTATCAAAAAATGCAATCACCAAGGAGGTCACCAAGTTGTTCTTGCCTGCTCTGTCTTTTGCAACAAACAAACAACTCTTTGGATGGGATATTGATTTTGGTCACAACAGATTCTGGAAATGGTTTGAACTCCCAGGACCATTATATAAGTCCTAACAATTTTTCCTTATCATAAGCAGAAATCAAGGATCTTTAGCATAGCTTTACAAATATGACTTTGCTGCTTCAGAACTGCCTGAGGAAATGCTGAGCCAGGGACCCATGCTGCCCCAGCACCACACCTGGGGAGAACCAGGAAATTAAGCAATTTCTGGAAATGCCACAATGAGTGGATGTCCACCCACACCATCTAACAAAAACTTCTGATTGGACAGCTGAACCTGGACACGCTCCCCATTTAAGGGAGGGATATTTTTTACTCTAAGCTGCAGAGAGTAAATCTATATCCTACTTCAGATGCTGAACTTTGAACTTCTCTCCTGAAGTGGTACTTTCAAAGAAACAATGGTGATTCAGAGCTTTCCTAGAAGAACGAACAGTGTAAAACTTCTGTAGGACTTCTGGAGGGCAGACTTTGAACTGTTCAGGACACTGGTTGGCAGAGTTCCTTGGGAGGCAGTTCTGAAGGGCAGAGGAGTCCAGGAAGGCTGGGCACTCCTCAAGAAGGAAATCTTAAAGGCTCAGGAGCGGTCTGTCCCCACGTGCTCAAAGACCAGCCAGAGTGGAAGAAGACTGGCCTGGCTGAACAGAGAGTTGTGGCTAGAGATTAGGAAAAAAAGAGGGTTTATGATCTTTGGAAAAGAGGGCAGGCCACTCAGAAGGATTATAAGGATGTTGTAAGGATGTGCAGGGACAAAATTAGAAAGGCCAAAGCTCATCTGGAGCTCAATCTGGCTACTGCTGTTAAAGGTAACAGAAAATGTTTTTATAAATACATTAACATAAAAAGGAGGACTAAGGAGAATCTCCATTCTTTACTGGATGCGAGGGGGAACTTAGTGACGAGAGATGAGGAAAAGGCTGAGTTGCTTAATGCCTTCTTTGCCTCAGTCTTTACTGGCAAGACTAGTTGTTCTCTGGATACCCAGTACCCTGAGCTGGCGGAAGGGGATGGGGAGCAGGATGTGGCCCTCACTATCCACGAAGAAATGGTTGGTGACCTGCTACGGCACTTGGATGTGCACAAGTCGATGGGGCCAGATGGGATCCACCCAAGGGTACTGAGAGGACTGGCAGAGGAGCTGGCCAAGCCACTGTCCATCATTTATCAGCAGTCCTGGCTATCGGGGGAGGTCCCAGTTGACTGTCGGCTAGCAAATGTGACGCCCATCTACAAGAAGGGCCGGAGGGCAGACCCGGGGAACTATAGGCCTGTCAGTTTGACCTCAGTGCCAGGGAAGCTCATGGAGCAGATTATCTTGAGAGTCATCACGCAGCACTTGCAGGGCAAGCAGGCGATCAGGCCCAGTCAGCATGGGTTTATGAAAGGCAGGTCCTGCTTGAGGAACCTGATCTCCTTCTATGACAAAGTGACGCGCTTGGTGGACGAGGGAAAGGCTGTGGATGTGGTCTACCTTGACTTCAACAAGGCTTTTGACACCGTTTCCCACAGCATTCTCCTCAAGAAACTGGCTGCTCTTGGCTTGGACTGGCGCACGCTTGGGTTAGAAACTGGCTGGATAGCCGGGCCCAAAGAGTCGTGGTAAATGGAGTCAAGTCCAGTTGGAGGCCAGTCACTAGTGGCGTTCCCCAGGGCTCGGTGCTGGGGCCGGTCCTCTTTAATATCTTCATCGATGATCTGGACGAGGGCATTGAGTGCACCCTCAGTAAGTTTGCAGATGACACCAAGCTAGGTGCGTGTGTCGATCTGCTCGAGGGTAGGAAAGCTCTGCAGGAGGATCTGGATAGGCTGCACCGATGGGCTGAGGTCAACTGCATGAAGTTCAACAAGGCCAAGTGCCGGGTCCTGCACCTGGGATGCAATAACCCCAAGCAGAGCTATAGGCTGGGAGATGAGTGGTTGGAGAGCTGCCAGGCAGAGAAGGACCTGGGAGTGATGGTGGATAGTCGGCTGAATATGAGCCAGCAGCATGCTCAGGTGGCCAAGAAGACCAACGGCATCCTGGCTTGTATCAGGAACAGTGTGGCCAGCAGGGCTAGGGAGGTGATCGTCCCCCTGTACTCAGCTCTGGTGAGGCCGCACCTCGAGTACTGTGTTCAGTTTTGGGCCCCTCGCTACAAGAAGGACACCGAGGTGCTTGAGCAGGTCCAGAGAAGGGTGACGAAGCTGGCGAGGGGCCTGGAGAACAAGTCCTACGAGGAGCGGCTGAGGGAGCTGGGCTTGTTCAGCCTGGAGAAAAGGAGGCTCAGGGGCAGCCTTATTGCTCTCTACAGATACCTTAAAGGAGGCTGTAGTGAGGTGGGGGTTGGTCTTGAGGTCTCTTCCAACCTAGAAATTCTGTGAAATTCTGTGAAATAAATCTTACTATCTCCCTATGCTGAGTCTGTTTTGCCCATCACGCTAATTACTGTGTGATCTCCTCGTCCTTATCTCAACCCTTGAGCCCTTTTCATTATATTTTCTCCCCAGGAGAAATTATATTCATTATATTTTCTCCCCAGGAGGGGGAGTGAGAGAGCGGTTGTGGTGGAGCTCGGCTGCCTACCCGAGTAAAACCACCACAAGCTCCTCAAGAGCGAGAAGGTGTCCTGGCTGCAGGACATACCAAATGTTTTGTCCTACTGATTCAAAGATCGAAGCCGAAATTCCTTTAAGTGGTATATTCTTTATTGCAGCGCTGGATGCACGGGGGATCTCTCCACCTATCGTGCATACCCAAAGCGGAAAGCAGTCTTGAATTTATACAATCAATCTATCAATATTCTACAAGCACCTATACATATTCATTACCTATCCCCGCCTTCCCTCGCTTCTCATGCTAATTAGCCTTTTGGCACCTTGCGCCTGCGTAGAGCCTCCCAAGAATTGTGGGCAGGGGTCTTTGGGACGTGGGCAGGGGTCTTTGGGAGGAAGACCCCGAGTCTTCCTCACAGTGTACTTTTCACCTTTGGTCAGGAATCTGCTGAATTGGCATGTTTCTTAATTGCAAGAGCTGGTTGTTGCTAATTCTTCTGTTTGTTGTATCTTTATAATGAATTCCAATGTCCAGTTTTGAGATTTATAGTCCTTACATTTGTTTCTCTGTCCGTCTGCCGCTTCCTTATCATGAGTTCCAGTGTCTTGTTTCGAGATATACAGTCCATGTCTGGGGATTGTCCTTGCCTCCCCAATACCTCCCCAATACCTCCTTAATCAATCCCCCCTTTTCTTTTCCCATGCAAATTCTTTTGCATCAGATACTTTCATTATTTACAGTAACACAACAAAGCAGGCATCTAAACAACATGCACACAAATATTCCTAACACTACTAATACGATTAGAGCAATGAACACTTGTTTCAACCATTGGAAATTGGGCAACCAGGAGGTTAACTTATTCCATATTTCACTAAAACTCCATGAAAGATCATCTTTACTGATACCATGTAGGATCCTTGTCTGCTTCCATATTTCTTCCAGGTCGGTAGAGATCCTTCCACTCTGATCTACATACATACAACAACTTGTGTTTATTACTGTACAGACTCCCCCTTGAGTGGCCAGTAACAAGTCTAGGGTCATCCGATTTTGTAATACTACCTGTGATAAACTAGATATCTCTTCTTGTTGAGCCTTTATAGCATCCAGAATTTTGTTTTCTAACTTCTCTATAATTGCAGAAATATTAACTATTGCCTTTTCCAATTCACTCACTCCTAACCATGTGATAAACCATCACACAAAACTATGAAAAGGGGTGTGTCTCTCTACCATTGTATTGTTAATTTTTCATCTGATTCTCCGGATATGATTTCTCAAGTAACCTCGAGGCACTACATCATGTACTGTCATATTGGGGACTACCGCTCCAAGAGTGCAAGTTCCCTTCCAATTCTCAGGCAAGACCTTACGGGCTGTATCATTGCATAGCCAATACCACCCTTTTCCTTCTGGAACCGTCCAGCTGGTTGAATTTGCCCAGCCGCTAGTCGTACTAATATCAATTGTTCAATTACAAGATGTCTGATTTCCCACATAAGTAGTATCCGTATTTATACAATGCTGTTTTCCTATACCCTTAGGCGGGTTACACCTTTGTACACATACATAATAGGATTCTAACGGCATGAAGCTACTCACTTCTAGTTCCAAAACTTCTTAATATTTTCGACCCCAAGATGTGTTTTCCCACAAATTAGTCCAAGATAAGTTTGCAGGCAAGGGAATCCCGATTAACGATACACCCTTATTCCCATGCTGTGGCAGATGGGTGCATACCCAACAGTTCGTCTTATTAGTTACTTGAGAAATTGTTTGTATTAAGGTCAGGTGTAAGTTCTCATCCCAAGCTGCCCACCCCGAATCCGAGAACCGCACCCCTGCAATCATTAGGATCTGGAAAACCGTAATTTTGTTGGTCCAATTGGAGTGGTGGTCTATATCCTCGCCGGGACCTTCTTCACCCTTGAATTGTGGATCCAAGCTGCTTGCTTCTTAATCTTAATGGCGGTGTGTGTTGTCAGTAATACTTGGTATGGTCCCATCCACTTTCCTTCCATTTTTCCTGTAGGGGTTGTCCTGAAAAAGTCTTTATATATATATAATTCCCAAGCTTAAAGGGGTGGATTGGTTGATCCAACCCTCTAGCCCTGGTCCCTAAAACAAATTTATGTACTTTATTTAATTGTTTCTGAAGTTCAGTTATATAAGCATATAAATATTCTGATCCTAACTGCGTTAGGTCCTCTCCACTAAATAGAAATTGCTATGGCCTTCCATATAAGATTTTGAAGGGACTCAAATTCCCTTTTATTCTAGGTTTAACTCTAATTCCAAGTAATGCTAAAGGGAGGGATTGAGGCCATGACAAATTAGCTTCTTATCCAATTTTAGCTATTTATTGTTTAATTAAATGGTTCATTTTTTCTACCTGTCCACTTGCCTGTGGTCTATAAGGAGTATGCAGTTGCCAATCTATCTTTAGAATCTTACTTATCTGTTCTACCACTTGTGCACAAAAATGTGAAACTCTATCAGAAGACATTGCTACTAGAATCCCAAAGCATGGTATTATTTCATTTAACAAGACTTTAACCACTTCTCTTGCTTTGTTTGTTCGACAGGGAAAGGCTTCAGGCCTTCCTGAAAACGTGTCAGTCAGAACCAGTAATAATGATACCCCCCTTTTCTAGGGAGTTCTGAAAAATCAATTTGCCACTGTTGCCCCGAATAATTTCCTTTACCGATTATTCCAAATTTTATTCTATTCTTGGTATTGGGGTTATTGTGTAAGCAAATGCTACATTGTTGAGTTACTTGTTTTATCATATCGTCCCACTAATGTCTGACTCAGGCTCTTATGCAGTGTGCCAGCTCCCCAATGCGTTTTATTGTGTTCTGTAAGAACTATGGGCCATGTCAAACTAGAGGGTATTACTATGTGGTTATCTTTTAAATATACTCATCCATCTGGTTTCATTTTACCTTTCAAATCTTCAATTAATTTTAAGTCTTCTTTTGTATAATTTGGATATAGTTTGGATTTTACCGTCTGGTATCAAAGACAATGCCTTCACCTCAGTTATTTCAGCTGCCTGCTTAGCCTCTGCCAATCGATTTCCAATTTCAAAATCGGTGTTCCCCTTTTGGTGTCCCTGACAATGCATGATAGCTACCTTTTCTGGTTGTTTTACAGCCTCTAACAATTTTAAAATTTCTTCAGCATACTTTGTGTTTTCACTGAGCGGTCAGCAATCCATGTTCTTTCCAAATTGCTCCATGAGCATGTACCACGCCGAATGTATATTTAGAATCTGTCCAAATATTTACCCTTTTTCCTGCTGCCAGTTCCAATGCTCTCGTGAGAGCAACTATCTCTGCCTTTTGAGCTGATGTTCCAGGGGGTAAAGGCTTAGACTCGATTACCTGCTGAGTAGTTGTTATAGCATATCCAGCTGTACGTTGTCTTTGCATAACAAAACTGCTCCCATCCGTGAACCAAGTTTCTTCCGCATCTTCCATGGGCTCCTCCTTAAGGTCTGGTCAGCTGGAATACACAGTCTCTATAGTTTCTAAACAATCGTGAATCACAGGTTGTGCTGGAGCATCACTAAGAAAAGAGGCTAGATTCACAATATTAGTTATCACAATTTCCACGTTGTCCTGTTCTACCAATATTGCTTGATATTTCAAAATCATCAATTCTTGTTTCAGTTGTTTAAAGACTTTTTGTGCTTCTCCAGTTGTCGTGGTTTAACCCGGCTGGCAGCTAAATACCACGCAGCCGTTCGCTCACCCTCCCCCCTCCCTCTCTGGGACGGGGGAGAGAAATGGAAAGTGAAGCCCGTGAGTTGAGATAAAGACAGTTTAATAAGACAGGAAAATAATAATAATAATAATAATAATAATAATAATAATAATAATACAATGATGATAATAGTACTACTACTAATAATATGTACAAACAAGTGATGCACAATGCAATTGCTCACCACCCGCTGACCGATGCCCAGCTTAACCCCGAGCAGTCCGGCCCCCTCCCCCCGGCTAGCCACCCCTATATATTGTTTAGCATGACGTCAGATGGTATGGAATACCCCTTTGGCTAGTTTGGGTCACCTGTCCTGGGTCTGTCCCCTCCCAGCTCTTACTGCACCCCCCAGCCTGCCCGTTGGCTGAGATGTCCTTGGCTTAGTATAAGCACTGCTCTGCAACAATTAAAGCATCGGGGTGTTATCAGCACTCTTCTCATTCTAAGCCAAAACACAGCATTCCACCAGCTACTAGGAAGAAAATTAATTCTGTGCTAACTGAAACCAGGACACCAGTCCAGACTAACTTTGACTGGTTAATCTTTATCAATTCACATAGAGGCTTTACCAATAGTCCATAATTATAAATCCAAAGGCGACACCAACCTGTCATTCCTAAAAAGGTTTGTAGCTCCTTTACCATTTGAGGTTCTGGAGTCCGGCAAATGACTTCCTTATGTTCAGTTCCTAGTTCTCGTTGTCCTTCCGAAATTTCAAATCCCAGATAGGTCACACTTTGTTGAGCCAGCTGGACTTTCTGTCAAGAGACTTGATATCCATTTAAACCCAGAAAATTAAGACGACTTATAGTCCATTGAATACAACTCCCTTTAGTCTCAGTAGCTATTAAGAGATCATCTACATATTGTAACAAAGCACCTTCAGTGTCCGGAGGCATCCATGTTTCGAGTTCCCTTGCTAATTGGTTTCCAAAAATAGTGGGGCTATTCTTGAATCCTTGAGGTAGCACTGTCCACGTAAGCTGCGTCTTTCTGCCTGAATCGGGATTTTCCCATTCAAAGGCAAATAGGTTTTGGCTTTCTGTGGCTAAGCCTAGGCAGAAGAAGGCATCTTTTAAATCCAGTACGGTAAACCAGACTTGACTATTCTTTAATTTAGTCAGCAAAGTATAAGGGTTTGCCACTACTGGATGTATATCCTCAGTGATTTTATTTATGGCCCTCAAATCCTGAACTAGCCTATAGCTTTTTCATCTGCCTTTTTAATTGGCAATATGGGTGCATTGTATTCTGATTCGCATTCAATCAATAATCCATACTGTAAAAATTTATTAATTATCTCTTTAATTCCTTTCCTATCTTCTATCCTCAAAGGATATTGATTAACCTTAACGGGTTTCTCTCCTGGCTTTAATTTAATAATTATTAAGGTCACATTTTTAGCTCTTTCAGGGGTTTCAGTAGCCCAAACTCCTGGACATACTTGATCTGTGGTCTCTAAAGGTATTTCACTTTTAGGGTCAGTTTGTATTAGTGCCAAGCTTAACACATTTGTTAGTTGTTCTTCTCCTATTCTTAATTCCATTTTCCCTTTTTCAAAGACAATTTCTGCTCCTACTTGCTCTAATAAATCTCTACCTAAGAGTGCCCATGAGGAGCTAGGCATAGATAAAAATCTGTGTATGCCTGTCGTGGTTTAACCCGACCGGCAGCTAAACACCACGCAGCCGTTCGCTCACCCTCCCCCCTCCCTCTCTGGGACGGGGGAGAGAAATGGAAAGTGAAGCCCGTGAGTTGAGATAAAGACAGTTTAATAAGACAGGAAAAAAAAATAACAAAAATAATAATAACAATAATAATCATGATGATACAATGGTGATAATACGAAAGTAATAATAGTATGTACAAACAAGTGATGCACAATGCAATTGCTCACCACCCGCTGACCGATGCCCAGCCTAACCCCGAGCAGTCCGGCCCCCTCCCCCCGGCTAGCCACCCCTATATATTGTTTAGCATGACGTCAGATGGTATGGAATACCCCTTTGGCTAGTTTGGGTCACCTGTCCTGGGTCTGTCCCCTCCCAGCTCTTACTGCACCCCCCAGCCTGCCCGTTGGCAGGACAGAGCAAAGGCTGAGATGTCCTTGGCTTAGTATAAGCACTGCTCTGCAACAATTAAAGCATCGGGGTGTTATCAGCACTCTTCTCATTCTAAGCCAAAACACAGCATTCCACCAGCTACTAGGAAGAAAATTAATTCTGTGCTAACTGAAACCAGGACAATGCCCCATTGTTTCCCTAACTTGTACTTCAAAGGTTCACAAAAATAAGCCTTTTCGGTTACACCTTGTCCTGGTTTCAGTTAGAACAGAGTTAATTTTCTTCCTAGTAGCTGGTAGAATGCTATGTTTTGGCTTAGGATGAGAAGAGTGCTGATAACACCCCAATGTTTTAATTGTTGCAGAGCAGTGCTTATACCAAGCCAAGGACATCTCAGCTTCTTGCTCTGTCCTGCCAGTGGGCAGGCTGGGGGTGCAGTAAGAGCCGAGAGGGGACAGACCCAGGACAGGTGACCCAAACTAGCCAAAGGGGTATTCCATGCCATCTGATGTCATGCTAAACAATATATAGGGGTGGCTAGCCGGGGGCCGGACTGCTCGGGGTTAGGCTGGGCATCGGTCAGCGGGTGGTGAGCAATTGCATTGTGCATCACTTGTTTGTACATATTATTAGTAGTAGTACTATTATCATCATCATCATCATCATCTTATTATTATTATTATTATTATTTTGTCTTATTAAACTGTCTTTATCTCAACTCACAGGCTTCACTTTCCATTTCTCTCCCCCGTCCCAGAGAGGGAGGGGGAGGGTGAGCAAACGGCTGTGTGGTGTTTAGCTGCTGGCCGGGTTAAACCACGACACATCTTTTACCCTAACATAATAATTCTGTGAAGGCATTAATGCTTGATTTAGAACTGAATATGTTGCCCCATATCAATAAGAAATTTCACTTCCATTCCTCCCCTAGCTTCATTATAACCAGTGGAGGATCCGCTAGGGTAGATTCCCCAAGTCCCCATTATTCCTGTTGAAATCAGGGGTCGATTACCCTAGGAAAAGGCTAGTCAATTTGTCCTCCGAAGCCAGGTCCAAACCGTTTTGTTTTATTTATTTATTTATTTATTTATTTATTTTCATTACATTTCAGAGTTGATCCAAAAATTCCATAGGGGTTTCTTTTAGACCTTGTTGGAAGCATATTCTCAATTCCCAATTCATCCAGGTTTTAGTATTTACTTAACCGTTCATAATTTTCAGGATGATTCAGGTCTTAGTGGGGGTCGGTCAGGGGAATGCAATTGTCCACAGTTCCCTGAGCGGTCCCATCGGCAATCTGAGCTCGCACATGAACTCAGGTTGTTTTAAGAGTTAACTGCTTTTCTGTTTCTGTGACAACTCTCTCAGACCCATTGTGGTCCCTTTGCCCTAAAGGGTTAACACCCGGGATTTTAAGATCTCTGCCTCGGGCAGAGGCAGAACTATTAACATTCCTACATCCTCTTTCCCTGCTCATTCAACTTCAAACACCTTTAACACTTTCAACAACCCTTTTAACACTTCCTTTATCTTTCTCCAGCCTGTACTTCTCTAATGCCAACATCAAAGGCTCAGTCAGGGGCCAACTTAATTCCGTACCTTTTCCCACCAAGATGCTAAAACATCAGTATACAACATTTCATACTGTTCTGCTTCTCAAAAAACAACATTAACTGTAGCAAAATATTATAGTTTAAAGTTCCATTTAGGGGCCACTTTTCTCCACATTCCAGCTTATAAAGCGGCCACCACTGATTACGATATTTTATCAATGTTTTCCTGTTCACACTTCCACCGGCAGATCCTCCAATATCCTTCCAGTGACTTAAAACACATCCTAACACACTTTTCTTTAAAATTTCACTGCTTGTTTGCCCCCCCATTTTCCAGTTTACACTTTCAGAATACACGTTACTTGCAAAAGCGTATCACAAAACGTATCACTCACAAAAATACGGGCACGCATTATCTTTCAGTAGCGATGTCACAAAACTATTACTATTACCAGGAATATTGCCAAAATCACAATAACAATAATCAGAGTCAAATTCCACATGCGATAAGTCAGAAAACCGAACTGTGTAACACCGTAACGATATCTTTCTTATAACAATGCCACGAACCTACTATTACCACCAGGAAAATAGCCAAAATCGCAGTAACAATAACCAGAGTTAAATACCATACTCCATGAGTCAGAAAACCGAAATAGACAACACAATTACAGATGGACCTTAAAGCGAGCTCCTTCCTTAAGGTCCCCAAACATATACTTATGGTGCTAACCACAAAGTATATACCAAACACTGCCTCGCAGAAGATCACCTTCTGACTTACAGACAGTTCCAGATGACCGGTCTACCAGAAAACCAAACCAGAATAAAGAATATACTCACTTACAATGATGGGGTCCTTGTCTGCCTCCGCAGTGATCTGGTGAGTCGAGGAGTCCCTCCGGGAAATCCCGGGGGTACCCTAGGGAGTCCTGTTCCCAGCGGGTCCTGCGGTCCGGCAGAGGTTGTCCCATCTGGGGTGCCAGATTGATTCAAAGATCGAAGCCGAAATTCCTTTAAGTGGTATATTCTTTATTGCAGCGCTGGATGCACGGGGGATCTCTCCACCTATCGTGCATACCCAAAGCGGAAAGCAGTCTTGAATTTATACAATCAATCTATCAATATTCTACAAGCGCCTATACATATTCATTACCTATCCCCGCCTTCCCTCGCTTCTCATGCTAATTAGCCTTTTGGCACCTTGCGCCTGCGTAGAGCCTCCCAAGAATTGTGGGCAGGGGTCTTTGGGACGTGGGCAGGGGTCTTTGGGAGGAAGACCCCGAGTCTTCCTCACAGTGTACTTTTCACCTTTGGTCAGGAATCTGCTGAATTGGCATGTTTCTTAATTGCAAGAGCTGGTTGTTGCTAATTCTTCCGTTTGTTGTATCTTTATAATGAATTCCAATGTCCAGTTTTGAGATTTATAGTCCTTACATTTGTTTCTCTGTCCGTCTGCCGCTTCCTTATCATGAGTTCCAGTGTCTTGTTTCGAGATATACAGTCCATGTCTGGGGATTGTCCTTGCCTCCCCAATACCTCCCCAATACCTCCTTAATCACTACAAGCAAACTTTAACCAGTGATCCTCAGTGATCCTCAGAGAAACAATATCCAGGAGAAAGGAAATAAAATGCAAAATTTTCTAACAGAGGGAGGAGGATTTGGGATTCTGGTTGAGGCCTTAGTTCCATGTCAGCAGACATGGTGAAAATTGCGAACTCCAAGTTCCTCCTGGAGTTTTCATATCACTACTTTGTGTTTTGTTTCCAAGGATGGGTCCAGGATACATGGGTGGCACAGGTAAGCAAAAAAGCACAGGGAGCCCAACACTATGATTGCTTTCTGCTGTTAACAAAGGAATAAGCAGGAAAACCCCTCTACTCTAATGTATGTGACATTTACGTGCTTATCCTGCCAGTACCACATTTCTCAGCATTCCTAGGCAAAAATTGTACATGAATTTTAATTGTGGCTTCATCTGCTGAAGGTTATTTAACAGACATAACTTGTCCTGTCTAATCAAAATCAAACCTGTTTTATTTAGAGGAACCTCGTTTGCCCCCTGACTGGGTTTTCTTGACATTTTCAGCACTGTTACCACTTCCAGACATATGTAAACACCAGCAGTGAGTTTTGTATGGATGGTTTTCCCTAGGGAATAACGTTTGGGACAGCAGGAGCAGTTTTTTCTCTATGCAGGGGGATTTCTTACTGCTTGCTGAAAGACAAGCCGCAGAAGCACTTAAAAAAGAAAAAAAAAAAAAAAAGCAAAGCAATGCTGAGCAGCACATTAGCCATGTGGTTTCACCTCCTGTTGCAACTGTTTTCATCATCATGTTCTGCTCCATTGACCAATGGATTTTTTTTTCAGCTTTGTACTTTTATATATATTGTCCATATGCACACACACCACTATTATTTTTATCTTCATAGTGCTGCTTTTCATGCCATTTAGACATGAACCTCATTTGAACCCTAAAGCCCCATTTGTGACACACAAAAATACTGTCATTTACATTCTGTGTCAAAGTATTATATAAAGGCATTAAATGGGAGGAGAGGCAGGAAGCTGGGAGTAAAGATATATAGTCAGCAAAGTATATAACTTCTGGCATATTACTGCTGAATCCTAACATAATTATTCTCATGCTTTTATTTGATTAACTTCTAATGGTTCCTCTTGGTGTTAAAGGTCCCAGCCTGATCATTTGATTTTAGTGTCTGCTATAATTACCGATAATGTTCTTTGCAAGACAATTTAATGATAACCGTATAATGGCCTATATGAAGAAAGCTGCAGGGTTTCAATGCTTTTGAGTAATATAAAATATATTAGACTAACACAAGCTATCAACATGACAGGGAATATTTGATTTACACCAAGGACTACGTTATAAAGTCGTGGAATTTTTTTTTGCCCTTCTTCTTCTTCCTTTTTTTTTTTTTTCCCAAACCGCTTACAATAAATGACAGAACAGTTGGACAATCTGCAACTTTCTGCGAGCAATAAAGCATATCACAAAGTTAGAAGTGACATGGAGCTGGGCTTGAAGAGCAGCACTGAAGCATCTACCAGGCTGGCGTGGCAGCAGAGGATGTTGCCTCCAGTTTTTCAAAAACAAACCTAGGCAAAGTTTCCAACCTCCCTTGTCTTTCCTGGGTAACTAAGTAGTTCATATTTCCAGCCTGTCTTTTTCATTGTATTTAATACTGCTGAACAGCAAACAAGTCACCCCAATATTTATTGTCAGGTCTTTACACCCTTTTCCCAAACCTGACATAAAAATAAATTTGATTTTAGTCCAGTCAGCCTGCCGTTCACATACGCATTTTGCTTCACACTGTCATATTTTCACAGCTAAATATTGCATTGATCTAAGTGGTTCAAGCTTAGAAAACAGACCTTCTCTTGAAATTAAGCAATTACTCATGGTTCTGGCAAAATGCAGCATAATTTATGGTGTGCACGTAGGAGAGAAAATTTCCTGTCAAAAAAGGTTATCGGTGGACATATTACATTTGCTGTTCTCTTTTATTCCAGGATAATGGCATTTGGAAAAAAAGTAGACCTGTCCTGTTTATAGTGCTTTATGCCCCATTAGTATTATTGCAAGTCTGTGGACTCACATGTTAAAGCACTTAATCAAAAGCAATGGGTTGAAAATCATGTCCCAGCACTTCTCACATTTGATGCGTACCTCCCAGACAGAAAGAAGTAAAAAAAACATTACTGGCATCAAAACAGCACATGCATTATCTGCTAAGCAGTTGAGAAGTTATCATTGGGTTTTATCCTTTTGGGTACTAGGATAGACAGGAATTTTCCCCACTCATCCATTCAGAGATCCGAGACCACTATTTTTAATTTTTCACCCTTTGACAGACAATCCTTTTGTTTTCCATAGATCTCTATTTTAAAGACACCTTCATGTCTTCATGTCACTTATTTTAATTGCAGGCTGCAGGCACCAAGCCTTAAAAAAAAAAAAAAAAAAAAAAAAAAAAAAAAAAAGGAAAAGCTGACAAAAAAGGAAAAAGTGACAAATGCTAGATCCATGTCCAGTGAATTTACAAGCACAAAAGAGGGCAATAGTGTGATGTGGGAAGGAGGCAGCCAGTGGAGGGAGGTGGGCTGGATGCATGCAAGGTGGCAGGCAGCAAAATTCTGCCAGATCCCAGGGGACTGGGAGGTGACAACAATTATGGCACCTTTTCTGCTCTTTCCATGCCATGCATTTGGTTTCATTTAGGCATTGCTTAGCCAGAATGACTGAACTGTGCCTGGATGCTCTGCAGAAGCAGGGTGAGGCTGGGGCTGTAACTCTGCTGATGTCAGTGGAAGTGTTCCTCATCTGCAGCAGGATGAAACGGGAAAATGATCCTAGGGGAAAAGGAGGAAGAAATAAAACAAAATTAATTATTTATGACAAACTGTGATTATATGAAGTGCAATAAAGGATACGATCCATTACAAACCTACATTTTAGTATTCTGGTCTGATAATATTTTGTTCTAAGCACTTGACATTTGGACCAAAGTGCCAGCTTCTGGCCTTTATTTTTCACTTCTGTAAATTTTTCTAAACTATCCAACTAAGAGGAATAGTCTTCAAAATGAATTCACTAAACCACCACCTCCTCATTCAAATGTTTCCTTTCAGCTCCAGAGAAGTGTCAAAGAAAAGAGGCAACAGAGTCATTTCTATACCTTTATACCTCCACAAAAGCTAGGGATGCTCCCTGCCTGTTGTTTGACACAGAGCAATTTTTAGGTTGAAAAGCCAAAATAATTTGATAGCTACTGCTTACATCTGTCTTTGGATTTCCCAGTGCACTGTGTTTTCTGGATGGCCCCAGCCCTGCAGTCTTCTTTTCAGCATTGTTTCTTTCATGCAGAACCAAAATCCTGGGTGAAGGGACTTTCCTTACAAACGTTTTGGTTCCTGTACAGCTCCAAGCACATTTTGCTTTGTAAATAAAATACAAGTGGCTAGATGTCCTGGTTTCAGTTAGGATACAGTTAATTTTCTTCCTCCTAGTAGCTGGTAGAATGCTATGTTTTAGCTTAGGATGAGAAGAGTGCTGATAACATGGTGATGTTTTAATTGTTGCAGAGCAGTGCTTACACCAAGCCAAGGACGTCTCAGCTTCTCGCTCTGTCCTGCCAACGGGCAGGCTGGGGGTGCAGCAAAATCTGGGAGGGGATAGACCCAGGACAGCTGACCCAAACTGGCCAAAGGGGTATTCCATACCATCTGATGTCATGCTAAAAAATATATAGGGGTGGCTAGCCAGGGGGAGGACGGCTGGACTGCTTGGTGATAGGCTGGGCATCGGTCAGCGGGTGGTGAGCAATTGCATTGTGCATCACTTGTTTGTACACATTATTAGTAGTAGTACTATTATCATAATTAATGTTATTATTATTATTATTGTTATAATTTTCCTGTCCTAATAAACTGTCTTTATCTCAACTCACAGGCTTCACTTTCCCGTTTCTCTCCCCCATCCCAGAGAGGGAGGGGGGAGGGTGAGCGAACGGCTGTGTGGGGTTTAGCTGCCGGCCAGGTTAAACCACAACAGTCCTTTTTGGTGCCCAACGTGGGGCTCGAAGGGTTGAGATAACGACAGATCTGACTAGAATATGTTAAACTAAAATTGGTATAAGTATTAGACCCGCTTAATAGTTGCTAGTCATAATGCTTATTGCTTTAATATCAAGTCTGCTGTGCCTGTTTTCCAAATTGAGTTTTATAACTTGTTACTTTCTGTATATGCTCTCTGTCGTGTTGTTTATTCTTTCCGGGCCCTGGTTTAAGATCATTATGGTACTGTGTGTTGTAACAGTGGCTTATGATATGATGAAATTTCTGGTCATGACTCCAACCTGGTATTTGTACTCAGCACTGTTGTCGACTCTGCTTTGGAAACCATATCTCGGAACCTATTAACAATTACACTTATTGCCTTTTTTCATCAGGGAGCCAGTCTGTGGAGGGGAAAGGGGAAGATATCTTTTCCTCCTTGTTCACTCTCCCTTTCTCCTTCACCACCCTCTTATCCTCCAAGTTAGTTACAATCGTTCTCCAAGATGTTGAATATCCTTGGGATACTCAGACCAGCATGTTCTTGTTGTTATGTCTCCTGAATGTGCTTCAGGTTTTGTTTAAAGTTAAACAGCTACTTAGGAATCTCATCCAGAGATCTGTCCTGAGGCAGGATAGTTGTGAGTGGCAGGGACTGTGGGAGGATATGGGCAGGTTTCTAAAGCAGTGGGAACCTCCAGTGTTTTGGAAATTTACCCCTGAACAACTGCAAAATCCTAAAAAACTGGTAGAATGCTTGAAAAAAGGGTGTCATGACTCTGGCAGTTCCAAAGTGACACAAATCACTGTAGCATGATGGGGTCTGGCCCATGCCTATCGAGCTGCAACTGATGCTACTATCAACTTAGTGACAGACGCTGCAGCCACTCCAACCCCTACGATGGATCCTGCAGCCGCTCCAGCTCCTGTGATGGGCCCAGCATGTATTCCAAGCCCTGTGGCAGGCCCTGTAGCTGGGTCAGAGAAATGAACTGTAGCAGTGCAAGTTGCCCCTGTAGAGAAGGTGAAAAAATGGTATAGAGATTCAGGTTGTTTAGAACGCAGAGAGTCTTCTGCTAGGTCTAGGTATAAAGACAACAATGCTGGGCCATCAGGGATTCAGGAGGAGGAAGATGAGGATGTCAAAAAATCCCAGAGAGGGAGGGGGGAGTGTGAGCGAATGGCTGTGTGGTGCTTAGCTGCCGACCGGGTTAAACCACAACACCTAAGCAGCAGTTATTGCCCACTGGAAGAGAGAAAATACTGAAATAACTGGATTTCTTGGCCTTACCAGACATGCCCTGGGCACATCTTCTGAAAATTGCTACTTCAAAAGTCAGTATCTGTCAGGTTAATGAGTAAGTGCAAACTGGATCTGAGCAAGCTCTCTCCACCTGTTGCGTGATATAAAAACTTCTGTTTATTCACATAAAATGGATGTAAAAAAGGAAAAAAATCTGATGATTGCTTCTAGTGAGCCAGGCAATCACCTCAGTGGTCAATAGATAATTTGACATCTGGTAAATCATTGCTCTTTTCCAAGGCATATCCCTTGTAAACTCATAGAGGCAGTTGGGTAAGTTGGCTTTTATTAGCAGTTCCAGCCCTTGACATATAGGGTTGTCTTTCCTTTGTCAGCTATAGTGTCTGACACTGCACTTCGTGGTCAGTAATAAAAAATATAAAAATCCATCAAAATTTGAAGTCAAACATCTTTGACTTCAGCCATATTATCCCTACGTAGGACATGGAAATGGAACTGTATTTTGTCCTGAGACCATCCTTATGTGACAAGCCTGTAGGTCTATGCAAAAAGGTGCTCTGAATTAGACCAATCAAGAAATAGTCACAGCAGATTTTACTTTTCATCTGGAGAAAATAAATAGCTGGAATGACTCCAGCTTCACCCACCTGCAACCACTGTCCACTTTGAATAGATATTCAGGCAAAGAAGCTTCAGAAAATATCAGCTTTTCTTGCCAGTGTGCACATGCTTCTTGGCAGCCCATATCCATTTAAATAGTCATGGATCAAACCAGAAGGTGATCTGATGGTGCTTAGGACTCTTCATGTTTCCTGCTGCTGCTATCAAAGTGAGGAGAATGATCCAAAGACAAAAATACTCAATGTGAGATGCAATTTTAAGCTATATCAAGACTTGTACGGACTTTTCTATAAATCCAAAATAATTAAAATAGATAATCCCAACAGCAGAGCTTTATAAACAAGAATTATTACATCCAGTTCCCATTTTCCCAACAGGATGAGGGTCCTATCTACTCACATTATGTGGCTTGGATTCATCCAGGTTATGATTTAGCCATGTTTTTCTGAGGTCTGGAGATCTGCCCATGCCCATGGGTGGTCTGTGCTCGCTCAGCCCCCTGCAGTGGGCATGTGGGGCTGCCCTCGCAGTTCCCTTGCAGGCACATGATGTTCTGCCTGGTGCTCAGGAATTGCACCGGAGGAAGTTGGTTATTGCTGATGCTCAGAGCAAAACCTGAAAGTTAAGCAAACTGCAGAAGATAAATATTACATTGCAAGACGGCTTCATAAGTCTGACCATTCAGCAACCAGTTGGGGTTAAAAGAGGACCTAGGAAATGAATGGAGAAGGATAGAAGGATTTTATGACAACTTGAATTGCAGGAGTTGTCCTTGTCAGCCATGCAACAGAGCAATGATCTGTCACCCTTGGGCTTCATATTTAGCAGAGAAATCAAGCTGCTGGCCACTGCTGCATGGCTCTAGAAGAGAAAATTTCAATATCAAAACAGCCTGATTTTTCTGTTTCCTGATGACCCTCTCAGAGAAAAACAAAACAAAACAAAACAACAAAATACACATATTGCATTTGTATTGAATTTAATCAAATGTATGCAGTAGAGGGTGGGTTTGTTTGTTTCATTTCCTACTTTCGTACTTCATACTACGTATCTCTCTTCAAGTTGGTGGAACTTTTCAGAAAGTTTCTCCACAGCCGAGATGCAGGCCTGTAAGGAAGAGGAGAGACTTTCTTCATACTGCCAGAGTTGTTTAGCCACTTCATCCCCTGTGGGTTCCTCATCTTCTTTCCAGGCCATTATTGCCAATGAGCTGGCATATGATGATGGTGTACTCCGTACAAACTTCTGCCACATGGGTTGCGTACACTTGACTTCATCTGGATCTGTAGATGTTTGTCCGAGGTCTGGGTCCTCATATATTACCTCCCTTACAGCTAATTCCCTCAGGTACTGGATTCCCTTCTCCATAGTGGTCCACTTGCCTGGTAGACATACAAGTTCTTCCTTGAAGAGATACCTTTCCCTCACAGCTGACAGGAGACGCCTCCAGAGGCTGTGAGATTGTGCTCCATCTCCAATTGCTTTGTCAATGCCTGCGTCCCTAGCAAGGGATCCCAGCCGTCTGGCTTCCCTGCCCTCTAATTCCACACAATTGGCTCTGGTGTCCCAACACTGGAGCAGCCAGGTGACAAGCTGCTCACCTATGCAACGACCAAAATCTTTTTGCACATCTCGTAGCTCACACTGGTATACGTTTCGGGTAGTTGTCTACTTGTCTACCAAAAAGCTAACCACAGACCTGCAAGGCTCACTGGGATACCCAGGATTTAAAAAAGAAAGAATCCACAACCAGCTCAAAAATGATGTGAAAAAAAACTGGGAGATTGTCCCGTGATTGCTCAGAAACCCGTAGGGTGACATAAGTCTGACTCATTATCCCCAGTCAAAAGCACATTCCAAGTTTCAACTAACCACAGATCTCCATGGTGTACACTTCATTTTAAAACAATTAAAACATCTGGTTGGGAAGTTGAACAGCAGTAGAGTGCATAGAAACTGTAAGATCATTATTTATTTTTTAAAAAACAAACAAACAACAACTATCAGTTCTGTCAGAGGGAAGTTCTGTTTGCAACGGCGTGGGCTGTTGTGATAAAAATGAGAACATATGGGAAGCCAATATTTTATGTTTTAACAGCTTTGCCCTTTCAACAGGGACTTCTGCTGAGGCCCCATCCTCCGCAGCCAGGGAATAATAAATGACCAATAAAGCTTTCCTTGCTCTGTGGACCACAGGGATGGATTTACTGGATGGAATGTGGTCCATATGGCTAGTAACCCTCTCCCCATCAGGGAGAGCAGGCCTGTAAGGAAGAGGAGAGACTTTCTTCATACTGCCGGAGTTGTTTAGCCACTTCATCCCCTGTGGGTTCCTCATCTTCTTTCCAGGCCATTATTGCCAATGAGCTGGCATATGATGCCTTTATGAAAGGCAGGTCCTGCTTGAGGAACCTGATCTCCTTCTATGACAAAGTGACGCGCTTGGTGGACGAGGGAAAGGCTGTGGTCTACCTTGACTTCAGCAAGGCTTTTGACACCATTTCCCACAGCATTCTCCTGAAGAAACTGGCTGCTCTTGGCTTGGACTGGTGTACGCTTCATTGGGTTAGAAACTGGCTGGATATCCGGGCCCAAAGAGTCGTGGTGAATGGAGTCAAATCCAGTTGGAGGCCAGTCACTAGTGGCCTCCCCCAGGGCTCGGTACTGGGGCTGGTCCTCTATAATATCTTTATCGATGATCTGGATGAGGGCATCGAGTTCACCCTCAGTGAGATTGCAGATGACACCAAGTTCGGTGAGTGTGTCGATCTGCTCGAGGGTAGGAAGGCTCTGCAGGAGGATCTGGATAGGCTGGACCGAACAGGTAAACTGTATTGTTGAGGGAATCTGGAAACAGCATAGATCCCATGTCCTGCTGCAGCCGAGCAAACCAAGATACCAGGATAACTGTGAGAAGCTTCTATGACAGTGTTCCCACATCGCCCAACTGAGGAATGCAGGAAAATATTGTTACCAGCAGCGGATACCAAGGATAAGGTCTACGTGACTACTAATCACAAGGGGGTTGTTTTCTTGCAGGTGGGGTTGTTTTCTTCTAGTTGTTTTTCTGAGTGCTTTGACCAATAATCTTGTGTGAAACACTGTCCACCCCTGTTAAGTTCTCTATAAAAGTTAGGCTATTCGGGCAATAAAATGGAGCATGATCTGACTCTACTGGTGTCTGTCGTGCTTTTGGCCGTGCTTCCTGCAACACTGTATGAAGTTCAACAAGGCCAAGTGCCGGGTCCAGCACATGGGGCGCAATAACCCCAAGCAGCGCTATAGGCTGGGAGATGAATGGTTGGAAAGCTGTCTGGCAGAGAAGGACCTGGGAACATTGGTTGATAGTCAGCTGAATATGAGCCAGCAGTGTGCTCAGGTGGCCAAGAAGGCCAACAGCATCCTGGCTTGTATAAGAAGCAGTGTGGCCAGCAGGGCTAGGGAAATGATCGTCCCCCTGTACTCGGCTCTGATGAGGCCGCACCTCGAGTACTGTGTTCAGTTTTGGGCCCCTCGCTACAAGAAGGACACCGAGGTGCTTGAGCAGGTCCAGAGAAGGGTGACGAAGCTGGTGAGGGGCCTGGAGAACAAGTCCTACGAGGAGCGGCTGAGGGAGCTGGGCTTGTTCAGCCTGGAGAAAAGGAGGCTCAGGGGCGACATTATTGCTCTCTATAGATACCTTAAAGGAGGCTGTAGTGAGGTGGGGGTTGGTCTGTTCTCCCATGTGCCTGGTGACAGGACGAGGGGGAATGGGTTAAAGCTGCGCCAGGGGTGTTTTAGGTTGGATATTAGGAAGAACTTCTTTACCGAAAGGGTTGTGAGGCATTGGAATGGACTGCCCAGGGAAGTGGTGGAGTCACCATCCCTGGAAGTCTTTAAAAGACGTTTAGATGTAGAGCTTAGTGATATGGTTTAGTGGAGGACTTGTTAGTGTTAGGTCAGAGGTTGGACTCAGTGATCTTGGAGGTCTCTTCCAACCTAGATGATTCCGTGTTTCTGTGAAGCAAAATGGGTGACATTGTTTCTGGAAAGAGCTGGTGAGTGGTTTTTGCATGCAGATTTTCCCATCAGTGCCAAAATAACAAGGGCAGGAGGGACTCTCAGCAGGTCTAGCCTGACTTCACACAGGCAATTTTCCTATAGGAACTAAAGATTCCCTATAGGAATCTCCATCAGACTGGAGATTGCATACAGTGTATGCACGGTGGCAAGGCTGGATGCCCACCTTGAACACAGAGTTGCAGTAGTCCAATACCAAGACAGGGCAGCTGCAGTGTGGGCTGGGAGGTACTGCCCAGAGGTGTGTCATTTCTGCAGCACATACCCTGGGAAGCACTTGTCTCAGATGACAAAGTCCATGAGATGGGATGGGGAGAGGGTTACTAGCCATATGGACCACATTCCATCCAGTAAATCCATCCCTGTGGTCCACAGAGCAAGGAAAGCTTTATTGGTCATTTATTATTCCCTGGCTGCGGAGGATGGGGCCTCAGCAGAAGTCCCTGTTGAAAGGGCAAAGCTGTTAAAACATAAAATATTGGCTTCCCATATGTTCTCATTTTTATCACAACAGCCCACGCCGTTGCAAACAGAACTTCCCTCTGACAGAACTGATAGTTGTTGTTTGTTTGTTTTTTAAAAAATAAATAATGATCTTACAGTTTCTATGCACTCTACTGCTGTTCAACTTCCCAACCAGATGTTTTAATTGTTTTAAAATGAAGTGTACACCATGGAGATCTGTGGTTAGTTGAAACTTGGAATGTGCTTTTGACTGGGGATAATGAGTCAGACTTATGTCACCCTACGGGTTTCTGAGCAATCACGGGACAATCTCCCAGTTTTTTTTTCACATCATTTTTGAGCTGGTTGTGGATTCTTTCTTTTTTAAATCCTGGGTATCCCAGTGAGCCTTGCAGGTCTGTGGTTAGCTTTTTGGTAGACAAGTAGACAACTACCCGAAACGTATACCAGTGTGAGCTACGAGATGTGCAAAAAGATTTTGGTCGTTGCATAGGTGAGCAGCTTGTCACCTGGCTGCTCCAGTGTTGGGACACCAGAGCCAATTGTGTGGAATTAGAGGGCAGGGAAGCCAGACGGCTGGGATCCCTTGCTAGGGACGCAGGCATTGACAAAGCAATTGGAGATGGAGCACAATCTCACAGCCTCTGGAGGCGTCTCCTGTCAGCTGTGAGGGAAAGGTATCTCTTCAAGGAAGAACTTGTATGTCTACCAGGCAAGTGGACCACTATGGAGAAGGGAATCCAGTACCTGAGGGAATTAGCTGTAAGGGAGGTAATATATGAGGACCCAGACCTCGGACAAACATCTACAGATCCAGATGAAGTCAAGTGTACGCAACCCATGTGGCAGAAGTTTGTACGGAGTACACCATCATCATATGCCAGCTCATTGGCAATAATGGCCTGGAAAGAAGATGAGGAACCCACAGGGGATGAAGTGGCTAAACAACTCCGGCAGTATGAAGAAAGTCTCTCCTCTTCCTTACAGGCCTGCATCTCGGCTGTGGAGAAACTTTCTGAAAAGTTCCACCAACTTGAAGAGAGATACGTAGTATGAAGTACGAAAGTAGGAAATAAAACAAACAAACCCACCCTCTACTGCATACATTTGATTAAATTCAATACAAATGCAATATGTGTATTTTGTTGTTTTGTTTTGTTTTTCTCTGAGAGGGTCATCAGGAAACAGAAAAATCAGGCTGTTTTGATATTGAAATTTTCTCTTCTAGAGCCATGCAGCAGTGGCCAGCAGCTTGATTTCTCTGCTAAATATGAAGCCCAAGGGTGACAGATCATTGCTCTGTTGCATGGCTGACAAGGACAACTCCTGCAATTCAAGTTGTCATAAAATCCTTCTATCCTTCTCCATTCATTTCCTAGGTCCTCTTTTAACCCCAACTGGTTGCTGAATGGTCAGACTTATGAAGCCGTCTTGCAATGTAATATTTATCTTCTGCAGTTTGCTTAACTTTCAGGTTTTGCTCTGAGCATCAGCAATAACCAACTTCCTCCGGTGCAATTCCTGAGCACCAGGCAGAACATCATGTGCCTGCAAGGGAACTGCGAGGGCAGCCCCACATGCCCACTGCAGGGGGCTGAGTGAGCACAGACCACCCATGGGCATGGGCAGATCTCCAGACCTCAGAAAAACATGGCTAAATCATAACCTGGATGAATCCAAGCCACATAATGTGAGTAGATAGGACCCTCATCCTGTTGGGAAAATGGGAACTGGATGTAATAATTCTTGTTTATAAAGCTCTGCTGTTGGGATTATCTATTTTAATTATTTTGGATTTATAGAAAAGTCCGTACAAGTCTTGATATAGCTTAAAATTGCATCTCACATTGAGTATTTTTGTCTTTGGATCATTCTCCTCACTTTGATAGCAGCAGCAGGAAACATGAAGAGTCCTAAGCACCATCAGATCACCTTCTGGTTTGATCCATGACTATTTAAATGGATATGGGCTGCCAAGAAGCATGTGCACACTGGCAAGAAAAGCTGATATTTTCTGAAGCTTCTTTGCCTGAATATCTATTCAAAGTGGACAGTGGTTGCAGGTGGGTGAAGCTGGAGTCATTCCAGCTATTTATTTTCTCCAGATGAAAAGTAAAATCTGCTGTGACTATTTCTTGATTGGTCTAATTCAGAGCACCTTTTTGCATAGACCTACAGGCTTGTCACATAAGGATGGTCTCAGGACAAAATACAGTTCCATTTCCATGTCCTACGTAGGGATAATATGGCTGAAGTCAAAGATGTTTGACTTCAAATTTTGATGGATTTTTATATTTTTTATTACTGACCACGAAGTGCAGTGTCAGACACTATAGCTGACAAAGGAAAGACAACCCTATATGTCAAGGGCTGGAACTGCTAATAAAAGCCAACTTACCCAACTGCCTCTATGAGTTTACAAGGGATATGCCTTGGAAAAGAGCAATGATTTACCAGATGTCAAATTATCTATTGACCACTGAGGTGATTGCCTGGCTCACTAGAAGCAATCATCAGATTTTTTTCCTTTTTTACATCCATTTTATGTGAATAAACAGAAGTTTTTATATCACGCAACAGGTGGAGAGAGCTTGCTCAGATCCAGTTTGCACTTACTCATTAACCTGACAGATACTGACTTTTGAAGTAGCAATTTTCAGAAGATGTGCCCAGGGCATGTCTGGTAAGGCCAAGAAATCCAGTTATTTCAGTATTTTCTCTCTTCCAGTGGGCAATAACTGCTGCTTAGGTGTTGTGGTTTAACCCGGTCGGCAGCTAAGCACCACACAGCCATTCGCTCACACTCCCCCCTCCCTCTCTGGGATTTTTTGACATCCTCATCTTCCTCCTCCTGAATCCCTGATGGCCCAGCATTGTTGTCTTTATACCTAGACCTAGCAGAAGACTCTCTGCGTTCTAAACAACCTGAATCTCTATACCATTTTTTCACCTTCTCTACAGGGGCAACTTGCACTGCTACAGTTCATTTCTCTGACCCAGCTACAGGGCCTGCCACAGGGCTTGGAATACATGCTGGGCCCATCACAGGAGCTGGAGCGGCTGCAGGATCCATCGTAGGGGTTGGAGTGGCTGCAGCGTCTGTCACTAAGTTGATAGTAGCATCAGTTGCAGCTCGATAGGCATGGGCCAGACCCCATCATGCTACAGTGATTTGTGTCACTTTGGAACTGCCAGAGTCATGACACCCTTTTTTCAAGCATTCTACCAGTTTTTTAGGATTTTGCAGTTGTTCAGGGGTAAATTTCCAAAACACTGGAGGTTCCCACTGCTTTAGAAACCTGCCCATATCCTCCCACAGTCCCTGCCACTCACAACTATCCTGCCTCAGGACAGATCTCTGGATGAGATTCCTAAGTAGCTGTTTAACTTTAAACAAAACCTGAAGCACATTCAGGAGACATAACAACAAGAACATGCTGGTCTGAGTATCCCAAGGATATTCAACATCTTGGAGAACGATTGTAACTAACTTGGAGGATAAGAGGGTGGTGAAGGAGAAAGGGAGAGTGAACAAGGAGGAAAAGATATCTTCCCCTTTCCCCTCCACAGACTGGCTCCCTGATGAAAAAAGGCAATAAGTGTAATTGTTAATAGGTTCCGAGATATGGTTTCCAAAGCAGAGTCGACAACAGTGCTGAGTACAAATACCAGGTTGGAGTCATGACCAGAAATTTCATCATATCATAAGCCACTGTTACAACACACAGTACCATAATGATCTTAAACCAGGGCCCGGAAAGAATAAACAACACGACAGAGAGCATATACAGAAAGTAACAAGTTATAAAACTCAATTTGGAAAACAGGCACAGCAGACTTGATATTAAAGCAATAAGCATTATGACTAGCAACTATTAAGCGGGTCTAATACTTATACCAATTTTAGTTTAACATATTCTAGTCAGATCTGTCGTTATCTCAACCCTTCGAGCCCCACGTTGGGCACCAAAAAGGACTGTTGTGGTTTAACCTGGCCGGCAGCTAAACCCCACACAGCCGTTCGCTCACCCTCCCCCCTCCCTCTCTGGGATGGGGGAGAGAAACGGGAAAGTGAAGCCTGTGAGTTGAGATAAAGACAGTTTATTAGGACAGGAAAATTATAACAATAATAATAATAATAACATTAATTATGATAATAGTACTACTACTAATAATGTGTACAAACAAGTGATGCACAATGCAATTGCTCACCACCCGCTGACCGATGCCCAGCCTATCACCAAGCAGTCCAGCCGTCCTCCCCCTGGCTAGCCACCCCTATATATTTTTTAGCATGACATCAGATGGTATGGAATACCCCTTTGGCCAGTTTGGGTCAGCTGTCCTGGGTCTATCCCCTCCCAGATTTTGCTGCACCCCCAGCCTGCCCGTTGGCAGGACAGAGCGAGAAGCTGAGACGTCCTTGGCTTGGTGTAAGCACTGCTCTGCAACAATTAAAACATCACCATGTTATCAGCACTCTTCTCATCCTAAGCTAAAACATAGCATTCTACCAGCTACTAGGAGGAAGAAAATTAACTGTATCCTAACTGAAACCAGGACATCTAGCCACTTGTATTTTATTTACAAAGCAAAATGTGCTTGGAGCTGTACAGGAACCAAAACGTTTGTAAGGAAAGTCCCTTCACCCAGGATTTTGGTTCTGCATGAAAGAAACAATGCTGAAAAGAAGACTGCAGGGCTGGGGCCATCCAGAAAACACAGTGCACTGGGAAATCCAAAGACAGATGTAAGCAGTAGCTATCAAATTATTTTGGCTTTTCAACCTAAAAATTGCTCTGTGTCAAACAACAGGCAGGGAGCATCCCTAGCTTTTGTGGAGGTATAAAGGTATAGAAATGACTCTGTTGCCTCTTTTCTTTGACACTTCTCTGGAGCTGAAAGGAAACATTTGAATGAGGAGGTGGTGGTTTAGTGAATTCATTTTGAAGACTATTCCTCTTAGTTGGATAGTTTAGAAAAATTTACAGAAGTGAAAAATAAAGGCCAGAAGCTGGCACTTTGGTCCAAATGTCAAGTGCTTAGAACAAAATATTATCAGACCAGAATACTAAAATGTAGGTTTGTAATGGATCGTATCCTTTATTGCACTTCATATAATCACAGTTTGTCATAAATAATTAATTTTGTTTTATTTCTTCCTCCTTTTCCCCTAGGATCATTTTCCCGTTTCATCCTGCTGCAGATGAGGAACACTTCCACTGACATCAGCAGAGTTACAGCCCCAGCCTCACCCTGCTTCTGCAGAGCATCCAGGCACAGTTCAGTCATTCTGGCTAAGCAATGCCTAAATGAAACCAAATGCATGGCATGGAAAGAGCAGAAAAGGTGCCATAATTGTTGTCACCTCCCAGTCCCCTGGGATCTGGCAGAATTTTGCTGCCTGCCACCTTGCATGCATCCAGCCCACCTCCCTCCACTGGCTGCCTCCTTCCCACATCACACTATTGCCCTCTTTTGTGCTTGTAAATTCACTGGACATGGATCTAGCATTTGTCACTTTTTCCTTTTTTGTCAGCTTTTCCTTTTTTTTTTTTTTTTTTTTTTTTTTTTTTTTTTTAAGGCTTGGTGCCTGCAGCCTGCAATTAAAATAAGTGACATGAAGACATGAAGGTGTCTTTAAAATAGAGATCTATGGAAAACAAAAGGATTGTCTGTCAAAGGGTGAAAAATTAAAAATAGTGGTCTCGGATCTCTGAATGGATGAGTGGGGGAAAATTCCTGTCTATCCTAGTACCCAAAAGGATAAAACCCAATGATAACTTCTCAACTGCTTAGCAGATAATGCATGTGCTGTTTTGATGCCAGTAATGTTTTTTTTACTTCTTTCTGTCTGGGAGGTACGCATCAAATGTGAGAAGTGCTGGGACATGATTTTCAACCCATTGCTTTTGATTAAGTGCTTTAACATGTGAGTCCACAGACTTGCAATAATACTAATGGGGCATAAAGCACTATAAACAGGACAGGTCTACTTTTTTTCCAAATGCCATTATCCTGGAATAAAAGAGAACAGCAAATGTAATATGTCCACCGATAACCTTTTTTGACAGGAAATTTTCTCTCCTACGTGCACACCATAAATTATGCTGCATTTTGCCAGAACCATGAGTAATTGCTTAATTTCAAGAGAAGGTCTGTTTTCTAAGCTTGAACCACTTAGATCAATGCAATATTTAGCTGTGAAAATATGACAGTGTGAAGCAAAATGCGTATGTGAACGGCAGGCTGACTGGACTAAAATCAAATTTATTTTTATGTCAGGTTTGGGAAAAGGGTGTAAAGACCTGACAATAAATATTGGGGTGACTTGTTTGCTGTTCAGCAGTATTAAATACAATGAAAAAGACAGGCTGGAAATATGAACTACTTAGTTACCCAGGAAAGACAAGGGAGGTTGGAAACTTTGCCTAGGTTTGTTTTTGAAAAACTGGAGGCAACATCCTCTGCTGCCACGCCAGCCTGGTAGATGCTTCAGTGCTGCTCTTCAAGCCCAGCTCCATGTCACTTCTAACTTTGTGATATGCTTTATTGCTCGCAGAAAGTTGCAGATTGTCCAACTGTTCTGTCATTTATTGTAAGCGGTTTGGGAAAAAAAAAAAAAAGGAAGAAGAAGAAGGGCAAAAAAAAATTCCACGACTTTATAACGTAGTCCTTGGTGTAAATCAAATATTCCCTGTCATGTTGATAGCTTGTGTTAGTCTAATATATTTTATATTACTCAAAAGCATTGAAACCCTGCAGCTTTCTTCATATAGGCCATTATACGGTTATCATTAAATTGTCTTGCAAAGAACATTATCGGTAATTATAGCAGACACTAAAATCAAATGATCAGGCTGGGACCTTTAACACCAAGAGGAACCATTAGAAGTTAATCAAATAAAAGCATGAGAATAATTATGTTAGGATTCAGCAGTAATATGCCAGAAGTTATATACTTTGCTGACTATATATCTTTACTCCCAGCTTCCTGCCTCTCCTCCCATTTAATGCCTTTATATAATACTTTGACACAGAATGTAAATGACAGTATTTTTGTGTGTCACAAATGGGGCTTTAGGGTTCAAATGAGGTTCATGTCTAAATGGCATGAAAAGCAGCACTATGAAGATAAAAATAATAGTGGTGTGTGTGCATATGGACAATATATATAAAAGTACAAAGCTGAAAAAAAAATCCATTGGTCAATGGAGCAGAACATGATGATGAAAACAGTTGCAACAGGAGGTGAAACCACATGGCTAATGTGCTGCTCAGCATTGCTTTGCTTTTTTTTTTTTTTTTCTTTTTTAAGTGCTTCTGCGGCTTGTCTTTCAGCAAGCAGTAAGAAATCCCCCTGCATAGAGAAAAAACTGCTCCTGCTGTCCCAAACGTTATTCCCTAGGGAAAACCATCCATACAAAACTCACTGCTGGTGTTTACATATGTCTGGAAGTGGTAACAGTGCTGAAAATGTCAAGAAAACCCAGTCAGGGGGCAAACGAGGTTCCTCTAAATAAAACAGGTTTGATTTTGATTAGACAGGACAAGTTATGTCTGTTAAATAACCTTCAGCAGATGAAGCCACAATTAAAATTCATGTACAATTTTTGCCTAGGAATGCTGAGAAATGTGGTACTGGCAGGATAAGCACGTAAATGTCACATACATTAGAGTAGAGGGGTTTTCCTGCTTATTCCTTTGTTAACAGCAGAAAGCAATCATAGTGTTGGGCTCCCTGTGCTTTTTTGCTTACCTGTGCCACCCATGTATCCTGGACCCATCCTTGGAAACAAAACACAAAGTAGTGATATGAAAACTCCAGGAGGAACTTGGAGTTCGCAATTTTCACCATGTCTGCTGACATGGAACTAAGGCCTCAACCAGAATCCCAAATCCTCCTCCCTCTGTTAGAAAATTTTGCATTTTATTTCCTTTCTCCTGGATATTGTTTCTCTGAGGATCACTGAGGATCACTGGTTAAAGTTTGCTTGTAGTGATTAAGGAGGTATTGGGGAGGTATTGGGGAGGCAAGGACAATCCCCAGACATGGACTGTATATCTCGAAACAAGACACTGGAACTCATGATAAGGAAGCGGCAGACGGACAGAGAAACAAATGTAAGGACTATAAATCTCAAAACTGGACATTGGAATTCATTATAAAGATACAACAAACGGAAGAATTAGCAACAACCAGCTCTTGCAATTAAGAAACATGCCAATTCAGCAGATTCCTGACCAAAGGTGAAAAGTACACTGTGAGGAAGACTCGGGGTCTTCCTCCCAAAGACCCCTGCCCACGTCCCAAAGACCCCTGCCCACAATTCTTGGGAGGCTCTACGCAGGCGCAAGGTGCCAAAAGGCTAATTAGCATGAGAAGCGAGGGAAGGCGGGGATAGGTAATGAATATGTATAGGCGCTTGTAGAATATTGATAGATTGATTGTATAAATTCAAGACTGCTTTCCGCTTTGGGTATGCACGATAGGTGGAGAGATCCCCCGTGCATCCAGCGCTGCAATAAAGAATATACCACTTAAAGGAATTTCGGCTTCGATCTTTGAATCAATCTGGCACCCCAGATGGGACAACCTCTGCCGGACCGCAGGACCCGCTGGGAACAGGACTCCCTAGGGTACCCCCGGGATTTCCCGGAGGGACTCCTCGACTCACCAGATCACTGCGGAGGCAGACAAGGACCCCATCATTGTAAGTGAGTATATTCTTTATTCTGGTTTGGTTTTCTGGTAGACCGGTCATCTGGAACTGTCTGTAAGTCAGAAGGTGATCTTCTGCGAGGCAGTGTTTGGTATATACTTTGTGGTTAGCACCATAAGTATATGTTTGGGGACCTTAAGGAAGGAGCTCGCTTTAAGGTCCATCTGTAATTGTGTTGTCTATTTCGGTTTTCTGACTCATGGAGTATGGTATTTAACTCTGGTTATTGTTACTGCGATTTTGGCTATTTTCCTGGTGGTAATAGTAGGTTCGTGGCATTGTTATAAGAAAGATATCGTTACGGTGTTACACAGTTCGGTTTTCTGACTTATCGCATGTGGAATTTGACTCTGATTATTGTTATTGTGATTTTGGCAATATTCCTGGTAATAGTAATAGTTTTGTGACATCGCTACTGAAAGATAATGCGTGCCCGTATTTTTGTGAGTGATACGTTTTGTGATACGCTTTTGCAAGTAACGTGTATTCTGAAAGTGTAAACTGGAAAATGGGGGGGCAAACAAGCAGTGAAATTTTAAAGAAAAGTGTGTTAGGATGTGTTTTAAGTCACTGGAAGGATATTGGAGGATCTGCCGGTGGAAGTGTGAACAGGAAAACATTGATAAAATATCGTAATCAGTGGTGGCCGCTTTATAAGCTGGAATGTGGAGAAAAGTGGCCCCTAAATGGAACTTTAAACTATAATATTTTGCTACAGTTAATGTTGTTTTTTGAGAAGCAGAACAGTATGAAATGTTGTATACTGATGTTTTAGCATCTTGGTGGGAAAAGGTACGGAATTAAGTTGGCCCCTGACTGAGCCTTTGATGTTGGCATTAGAGAAGTACAGGCTGGAGAAAGATAAAGGAAGTGTTAAAAGGGTTGTTGAAAGTGTTAAAGGTGTTTGAAGTTGAATGAGCAGGGAAAGAGGATGTAGGAATGTTAATAGTTCTGCCTCTGCCCGAGGCAGAGATCTTAAAATCCCGGGTGTTAACCCTTTAGGGCAAAGGGACCACAATGGGTCTGAGAGAGTTGTCACAGAAACAGAAAAGCAGTTAACTCTTAAAACAACCTGAGTTCATGTGCGAGCTCAGATTGCCGATGGGACCGCTCAGGGAACTGTGGACAATTGCATTCCCCTGACCGACCCCCACTAAGACCTGAATCATCCTGAAAATTATGAACGGTTAAGTAAATACTAAAACCTGGATGAATTGGGAATTGAGAATATGCTTCCAACAAGGTCTAAAAGAAACCCCTATGGAATTTTTGGATCAACTCTGAAATGTAATGAAAATAAATAAATAAATAAATAAATAAATAAAACAAAACGGTTTGGACCTGGCTTCGGAGGACAAATTGACTAGCCTTTTCCTAGGGTAATCGACCCCTGATTTCAACAGGAATAATGGGGACTTGGGGAATCTACCCTAGCGGATCCTCCACTGGTTATAATGAAGCTAGGGGAGGAATGGAAGTGAAATTTCTTATTGATATGGGGCAACATATTCAGTTCTAAATCAAGCATTAATGCCTTCACAGAATTATTATGTTAGGGTAAAAGATGTGTCGTGGTTTAACCCGGCCAGCAGCTAAACACCACACAGCCGTTTGCTCACCCTCCCCCTCCCTCTCTGGGACGGGGGAGAGAAATGGAAAGTGAAGCCTGTGAGTTGAGATAAAGACAGTTTAATAAGACAAAATAATAATAATAATAATAATAAGATGATGATGATGATGATGATAATAGTACTACTACTAATAATATGTACAAACAAGTGATGCACAATGCAATTGCTCACCACCCGCTGACCGATGCCCAGCCTAACCCCGAGCAGTCCGGCCCCCGGCTAGCCACCCCTATATATTGTTTAGCATGACATCAGATGGCATGGAATACCCCTTTGGCTAGTTTGGGTCACCTGTCCTGGGTCTGTCCCCTCTCGGCTCTTACTGCACCCCCAGCCTGCCCACTGGCAGGACAGAGCAAGAAGCTGAGATGTCCTTGGCTTGGTATAAGCACTGCTCTGCAACAATTAAAACATTGGGGTGTTATCAGCACTCTTCTCATCCTAAGCCAAAACATAGCATTCTACCAGCTACTAGGAAGAAAATTAACTCTGTTCTAACTGAAACCAGGACAAGGTGTAACCGAAAAGGCTTATTTTTGTGAACCTTTGAAGTACAAGTTAGGGAAACAATGGGGCATACACAGATTTTTATCTATGCCTAGCTCCTCATGGGCACTCTTAGGTAGAGATTTATTAGAGCAAGTAGGAGCAGAAATTGTCTTTGAAAAAGGGAAAATGGAATTAAGAATAGGAGAAGAACAACTAACAAATGTGTTAAGCTTGGCACTAATACAAACTGACCCTAAAAGTGAAATACCTTTAGAGACCACAGATCAAGTATGTCCAGGAGTTTGGGCTACTGAAACCCCTGAAAGAGCTAAAAATGTGACCTTAATAATTATTAAATTAAAGCCAGGAGAGAAACCCGTTAAGGTTAATCAATATCCTTTGAGGATAGAAGATAGGAAAGGAATTAAAGAGATAATTAATAAATTTTTACAGTATGGATTATTGATTGAATGCGAATCAGAATACAATGCACCCATATTGCCAATTAAAAAGGCAGATGAAAAAGCTATAGGCTAGTTCAGGATTTGAGGGCCATAAATAAAATCACTGAGGATATACATCCAGTAGTGGCAAACCCTTATACTTTGCTGACTAAATTAAAGAATAGTCAAGTCTGGTTTACCGTACTGGATTTAAAAGATGCCTTCTTCTGCCTAGGCTTAGCCACAGAAAGCCAAAACCTATTTGCCTTTGAATGGGAAAATCCCGATTCAGGCAGAAAGACGCAGCTTACGTGGACAGTGCTACCTCAAGGATTCAAGAATAGCCCCACTATTTTTGGAAACCAATTAGCAAGGGAACTCGAAACATGGATGCCTCCGGACACTGAAGGTGCTTTGTTACAATATGTAGATGATCTCTTAATAGCTACTGAGACTAAAGGGAGTTGTATTCAATGGACTATAAGTCGTCTTAATTTTCTGGGTTTAAATGGATATCAAGTCTCTTGACAGAAAGTCCAGCTGGCTCAACAAAGTGTGACCTATCTGGGATTTGAAATTTCGGAAGGACAACGAGAACTAGGAACTGAACATAAGGAAGTCATTTGCCGGACTCCAGAACCTCAAATGGTAAAGGAGCTACAAACCTTTTTAGGAATGACAGGTTGGTGTCGCCTTTGGATTTATAATTATGGACTATTGGTAAAGCCTCTATGTGAATTGATAAAGATTAACCAGTCAAAGTTAGTCTGGACTGGAGAAGCACAAAAAGTCTTTAAACAACTGAAACAAGAATTGATGATTTTGAAATATCAAGCAATATTGGTAGAACAGGACAACGTGGAAATTGTGATAACTAATATTGTGAATCTAGCCTCTTTTCTTAGTGATGCTCCAGCACAACCTGTGATTCACGATTGTTTAGAAACTATAGAGACTGTGTATTCCAGCTGACCAGACCTTAAGGAGGAGCCCATGGAAGATGCGGAAGAAACTTGGTTCACGGATGGGAGCAGTTTTGTTATGCAAAGACAACGTACAGCTGGATATGCTATAACAACTACTCAGCAGGTAATCGAGTCTAAGCCTTTACCCCCTGGAACATCAGCTCAAAAGGCAGAGATAGTTGCTCTCACGAGAGCATTGGAACTGGCAGCAGGAAAAAGGGTAAATATTTGGACAGATTCTAAATATACATTCGGCGTGGTACATGCTCATGGAGCAATTTGGAAAGAACATGGATTGCTGACCGCTCAGTGAAAACACAAAGTATGCTGAAGAAATTTTAAAATTGTTAGAGGCTGTAAAACAACCAGAAAAGGTAGCTATCATGCATTGTCAGGGACACCAAAAGGGGAACACCGATTTTGAAATTGGAAATCGATTGGCAGAGGCTAAGCAGGCAGCTGAAATAACTGAGGTGAAGGCATTGTCTTTGATACCAGACGGTAAAATCCAAACTATATCCAAATTATACAAAAGAAGACTTAAAATTAATTGAAGATTTGAAAGGTAAAATGAAACCAGATGGATGAGTATATTTAAAAGATAACCACATAGTAATACCCTCTAGTTTGACATGGCCCATAGTTCTTACAGAACACAATAAAACGCATTGGGGAGCTGGCACACTGCATAAGAGCCTGAGTCAGACATTAGTGGGACGATATGATAAAACAAGTAACTCAACAATGTAGCATTTGCTTACACAATAACCCCAATACCAAGAATAGAATAAAATTTGGAATAATCGGTAAAGGAAATTATTCGGGGCAACAGTGGCAAATTGATTTTTCAGAACTCCCTAGAAAAGGGGGGTATCATTATTACTGGTTCTGACTGACACGTTTTCAGGAAGGCCTGAAGCCTTTCCCTGTCGAACAAACAAAGCAAGAGAAGTGGTTAAAGTCTTGTTAAATGAAATAATACCATGCTTTGGGATTCTAGTAGCAATGTCTTCTGATAGAGTTTCACATTTTTGTGCACAAGTGGTACAACAGATAAGTAAGATTCTAAAGATAGATTGGCAACTGCATACTCCTTATAGACCACAGGCAAGTGGACAGGTAGAAAAAATGAACCATTTAATTAAACAATAAATAGCTAAAATTGGATAAGAAGCTAATTTGTCATGGCCTCAATCCCTCCCTTTAGCATTACTTGGAATTAGAGTTCAACCTAGAATAAAAGGGAATTTGAGTCCCTTCAAAATCTTATATGGAAGGCCATAGCAATTTCTATTTAGTGGAGAGGACCTAACGCAGTTAGGATCAGAATATTTATATGCTTATATAACTGAACTTCAGAAACAATTAAATAAAGTACATAAATTTGTTTTAGGGACCAGGGCTAGAGGGTTGGATCAACCAATCCACCCCTTTAAGCTTGGGAATTATATATATATAAAGACTTTTTCAGGACAACCCCTACAGGAAAAATGGAAGGAAAGTGGATGGGACCATACCAAGTATTACTGACAACACACACCGCCATTAAGATTAAGAAGCAAGCAGCTTGGATCCACAATTCAAGGGTGAAGAAGGTCCCGGCGAGGATATAGACCACCACTCCAATTGGACCAACAAAATTACGGTTTTCCAGATCCTAATGATTGCAGGGGTGCGGTTCTCGGATTCGGGGTGGGCAGCTTGGGATGAGAACTTACACCTGACCTTAATACAAACAATTTCTCAAGTAACTAATAAGACGAACTGTTGGGTATGCACCCATCTGCCACAGCATGGGAATAAGGGTGTATCGTTAATCGGGATTCCCTTGCCTGCAAACTTATCTTGGACTAATTTGTGGGAAAACACATCTTGGGGTCGAAAATATTAAGAAGTTTTGGAACTAGAAGTGAGTAGCTTCATGCCGTTAGAATCCTATTATGTATGTGTACAAAGGTGTAACCCGCCTAAGGGTATAGGAAAACAGCATTGTATAAATACGGATACTACTTATGTGGGAAATCAGACATCTTGTAATTGAACAATTGATATTAGTACGACTAGCGGCTGGGCAAATTCAACCAGCTGGACGGTTCCAGAAGGAAAAGGGTGGTATTGGCTATGCAATGATACAGCCCGTAAGGTCTTGCCTGAGAATTGGAAGGGAACTTGCACTCTTGGAGCGGTAGTCCCCAATATGACAGTACATGATGTAGTGCCTCGAGGTTACTTGAGAAATCATATCCGGAGAATCAGATGAAAAATTAACAATACAATGGTAGAGAGACACACCCCTTTTCATAGTTTTGTGTGATGGTTTATCACATGGTTAGGAGTGAGTGAATTGGAAAAGGCAATAGTTAATATTTCTGCAATTATAGAGAAGTTAGAAAACAAAATTCTGGATGCTATAAAGGCTCAACAAGAAGAGATATCTAGTTTATCACAGGTAGTATTACAAAATCGGATGACCCTAGACTTGTTACTGGCCACTCAAGGGGGAGTCTGTACAGTAATAAACACAAGTTGTTGTATGTATGTAGATCAGAGTGGAAGGATCTCTACCGACCTGGAAGAAATATGGAAGCAGACAAGGATCCTACATGAGATCAGTAAAGATGATCTTTCATGGAGTTTTAGTGAAATATGGAATAAGTTAACCTCCTGGTTGCCCAATTTCCAATGGTTGAAACAAGTGTTCATTGCTCTAATCGTATTAGTAGTGTTAGGAATATTTGTGTGCATGTTGTTTAGATGCCTGCTTTGTTGTGTTACTGTAAATAATGAAAGTATCTGATGCAAAAGAATTTGCATGGGAAAAGAAAAGGGGGGATTGATTAAGGAGGTATTGGGGAGGTATTGGGGAGGCAAGGACAATCCCCAGACATGGACTGTATATCTCGAAACAAGACACTGGAACTCATGATAAGGAAGCGGCAGACGGACAGAGAAACAAATGTAAGGACTATAAATCTCAAAACTGGACATTGGAATTCATTATAAAGATACAACAAACGGAAGAATTAGCAACAACCAGCTCTTGCAATTAAGAAACATGCCAATTCAGCAGATTCCTGACCAAAGGTGAAAAGTACACTGTGAGGAAGACTCGGGGTCTTCCTCCCAAAGACCCCTGCCCACGTCCCAAAGACCCCTGCCCACAATTCTTGGGAGGCTCTACGCAGGCGCAAGGTGCCAAAAGGCTAATTAGCATGAGAAGCGAGGGAAGGCGGGGATAGGTAATGAATATGTATAGGCGCTTGTAGAATATTGATAGATTGATTGTATAAATTCAAGACTGCTTTCCACTTTGGGTATGCACGATAGGTGGAGAGATCCCCCGTGCATCCAGCGCTGCAATAAAGAATATACCACTTAAAGGAATTTCGGCTTCGATCTTTGAATCAGTAGGACAAAACATTTGGTATGTCCTGCAGCCAGGACACCTTCTCGCTCTTGAGGAGCTTGTGGTGGTTTTACTCGGGTAGGCAGCCGAGCTCCACCACAACCGCTCTCTCACTCCCCCTCCTGGGGAGAAAATATAATGAATATAATTTCTCCTGGGGAGAAAATATAATGAAAAGGGCTCAAGGGTTGAGATAAGGACGAGGAGATCACACAGTAATTAGCGTGATGGGCAAAACAGACTCAGCATAGGGAGATAGTAAGATTTATTTCACAGAATTTCACAGAATTTCTAGGTTGGAAGAGACCTCAAGACCAACCCCCACCTCACTACAGCCTCCTTTAAGGTATCTGTAGAGAGCAATAAGGCTGCCCCTGAGCCTCCTTTTCTCCAGGCTGAACAAGCCCAGCTCCCTCAGCCGCTCCTCGTAGGACTTGTTCTCCAGGCCCCTCGCCAGCTTCGTCACCCTTCTCTGGACCTGCTCAAGCACCTCGGTGTCCTTCTTGTAGCGAGGGGCCCAAAACTGAACACAGTACTCGAGGTGCGGCCTCACCAGAGCCGAGTACAGGGGGACGATCACCTCCCTAGCCCTGCTGGCCACACTGTTCCTGATACAAGCCAGGATGCCGTTGGCCTTCTTGGCCACCTGAGCATGCTGCTGGCTCATATTCAGCCGACTATCCACCATCACTCCCAGGTCCTTCTCTGCCTGGCAGCTCTCCAACCACTCATCTCCCAGCCTATAGCTCTGCTTGGGGTTATTGCATCCCAGGTGCAGGACCCAGCACTTGGCCTTGTTGAACTTCATGCAGTTGACCTCAGCCCATCGGTGCAGCCTATCCAGATCCTCCTGCAGAGCTTTCCTACCCTCGAGCAGATCGACACACGCACCTAGCTTGGTGTCATCTGCAAACTTACTGAGGGTGCACTCAATGCCCTCGTCCAGATCATCGATGAAGATATTAAAGAGGACCGGCCCCAGCACCGAGCCCTGGGGAACGCCACTAGTGACTGGCCTCCAACTGGACTTGACTCCATTTACCACGACTCTTTGGGCCCGGCTATCCAGCCAGTTTCTAACCCAAGCGTGCGCCAGTCCAAGCCAAGAGCAGCCAGTTTCTTGAGGAGAATGCTGTGGGAAACGGTGTCAAAAGCCTTGTTGAAGTCAAGGTAGACCACATCCACAGCCTTTCCCTCGTCCACCAAGCGCGTCACTTTGTCATAGAAGGAGATCAGGTTCCTCAAGCAGGACCTGCCTTTCATAAACCCATGCTGACTGGGCCTGATCGCCTGCTTGCCCTGCAAGTGCTGCGTGATGACTCTCAAGATAATCTGCTCCATGAGCTTCCCTGGCACTGAGGTCAAACTGACAGGCCTATAGTTCCCCGGGTCTGCCCTCCGGCCCTTCTTGTAGATGGGCGTCACATTTGCTAGCCGACAGTCAACTGGGACCTCCCCCGATAGCCAGGACTGCTGATAAATGATGGACAGTGGCTTGGCCAGCTCCTCTGCCAGTCCTCTCAGTACCCTTGGGTGGATCCCATCTGGCCCCATCGACTTGTGCACATCCAAGTGCCGTAGCAGGTCACCAACCATTTCTTCGTGGATAGTGAGGGCCACATCCTGCTCCCCATCCCCTTCCGCCAGCTCAGGGTACTGGGTATCCAGAGAACAACTAGTCTTGCCAGTAAAGACTGAGGCAAAGAAGGCATTAAGCAACTCAGCCTTTTCCTCATCTCTCGTCACTAAGTTCCCCCTCGCATCCAGTAAAGAATGGAGATTCTCCTTAGTCCTCCTTTTTATGTTAATGTATTTATAAAAACATTTTCTGTTACCTTTAACAGCAGTAGCCAGATTGAGCTCCAGATGAGCTTTGGCCTTTCTAATTTTGTCCCTGCACATCCTTACAACATCCTTATAATCCTTCTGAGTGGCCTGCCCTCTTTTCCAAAGATCATAAACCCTCTTTTTTTCCTAATCTCTAGCCACAACTCTCTGTTCAGCCAGGCCAGTCTTCTTCCACTCTGGCTGGTCTTTGAGCACGTGGGGACAGACCGCTCCTGAGCCTTTAAGATTTCCTTCTTGAGGAGTGCCCAGCCTTCCTGGACTCCTCTGCCCTTCAGAACTGCCTCCCAAGGAACTCTGCCAACCAGTGTCCTGAACAGTTCAAAGTCTGCCCTCCAGAAGTCCTACAGAAGTTTTACACTGTTCGTTCTTCTAGGAAAGCTCTGAATCACCATTGTTTCTTTGAAAGTACCACTTCAGGAGAGAAGTTCAAAGTTCAGCATCTGAAGTAGGATATAGATTTACTCTCTGCAGCTTAGAGTAAAAAATATCCCTCCCTTAAATGGGGAGCGTGTCCAGGTTCAGCTGTCCAATCAGAAGTTTTTGTTAGATGGTGTGGGTGGACATCCACTCATTGTGGCATTTCCAGAAATTGCTTAATTTCCTGGTTCTCCCCAGGTGTGGTGCTGGGGCAGCATGGGTCCCTGGCTCAGCATTTCCTCAGGCAGTTCTGAAGCAGCAAAGTCATATTTGTAAAGCTATGCTAAAGATCCTTGATTTCTGCTTATGATAAGGAAAAATTGTTAGGACTTATATAATGGTCCTGGGAGTTCAAACCATTTCCAGAATCTGTTGTGACCAAAATCAATATCCCATCCAAAGAGTTGTTTGTTTGTTGCAAAAGACAGAGCAGGCAAGAACAACTTGGTGACCTCCTTGGTGATTGCATTTTTTGATACACAAAATCTAGTAGGCATCATCATTGTCTGAAGTTAGCTTCTTTCTCAGAGACTCCCTGGGAGACAATAGGTACTGAATGGAATAAAGGGAGACCAAGATAGCAAATTCTGTTTCCTTGTGCATTTTTCTGCTAATGCACCCTGGCTAGCTTGGACTGCTTGGATCGATTCCCTGCCCTTATCCTCGGCTGGTGGCACATGTACCACCCGCCCAGCCAGCAGGAAGCAGTACATGGCTCTGGGATGTTGCTGGGGATCCTGAGTACTGATTTGAATGCTGGCAGCTGTTCTTGGCACATATAGAAACGGTGGTGGAGCAAAACCTGCACTCGCTGACACTCCATGTGTGCCCCACTCTCCAGGGTGCTCTGGCTTAGGAGATCCAGATCCAGGTTTTACAAGCAATGAACCTGATATTTTCTTGCTGGAGATGAAATTCAACAAAGGCAACTGCAGGGTCCTGCACCTAGGGAGGAATAACCCCATGCACCAGTACAGGTTAGGAGCTGACCTGCTGGAAAGCAGCCCTGTGGAGAAGGACCTGGGAGTCCTGGTGGACAGCAGGTTTACCACGAGCCAGCACTGTGTCCTCGTGGCCAAGAAGGCCAGTGGTATCCTGGGGTGTATTAGGAAGAGTGTTGCCAGCAGGTCGAGGGAGGTGATCCTGCCCCTCTTCTCAGCCCTAGTGAGGCCTCACCTGGAGTACTGTGTCCAGTTCTGGGCTCCCCAGTACAAGAGGGACATGGAGTTCCTGGAGCGAGTCCAGCAGAGGGCTGTGAAGATGATGAGGGGACTGGAGCACCTCTCATATGAGGAGAGGCTGAGAGAGCTGGGTCTGTTTAGCGTGGAGAACAGAAAACTGAGAGGGAATATTATCAATGTGTACAAATATCTGAAGGGAGGGTGACAAAAGGATAGGGCTGGACTCTTTTTAGTGGTACCCAGTGACAGGACAAAAGGCAGCAGGCACAAACTGAAACATGGGAAGTTCTGGCTGAATATGAGAAAACATTCTTTACTGTAAGGGTGACAGAGCACTGGAACAGGTTGCCCAGAGTCTCCTTCTTTGGAGATATTCAAAACCCACCCAGATGAGATCCTGTGCAACATATGCTAGGTGACCCTGCTTGGCAGTGGGGATAGGCCAGATGATCTCCAGAGATCCCTTCCAACTTCAACCATTCTGTGTGCGATTCTGTGTGTGTGAAATCCTTTCCATCAGAACAAGTTTATTTCTGTATCTGTCAGCCACACTTAGAGTAACAATTTGAAACTCCAGAACAGCAAAAGCATTTCTTCCAAAGGACAGAAGAGCAAAAGCGTTTCTCCTTGAGGAGGCTGAGGGGAGACCTTACTGCGGCCTACAGCTTCCTCACCAGGGGGAGTGGAGGGGCAGGTGCTGATCTGTTCTCTTCAGTCACCAGTGAAAGGACCTGAGGGAATTGTGTCACGCTGCGACAGGGGAGGTTTAGGCTGGATATCAGGAAGAGGTTCTTCACTGGGAGTGAAGAACCACCACCCCTTCTGTGCTGCCTGTCCCTTCTGAAGAGCCTATATCCAGTCATTGCAGCACTCCAGTCATGGGAGTGGTCCCACCACATTTCAGTGATGGCAACCAAGTCATAGCTTGCCTGCTGCACGATGGCTTCCAGCTCTGCCTGTTTGTTGCCCATGCTGCATGCATTAGTGTAGATGCACTTCAGCTGGTCCATTGCCTGCTCCCCTGGCCCTGACATTGTTCTCCCTGGCACACCTCTAACGAGCCTTATTCCCTCCCCGTCCCCGTCCCTGTCCCCGTCCCCCTTTCTACCTAGTTTAAAGCCCTCTCAATGAGCCCTGCCAGCTCCTGTGCTAGTGTCTGTTTTCCCCTTCAAGACAGGTGGGACCCATCTACAGTTATCAGGCCGAGTAAAGCGCCCCGTGGTCAAAAACCCCCAAATTTCTGTGTTGGCACCAGCCTCTGAGCCACCTGTTTATCAGGTGGGCTTTCCGAGTCCTCTCTGTATCCCTCCCTGCCACTGTAGGGATGGAGGAAAGCACAACCTATGCTCCTGCTCCATCTACTAATCGTCCCAGTCCCCTAAAGTCCTGTTTGATAGCCTTCAGGCTTCTCTCTTCAATATTGTCTCTGCCAGCCTGGACTATCAAAAGAGGATAGTAGTCAGAGGGGCAAACCAGGTTAGGAAGCTTTCTGGTCCCTGACCCTGGCCCCAGGGAGGCAGTAGACTTCCCTACGGGTAGGGTCAAGTCAACAAATAGGGCCCTCCGTTCCCCTGAGAAGGGAGTTGCCTACATCACCCTTCTTTCTTTCTTAGTGGAGGCAGTCCTGAGGCATGGAGTCGACTTCCTCACCCTAGGCAGCCTCCTGGGTAAACTGTTCACCTCATCCTCACCCACTGGTCTCTCAAGCTCCAGGGCCTCAAACCTGTTGTGTATGGGCACCTGGGGAGGCAGGGCCGGTAGGGAGGGGGGTTGCCTGCGACGTCGAGCAGGGACCTGTTTCCATTCCTCCTCATCTCCTAGGTCCCCTCCCTCTGCTCGGCAGGGCAGGCTTGAAAAGCTCAAGCCTCTTCAGTGTAGCTCCCAAGATCTTCAGAAAAGTGACTTCCAGCAGGGCATCTAGCTTGAGTTCAGTTTGATGGAGCCAACAGGCCTCCATCCATACTGCCTACTTCCAGGCACTGCGGATCAAGAGTTACAAGGCTTCTCTCAGCCGTGCTGGTTTGCCTGCTGACGAGAATAAGGCACAAAGCTGATGTAGCTTTCCCTAAGTCAGTAGTAGGGCAGGGCAAGTTCTGTCAAGACCAAAAGCACAGTTCTGCCTTGCAAAGCACCATCTCCCATCATCACTATTTTGCCCCCTCAGATTCCCCTACTGTATATTTATAGATTTACAGATGAACCCTGCCCTGAGCTTTATTTCCTTCTTCCAGATATAATCTTTTTTTTTGTTAAGACCATTTAGCACTGATATATATATCAGCCCTATAATACCCTGATGACACTAAAAATGTTGACACATCAAGTTGAAGTGCTGGAGCCCCCATTTTCCAGTGCCTTTTTGAAATGAAAACAAACCACACTTATCATTTGCCAACCAATCCACTTGTGCAATAAGCAAAAAGCCAAGCAAACTGCTTTTCTCCTGCACAAAGCAGTAATTTGTGTGGCACGGGCAGACTGACTTGGGCTGCACAGGGAATGAAGATCAAAGGGGAAATTCACCTGCCTGTCTTGTTTGCTATTGATCTGAATTGTAGCTACTTTATCAGTAGCACTTTGCCATCACCCCTCAGAGATCAGAGCCTCCTATATCTTCCTACTCTTTTATTTGTAGAACCATTTAATAAATACATTTTCTTTCTCTGGACTCCTTTTAGTTATTTTCTTTTTTTTTATTTGACCAGCAGAAACAAAGGGTTTCCTGCAGTGTCAAGGAAAAAGAAGGGCATATGGCCCCAATTCAGCAAAGCATGTAAATATGTGCTCAGTTTTGAACAGGGCAACAAACACATGCCCTTCTTCTTAGAGGCATGTAAATACATGCTGGGTTTTGAAATGCAGCTGTGTGACACAGGAGCAAATGCCATGGAGTGAAGGAACTGGTTGGCTGAATATCTGCTTTCCATCTTTCCTTGCTCCCTCCTACTCTAGTTCATTACTACTAATTACTGGGGTGTTTGGAGCAAACAACTGCCAGATGAAAGCAAAGGAACTAAAGAACCCTCACGCATTTTGTACTCCCCTCAGAATGGTAAAAGTGACAAGGAAGACTGTAAAAACAGAGAGGGAAAATGAAATCCCAAACTATGCAGCTAAGAAATGAATAAATTACTCTGCTCCTCACGTTGCCAGTGTTACACAGCCTGCCTGCATCGGATTGAGACCTACGTGATCCTCTTCTACTTGAAATCACTTTACCTTGACTTCCAACAGTAAACTGAAAGCTTGTTGCTCTTGCTGTCAGCAAAGCATCATCAGTAGGTTGTAGAAAATCCCAGCTGGGGACATGAGCTGCATTCACATGGCATTAATCTCATGCTAAGTGGCACTAAGTCAGGAGGTACCAGTATGTCTATAATAAACAGCCATTGTGCCCGTCTGATGCTGCTGGCTGTGTCTCTGCCCAGCTTGATACCTCCTCTGGCTGCCGTCTTGTCTCTCCTGCTTGAAGCTATGGAAGTGCAGCAAACAAGGCTGGAAGGGACCCTTGAAAGTCACTTAATGCATGCTCTTGACCTAAGGTGAGATGAGCTAGACCCAAGCCATGCCTGTGAGGTATTTGTTAAACAGTGGGGGAGATCCTTCAGCTCTCTGGACAACCTGCTTCAGGGCTTTGATAGTCTTTTCAGTGGAGACCCTTTCAGTCCTCCTCTGTAAGGGGAGTCTCAGGATGGCATGGGCACCTGGTTAGTGCACTTGGGACTTCCCAGCCCCACCACTACCCACCCAGTTCTGCTTTTTCCTGATATGGCTTTGGGAAAAGAAGTAGTATTTGCATGTGTGGTTCCAAATATAGACCTGCAGAGTATTCTGCAGGGTTTTTATAGTATTGTGACACTAGTGATAAACAAATGCTGACCTACAGGGAAGAGCAGGGACAGAGGAGTAGCTTATAGCTCTATGGAAAATAGGTTATTTTATTTTTAACACTGCCAGTTCAGGTCCCCACTCTGTGCATGAAGTGCTCTCTTTTCAAAGGCACTTCCTTTCCCTTTCCCTTTCCCTTTCCCTTTCCCTTTCCCTTTCCCTTTCCCTTTCCCTTTCCCTTTCCCTTTCCCTTTCCCTTTCCCTTTCCCTTTCCCTTTCCCTTTCCCTTTCCCTTTCCCCGTCCCCTAAAACTAAACTCAATTGGAAACATTGAAAACAACTTCCAAAACAAAAGATAAATGAAACAATGTTTTAGTATTTTTAATACTTGCTTTGGTGTTTTCTGTTTCATTTTTGTTTTGTTTTGTTTTTCTAGCTGAGATTGTCCAGAAAATTTAACAGCTATTTAAGGATGGATTTGTTACAAACAAGATGCTATGGAAGGAGAAGAAGGAAGATTTACCATTCCTTGATGAAGTTCAGTCAGTTTTTACTAAATGGGCTTATCTTCAAGCATTTGTTTTTATGAGGCAAGAATAACTTAAAATAAATATAGGTGAGTATTTAAATAAATTGTTATCCACATGCAATTTACTTAAAGACAGCCAGGTGGTATTTACTGGCTTTGTGCAGAATAAGTGTATCAAGAGCATTTCAAAGAAATGAGATCAGATCTACAAAATAAAAGCACAACCAACAAATGTAAGGAAAGCTCCACAGTGTTTTACTCACACGTCTAAGTTCCTGGTGCTGCAGTGTAGGAGCATTGAGATGAATTCCTGAAAAAAGCCTTTTTTCTTTTTTCTATAATCAGCCATTTGAGAACTTTTAGATAATTTATTACAGCATATTGGACCAAATCAATCCAATCGAAGTTAGGGGTAGAAATACTCCATGGCCAGAGGAGAGGAGCCTTACTGGGGTCCTCATCTCTGTGTAGAGACACAGGCAGAGAGCTGCCCTACCCCTCCGCAAAGGAGAGAAAATTTTCAAGGCATTGCATTGGTCTGCAAGGCTTGTACTTCAGGCAAAGTGAGAGAAAAGTGGAGAAAACAGATTAAGAGGTGGATGGGCTAGGACTGAAGTTTCTCAGAAGATTAAGTTAAGAGCTGGGACCAATAGAAGTCGGTGGAGAAACTCCCAGTGGATTTCTGATGATCCCTGGCAGCAGGCATAGGCTTACCAGAACCTCTCCATTTTTGCCTGTCCTAATTACTTTATAGGATATTATCATACTAATATATGAGCATCAGATCAGTGTTTTTTTGTTTGTTTGTTTGGTTGTTTTTTTTAATCTAAACTTGTGAAAACAGTGCAGCATTAGGAGTGTGGTAATAAACAAAAAGCATTAACATGCAATTCCCTTATGCTTTTGAAAAATTACTTCATAAATGCAAAGTAAAATATTTTCCTTTTTATTACCTGACAATTACATATTAAGAATTTCTTTTTATGTTTAAAAACATATGCAATACGGGCAGGCAGGCTCCAAAATTTAATTGCTTTCTTTCTATAAGAATCAGATGTCATTTTCTTCAAACTAAACTCTGAAAAGAGATAAGGGAAGGAAATTGTTGTGTACATTAAATTTTGAAACATCTGATAGCATTCCTCAATTAAACTATTTAAATGAAAAAAGATTGCTTTACAGCTCTATCATATCCACTGAATAAAACCTCTGTTGAGGCAAATTGGCAGTGGCAGGTACCAAATGCATTGGCCTTAATGAGACTGGACAACCTAATAGAAGTCATTGGTAATTGTTATTATATACAATATTGCACTGTCAAAAAAATCACTACACAAATTGCTCAAGACATCTGAGTTTATTTGCTGTAAATTAAAGTTCTTATCTTCTTATGTAAAGCAATATTGTTGTTGCTTTTCATCGTGAATTACAGGCTACTCTCTAAAGGTGCTATAGGAAAGGGAAACAGTGTTAGGCACCATTGCCATCTTGTGAAAGACTTTCTTTAGGAGATAGGAAGCCCACTTTGAGCATTTTTTTCTGTTGAATTCAGTGGAAGCTGGTTTGAAGCTATAACTATATCTCTTTTCCACACCTTGGTAACTCACTTGAGCTGTCCCAGGATCAGGCTCTTTTTGTTTGTTTGTTTTCATTTTTGATGTTCAGCATCTGCAGAAGCTGAAGGACCAGAATTCATTTCTACAATGATTCTGATTCTCTGCCACTTGACAAAAATGACAGCTCTTAAGATTTAATTTGTTGGAAGGAAGAATTAACTCTTGTTGACTTTTTGACCCTTTGTGCTAATATTAAAATAAGGTCTTGTAAATAAGACACTTGTACACTCAGTCTTGCATTTTTTTTTCTGTTCCCAAGATCCACCCAATACCTACATGCATTTCCTTCTTTCCAATGGCTAATGGGTCAAATTTTCTGTGCTGACAGAATGCTGGAGTTTATCTGAGCAGCGCCATGGATGACAATATGGTTCACTGACAATCTGTTTTCTCCCACTATAACCAGTGTTCTTTGACCAAAAAAGAAAAAAAACACCTTTTGATTACTGGGAGCATCCTGCAGTTCGTAAAATCTTGATACAAGTGTCTTGTGATATTTTAATGTTTGCTGTTTAACAGAAGCAAGATTTTTATGGCAGTGAAAATTGATGCAAGGAAAAGCAAAAAAGGCTATGCAGACACCTAGCAGACAGTTGTAATAAAAAATCAAACAAAACTTTGGGTAAGACAAGTGTCTTTATGCAATTAATGCTTTAGCTCATACTGACAAACTGAATGAAATAAATTCCTTTTTCATTTCAGTGTGTGGGATTTCCAGGGAAGGACAGTACAAAGGTTCTCTCTGTACCTGAAAGAAACAGCATTATCTTACATTTCTTTCCATACCATGCACGCAGATGATGCACAAAAAGGTGTAATTACAATCTGCCATGGAAGTGATTGTCCGAGCCTGAAAATCAGTAATGTTAATTCTTCTCAAAATAAATTTCAATTTGATCCTGTGAATTCTACATTGAAATTAGTTTTTTTCTTTAAAACCCTGGAGAAAACAGCTCTGTATGTGTGCATTAACAAATAGCTTTGCAAATCTAGGCTAAAGTGAATATTCAATTTCAGAAGGTCAAAATGAGATTTGCTCTCAACAATGAAATGACTAAGCCACATGAGCCAAAGTTAACTCTCTTGTAGACATGGCAGAGATTTTACCTGTTACTAAGGTGGTCATTTGCCCCCAAGCCTCCTCTTTGTAGTTTCAGTGACTTTTATACCCAAAGCCACATCCATTTGCATCTGGTTAAATACCTAACATCCTACAGTGGATATCCTGAAGAGGGTGGTTTTGCTGTTTGCCTCAAAGACTAGGGGAGACTTTTCACGTGGATTCAGGATACCAAGCAGCAGCTTTAAGGTGTCTCCTTCTTCCCTACTAATTCCTCCATCTCTGCATTTCAATGGCCCTGGAGAGGTGTGTGTTGAAAGATGGGGGTTTCTAGGAGATACCCATTCAGATGGACCTTAAAAAAATCTCAACCCTGTATGGTTCCCATAAAGGTCTGCGGTCTGCAGACTTGTACTGGGTCTGGCTGGAATGTTAACTTTCCCGGCAGCAGCCCATACAGTGCCGTACTCTGTACTTGTAGCTGGAACAGCAGTGTTATCACACCAGTGTTGTGTCTACTGCTGAGCAGCAGTGGCACAGCATTGGGCCTTTCTCTAACCCTCCTAGGGGGTGGGCAAAAAGTGAGGAGAGAAACATCACTAGGGCAGCTGACCTAAACCAATCAAAGGGATATTCCATACCATGTGGTGTCACACTCAGCAATAAAAGGTGGAAACAGGAAGAAGAGGAGAGGGGTGGGCTCTCGTTGGGAAAACGTCGGTCCTCCTCTCGAACACCGGCTGTGTGCGTTGAGGCCTTGCTTCAAGGACGTGGTCAATCATCGCTCATTTGTGGGAAGTAGAGATTAATTTCTTTCCTCTGCACTTCCATATAGCTTTCATTTATTTTGTTTGTTTGTTTTCCTCCCTTCTTTTTATTTTCCCTTTTCCCCTCCCTTTTCCCCTTTCCCTTTTTATTTCCCCTTAGTTAAATTGTTTAGTTCATGGTAGTCTTTATTTAATTATTATAATTATTTCCCTTTAATTAAATTATCCTTATCTCAACCCGTGAGTTGTTCTTTGCTTTACTTCTCCCCCTCATCTAAAGGAGGGGGAGTGAGAGAGCGGTTGTGGGGTTTAGCTGCCCAGCACGGTAAAACCACCACAGGACTCCTCTCCAAGTCCAATAGCTTTGGTGCTCTTCTGTGCACTGTACTCAGGGGGCAGTAGTCCATGGTTAGGAAGAGATTTGCTGCTTTGGGACAACTCTCAGTCCAGATGATCTCAGGCTGGTGCCTGAGTCTTGTTTTCTTTATTAATATAGGCATAACCTGAGAACTGAAACCCCTCTGAACCTCTCCCTCCTTAGACAGAAAAGTATGTTCATAAGGTGAAAGCCAGCCCCTTATCTTTTCTAATTTTGAGTCCCATTTTGGCAACAATAGTTACAGTTTCTGGGGTTCTTGCAAAGATGCTCACCATTTGAAAATCTTCCAGAAAAGTGCAAAGTGCAGCTGGAGACACTGTAAATTTATCTGTCCTCTTTCTTCAGCATCTTCCCATCAGGACCACAAGGAAAACTTTAATAAAACTCTCTATTCCTACATGTGAAAATTAAAAAAAAAAAAAAGAGAGAGAGAGAGAGGAATTTACCTTCTCTTCCTTTCCTTTCCCCGCTTTGCAGAGAACAAATCCTCTTCTGCAGCAGGGTCATTAGCTGTATAATGATGGGTCATATACCAGCACTGCATTAATACCATGAGTATGAGTGCACCTGATACCAAACCACAATAATCACATGCTGCTACCAGTATCCACACAGTGGCTTTGAGCTTTGACTTTTGCTGTCTGACTCTGTGTGTAGCCTTCTTGTAGTGGTAGCACATCCTTCTGCTCTCTTTCACCCTGTTTTGCCTCCAGGGAGTCTACACTGTGCCATTGCATGGTCTCTCTGCTCCATCCCTTAGGAGGGGTAGGGATATGGGCAGGGTCACCTTGACATTGGCAGCATTTTTTTCCTCTTTCCAATAAAATGTAGTATATGAGGGGGTTAGCAGATCCCGAGAGCTGTCCATAAAAAACACAATATCCAATATCCCAAAACCACAATGTCCACTGCTGTGGACAGTGCACAACATGTGGTACAATGATGCTTCTCTGAGACAGCGTTCATATGGCACAAGTGCTAATCCTGGACCTTTGTTTCTTATGGCAACTGACAGATGCATTCAAAGAACAAAGAAATTTGCTCTTCCCTTTCAGTCTAGCAATTAATAACATCTGTTTTCATGTATAAAGAGAGCAAGACTGGAACTGGAAGCCTCGACATATTTAATGAACTAGCAGAAAAATCTCTAATACGAATGCTATAAAAACAGAAGTAAGGATTGGTGGTTCAGTGTCGAAGGGTGACACACACCTCTGAGGTGCTACTGGAGAAGATCTGGTCTTATGAAAAGAGGCTGAAACTACAAATCTGTGTGCAAAATGTTTGTGACCTAATAAGCAGTGTGACTTGTGCACTAGAGGGAGCATTGAAGGAGGTTGGAAATTTTCTTTTAGGTGTATTTCTTGTGGATAACCCTAGCTTTAATATCCATTAATGAAATTTTTGCTAAAAGTGATGGGATGAAATTTGCAAAACAATTGATTTTATCTTTAAATTGTTGATAAAAAATGTATATATTGCAAATATTTAAGTCAGTCCTACATTAAGTGTGAGCATGGTGATTTGTTTACCTTCACATACACTTTGTCCTGTGCAGAGCAACAGAAGCTCATGTTCACAGATCCTAAGCCAATTGGTGACTTTACTTTGGAAGACATGACATGCAGATACCTGGTATGTGTTTTGGGATTGATGGGACCCTGCATCTACTCAGGTATGTCCCTTCCCCAAAAGACAGTAATATTCAGGGGTACTGATAAAATAAAACCAGTGACTGAGGTGGCAGTTTTACATCCCTCTTTGGTAAGCAGCCAAAGGTCAGGGCTTATAGACCCCTTCAATGAGCACAGAAAACTTCTCCTCTGGAGCTCCTTTTGGACAGAAACCACTGTGGCCACCATCTACTCCCTCCAAGGAGTGCAGGACATTGATCAGTGATGGACTTCAGGTGTGGAGAGAAGCCAAGCGAGGTCAGCAGGAGCATACCTGTGTTTCCCTGCCTCATAGTACTGCAGCAGCCATCTGTGCAAGGGAGGACACAGCACCATGCACTCACCACTACGGCACAAGGTGAGAGCTGAAGCTGCTGTTCATGGCACTCACAGCACGATGCTTCAAAGTACAATAGCGAACAAAGCCCCCATGAGTGAGCTGTGCTACAGTCCAGCAAAAGACTGCAGGACAAGTTCTCAATTTGGCTTTAAATGAATTTGTTGAATTGGCATGTCTGACGTCAATTGGAAGTGAATTCCACAAATCTTAATTTATTTTATAGGGAAGCACTATTGATTTTTTTATCGTCTTTGTTGTTAGTTTGTGTTTTTTTTCAAGCTCTCCCCTCTCAATTCCCACCTTCAGTGGGACTGAATGCTTTGATTTAAGAGAGGCTGTTAAGCGCAAGAGATCCTCTTGGTGGTGAATTAAGAGGATCGCTTGCCTCGTACATCCCAGCAGTCAGGCTGCAGAGACGTGCTTATCCATCACCAACACACACAGCATTTACAATAAAATTAAATCCTTTGAGCTGGTAGCTGGGGCTCCTGACGGCCCCCAGTGCCACTCCAATGCCAGTTAATATGGCCCCTAAGAAGCTGAATCCATCAGTGCCATCACGTGTACAATGTGCCACCTACAAAGCAGGGTGAGCTGTGCCTTAGTTCTGCTGCATTTTAGAGTGCTGTGACTAGATGAAATCACTGGGGTTTGAAGGGCAATGGCTAACTTTGTGCTTGCTTGCAGAGAGTATCACTTATTTTCTTTTTTGATATGAAACAGGACTGGGCTGCTCTTGAAGAAATGATTTACACTTTCTCTTAAAGCATCCTCTAGCTACAGAAGTCACTTCTGACTTGGAAGTAGCATCTGTGCTCCTCTAATGTCTTCCCTGTCTTACAGAACCACAGAATCACAGAATTGAAGGGGTTGGAAGGGACCTCGAAAGATCATCGGGTCCAACGCCCTGCCAAAGCAGGTTCCTTAGAGCAGGCTGCCCAGGTAGGCGGCCAGACGGGCCTTGAATATCTCCAGAGAAGGAGACTCCACAACCTCCCTGGGCAGCCTGTTCCAGTGCTCCATCACTCTCACTGTGAAGAAGTTCTTTTGCATGTTGGTGCAGAACTTCCTCTATCTTGTGACCACTACTCCTTGTCCTGTCTCCACAAACCACTGAAAAGAGGTTGGCCAAATTCCTCTGTCTCCCACACTTAAAATATTTGTAAACATTGATAAGATCCCCTCTCAGTCTTCTTTTCTCCAGGCTGAACAAACCAAGGTCTTTCAACCTTTCTTCATAGGGATGATGCTCCAGGCCCCGTATCATCTTCGTGGCCCTCCGCTGGACTCTTTCCAGGAGATCCCTGTCTTTTTTGTACCCGGGAGCCCAGAACTGGACACAGTACTCCAGGTGAGGCCTGACCAGGGCAGAGTAGAGGGGGAGGATCACCTCCCTTGACCTGCTGGCCATTCTCCTTTTAATGCACACCAGGATCCCATTGGCCCTCTTGGCCATGAGGGCACAGTGATGGCTCATGGTCAACCTGTCGTCCACCAGGGCCCCCAGGTCCTTCTCCTCAGAGCTCCTCTCCAGCAGGTCGTTCCCCAGCCTGTACTGATACGCGCAGTTGTTCCTTCCCAGGTGCAGGACTCTACACTTGCTCTTGTTAAACCTCATTTGGTTTCTTCCTACCCATTTTTCCGGCCGGTCCAGGTCTTGCTAAATGGCAGCACAGCCTTCTGGCATGTCAGCCACTCCTCCCAGCTTTGTGTCATCAGTGTACTTGCTGAGGGCAGACACTATTCCCTCATCAAGGTCATCGATGAAGATGTTGAACAAGACCGAACCCAACACCGACCCCTGGGGAACACCACTAGTCACAGCCGGACTCTGCGTCACCGATCACCACCCTCTGAGCTCGGCCAGTCGGCCAGTTCTCAACCCACCTTACTGTCCACTCCTCTATCCCACCCTTTCTCAGCTTTGGTAGCAGGATGTCGTGGGAGGCAGTATCAAAAGCCTTGCTAAAGTCAAGGTAGATGACATCCACTGCTCTCTCCTCATCTACCCAGCTGGTGATGCCATCATAGAAGGCAATGAGGTTGGTCGAGCACGACTTCCCCTTGGTGAATCCATGCTGACTACTCCTCATAACCTTCTCTTCCAATCACTGGGAGATGGCCTCCAGAACAAGCTGCTCCAACGCCTTTCCAGGGACAGAGATGAGACTGACTGGCCTGTAGTTTCCCGGATCCTCCTTCTTGCCCTTCTTGAAGACCGGAGTGACATTGGCTATCCTCCAGTCTTCAGGCACCTCTCCTGTTCTCCAGGAGAGAACACCAAAGGATGTTACACCAAAGGACAGTGTCTTTTGTGCAGAAGCATAAAGTTACCCTTGGTTCTCCTCCCCTCTCCAGTAGCCTAGGATGTAATTTGGAGGTTCACAGTGACATCTCTGTCCATTCTGTGTCTTTCTTCAACACAACCACACTCTCTGATGGAGATGCAGCATCTGCAGATGCACAGACATGCATCACCTTTACCCCAGTAAACCACATCTGTTCCTCTAGGGGAAGAGCCCTTTACTTGTGTGGCTTCAGACAACAGTGCTGATAATGTCACTGCACTCAGGCTCTGCATGCTTTATGTTTGACTAAAACACCAACCTTTTCCAAGGGTCAATATGTAACTGAACAATAGAAACCCACAGATGTCTGCAAATGAGGTAAGATGAAGATATATGCCAAGGACAAAGAACTTAAAATAAATGTGTATTGTTATAGAATTGCAAATCCATTTCTTAAAAGCCAAGTAATCTGACAATCTCTTTGTTACTGGAAATTCTTATACACTCCTTTGAGATCTAATAAAGAAAGGTAATTCCCACCTTTAACCCTCCTGGAACCAACTACCTTTTTAAAGCCTTCCTCTTGCTAAAGTGTGGGATTATTCTGGGTTGTGCCTGTGCGCATGAAGGGAGGTGTTTGGGGGTGCCTGCGAGCACAGTGGGTGGGGTCCTGGGTTCCTGGGTGGGACGCTTTGACACTATATAAGATACTGTCATGCAGCAATAAACTGGCTTACGGCACAGAACGCTGGTCGTTGTGTCCGTTTGTCCCGGGGTTTTCGGTCGGGTTATCTGACATTTGGTGACCCCGACGTGATACAATTCTCAACGTGAAACCGGTTGGCGCGAGTTAGGCGCGGCGCGAGTTAGGCGTGGTGCGTACGTGCTAGGTACGCGGGTGGCCATGGGGCCTGGAGTCGATGAGGTGATGAGTACTGTTAAATCCTTGGCCAAGGAAGTAGGGATAACACTATGAAAGAAGGACGTACAGTCCCTCTTGTTCTGGGTGACACGCCGAAATCTGGCAGAGTCTCCTGTCCATTGCTTGAGACAGACTGTTTTAGAAACGGTGGGACGGGATTTATTTGATAGCGCCTGCATCGGGAACAGAGGTGCTGACTTTATTTCCGACCTATGGGTCGGTGCGAGCGGTTTTGGAAAAGGTAGCCAACGTGACATGCCTGTGGGCTGCTGTGCACCGCACGCTTTTGTCTGATGGGGATGGTGAGGATAAGTGGGCTCCTATGGAGCTGCCAGTAAATAACAATCTAAAGGAGGGGTCAGGGCAGGTGAAGGAGGAGGCTCGATCGGGAGATGAAAATAATGTGGAGCAGGAGAAAGAAGAAGGTGGGAACCCCCTTGTGGCCCCCCTGTGAGTTTGGTTAGATCATGAAAAAATAGCAGTGCCTAGTGCTCCCCCGGCAGAAGGGAACGCGGTACATACTTCATCAGATGGGTCCTTTTGGGGGGTAAATAAGAAGGGCTCCCTTATCCTATTCCCTGTCGGGGGTCCTGAAGGGGTAGGGGTGGCATCCGGGCAGGCGCCGGCGTTTTTGGGCTCCCTCCGGCCGCCGCTGTATGCCCCTCCGGCGTTTGACCCTGGAAAGTGGGAGGGGGGGCAAGCGCAGGTGGAGTCTTTTTCGGAGAAGCCCCTACCATCGTCCGTGTGTCGCGTTCCCATTCCTTCGGGTGCTGCGCCCCAAGAGAGAGAACGAGCAGATAGTGAGAGTTCAACAGATGAGGAGTTTCAGGATTCTAGACAGGCTACTTCGCGACAGCTGATGCACATCCGTGAGGAGGTGCAGAAGGCAAGGGAAAAATGGATTATCAGTGCACGAGAATGTCTTCTCTCGGGTTGTGAAATAACACCAAGTCCTGTGCGGATAGGGTGCTTTCCTGTTTTCGCGGGGTCTCAGGGACATCAGTGGCAGCCGGTAGACTATAAGATGCTGCTACAGTTAAAAAAGGCTGTACAGGAGGGTGGATTCTCTAGCCCACAGACACAGGTTTTGTTGGATGCGGTGGCTTTGCAAGGGCCCCTGATGTTTGACTGGCGGCAGGTTGCCCGAGCCTGCCTGACGGCAGCGCAGGTACCCATATTTGAGTCTTTGCTGGAAGAGGAAGGCGAAGCCTTAATGGCTCGTGCATGGGCGAACCCCCAGGATCCTTTACATGGTTTGCCTGGGGAAGCGTTGTTGGGACGAGGGTGGTGGAATACTCCGCAGGAACAATTATTGCTGCCGCAACCTGTGCTTATTGCCGCCGCCGATTTGAGCCGCAGAGCATTAGAGCGGATGAATGCTGTAGTCAGCCCGACTCCCAGTTATCTGCATATTCAGCAAAAACCTGAGGAACATTTTGGGCACTTTGCAGACAGGGTGCAGACAGCTGTGGCAAGCAGTAATTTACCACCAGAAGTGCAAGATGTTGTTTTGAGGGAATGCTTAAGAACGGGAGCTCTGCCTGAATTCAAGGCCGCTCTTGCAGCACTTCCAGCTTCAGCAAGCGCGGGCGAGCTTATCGCTCGTGGCTGTGCATTTGGCAAGGCTCAGGAAATGCAACCTCTTGCTGCTGCCCTCAGTGAGCAGATGATGGGAGTCACGTCTGCCCTCCAGGCGTTTGCCCTCCAGATGTATCCTGGTGGTTGTTTTCGCTGCGGACAGCGTGGTCACGTAGCTCGTGAATGTCCCAAGAAAAGGGAACCTGTGGTTGAAGACAGCCGTGTTCATTGTTGGGTGTGTGGGCGGTCTGGCCACTGCACTCGGGAGTGCTCACAACGCAAAGGGGAAGTGAAAGAGGAAAAAAGGGGGGGGCAGTCGGGAAACGCCAACGCCGGGACGAAAAGGGACCCGCCGTCTCGGCCGCAAGCATGGGTCCCAACCCCCATAGAGCAGGGGTGGACAAGTCCACTGTCCAGTCTCGGGCCAGAAAACAATTGGTACAGGGAGCTATTATTATTCTACATCAGGGCCAGCTGCAGCACCTACTGCTTTTTGGCTACGTGTCTGTGCCCCATGTTGCGTTTCCACAATGGGATGAACTCCTTGCCCTTGCTATAGAGTGGGCTGGAACGAAGCGACTCCTGCTTGTCCTCGCCTTGTGCCCTGCAGCGTACGGGGGCTACTGGTAGGAGTATGCTGTGGGCTACCAGACCGCTCCGCTGTTTCCAACGCCATATGCTTACAACCTATGGTCTGCTGAGCCAGTACCCAACGGGATACCTCGTGGGCTGTTCCCGCCTGCTGCTTGCCCGGGAAGGAAGATGACTACCATCCGTATCAATGCCACTGTGCAGGCAGGTATCAATCTGACACATGAAACACACTTGTCATCGGATGGCACCACGCATGCGACGGAGGACAGAAAAGAAGCCGTTCTGCTGGGGGCGCGATTGCGCGGAAGACAAAATAAAAGAAGAGCAGCGTGACGCAGAACAGAATTGGCTGGGGGCAACTCTCGAGGGGCTAGGCCTTCACCTAGAAGGATGGCTTAAATCGCTTTTGCAAACAATATTGCTACTAGTAATAGTATTCATTGTGATAGGGCTAGTATATGCATGTATAAAAGCAAAAATAGCTAAAAGCAGTATAATGAAACACAGCCTGCTGACCATTCTCACCAAAAATCATGAGGAGTTCCCATTGTCACCACCTGTCCCTGGGACGGATACTCATCCCTAAGTAGTTATGATTGAATCACACTTAGCGTAACGGGTTAAAGGGGGTACGTTACTGCATAAAGAGGGGGGAGATGTGGGATTATTCTGGGTTGTGCCTGCGCGCACGAAGGGAGGGGTTTGGGGGTGCCTGCGAGAACAGTGGGTGGGGTCCTGGGTTCCTGGGTGGGACACTTTGACACTATATAAGATACTGTCACGCAGCAATAAATTGGCTTACGGCACAGAACGCTGGTCGTTGTGTCCGTTTGTCCCGGGGTTTTCGGTCGGGTTATCCTCACTAAAGCAGCCACGAGAATGAAGTTTCATCTTCTAGACCTAAAAAAATGAACATTTGCTACTTGGAAATAAATCAGATATATAGCCAGGACAGATATATTTGATTGAAAAAAAATTACTGAAGGGACTGAAACTGTCAGGCAAAGTTGCACTACACATACAGACAAAGAAAACAAACAAAGAAATAAACATTTTGAAAAAAAAAACACATTTTTTTCATTTTAAAAACAGTTTTAAAACTATTTCTTAACAAAGCCCTAGAGATTTCACAAGGATTAAATAAATTCTTAAATAAACACCTCGTTTTGGGTTGACTAAAATATTCTGTCTTGACTTAACCTAAAACAGTTCTTTTTTTTTCCTTTAATCAAAAAAATAGGGAAAAATATCATTGGATTTGACCTGAACAGAAGTTTCTCATAAATCTGTACTATTCAACAACTCTAAGCCCATCATCCAAACCAGAAAGATGCGTGTGTGACAGACAGTGGGTCACACTCCCTGTTTAGCTATAACAAGTTGAAGCCTGGGGTTGAAATCTTATCTCCTGTGAAGCCCATGGAAAATTTGCCACTGACATCAGAGGAGCCAGAACATCACTACAGTCTTTAATCTCTCTCTTTGATGTACAAAAAGCCATTTGTATTATTCAAAGCAACTAGTTTTTCCCACAGTCTACCCCATGAGATGGGCCGTACAATGAGTGAGGGGAGACCCTTAGCATCTCCTGTCCACCTTTTTATCTGCATGGCTTAGTGAGGGCTCATCTCTTGAGAAACTGTGTTCAAACTAGTTGTCAAGTGAAAGCTAATGAAACATTCATGTGTTTTGTGTGAGCCATGTATCTGTAAAGCAGCACTGGTATTATTATTACATGCATAGCGAAAATTCCAGCACTGGGTAGAGAGATTTTCTAGCTCTGGACACTCATCAGCACGATCCTAAATATAATCTTTTGGTCCAATATAATTGGTCCCAGCCAACATGGGTTCATGAGGGGTAGGTCCTGCCTAACAAATTTGATTTCCTTTTATGATAAGATCACCCATCTAGTCGATCAAGGGAAACCAGCTGATGTGATCTTTTTGGATTTCAGTAAAGCTTTTGACATGGTTTCCCATAGGATCTTACATACAACTTAACAAAAACATCATACGATGAGTGAGCAATTGGCTGACGGGCAGGGCTTAAGGGGTTGTGGTTAATGGGGCCACATCTGGCTGGCAGATGGTCACTAGTGGGGTCCCTCAAGGGTCCATTTTAGGGCCAATCCTCTGCAATATTTTTATAAATGATTTGGATATAGGACTAGAAGGTGTTTTGAGCAAATTTGCCGATGACTCTAAACTTGGAGGAGTTGTGGACTCGGATGAGGGTGGAAAGGCCTTGCAGAGAGATCTGGACAGATTGGAGAGCTGGGTGATCACCAACCACATGAAGTTTAACAAAAGCAAGTGCCAGGTCCTGCACCTGGGACCGGGCAACCCTGGCTATACGTACAGACTGGGCAACGAGACACTGGAGAGCAGCCCCTCAGAGAGGGATCTGGGGGTTGTGGTTGACAGCAAGTTGAATATGAGCCAATAGTGTGCCCTGGAAGCCAGGAGGGCCAACCGTATCCTGGGGTGCATCAAGCATGGCATTACTAGTCAGTCGAGGGAGGTGACTGTCCCGCTCTACTCTGTGCTGGTGCAGCCTCACCTCGAGTACTGTATGCAGTTCTGGGCACCACAGTACTAAAAGGACGTAAAACTGTTGGAGAGTGTCCAGAGAAGGGCGACAAAGATGGTGAAGGGCCTAGAGGGGAAGATATATGAGGAGCGGCTGAGGTCACTTGGCCTGTTCAGCCTGGACAAGAGGAGGCTGAGTGGGGACCTCATTGCGATCTACAGCTTCCTCACGAGGGGGAGTGGAGGGGAAGGCGCTGATCTATTCTCTTTAGTCACCAGTGATAGGACCCATGGGAATGGTGTCAAGCTGAGGTAGGGGAGGTTTAGGCTAGACATCAGGAAGAGATTCTTCACTGAGAGGGTTGTCATGCACTGGAACAGGCTCCCCAGGGAAGCAGTCACTGCACCAAGCCTGAAGAATGCTTTAAGAAGCATTGGCACTGTGCACTTAGTCACATGGTCTGAATTTTTGGGTGGATCTGTGTGGTGCCAAGAGTTGGATTTCATGATCCTTGTGGACCCCACTGGTGACTGTCCGCCAGTCTGATGTGGCCCCATTTACCACAACCCTTTGAGCCCTGCCTGTCAGCCATATTCTCATCCATGCTATGATGGTTTTGTTTAGATGTATGCTGAACATTTTGTCCAGTAGGATTGTTGTGGTTTAACCTGGCCGGCAGCTAAACACCACACAGCCGTTCGCTCTCCCTCCCCCCTCCCTCTCTGGGAAGGGGGAGAGAAATAAGAAAACTGAAGCCTGTGGATTGAGATAGAGACAGTTTATTAGGACAGAAAATAAAATAATAATAATAATGATATGTACAAAACAAGTGATGCACAATACAATTGCTCACCACCCGATGACCGATGCCCAGCCTATCCTCGAGCAGCCGGTCCCCCACCCCGGCTAGCCACCCCTATATATTGTTCAGCATGACGTCAGATGGGATGGAATACCCCTTTGGCTAGTTTGGGTCAGCTGTCCTGGGTCTGTCCCCTCCCAGCTCCTGCTGCACCCCCAGCCTGCCCGCTAGCAGGACAGAGCAAGAAGTCCTTGGCTCAGTGTAAGCACTGCTCTGCAACAACCAAAACATCAGTGTGTTATCAACATTCTTCTCATCCTAAATCCAAAACATAGCACCCTACCAGCTACTAGGAGGAAAATCAACTCTATCCTAGATAAAACCAGGACATCTAGCCACCCCTTATTCCATACCATTTATGTCATGCTCAGGTTACACCCGTTCCAATACATTCCAATTGACCACCATTTTCATTTATAATATATAGAATGTCCACTGAGTTTGCATAGTCCATGACTGACTTCAGGCTCCATCTGTCATCGCAGTCTTTCAAGGCAGAAGAGATGGCGTGTGATGTTGGATTGTCACACATTGAAGCCCGTTCTTGTTCCATCACATTGCTTTGCTTTTCCCATTCTATCAAAATTCATTCATCAGTATCTGCGTGGTTGTTACTGTGATACCATTAATAGGACATCGACATAGAAATCATAGTAATAAATCATAGTAATGATGACATACAGTACTATATAATAATTAACATAATACAATTCAACTCATGGGCTATTCTCAACCGGTATTAAATCCCCTTGAGATACACACCGGACCTCTCCGTTCTTTTGCATTACCCACCAAGTGCATCCAGGTCCCTGAGCAAAAGCAATCCCACTAATGGGTTTCGTTTTCCTGAGGCAGGAGTAGCCCAGACTGTTTTACCCAGCATATTTCTTACATGCACTACAGGAACTTTATCCCCTTCTACAGCACATAACAGGTTTGATTGGGCAGGTCCAGTTTGGTTGGCAGATCCCCTAGTATTGATTAATGAGGTGGCCTTTGCCAAATGTGTGTCCCAATTTTTGAATGTCCAGGCACCCACTGCTTTCAGTGTAGTCTTTAACAGTCCATTGTATCGTTCAACTTTCCCGGAGGCTGGTGCATGATAGGGGATGTGATACACCCACTCAATACCATGTTCTTTGGCCCAAGTGTCTATAAGGTTGTTTCGGAAACGAGTCCCATTGTCTGACTCTATTCTTTCTGGGGCGCCATGTCATCATAGGACTTGCTTTTCAAGGCCCAGGATAGTGTTCCAGGTGGTGGTATGGGGCACAGGATATGTTTCCAGCCATCCGGTGGTTGCTTCCACCACTGTAAGTACGTGGCGCTTGCCGTTACAGGTTTGAAGGAGTGTGATGTAATCAATCTGCCAGGCCTCTCCATATTTATATTTCAGCCGTCGTCCTCTGTACCAGAGGCTTTGACCGTTTGGCTTGCTTGATAGCAGCACATGTTTCACAGTCATGAATAACCTGTGCTATAGTGTCCATGGTCAGGTCCACCCCTCAATCGCGAGCCCATCTGTATGTTGCATCTCTACCTTGCTGGCCTGAGGTGTCATGGGCCCATCGGGCTATAAATAATTCACCTTTATGCTGCCAATCCAGGTCCACCTGAGCTACTTCAATCTTAGCAGCCTGATCCACCTGCTGGTTGTTTTGATGTTCTTCAGTACCCCGATTCTTGGGCACATGAGCATCTACGTGGCGTACCTTTACAACGAGGTTCTCTACCCGAGCAGCAATGTCTTGCCACAAAGCAGCAGCCCAGATGGGTTTGCCCCTACGCTGCCAGTTGTTCTGCTTCCATTGCTGTAACCATCCCCACAGGGATTTGCTGCCATCCATGAGTCAGTGTAGAGATAGAGAACTGGCCACCTATCTCGTTCAGCAATATCTAAAGCCGGCTGAATGGCCTTCACTTCTGCAAACTGACTCGATTCACCTCCCTCAGCAGCTTCTGCAACTCATGGTGTAGGACTCCAAACAGCAGCCTTCCATCTCCGATGCTTTCCCACAATAAGACAGGACCCATCAGTGAACAGGGCATATTTCTTCTCATTCTCTGGTAGCTTGTTGTAAAGCGGGGCTTCTTCAGCACGACTACCTCCTCCTCTGATGATATCCCAAAGTATTTGCCTTCTGGCCAGTCCATAATCACTTCCAATATTCCTGAGTGACTGGGGTTTCCTATTCGAGCCCGCTGAGTAATCAGTGCAACCCACTTGCTCCAGGTAGCATCAGTTGCATGATGTGTAGAGGGGACCCTTCATTGAACATCCAGCCCAGTACTGGCAGTCGGGGTGCTACGAGGAGCTGTGCTTCAGTTCCAAGCAATTCCGAAGTAGAACAAGCTCCCTCATATGCTGCCAATATCTCCTTTTCGGTTGGAGTGTAGCGGGCCTCAGATCCTCTGTATCCCCGACTCCAAAACCCCAGGGGTCGACCTCGAGTTTCCCCAGGTTCTTTCTGCCAGAGGCTCCAGATGGTGCCATTCTCCCCGGCTGGGCTGCAGTGTAGAGCACATTCTTTACATCTGGTCCTGTTCGAACTGGCCCAAGGGCTACTGCATGAACTATTTCCTGCTTGATTTGTTCAAAGGCTTGTCGTTGCTCAGGGCCCCATTCAAACTCATTCTTCTTACGGGTTACTTGGTAGAGCGGGTTTACAATCAGACTGTAATTTGGAATGTGCATTCTCCAAAACCCATGACACCTAGGAAAGTTTGTGTTTCTTTTTTGCTAGTTGGTGGAGACATAGCTGTTATTTTGTTGATCGCATCCATTGGGATTTGACGACGTCCATCTTGCCATTTTATTCCTAAAAACTGGATCTCTTGTTCAGGTCCTTTGACTTTATTTTGCTTTATGGCAAAACCGGCCTTTCAGAATGATTTGGACTGTTTTCTTCCCTTTCTCGAAAACTTCCTCTGCTGTGTCACCCCACACAATAATGTCATCGATGTACTGCAGGTGTTCAGGAGCTTCCCCCTGCTCCAACGCAGACTGGATCAGTCCATGGCAAATGGTAGGGCTGTGTTTCCACCCCTGGGGCAGCCGATTCCAGGTGTATTGGACACTCCTCCAAGTGAAAGCAAACTGTGGCCTGCACTCTGCTGCTAGAGGGATGGAGAAAAATGCATTAGTGATATCAGTTGTGTCATACCACTTGGCTGTCTTTGATTCCATTTCTTACTGGAGTTCCAGCATGTCCGGCACTGCAGCACTCAGTGGTGGTTTGACTTCATTCAGGCCATGATAGTCCACTGTTAGTCTCCACTCACCATTAGACTTTTGCACTGGCCATATGGGACTATTGAAAGGTGAATGAGTCTTGCTGATCACTCCTTGGCTTGGGAATCAGGGAGTCTCGGTTGGTGCGATATTGCCGCCAGTGCACAGTTGTGCTAGCGATTGGCACTTGCTGTTCTTTGACCCTCAGCAACCCCACAACAGAAGGGTCCTCTGAGAGACTGGGCAAGGTAGACAACTGTTTAATGCCCTCTGTCTCTAAGGCAGCTATGCCAAAAGCCCACCGGAACCCTTTTGGGTCCTTAAAATATTCTTTCTAGAGACAGTCTATGCCAAGGATGCACGGAGCATCTGGGCCAGTCACAATGCGGTGCTTTTGCCACTCATTCCCAGTCAGACTCACTTCAGCCTCCAATACAGTTAACTGCTGAGATCCCCCCGTCACTCCATAAATACAGATGGGCTCTGGCCCTTTATAGCTCGATGGCATTACAGTACGCTGTGCACCGGTGTCTACTAAAGCCTTATACTTCTGTGCGTCTGACGTGCCAGGCCATCGAATCCACCCAGCCCAATAAACTTGATTGTCCCTTTCCTCCCCCTGGATGGAGGCAGGGCTCCCCTAATCCTGGTCAGAATCTTCATTTCTTTGTCTGGAGAACTGCCCGTTGGAAGTGGTAGCAGCAAGTTTCTCAGAGAACCCCTTTTTTTTTCTGATTGTTTTTCATTGTAATTCACGTACCGGTGCCTCTAGGGTCACAGTAGATTTTCCATCCCATTTTCTCATGTCCTCTCCATGGTTACGTAGGAAAAACCACAGGGTGGCATGGGGTGTGTACCCACCATATCGTCTTCCTTGCATGGATGAACACTTACCCCTGATAGTTGAAACACTGGTTTGTACAGATGGGGAGGAAGATAAATTCTCTTTAAGTTGGTGGAACTCTTCAGAAAGTTTCTACACAGCCGAGTGTAGTGGGTTTACGTGGCAAGGTTTTGGTAGCAGGGGGCCATAGGGGTGGTTTCTGTGAGAAAGATCTAGAAGCTGCCCCATGTTTGGGAAGGGCCCCACTGCTGACCAGAGCTGAGCCAATAAGTGATGTTGTTTTGCGCCTCTGTGAGAGCATATTTAAGACAGGGAAAAAAAAGCTGCGCCACACAGCAGCTGGGAGAGTGAAGGGAGTGAGAAACAGCCTTGCAGGTGCCAAGGTCAGTGAAGAAGGAGGGGGAGAGGTGCTCCAGGCGCCGGAGCAGAAGTCCCCTGCGGCCTGTGGTGAGGACCATGGTGAAGCAGGATGTCCCCCTGCAGCCCATGGAGTACCACGGTGGAGCAGGGTTCCACGCTGCAGCCCATGGAGGAGACCACGGTGGAGCAGGTGGCCCTGCACCAATGGAGGCTGCTACCTGTGGAAGACCCCTGCCGGAGCAGATTCCGGGCCGGACCTGTAGCCCGTGGAGAGGAGCCCACGCAGGAGCAGGTGACCTGGCAGGAGCTGCTGCCCGTAGGGGAGCCAGGTTGGAGCAGTTTTCTCCTGAGGGATGGACCCCGTGGTACGGACCCATATCTGGAGCAGTTCTGGAAGAGCTGCTGCCTGTGGGAAGCCCACACTGGATCAGTTCATCAAGGACTGCATCCTGTGGGTGGGATCCCACAGCACAGGGGACGAGAGTGACCGAGAAGGAGCGGCAGAGAAGAAGTGCTGTAGACTGACCATAACCCCCATTCCCCCATTCCCCCATTCCCCTATGCCGCTCGGGGGGAGGAGGTGGAAGAGGGTGGATGGGGGGGGAAGGTGCTTTTGGTTTCTTTCCTTTGTTTCTCACTTCTCTAGCTTGTTAGTTATGAGCAATAAATCTTACTATCTTCATATGCTGAGTCTGTTTTGCCCGTTACAATAATTATTGCGTGATTTTCTCGTCCTTATCTCAACCCTTGAGCCCTTTTTACATATTTTCTCCCCATTCCTCTTTGAGGAGGGGGAGTGAGAGAGCGGCTGTGGTGGAGCTCGGCTGCCCACTCGAGTGGAACCATGACACCAAGATGCAGGCCTGTAAGGAAGAGGAGAGACTTTCTTCATACTGCCAGAGTTGTTTAGCCACTTCATCCACTGTGGGTTCCTCATCTTCTTTCCAGGCCATTATTGCCAATGAGCTGGCATATGATGATGGTGCACTCCGTACAAACTTCCGCCACATGGGTTGTGTACACTTGACTTCATCTGGATCTGTGTATGCATGTCCATTGTCTAGGTCCTCATAAATCACTTCCCGTACGGCTAATTCCCTCAGGTACTGGATTCCCTTCTCCATAGTGGTCCACTTGCCTGGTAGACATAAAAGTTCTTCCTTGAAGGGATACCTTTCCCTCACAGCTAACAGGAGACGCCTCCAGAGGCTGTAAGATCGTGCTCCATCTCCAATTGCTTTGTCAATGCCTGCGTCCCTAGCAAGGGATCCCAGCCGCCTGGCTTCCCTGCCCTCTAATTCCACACAATTGGCTCTGGTGTCTCAGCACTGGAGCAGCCAGGTGACAAAGCTGCTCACCTATGCAGTGACCAAAATCCTTTTGCACATCTTGTAGCTTACGCTGGTATAGGTTTCTGGTAATTACTGTTGATTTTTCGACATCTTCATCTTCATCCTCTTGCTCCTCTGATGGCCCGGACTCGTCTTCTCTATACCTATTCCTAGCAGAAGACTCTCTGCGTTCTATGCAACCTGACTTTCTATACCATTTTTTCACCTCGGTTATGGGTGCAACCAACAATGGTACAGTTTTTTCCCTGGCTCAGCCTTGGGGCCCGTTTTAGGGCTTGGAGTGGCCACTGGGTCTGTCTCAGAGGTTGAAGTGGCTGCCAGGTCTGTCCCTGGGGTTTTATTGGCATTGAGTGCAGCTCGGTAAGCATAGGCCAAGCCCCAGCATGTTGCAGTGATTTCTGTATATCTGGTACTGTCAGGGTGATGACACCTTTTTCAAGCACTCTACCATTTTTTTAGGATTTTGCAGTTGTTCAGGGGTAAATTTCCAAATCACTGGAGGTGCCCATTGCTGTAGATGCCTGCCCATATCCTCCCACTCACAACTATCCTGCCTCAGGACAGATCTCTGAATGACACTCTTAAGTATTTGTTTAACCTTAGACAAAACCTGAAGTGCATTCAGGAGACATAAAAATGAGAACATGCTGGTCTAAACATCCCAAGGATACTCAAAGTGATGGAAAGCTACCATAACTCACCTGGAGGAAAAGAAAGGGAGAGTGAACAAATGGGAAAAAACATGTTCTGTTGCAGGAAGCATGGCCGAAAGCACGACAGACACCAGCAGAGTCAGATCATGCTACATTTTATTGCCCAAATAGCCTAACTTTTATAATGAACTTAACAGGGGTGGATAGTGTCTCACACGAGATTATTGGTCAAAAGCACTCAGACAAACAACTACAAGAAAACACCCCCACCTGCAAGAAAACAACCCCCTTGTGATTAGCAGTCACGTAGACCTTGTCCTTGAAGCCAGCTGCTGGTAACAATATTTTTCTAAATTCCTCAACTGGGCAATGTGGGAACACTGTCATGGGAACTTCTCATAGTTGCCCTGGTAGCTTGGTTTGCTCAGCTGCAGCAAGCCATGGGATTTTTGCTGTTTCAAAAAATCCCTCAACGATGTTCCCCTGACCCCTCCACAGAATGGCTCCCTGAAGAAAAAGCATGAAAGGTGTAATTATTAATAGATTCTGAGGTAGGATTGGCAAAGTATGGAGTTGATGACAATGCTGAGTACAAATACCAGATAAGTCCCATGGCCAGTAATTTTATCATATCATAAGACAGTGTTACACAGTACAGCAAAATAATAACCCTGTACCAACCCCCAGAAGTGATAATCAACATGACAGGGAACAGATACACTAAGTAAAGTACTATATAACTCACTTTGGAAAACAGGCACAGCAGACTTGAGATCACAAAAATTGGCATTGTGATTAGTAACTATTAAACTGACGTAATGCTTATCAGAATCTTGTTTTAACACACTCCAGTCAGATCTATTGTTGTCGCAACCCACGTTGGGCACCAAAAAGGACTGTTGTGGTTTAACCCAGCCGGCAGCTAAACACCACACAGCCGTTTGCTCACCCTCCCCCCTCCCTCTCTGGGAAGGGGGAGAGAAACAAGAAAACTGAAGCCTGTGGATTGAGATAGAGACAGTTTATTAGGACAGAAAATAAAATAATAATAATAATAATAATAATAATAATAATAATAACAACAATAATAACAATAATAACAATAATAATAATAATAATGATATGTACAAAACAAGTGATGCACAATACAATTGCTCACCACCCGATGACCGATGCCCAGCCTATCCCCGAACAGCCGGTCCCCCACCCCGGCTAGCCACCCCTATATATTGTTCAGCATGACGTCAGATGGGATGGAATACCCCTTTGGCTAGTTTGGGTCAGCTGTCCTGGGTCTGTCCCCTCCCAGCTCCTGCTGCACCCCTAGCCTGCCCGCTAGCAGGACAGAGCAAGAAGCCAAAAAGTCCTTGGCTCAGTGTAAGCACTGCTCTGCAACAACCAAAACATCAATGTGTTATCAACATTCTTCTCATCCTAAATCCAAAACATAGCACTCTACCAGCTACTAGGAGGAAAACCAACTCTATCCTAGATAAAACCAGGACAAGAATCCTATGGGAAACCATGTCAAAAGCTTTGCTGAAGTCCAAAAAGATCACATCAGCTGGTTTCCCTTGATCGGCTAGATGGGTGATCTTATCATAAAAGGAAATCAAATTTGTTAAACAGGACCTACCCCTCGTGAACCCATGTTGGCTGGGATCAATGACTGCATTGTCCCCCCAGGTGCGCTTCAGTAACTTCAAGGATAATCTTTTCCATCATTTTACCAGGCACTGATGTGAGACTGACAGGTCTGTAATTGCCAGGGTCTTCTTTCTTGCCCTTCTTGAAAATTCGTACAACATTTGCCATCTTCCAGTCTACTGGGACCTCTCCAGATTCCCGAGACCATTTAAAAATAATTGAGAGAGGTCCTGTGATGATGTCGGCCAGCTCTCTAAGCACCCTGGGATGAAGCCCATCCGGACCCATGGACTTGTATGGATCCAGGTGGAACAGCAAATCCCGCACACATTCAGGGTCAGTTGGGAGTCTGTCATTCCCACCATCACGGTCCTCCAGTTCAGGGCACCCAGGGTCCCGAAGCCCACCATCACTGTTGAAGACGGAGGCAAAGAAGGTATTAAACGTCTCTGCTTTGCCTATGTCCTTTTCTGTGAGGTGACCTTCCCCATGAAGTAGAAGACATGTTTTCTTTGGTTCTCCTTTTTCTGTTCACATATCTAAAAAAGCCTTTATATTGTCTCCCACAGACTTGGCCAGTTTCAACTCCAATTGGGCTTTGGTCACATGACTTTTTTTCCTGCAAACATGAACAGTGTCCCTGTATTCCTTCCAGGTTGCCAGACCCTGCTTCCAGCAGCTGTACATTTTCTTTTTATGCCTAAGCTCCAGTAGAAGATCTCTGGTCAGCCAGGCCGGCCTTCTGCCCTGCCTGCTTGATTTCCAGTATTTTGGAATTGCCTGATCCTGTGCTTTTAGGAGGCAGAGCATAAAGATTGACCAGCACTGATGGACACCAATGCCTTCAAAAGCAGCTTCCCAGGGGACCTTGCTGACTAGTTCCCTGAGCAGCCTGAAGCCTGCTCTCCCCATATCCAGGGCTAAAGTTTTGGTGGCAGTTTTCCTTCTGTCACTGAAAATTTTAAACTCAGCCACTTTATTTCACAGAATTTCACAGAATTTCTAGGTTGGAAGAGACCTCAAGATCATCGAGTCCAACCTCTGACCTAACGCTAACAGTCCCCACTAAACCATATCCCTAAGCTCTACATCTAAACGTCTTTTAAAGACTTCCAGGGATGGTGACTCCACCACTTCCCTGGGCAGCCTGTTCCGATGTCTAACAACCCTTTCGGTAAAGAAGTTCTTTCAAATATCCAACCTAAAACTCCCCTGGCGCAACTTAAGCCCATTCCCCCTCGTCCTGTCACCAGGCACGTGGGAGAACAGGCCAACCCCCACCTCACTACAGCCTCCTTTAAGGTATCTGTAGAGAGCAATAAGGTCGCCCCTGAGCCTCCTCTTCTCCAGGCTGGACAAGCCCAGCTCCCTCAGCCACTCCTCGTAGGACTTGTTCTCCAGCCCCCTCACCAGCTTCATCGCCCTTCTCTGCACCCGCTCAAGCACCTCGATGTCCTTCTTGTAGCGAGGGGCCCAAAACTGAACACAGTACTCGAGGTGAGGCCTCACCAGAGCCGAGTACAGGGGGACGATCACCTCCCTAGCCCTGCTGGCCACACTGTTTCAGATACAAGCCAGGATGCCGTTGGCCTTCTTGGCCACCTGAGCACACTGCTGGCTCATATTCAGCCGACTATCCACCATCACTCCCAGGTCCTTCTCTGCCTGGCAGCTCTCCAACCATTCCTCTCCCAGCCTGTAGCTCTGCTTGGGGTTATTGCGCCCCAGGTGGAGGACCCGGCACTTGGCCTTGTTGAACTTCATGCAGTTGACCTCAGCCCATTGGTGCAGCCTATCCAGATCCTCCTGCAGAGCCTTCCTACCCTCAAGCAGATCGACACACGCACCTAGCTTGGTGTCATCTGCAAACTTACTGAGGGTGCACTCAATGCCCTCGTCCAGATCATTGATGAAGATATTAAAGAGGACCGGCCCCAGCACCGAGCCCTGGGGAACGCCACTAGTGACTGGCCTCCAACTGGACTTATGGTCACTATGACCGAGACGGCCGCCAATTGCCACATCCCCCACAAGACCCTCTCTGTTCTCCAGCAACAGATCAAGGAGGGCACCTTTCCTAGTTGGCTCTCTTAGCACCTGTACCAAGAAATTATCATCTAGGTGCTTTATGAACCTTCTGGACTTGCTCATGTCGTCCGTGTGGTGATCCCAGTTGATGTCTGGCAAGTTGAAACCTCCCATAAGGACAAGGGGAGTTGATCTCGAGGTATCTCTTTGTTCCACAAAGAATAATTCATCGGCGTTGTCATCCTGGCCAGGTAGTCTGTAATAGACTCCCACAACGACATCCCCTTTATTTGTTCATCCCTTAATCCTTACCCAGAGGCTCTCAACTTTGCCATCGCCAACTTGAAGTTCCACGCAGTCCAGCCCCTGCTTGAAGTACATCGCCACCCCCCCACCTCGTCTACCCTGCCTGTCCCTCCTGAAGAGCCTGTAACCATCTATTGCAGCACACCAGCTACAGGACTCATCCCACCAGGTTTCGCTTATGCCAATGATGTCGTAGCTGTGGGACTGGGCCAAGACTTCTAGTTCATCCATTTTATTCCTCATACTGTGTGCGTTTGTGTAGAAGCACTTCAAATGCGCCTCCCTGCACGCAGCACCTTGTGGAGCAGACCGAAGGACCTCATTCACACACAGTCCCTCTGATTCTAGTGCACCATCTCTTAGCTTATCACCGGCAGGCCTGGTTTTGTCCCTTTCCCCCTTTGACTCTAGTTTAAAGGCCTGTCTATCAGCCCCACTAACTCCTGAGCAAAAATCCTTTCCCCTCTCTGAGAGAGGTGGATCCCATCTGGTGCCAGCAGGCCTGGTGTTGTGTAGACCTTCCCATGATCAACAAACCCAAAGTTCTGCCGAACCAATCCTGAAGCCATGTATTAATATGATGAGTCTGCTTGTCAACACCAATCCCCCCTATCAGAAGGACAGAGGCAAACACAACCTGTGTCCCTGAACCTTTAACTAGTCGCCCCAAAGCCCTAAAGTCCCTTTTGATTGCTTTCGGACTTGTACTTGCTACTTCGTCATTACCAGCCTGAAAGACCAGTAGCAGGTAGTAGTTGGTGGGCCGTACCAGGTGAGTGACTTTCCTAGCAACATCTCTCACCCAAGCCTCAGGGAGGCAAGAGACTTCCCTGTGGGTTGGGTCTGGACGGCATATTGGGCCCTCTGTCCCTTTCAGAAGGGAGTCCCCCATGACAATAACCCTTCTTTCTTTCTTGACAGAAGATGTAGCAATGCGGGGGGTAGGTTGCCTTGCCTTAGGCACCCTCTCCAACTGGGATGGGCTTTTGTCTACATCGTTGTTTTGATTGTCATGTTCTACAGCTTCATACCTGTTGTATAACAGGTGCATCCCAGGATCGGTGCATGCCGAAGAGTAGGAAATCAGGGAAGGGGGGCAGGAAAAATGCGTGGATGAGCAAGGAGCTCATCGACAAGAACAAAAGGAAGAGGAAGGTCTATGAAATGTGGAAAAAGGGCCTGTCCTCTTGGGAGGAGTATAGGAGTATTGTCAGGGCCTGCAGGGATGTGACAAGGAAGGCTAAAGACCACCTGGAGATGAGGCTTGCAAAAGAGATAAAGGATAATAAGAAGTGTTTGGCTTTTTAAGTACGTAAACAGTAAAAGGAAGACTAGGGATAATGTGGGTCCCTTTCTGAACGAGGGGGGTGTCCTGGTAACGGGAGACACTGAGAAGGCGGAGATACTGAACGCTTTCTTTACTTCAGTCTTTGCTTCAAGGACTGTCCCCCGGAACTCCTCGACCCTAGAGGGAGGAGAAAGGGGCTGGGAAATGGAAGGCTCCCCCCTGGTTGATGAGGGAGTGGTTTGGGAGAGTCTGAGTGGGATCAATGCACACAAATCCATGGGCCCCAACAGGATGCATCCACGTGTGCTAAGGGAGTTGGCAGAGCTGAGCGCTGAACCGCTCTCTATCATCTTTGAAAGGTCTTGGAGAACAGGAGAGGTGCCTGAAGACTGGAGGATAGCCAATGTCACTCCGGTCTTCAAGAAGGGCAAGAAGGAGGATCCGGGAAACTACAGGCCAGTCAGTCTCACCTCTGTCCCTGGAAAGGTGTTGGAGCAGCTTGTTCTGGAGGCCATCTCCCAGTGATTGGAAGAGAAGAAGGTTATGAGGAGTAGTCAGCATGGATTCACCAAGGGGAAGTCGTGCTCGACCAACCTCATTGCCTTCTATGATGGCATCACCAGCTGGGTAGATGAGGAGAGAGCAGTGGATGTCATCTACCTTGACTTTAGCAAGGCTTTTGATACTGCCTCCCACGACATCCTGCTACCAAAGCTGAGAAAGGGTGGGATAGAGGAGTGGACAGTAAGGTGGGTTGAGAACTGGCCGACTGGCCGAGCTCAGAGGGTGGTGATCGGTGACGCAGAGTCCGGCTGTGACTAGTGGTGTTCCCCAGGGGTCGGTGTTGGGTCCGGTCTTGTTCAACATCTTCATCGATGACCTTGATGAGGGAATAGTGTCTGCCCTCAGCAAGTACACTGATGACACAAAGCTGGGAGGAGTGGCTGACATGCCAGAAGGCTGTGCTGCCATTTAGCAAGACCTGGACCGGCCGGAAAAATGGGTAGGAAGAAACCAAATGAGGTTTAACAAGAGCAAGTGTAGAGTCCTGCACCTGGGAAGGAACAACTGCGCGTATCAGTACAGGCTGGGGAACGACCTGCTGGAGAGGAGCTCTGAGGAGAAGGACCTGGGGGTCCTGGTGGACGACAGGTTGATCATGAGCCATCACTGTGCCCTCATGGCCAAGAGGGCCAATGGGATCCTGGTGTGCATTAAAAGGAGAATGGCCAGCAGGTCAAGGGAGGTGATCCTCCCCCTCTACTCTGCCCTGGTCAGGCCTCACCTGGAGTACTGTGTCCAGTTCTGGGCTCCTGGGTACAAAAAAGACAGGGATCTCCTGGAAAGAGTCCAGCGGAGGGCCACGAAGATGATACGGGGCCTGGAGCATCATCCCTATGAAGAAAGGTTGAAAGACCTTGGTTTGTTCAGCCTGGAGAAAAGAAGACTGAGAGGGGATCTTATCAATGTTTACAAATATTTTAAGTGTGGGAGACAGAGGAATTTGGCCAACCTCTTTTCAGTGGTTTGTGGAGACAGGACAAGGAGTAGTGGTCACAAGATAGAGGAAGTTCTGCACCAACATGCAAAAGAACTTCTTCACAGTGAGAGTGATGGAGCACTGGAACAGGCTGCCCAGGGAGGTTGTGGAGTCTCCTTCTCTGGAGATATTCAAGGCCCGTCTGGCCGCCTACCTGGGCAGCCTGCTCTAAGGAACCTGCTTTGGCAGGGCGTTGGACCCGATGATCTTTCGAGGTCCCTTCCAACCCCTTCAATTCTGTGATTCTGTGGTTCTGTAAGACAGGGAAGACATTAGAGGAGCACAGATGCTACTTCCAAGTCAGAAGTGACTTCTGTAGCTAGAGGATGCTTTAAGAGAAAGTGTAAATCATTTCTTCAAGAGCAGCCCAGTCCTGTTTCATATCAAAAAAGAAAATAAGTGATACTCTCTGCAAGCAAGCACAAAGTTAGCCATTGCCCTTCAAACCCCAGTGATTTCATCTAGTCACAGCACTCTAAAATGCAGCAGAACTAAGGCACAGCTCACCCTGCTTTGTAGGTGGCACATTGTACACGTGATGGCACTGATGGATTCAGCTTCTTACCCGATGAACTTTTGAGGTCCCTTCCAATCCCTACAGTTCTGTGATTCTGTTATAAGGGTAGATGGGAAGGTGAGGTGGGCAGGGACAGGGCTCGCCTTCCACCCTGAGCAGAAACCTGCTTCCATTCCCCCCCTTAGCCTAGGTCCCCTCCTACTGCCTGGCGGGATGGGAGAACTTTTGTCTTCTGTGTACAGGAGACACTTGTGTTATGGCAGGCTTGTGAATCTGTCTCAGAGAGGGTAGAATATGCTTCCACCAATCAATTTCCCTCTCTGACTCCCTTATGCTCCTGAGCCTACTCACCTCCTCCCAAAGCTCCGCTACCTGACCGAGCAACTCCTCAACCTGGGCACACCTCCCACAGGCATACCCATCACTGCTGCTGTCAGATACCAACAGAAGACTTGGGCACACCCTGCAGACCAAGGCCTGGATGGCTGCGTGTTTCCCTGAGAGGACGGCCACATGTTTCCCTGAGAAAAACAATAAAAATCACAAACTAATAAGGATTCTTATGGTGGGGATTTATTGCAGGAAGAACAGCCGAAATCATGACACACACCAATATGGTCAGATCATGCTCCCTTTATTACCCAAATAGCCTGATTCTTATAGCAATCTAGCAGGGGCGAATAGCATCTCACACAAGATTATTGATCAAAAGCACTCAGACAACTGCAAGAAAACAACCCCCTTGTGATTAGCAGTCACATAGATCTTGTCCTTGATCCAGCTGCTGGCAACAATATTTTTAATTCCTCAATCAGGCAATAAGGGAACATCATCATGGGAACTCCTCGTAGTCGTCCTGGTAGCTTGGTTTGCTCAGCTGAAGCAAGTGATGGCCTCCTTGCTGTTTCAAAAATCCCTCAACAATTCCCCCTTTTTCTTTTTGAGCAAACCAAGCCCAATGGAACAGTTTTGCAAGCAACCCTTTAACCACATGTATTACAATACAACATGCAATGATGATTGACACCACAACAAACAGAATCCTTAATCCCTCTTTGACTAATCCCAGTAACCATCTAGGCATCGTCCCAAACAAATCAGTGAGCCATTGATCGAAAGGATTAATATCATATTGAATCTTTCCCGTGTGCTCCTTCAGGAAAGTAATGGATTTGTGAATTGACTCATTATGATCAGAAAGGTTTAAACAGCACATTCCCTCAAAGTCCTCACACCCATGCCCTTGAGCCAAGAGCAAGAAGTCAATAGCAGCTCGATGCTGTAAAAGTGCAGACTATTTTGATCTAGTAACACCTCCTACAAGTATTTCTTTCGTGGCATTGGCTTGCTTCTTGGCCCAGCATGCCAATTTCTCTAAATTATTAAGTGCAGCCACAGCTGCTGCTCCTGGCATGAAAATTGCCAATGCTGCTCTAGCTGCAACACCAAGCAATTCAACATTATCATTGCAATCTGGTGTGAGCAATGCCTGTTTATGTCTGGTGATCTTACGCAACTGTGACAAGCTTGGTCTCGTGGTTCCGCTCGAGTGGGTAGCCGAGCTCCACCACAGCCGCTCTCTCACTCCCCCTCCTCAAAGAGGAATGGGGAGAAAATATGTGAAAAGGGCTCAAGGATTGAGATAAGGACAAGAAAATCACGCAATAATTATTGTAACGGGCAAAACAGACTCAGCATATGAAGATAGTAAGATTTATTGCTCATTACTAACAAGCTAGAGAAGTGAGAAACACCTCTCCCCCTCCTTCTACACTGACCTTGGCAACTGCAGGCTGTTTCTCACTCCCAGCTGCTGTGTGGCGCAGCGTTTTTTCCCTGTCTTAAATATGCTCTCACAGAGGCGCAAACAACATCGCTTATTGGCTCAGATCTGGAAAACAATGGGGCCCTTCCCAAACATGGGGCAGCTTCTAGATCTTTCTCACAGAAACCACCCCTATAGCCCCCTGCTACCAAAACCTTGCCACGTAAACCCACTACACTTGGAGCAAATATAATGAGTTTATCTAAGTAACATGGACCTCCAATAGCATTTGCAGGGATACCTTGCCAGGCCCTATCCCTGCAAATCAGAAAAACATCAGGAGGTAGGGCCATAGCTGTACAATTATTCCAAACACTATAGTTGTTAACCCTTGCCTCCGCAACCCTTGCCCCCAAAACCTGCCTAGCAGTGTCATTGCAACCACAGGTGTTATTTGTATTTCTGTACCCATATGGCCCTTCTGAAGTTACATTTGTCCATCCTGTTGGATTGTGGTTTTTTGAAAGGATTTAAACTTAAAATTTAAAATTTTACCGAACACAAAACATGTTTGAGTCCAATTCTGTGACGTGTTCCCGATCCTCTGAGACCCAAGTGACTCTAACTCTTGTGGATCCCAGGGCAGCTGGACAGTAAGCGATTTTATCAATTTCACTGAGCCCACAGCTACAGATGAGGCACTGCGGCAATTGTTGGTATCATACTGGCCAAACTCAGAAGGGTCATACACAGGTATGCCTATGAAGCAAGTCCTGAATGGGTCCGTGGATGATGCCATGGACAGACAAAATTCTGATATACCAGTCTGATTAGCCCATGCCACCCACAGATTTCGTCGCAACTCCATCTTGGTCACAAGCGCAAGCCCTGCTGGCAGTATTAGAATCACCATCAACAACTTCCCTGTCCCTTGAGACATCTTGGGCAGCCTTCACAACTCGGCTTGGCACCCAAACTGGTCCTGCTCAGCATACTGCAAGTCTGATACCATATTGCATCCCGCGTCTCTCCGCGTCTCTGTTCCACATCTTTCTACATCCCGCGTCTCACTGCGTCCTGCGTCTCACCGTGTCTCTCCATGTCTCACCACATCCCGCATCTCACCGCGTCTCTCTGCATCTCACTGCGTCTCTGTTCCATGTCTCTCCACGTCCTGCGTCTCACTGCGTCTCTGTTCCGCATCTCACTGCATCTCTGTTCCGTGTCTCTCTGTGTCCCGTGTCTCACTACATTTCTGTTCCGCGTCTCACTGCGTAGCACAATCACACAGTCACACAAAAAGGCCTCTTGCACTTCTCATTCATACCACAAGAAAATATCACTTAAAATAATTTGTCCATGGCTTCAGGAAGTCCTTGTCTACTCCTGCGGTGAGTGGCTGAGAGTGGAGACCCCTCCGAGGAAAATGCTCGGGGTGCACCTAGGGGCGTCCGCTCCACAGTCGATCCCAGAGTTGAGCAGAGGGGCTCCTGGCACAAGGAATGATGCTATTATAGTTTTGTATAATTACACCAAAGAGATGCATTGCAATAGGGAGCAAGTGTGGTGTTGACGATTTGTTTCATGGTTTGTTTGTTTTTTCACGAGCAATTGAACCTTACACATGCTGTTGCTGTTACACTTCCCAGGATACCTAATTCCTGTGGCTCTGCATGTGAATAATACAATACAGGTTCACTCGCTGCTCTACCAAAAATAACAGCTCCTTGAATTTTAGAAACAAGTTTTCCTTTGGGATATGTCTCAAATGTTCCCTCTCAATGTGCTGAGTGACACCTATAGCATACTGCGAGTCTGATACAATATTCAAAGGTACTAGGTTTTTCATTTTCTTTTGGCGCATCTCTCTCTTTTTTTTTTTTTTTTTTTTTTTTTTTTTTTGTCCATTATAATCGGCATCAATTATCCTCAGCAAAACAAACAATCCGGTCAAAGATGTACTTGATCGTCCTAACAGCAATACATTACGGTCATTCCCACACCACTTGATACAGTCAGGTAGAAGATTCCTAGAAATACTAATGAAATTCCAACATGGAATGAAACCCCTACAGCACCACACTCTTTGAAAACTTTTTTCAGCTGCTAGGATTTATTGAGTTTCTTGTTTTCGCTGCTGAGATCTGTGGCCGCCTTTTCAGGGGATCCACCCACATCCTTGGCCGAGTTGCCGGTGGCGGTCCGTAACACCAGCAGAAGGGCCGGCAGGCTGAGTGGGGGACCGGCCTGAGGGAGGGGGGTGGCGGGGGGAAAGCGTCAGTGGCGGCGGCGAGCAGGGGCCCGTGGGGCGGTGGGCCTGGTCGCAGCAGCAGGCGGAACATGGCAGCGCCCGATGCGTGCAGGCAGGCGCTCAAATGGGAGAAACGCAGCAGCTAGCGGCAGGGCAGGTGGGCGGGTGCCCGGAGCTGACAGCAGGGCGGGCGGTGGGGCTTCAGGCGCTTTGCAACAGGGATTTAATACCACCCCCTTGTTTTTCTCCCACTTCCAGGGAGTGTTCCCTGGAAACACTCTAATTCTGTGAAATTCAATCCCTTGTACTCATTAATTCATTAAGAGTCCTTCGAAGGAGAAGTTAAAGGTCTACAACAGATAAATTTAACAGTTTTAACCTTAAAAGTCTTTGTTAATGCAGTCTCTCAGGTATCAGGGTTAACTGATGCTTTTACCCAGGTATGAGTCCACCCTTTCTCAGCCGTTCTTACTGTTGTCTCAGTAGTCAGGAGCACTTGGAACAGTCTGTCCCACTCAGGTTGCAGTTTCGATTCTCTCAATGTTCACATCAGAACCCAATCTCCTTCTCGGAATGGATGGATCAGGGCTACCGAGGGTGGGTTTGAGCTAACGGTCCACGGGTCCTGAGAGATGACAAAGAGGACGACAGCCTGAGTATGTAGTTCTTAAGAAAAGCATCTTTTGTCTCAAATTGAGGTAATTCATTCCCTTTGTACAGCAATTCAAATAATATTTCACATGGTGAAACTCCCACATCGTTTCTTGGTGCAGTTTGAATTCAGAGAAGTGCCAAAGGTAAGCGCTTTGTTTGGGGAAGCCGAGTTTCCAGAACTTAGTCAATTGCTTCCTTACTGTCTGATCCTCTCCACCCTTGCAGAAGAGGAAGGATGCCAAGGAGTGTGAAGTTTCCACTTGATTCCTAGAGTCCATATTAGCCCTTGCAATATTTCTGACATAAAGTGGTTTCCTCGATCAGAGTTGGTATTTTCAACAATTCCATACCTGGTAGTTATTTGTTCTAGAATTATTTTAGTTACCATGTTCGCAGCAGCAGATACTGAAGGGAAAGCTTCCACCCACCCTGACAAATGATCTACTGAGACTAATAAATATTTAAATCTACCTGTACATTTTGGAAGCGTTGAATTCCTGGTTCTCGCCCCCTTTGGGCTGACTGTGGATAATTTTCCTATTTACCTTTTGACATACTACACAACTCCTGCGTACTCGTTCAGCCAGAGCATATATATATATTCCTACACATACATATTTCCATAACACAGCGTCACACATTGCTTGAATTCCCCAATGACCTTCTTCATGTAAAACAGCTAATATTTGCCTCATTAGCACTTTCTTCAGCATTTCTCTCCCTTCAGGGAGTATCTATTTTACTTTGGACTTTGTGACTCCTAATTCCTTAAAAGCCTCTCTCTTAAATCTTTTTAGTTCTTTTTAGTTTTGTGTAAGGGTAGCTCAACAATTCCCTGAATCCCCTCTGTATTTATTCTTCATTCCCCCTCAGACACTAGATACCCTAAATACCTGACTTCTCTTTCTATGAATTTTAATTTATTTTCCAATACTTTCAATCCCTGTTTTCCCAGAAAGTCAAATGGCTTGTTAATGGCTTCCTTCACAGATGTTTTCTCCTGTCCTGACAATAAAAGATCATCCACATATTGTGACAGTAACACCTCCTTGGGAGGTTGGAATTGCTCCAAAATTTGTTCTAGAACTTGCCCAAATAAATTGGTGGCCCTGTAAAGCCCTGAGGTAAAATTGTTTATCTATATTGTTGCTTCCACCCCATTTCAGGTTCTTTCCACTCAAAGGCAAATATATCTTTGCTCTCAGGGTCTGAGAGCACTCCATTAAGAACACCGTTATTCCAGCCTAACAATTTACTATTTGAATGCCCAATTTCATTATCAAATCCTTTCCTAACAAGTTAGTCCCTGTTAGGATTCAGGCTGCAACACAGGTAGCTTTCCTTGCTTGCCATTCCTTCATCTCTCTTCCTCTCCTTTCTGTCCTTTCTGTCCTGGGCCCAACTCCTCCTGAAAGTCCCTCTATCTCCAGCCCTCTGCCTCACTACCCAGTATGCCATGAATACCATTTGTTTCACTCTCTCCTTTTCATCTCCCCTCCTGGCATACACCTTCATACTACCTATACCATTCACTCCACCTTCTGGAGCTTTTTTTGTGTATTTGGCCAGGCTTTAATCATAAGATGAACTTTCAAGAGCCCTTGGGCTACCAGGTCCTCACGATTCATCCCCGAGTACTTTCTCATTCTGGCCCCAAGTCTCTCATATGATTTCTGTGTTGTGGGTTGTTATTATCCCAGTTAGATAAGCAAATATTTCTGCTCTATTGGAATTACTCTTGGTCTGGAAGGGGGGTGTTAGTTCTTTCCCATTCTTGCATAGCTGCCCGCTGAATCATTCCCTGCTGACTCTTGAAACCCTTAATCCCCATCTCTTCCTAATGTGCTGCTGTGGACTTTACCACCCACAGGGTACCACACGCCTTCACCTAGGAATAGGACAGAGGTGGGTTGCACTGCCGAGCACCTCACCGTGCTCGGGGTACCATACACCTAAGGGCCCAAACCCCTGAGCCTCTCTTTCGCTCGTCTATCTTTCGCTTCGTAAGTCTCTGGCCACGCTCCCCACGAGACTATGGTACTGCGGATCGGGACTCTACACTCGCTTCACACTAAAAGTGTGTCTCACTCACACTCCACGTAAGAGTCTCCCTGAACCCACACCGAGGCAATATACAGTAAAGTTTCCCTTACCTAGGTCCGTGCACAGAATTCCAGGTCCGGGTTATCAGCAGTTATCCCTGTGCCTGTACTGTGTCTGGGCTGTCTGTGCTGTGTCGGTGCTGTGTCAGTGCTGGCATCCCTTCTCCCCACTGCTTCGCAGAGCCTGTCTTCAGATTAACAGTCTCGGTCCTTTGCCAGCCATACCAAGACAACCCACCACCCACAGGGACCGCTGAAATCAGTGGGGTGCACCTTCCTGTCTGTGGTGGAAAGAACTCTCTGGTAGGTGACAAGATCCCAGACGAGCCCCCAAACTGTGAGAAAAATCTCAATAATTTTCTTCAGACAGGACCTTCTGTGAAGCTATTTTATTTGCGATTGCAATGGTGGGCATCCTGCAACCAGGAGCACACAGTAAAAGTTTATCATAACCTTATATTCCCTATTACCTGTGTTATAAATGAAGTCTCAACTCAATCTGAATTTAGTAATATTTATAAAAGGAATATTTATAAAAGGTATAAAAGGCAAGTAAACAGCGCTGGGTGCGCGGGGAGTCTACGCTCCATCAACAGGCACACACAAACATCAAACATTCTAAACATACAGAACACTGCTTTTACATACTAAACCTGAGTATGCCTATACATATGTACAATCAGGAAAGGTAACAAACAATCCTTTAAGTTCCATGACTTAACAGTCTCCATTTTCCATTCCTCCTTAACAATATGTCTTGCTTTAAGTTGTCAAACAACTTGGTCTTCAGGCCTTACATATCCTAATATTCCCGGATCGAAGAAAAACATATCAGTGTCCTTTTCAAGGCCAATAGGGCCTGGGTCATAAGGCACGTCCAGGTCACCAGGGGGCGTAACAGCAAAAGCCTTTGATGGCTGTAGCAGCAGAGGGGCCGATGGCGTAGCAGTCGGATCAGTAAAGGAGCCCGCAGCTCCCTCACTGTCTGGCAAACCACATGTTTGTGATTGTGGCCCCACATGGCTCTTTAAGGCCTCAGAGACTGCTCGTCACGTGCCGAGCAATCTGTCACTTTAAGGGATGTAGCTGATTAACCGTTATGGGCCCGGTCTGATTCAGGGTACTGAACTATCACAATCACAGATTTCACCAATAACGCATTAACCGTTAGGGGTTGTGTTGGGTCTGTCTAAGCTGGAGTCAACTTTCCCTGCAGCAGCCCACACAGTGCTGTGCTCTGTACTCGTAGCTGGAACAGCACTGATATCACTCCAGCGTTGTGTCTATTGCTGCATAGTGCTGGCACAGCATCAGGACTCCTTCCAAGCCCCCAAGAGCCAGCAGGCTGGGGGTGGGCAAGTGATGGGGAGGGGACATTGCTGGGGCAGCTGACCTAAACCAACCAAAGGGATGTTCCATAACACCTGATGTCACACTCAGCAATAAAAAGGGGGGCTCTCGTGGGGGGAGGGGGCTGTTCCTCCTGAACAATCACTACGCGTTTTGAGGCCCTGCTTCCCAGGACGTGGCTGAACATCGCTCGTTGATGGGAAGTAGAGAATAATTTTTTCCCTCTCTCTGTGCTTCCGCGCGGACTTATTGTTTCTTTTGTTTCTTTTTTCTCCCCATTCCCTTTCCCTTTAATTAAACCTTTCTCATCTCAAACCTCGAGTTCTCTGTGTTGTATTTTCTCCCCCTTCCTCTTTGAGGAGAGGGGGAGTGAGAGAGCGGTTGTGGTGGAGCTCGGCTACCCACCTGAGTAAAACCACAACAGTCGTCCAGTCGGATTCAGCAATAACGCATTAACCATTAGGGGTCTGGTTGGATTCAGAACACTGAACTATCATGGTCACGGATTCACCAATAACGTATAACCACCCTTACCCTAGTCGCACTTAATGAGAGCTATGACAATGCAACCAAGTGTGATTTATTACAACAACAGGTACACAGGTTCTTTGGATTGCTGACAATAGTGACTGTCTGCAAAAGCAAGCTAGCATACATGAAATACACAGGTGTTGCAGGTGTTACAGGTGCGCAGCCTAGAAACTAACACGTTAAAAGGATCAAAGACTCTAGAAAGATTTATAACCAAGTGTTCTAATCTCACCCAAAGGCATCCCAATGGGGGGGGGGAAGAGAGGCTCAGCCCGTCGACTGGTCCCAGGAGTCAGGGAGTCCTAAGGATGTTGTATTCCCTCAGGATGGTATCTTCCCTAACATCCCCTCTCTCTTAGGCCAATTTATATTATTTTCTATCTTTTAGGTGGAGCTTGAGTGGCTCTAGTCAAGCATATCTTAGTTGTGATTGGTGAAAAGTTCTCCCGTCTTTGTTTAAAGTAATAGGCTCCGAGAAATTCAGAGAGCATGCTCAGTGAGGGGTGGTCGCACCTTGGAGGCGGGTAGCTTTTGGGATGGAGGTGTGTTTTGGTATTATAATAATATTATAATGAGCAAAAGTACACTAGGGTACAGCATCTGTCAAAACGTGACAGGTCCTTGGCTCAGGGTAGCAAAAAGTGCAGCTTATCGGTCTCAGTGTGCACAAGAACAATAGAGTCCCCACCTGGTTACAGAGCCTAGCCGTGGTGTCTCCACTCCACTCTACGCTCCATACTGTTCCTTAGAGCTAGCACACCAGGTTTCCCCAGCACGATAGCATCTAAGGTTGGAAGCCTAGGGAACGCTCAGGTAATGCAGCTATGCCCTACCCTGAAAGCCTCTTCAATGCTGTACATTTTCCATAAAATGTGAATGTTAGTTTAATTTTCCTAGTTACTTCAGGCAATTACACCACACAATCCCACTGCAACCTTGTCGTTTTTAGTTGCAGAGTACCACACCTTGACCTCAATTTGGTCCCATGTTTCAGGATCATAAACTGTCCGATTGTTAATAAGGAGAACAAGCTGCAAGGTTACCAGGACAGTCTTTGTTTCTAAGGACATATGATTCCCCATAATGCACAACTGCTTACCAGCGAGGGGCAGTTGTGTGCGTGGGTCTGCTTCTCTCAGCTCGAGCTTCTCTCCAGCTCCAGTGTGCCATTTCCAGCGACTTTCTGTACGAGCTTCTCTGAGCAGTTTGCTGAGTTTGGCCAAACCTATCTTCATGAGGCAATCAAAGTGCCTGTTCCCATCCTGGTCTCCGTCCTGCTAGCCTGTTCCTTTTCATTCCTTTTTCCTGCTTCTTTATTGATGACATAACTTCATTGTGTTGCCTTTTTTTTTTTTTTTATCTTGAGGGCAGGCTCCCCTCTTATACCCTTCTCTCCACAGCAGTTCTTTTCAAAACAACTTTTCATTGGTCAAACAACTTTGAATATAACAAAAACAAACACCCAGAAACTTCCATGCCTTAATGGCTGGAGAACAAGAAACTGGAGACTGCATGGAGTCTCCTGAATCACCCTTCTTTGTTCCCTCTAAACTCTTTTATATTCCTGATGGCCTCATCGTTAAGAGTCTAATGTTATCATCAACCACGGGGCTTTCCGATCCCCATGGCCACACTCCCACATTTCTCCCTTCTTTATTAATATCAACCGTTTTCTCGACACGAATTACCACTCCATATATAACACCCGACTCCTCTCCCCCAGTTCTTCATTGGCTGAGTACTACAGGTTCACAACCTACTTGACGCACTTCTATATCATATATGTACAATTTGATTTGACCAACTGTTAATTTCCCCTTTTCCTTCTTCTCTCATGACTAGAGGGCCTGTGATTTTTGTTTTTACTGATTTCGTACTGCTCATCCTGTTTTCCTTAGCTATCCTCCATATTTTGGGACAGTGGGACCTTCCCCTTATCTGCTTAACATACTCCCCACTGCTATGCTGCACAATCACTTTTGAATATGCAAGGTTAGTGGAATTTTCCACTGCAAAAACACCTTCTATTGCAAAAACACAACTTTGTTTCTCACAGTGGTGATTGGACTTTGCTGAAATTAATATTTGTTGAAGGAGAGTAGATATGGAAAGCAACGGTGCACCAGGTAAGCCAGGCTCTTAGGTGCTCTTTCCTGACTTTGCTTTACAACCAGCGCAGGTCATGGAATCAGCCCAGTCTAGTTGGCTTTCCTGCCTGAAACCCCATTAGAACTACTCAGGGGATTGCTACTGCAATTGGCCTTTTTGCTTTTTTGTACACCATAATTTACCTTTGGAAATGTGTTTTATAAATCACTGCTGGTGAACTGCTTTCTTTTGTACTCATGGAACCAATATTACCAAAGATACCGTCTAACTCTAATTTCATTCCATCCACCATGGAATATGCTCCTCTATAAAATTAGTGGTGTTATTAGTTTCTTTAATGACACCAATAGCTGTTATCCTTTGGGTGACTAGCAGTAGGGACCATTCAAACTCTCCTCCCAAAAGATGACCTTGTGGGAAACACCAAGGGTGGGGCGCAGCCTGCACACCCAAGTCATCTAACATAAGCTTGGAATCCAAGCAAGGCAGGGAGCAGCAAAGGTTTTGGTTTCCTGTTTGTATCATAGACGTAGGAAATGATGAAGGTCTCTAGAGGGAAATTCTGGCTGTGACCGAGTTAGTCAAAGCTTCAGTCTCTGGACCTGGATTTCCACCTGGCAGCTGTTATAAGTTAGACCACACAATTTACTGGTCTATTGAAATTATTTTATTAATCAAGTAAGCAGACACAAGCAAAACAGCGCTGGGCGGCTGGGGAGTCTCCGCTCCACCACGGCACGCAACTTCTCCTTTCCAGTGTCGCTGTTTTATAGCATTGAAGTTCCGGCTTGTCGAGACTTGTCGAGACCTGTTGAGACCTGTTGACTTGTCGAGACTTGTCGATTTGTCGACTTGTCGAGACCTGTCCTGAGACTGCGCAGTCTGTTGTTGGGGGTCGTTATTCTTCCTCCGGTGATCATGCGTTGTGCTTGTGTTCAGGTGGGGGCAAAACAGGATGTCTTGCGGTGGGTGGGTGGTATCTTACAAAATCTTTGTTTTAACAAGGATGTTCACCCAACCCCCCTTCCCCATTTGTCCCCATGTTACAATGCCGTGAGTTGTGAAACCTTATCTCATCAGTAGATTCTTTAAATTCTCAAGGACAATGAACAAACCCCTACTAATTCATCACAATCCCTCCTTTTTCTTTTTCTAACATATTTTGTTCATTGAATTTTTGCAATATCTGCTTGCTGAGCATCAAAGTTTCTGCGTCGTCCTCCTCCTGCTCAAGAGATTCATACTTAGCACGCACAAGTGTGGGAATAGAAATGTTGTTTTTGCAGAGTTACATTGTTTAGAAGGAGGGAATGTGGTACTGAGATATGCTTACAGTGATAAGAAAAGTTTAGCAGGCAACCTTGTAAAATGCAGACAATCAGACTCCTTAGGACAATTAGGTGAAAATCACGGTGTCAAGTCAAGTCAGATAAGTGAAGAAACATTACCACTTCAAGCAGTAAAAATGTCAAAAGAAATTTGAAATTTAACAGGCCGGCGACTGAAGGCCATGCATTGTTTGTGAAGCATCAGATAGATTGTGAATCTGGATTACCCACTCAGTGGGGAAACAGGGGAGGGTCCTGCCATAAAAAGGTATATAAACTGTGTTTTGGAACTAGTAGATGCGCTCTCTCCTGCTTGTGGGGCGCCCGCCATTGCAATCGCGAATAAATTACTACTTCACTGAGATCCTCGCCTGAGCCTAAGTTATTGGCTACGGAGTGTTTCTCACAATTTGGGGGCTCGTCCGGGATCCAGTCACCTACTGGGGAGCCCCACCGCCGCAGCAGCAGGAAGGCATGCCCCGCTGATTTCAGCGGTCCTGTGCATCGACGGTGGCGGTTCTGCGGAAAGCTGACAGAGGGCCCGAGACTGGTTAAAGAGGCAGGATCCGTGAAGTAGTGGGGAAAGGAAGAAGGTAGGCACTCCGGGTTTTTAAGAATCGATCCGGTAACTCTGTGCACAGACCAAGGTAAGAAATATTAAGTATTGCCTTGGGGGTCGGGTGATCTGGTGTATGGTAAGCCCTTGCACGGGGAAGTGCTGGCACTACACCAGGGGAATCTGGTGTACGGTAATCCTTGCACGGGGAAGTGCTTGGAAGTACACCAGGGAATCTGGTAAACTCAGGTGTGCGGTAACGCTGGCACGGGGAAGTGCTTGGCGGTACACCCCCATCTTTCAGTACGTTGGTGTGTGGTACACTGCAGAAGGGAAAATTCTGTAGCACATACTGGCGAGGGTTAGGAAAGATGGGAAGTACGAGTTCCAGGGAATCTGGTAAACTCATAGGTGTGCGGTAACGCTGGCACGGGGAAGTGCTTGGCGGTACACCCCCATTTTTCAGTACGTTGGTGTGTGGTACACTGCAGAAGGGAAATTTCTGTAGCACATACTGGCAAGGGTTAGGAAAAATGGGAAAATATGAGTTCCAGGGGACAGGGAGATATCCCTGGGGGAGTGCCTACTAATAGTTCTTCCTGAAAAATGATAAGAAATTGGAAACATAATCCCAAAATTAGAGGGATTGTAAAAGAAAAGTAATTAAAAAAAAAAAAAAAAAAACACAGGTTAAACATTGTGTATCAGTCTGGACAAAACAATCAATTAAGGAAACAGCAGTATTTTGGCCAAAATACGGGTCTGATGAAAATTCAGGCTTTAAATTTATGTGTAAACAATAAGATTCCTTTTTCAGAGAAGGAGCCAAGTTATGCTCCCTATAATCTTAATATTGAACTGGTGGCAGCAGCAGTCACTCCGGGAAGGGAGACAGGGACTGTAATTAACACTGTCCCTAAAGAAGGATTGTACTCTAGGCTCTGGCAAGAATTAGAACAAGGTAGAAGATATGTTGAGAATTTTGCCTTCCCTGATACTAACAGTACTAACACTAACTGTGTATCCTCTTAGGTGAACTACCCCCTCCTCCTTACCAGCAGAGAGGTTAGGACTTTTTAAGAAGGAGAGGAAGTCTTTATTCAAGGACCCCAACAGCCTAGCTGAACAATTAGACCAGTTCCTATGACCTGATTTATACTCTTGGGGGAGGGAATTATGTCTATAAGTATGTTGTTTACAGGGAAAGAAATGGGAATGATCAGGAGGAGAGCTGCTATACAAGAATGGGAAAGAGCTCATCCTCCAGGACCAGGGGTAATACCGGCAGGGCAGAAATACCCACTTGCCAATCCTGGCTGGAATAATAATAGTGTGCAACACAGAAATCATATGAGAGACTTCGGGTTAGAATGAGAAAGTACTTGGGGATGAGACCTGAGGACCCAGTATCCCAAGGGCTCTTGAAAGTTCATTGTGTGATTAAAGTCTTGCAAAATACGCAGAAAATGCTTCAGAAGGTGGGGGAATGTAGTGAACAGTCACTGGGGGACCCTCCTGCGGGAGGCCCTGGAGGTGTGTGTCTGGAGGGGAGATGAGAAGGAAAAAAAAAAAAAAAAAAAAAGAGATCGAAACTAATGGTGTTGACAGTGCAGCGGGTAGTGAGGCAGAGGGTTGGAGAAAGATGAAGAAAATCTTCAGGGGGAGTCAGGGCCAGGATGGAAAGGAGAGGAAGAGAGATGAAGGAATGGCAGGCAAAGAGGGCTGCCTGTATTGTGGCCCGAGTCCTAGCAGAGACAGGCTTTGATAAGATGTTTTAAGTGTGGCCAGGCTGGCCACTTCGAATAGGAATATCTGGAGTGGAAGAAGGAGGAAAGAAGGAAAATGGGATGAAATATGCTATATTGATATGTTGTTTCAGTATCTTGGAGGGAAAAGGTATGGAATTAAGTTGGACTCTGACTGAGCCTTTGGTGCTGGTATTAGAAAAGTGCGGGCTGGAGAAAGATAAAGGAAGTGTTAAAAGTCTTGCCGAAGGTGTTAAAGGTGTGGCATGTAATATTTAACAGAGCTGTTTGAAATTGATGAGCAGGGAAAGGTGATGTAGGCGTTATCTAAGTAACAGTCTAGAAGTTTTGGTATATTTGCATATTTGCTGTGGTGTTTGGTCAGTTTCCCAAGCATCGGGGAGGGGGGAACAGCCTGCTCCACCAGGAGCCTCTCCAGCGGCCGCAGGGGGGTTTCGGCTCCAGCGCCTGGAGCGCCTCCTCCCCCTCCTTCTGCACTGACTTTGGTGTCTGCGGGGGGGTTTCTCGCTCTCTCAACTGCTGTTGAGCAGCAGGTTTTTGTTTGTTTCTTTGTTTGTTTGTTTTCGTGGATGTGCTCTCACAGAGGCACGGACTGTATTGCTCATGGCTTGGCTCTGGGCAGCAGTGGGCCCCTGTGGGGCCAGATGAAATTGTCCCTTATCTGCCACGGGGAGGCTTCCGTTTTTTTTTTTTTTTCTCATGGGGGCTGCCACTGCAGTTTCCCACCCCCCTACTCACAGCCCCCGAACCTTGCCATCAAACCCAATACACTGGGGAACAGCTAGGTCATTACTGACCTGTAAAGTATCAGGGATTAAATTAACTAATGAAACCCTAAAAAGTGGGGCTGGGATAACAGTGCCACTTTGGGGGGGATACCAAGCTGAGACTAGGGGATAAAATGATCACTGGGCAATTATTGTATGTATCCAAGGCAGAGACTAAATTGTTGGGAAGGGATTTGATGATTAAATTGGGCATTCAACTAGTAAATTATTAGACTGGAATAACAGTGTAATTAATGGAGTGCTCTCAGGCCCTGAGAGCAAACGTATATTCACCTCTAACTGGAAAGACCCTGAAATGGGGACGGAAGCAACAATATAGGTGGACAATTTTACCTTGGGGGGTTTACAGGGCCACCTATCTATATGAGTAAGTTTTAAAAAAGATTTTGGAGCAATTACAACCTCCCAAGGAGGTATTAATGTTACAAATATGTGGATCATTTTCTGTTGTCAGGACAGGAGAAAAGAGTTGTGAAGAAAGCTACTAACAAACAAGCTATTCAACTTTCTGGGAAAGCAGGGCTTGAGAGTATTAAAAAAAAAAAAAAAAAAAGTTACAATATGGAGAAAGAGAAGTCAGGTATTTAAGGCATCTAATGTCTGAGGGAAAATGAAGAATAAATCCAGAGAGGATTCAGGGAATTGTTGAAAATTAAGAAAGAACTAAAAAGTTTTAAAAGAATGATTTTTTTAAGGAATCAGGAGCCATGAAGTCTGAAGGAAAACGGATACTCCCTGATGGGAGAGAAATGCTGAATAAAGTGATAATGAGGCAAATATTAACTGTTTTACATCAAAAGAGTCATTGGGAGGTGCAAGCAATGTGTGATATTGTGCTAAGAAAGTATGTCTGTGTAGGAATATACACTTTAGGGAAGCACATATGTAGAGGATGTACCATATGACAAAAGGTAAATAAAAAGGTGTTCTGTAACCCATTTAGAGGGGGACGGGAGCCAGGGGTTTGACCTTTCCAAAGTATACAGGTAAACTTTACTGAGTTACTTGTTTGTCCTAATTGACCACGTGACTAGATGGGTGTAAGCTTTACTGCAAGGGTTAAAGCAGGCCTTAGAGATTGAGTGGGATTTTCACAGCCCCTGGCACCCCTCCTCTTCTGGGAAGGTGGAGCGAATGAATCAGACATTAAAGAAGCAATTAACTAAACTAGTGTTAGAAACCCAATTTCCTTGGGTAAAATGCTTACTCCTACAGGTTTAAACAGCACCAAGAAAGGATATAGGAATTTCACCATATGAGATGCTGTTCAGATTGCCCTATCTGGGCAGAAGGGATGAGATACCACAATTCAAAATAAGAGAGTTTCCTTAAGAACTGTATTCTGGGGTTGTCTTCTTCTTTGTCATCTCTCAGGACCTGTGGGTTGTTGGCTCAAACCCCACCTTTGGAATTCCCCATTCACCACCATCACCCAGGAAACCGGGTCCTGATTCGGACCTGGAAAGAGTCAACTCCGGCCTGAATGGGAAGGACAATTACTGACCACTGAAACAGCCGTAAGAACTGCGGAAAAAGGTTGGACTCACTATACTCGAGTGAAGGCATCTGTCGACGCTAGTACCTGGGAAGCTGTTCCTACAAAAGACTTGTTGGAAGTTGAAATTGAAGAGAAAAATCTCGTAGTGGACTCTGAGCAGGATAAGAGCTTACAATGTAAACTAACCTTTTATTTTCACAGGTAACTAATGAGTGTGGCTTGCGAGTGAGAGAAAGGACAGACCTATAGCGAACTGCAGTGCTCCCAAGGGGGGGGTTGTTATAGTAGTAGTGTACATCTTATCTTTGTATCGATAATTATTTGGAAACCTAAGGTTTAAAAATAATGACAGGGAAAAATTGATTACTAATTTTGTTTTTAGTGATTCTAGGCCTCAGAGAAGGCCTTGGTCAATTGGTAACTTGGAAAAGGCATGACCAGATAATAGCAAAAATGGGATACCCCATCAAAATATGGGTGACTGTGACAGAGGGTTATGTACCACAAGCCGTCACGTTTGATGCTTGTGAGGTGTTAGCTTGTGGAGATTTAAATGCCCAATGACAATTGAGCAGAAAGAACAAATAACTGGGAGAGACACAACAGCCAGATTGAGAATAGCTGTATGGAAACAATCCTCTATTGCCATCAGAGAAAGGGAGAAACTCAAGGAGAAAACAGGAGAGTAAACAGGAGGCCCTCTGAAATGTGGCAGTTCAAACATTTGAGATTCAAACAGGGTATGGGGACGTGAATGCCTGGATAGAATGGGTCAAATATACTGTCCAGAGTCTCAACCGTAGCTACTGCTATGCTTGTGCCTTGGGATGACCGATTGCCCAGATAGTGCCCTTCCCATGGGGGTGGACCAAAGACTCCCAAGGGATGCAATGTATGATTGCATTGTACCAAGAAAAGACTGCCTGGGGAAATGAGGCCTGTAAGTCTCTCTTTGCTGTTTCTTGCATGATAACAATATCACAGTTCCCCCTGCATTCTCTACAGCTATAGGTAACCATACAGCTTGCCTCTCACGGCAGGGTGTGAGTGCTACCTGGCATCTGGGAGAATTTGCCTTGTGCTACCAAGGACTTGATGGGAAACTGCTCAAGACTAGAGATCCCCAGGGCAGATCTCTGGTGGTACAGTGGAGGGAAGATCTTACGGTCCACCCTACCATCTAATTGGGAAGGCACTTGTGCACTTGTTCAATCAGCTATACCCTTCACCCTGGCATTTGAAAGAGAAACATCACAAATACCCAGAAGAAGTAAAGGAGGCTTAGGAATATCATTTGATGATAGAGTATACATAGATTCTATTGGGGTACCTAGAGGAGTTCGGGATGAATATAAAGCCAGAAATTAAATTGCTGCAGGGTTTGAGTTACTGTTCTGGTGGGTAACAATCAATAAAAATGTGGATTGGATTAATTATTTCTATTATAATCAGCAGAGATTCATCAATTATACCAAGGATGCGATGAGAGGAATCGCTGAACAACTAGATGTCATCAGCAAAATGGCTTGGGAAAACAGGATAGCATTAGATATGATGCTTGTGGAGAAGGGTGGTGTATGCGTGATGCTGGGCAACTGTTGTACTTTTATCCGTAACAATACTGCCCCGGATGGCACAGTAACTAGAGCATTGCAAGGGCTTACCACCCTTGCCAATGAATTGGCAGAAAATTCGGGAGCAGACACTTCCATCACAGGATGGTTGAAATCTTGGTTTGGTAAATGGAAAGGGATGGTAACGTCCATATTTACATCCTCAATTATAGTAGCAGGAGTTTTGACAGCTATTGGCTGTTGCATTATCCCCTGTGTAAGGGGACTTGTCCAGCGGTTAATTGAAACCACATTATTGAAACAAATGACCATAGATCCACCACCCTACTCAGATAAAATGATTATATTAGAGGAAATGGAGAGCAAAGAAAGTGAAGAGGAAGATATTTACCAAATTACACTTAAAATAAATAAATAAATAAAAATAAAAAGAGTTTTTGCAAAAATCAACAGTTTATAAAAAAAAAAGAAAAGGGGGGAATTGTGGGAATAGAAATGTTGTTTTTGCAGAGTTACATTGTTTAGAAGGAGGGAATGTGGTACTGAGATATGCTTACAGTGATAAGAAAAGTTTAGCAGGCAACCTTGTAAAATGCAGACAATCAGACTCCTTAGGACAATTAGGTGAAAATCACGGTGTCAAGTCAAGTCAGATAAGTGAAGAAACATTACCACTTCAAGCAGTAAAAATGTCAAAAGAAATTTGAAATTTAACAGGCCGGCGACTGAAGGCCATGCATTGTTTGTGAAGCATCAGATAGATTGTGAATCTGGATTACCCACTCAGTGGGGAAACAGGGGAGGGTCCTGCCATAAAAAGGTATATAAACTGTGTTTTGGAACTAGTAGATGCGCTCTCTCCTGCTTGTGGGGCGCCCGCCATTGCAATCGCGAATAAATTACTACTTCACTGAGATCCTCGCCTGAGCCTAAGTTATTGGCTACGGAGTGTTTCTCACACAAGCATAAAATGAGCAGCTTCTAATCGACTTTTCACAATTGCGATTACTTGATTGAATATACATGGTCCAAAAGTCAGTGCTAATATAAGTAACAACAAGGGGGGGCCCTGCTATGGTTGATAGCAGGGTAGTAAGCCAAGGTGAGTAATTAAACCAGGATTCATACCAATTCTGACGAGCCTCATTTTCCCTTTTGCGTTTTTCTAATCCTTCCCGCAATTTAGTCATTGTATCTCTTACCACCCCAGTATGATCTTTACCAGATGGTATTCAGCCACTGTGTGATGGGTATACATATACTCTTCAGTGTGGTATAGAATCCTTGGTACAATGACCACCTGTACACAAAAACAATGAGATGTGTTAAACAATTTTAAAGATAGGCAAGGAGTGACTCCCAACAATGAACATACCCACCTAGTGTTATTTGCAGGAATTAACCATTTGTGTGTTTGGTACATTTTTTATTTATTTATTTATTTATTTTCAGTGGCATGGCACAGATCATTTTTATCTCTTGGAACTGTGCCAATACATCTACCTTTTCCCGTAACTTGGGTCAAAGTTATCCCGATTTCCTGACCCCAACTGCACTTGGAAGAATTTGAATATGGGGGCTTAACACTTACACATAGCCAGCACCCTTCAGTTATCTCCTCGGGTACAACCCCTGTCTTTTTTCACAATGCTTGGAAGCAGTGTGGGAAAGGATAACTCTGTCAACTTATTAGAAAACACTGTAGTAGGTTGGGCAGTCCCAGGTATCTTTACAGTCTGGACAACCAAACCTTCCCCTAGTAACTCTTTATTAGGCCTGACTACCTTGGAAGTCTCGGGTTTTTCCTTCTTTATTAGTATGAGTCCTCCCTTATCTGTTCCGTGTTCGTAAAATCTGACATGTTTCCTAGTACCCAGCTAGTATCGTCCGAGTTTGTTATATTTATATATAGAACCTTGCAAATTTCTTTATTTCCGTGGAAGGTTCCTGTATACCCTATACCATGCCCTCGCCACCTGTAACAAGGATCCAATTGTTGGTTACAACTTTGCAGCCCATATTCCACTTGTAAGAATTTATCCCGACCAGCCCCGAGTGTCCAGTCTGTAGCAATGGTTTCACACCCCTGGTATGCACAATAATACACGTTCAGGCATTTACAGTACCCCTTTCCCGGGTTAGAACTTGGGCAGAAATAAAATCCCATATATTCCCAGCATCGGGGCCTCGAGATCAGCTGACATAGTTGTCGTGGTTCCGCTCGAGTGGGCAGCCGAGCTCCACCACAGCCGCTCTCTCACTCCCCCTCCTCAAAGAGGAATGGGGAGAAAATATGTGAAAAGGGCTCAAGGATCGAGATAAGGACGAGAAAATCACGCAATAATTATTGTAACGGGCAAAACAGACTCGGCATAAGGAGATAGTAAGATTTATTGCCTACAACTAACAAGCGAGAGAAGTGAGAAAAAGGAAAAAATCAAACCAAAAGCACCTTCCCCCCCATCCACCCTCTTCCACCTCCTCCCCCCGAGCAGCGCAGGGGAACGGGGGAATGGGGGTTATGGTCAGTCTACAGCACTTCTTCTCTGCCGCTCCTTCTCGGTCACTCTCGTCCCCTGTGCTGTGGGGTCCCACCCACGGGATGCAGTCCTTGATGAACTGATCCAGCATGGGCTTCCCACAGGCAGCAGCTCTTCCAGAACTGCTCCAGATATGGGTCCGTACCACGGGGTCCATCCCTCAGGAGAAAACTGCTCCAACCTGGCTCCCCTACGGGCAGCAGCTCCTGCCAGATCACCTGCTCCTGCGTGGGCTCCTCTCCACGGGCTACAGGTCCGGCCCGGAATCTGCTCCGGCAGGGGTCTTCCACAGGCGGCAGCCTCCATCGGTGCAGGGCCACCTGCTCCACCGTGGTCTCCTCCATGGGCTGCAGCGTGGAACCCTGCTCCACCGTGGTACTCCATGGGCTGCAGGGGGACATCCTGCTTCACCATGGTCCTCACCACAGGCCGCAGGGGACTTCTGCTCCGGCGCCTGGAGCACCTCTCCCCCTCCTTCTACACTGACCTTGGCACCTGCAGGCTGTTTCACACTCCCGGATGCTGTGTGTCGCAGCGTTTTTTTCCCTGTCTTAAATATGCTCTCACAGAGGCGCAAACAACATCGCTTATTGGCTCAGATCTGGAAAACAACGGGGCCCTTCCCAAACACGGGGCAGCTTCTAGATCTTTCTCATAGAAACCACCCCTATGTCCCCCTGCTACCAAAACCTTGCCACGTAAACCCACTACAATAGTGTAGAAGTAAAGCTTGGCCCCCCCGATGTTATCTGGGTTGCAATAACCTGTTGATCTTCGAATCGACTTAAAGTCCATTTTAAAGGTTGGTGGGGGTGGTGTTGAGTCGCTATGCAGGATGAAATCACTGTGAGAACCCCCAAATACCGATAGGAATGGCTGAGGCCCATTTCTTTCCCCACTTATTCACTCCTCTGCCTCACTCGTCAGTTGGGTTGCAGCCAACTATGAGGTTTTAGTTCTTCTCGGCAGCAGTAGTGTTCTTCAGGGGAGAGCCTCTACCTTAACCCACGGTACCTATCGAGTTCGTCGCAATGTGAGCTCCAGGTCTTTGTTTCCTGGAGTGATCTCCCACTTCTCATCACAGATGGGTCCTTTAACATGGCTGGCATGTGTCCATCCTTTCTCCACAGTGCGGACGGCTGTTTCTGTAGTAAGCAAAACAACATAGGGGCCTTCCCCATCGTGGTGTTGAAAAAAAAAAAAAGTCTCTTTCCAAGTCTTAATTAGAATTGAGGGTGATCAAGTGGCAATTCCAAATCATAGGGCATACCATATAGCATTTCAAAAGGAGAAATTCCTACATCAGTTCTGGGCTGCGTCCATATGTTTAACAGTGCAAGGGGTAAGCATTTTACCCAAGAAGCCTTAGTTTCCAGCATAAGTTTTGTTAGTTGTTTCTTAATTTCACCATTCATTCGCTCTACCTTCCCAGAAGAGGAGGGGTGGCAGGGGCTGTGAAAATCCCACTCAATCTCTAAGGCCTGCTTTAACCCTTGCAGTAAAGCTTTACACCCATTCAGTCACGTGGTCAATTAGGACAAACAAGTAACTCAGTAAAGTCTACCTGTATACTTTGGAAAGGTCAAAGCCCTGGCTCCTGTCCCCCTCTAGATAGGTTACAGAAGACCTTTTTATTTACCCTTTGACATATAGTACATCCTCTGCATGTGTGCTTTCCTAAAGTGTATATTCCTACATAGACATGCTTTCTTAGAACAACATCACACATTGCTTGCACCTCCCAATGACTCTTCTGATGTAAAACAGATAATATTTGCCTCATTATCACTTTATTCAGCATTTCTCTCCCATCAGGGAGTATTGATTTTCCTTAAAATGATCCACATATTTGTAACATTAATACCTTCTTGGGAGGTTGTAATTGCTTCAAAATCTTTTTTTTTTTTTTTAGAATTTACCCAAATAGATAGGTGGCCCTGTAAACCCCTGAGGTAAAATTGTCCACCTATATTGTTGCTTCCGCCCCCATTTCAGGGTCTTTCCAGTCAGAGGTGAATATACACGTATGTTTGCTCTCAGGGCCAGAGAGCACTCCATTCATAACACTGTTATTCCAGTCTAACAATTTACTATTTGAATGCCCAATTTAATCATCAAATCCCTTCCCAACAAGTTAGTATCCGCCTTGGATACATACAATAATTGCCCAGTGATCATTTTATCCCCTGGTCTCAGCTTAGTATTCCCCAAAAGTGGCACTGTTATCCCAGCCCCTTCTACCCCCATCACATTTAGGGTTTCATTAGTTCATTTAATCCCTGATGCTTTACAAGTCAGTAATGACTTAACTGCCCCAGTGTATTGGGTTTGATGGCAAGGTTCGGGGGGTGTGAGGGGTGTGGGAGTGGGAAACTGCAGTGGCAGCCCCCGTGAGAAAAACCCAGAAACCTCCCTGTGGTAGATAAGAGACAATTTCATCTGGCCCCAAAGGGGCCCACTGCTGCCCAGAGCCAAGCCATGAGCAATACAGTCCGTGCCTCTGTGAGAGCACATCCACGAAAACAAACAAACAAAGAAACAAACAAAAACCTGCTGCTCAACAGCAGTTGGGAGAGCGAGAAACCCCCCCCGCAGACACCAAAGTCAGTGCAGAAGGAGGGGGAGGAGGCGCTCCAGGCGCTGGAGCCGAAGCCCCCCTGCGGCCGCTGGAGAGGCCCCTGGTGGAGCAGGCTGTTCCCCCCTCCCCGATGCTTGGGAAACTGACCAAACACGACAGCAAATATGCAAATATCCCAAAACTTCTAGACTGTTACTTAGATAATGCCTACATCACCTTTCCCTGCTCGTTCAATTTCAAACAGCTCTGTTAAATACTACATGCCACACCTTTAACACCTTCAGCAATCCTTTTAACACTTCATTTATCTTTCTCCAGCCCGTACTTTTCTAATACCAGCACCAAAGGCTCAGTCAGGGTCCAACTTAATTCCATACCTTTTCCCTCCAAGATACTGAAACATATCAATCAATATACCATATTTCATCCCATTTTCCTTCTTTCCACAAAAACAACATTGACTGTAATATGGTGTTATAATTAATAGTTTCATTTAGGGGCCACTCCGCTCCATCCTCTAGTTTATAAAGTGGCCACCATTGATTACAATATTTGATAAGAGTTCTTTTACTTTCTGTACCCTCTCACCCCACTATATCCCTCCAATGTGTTAGTATACATCCTAGAGGGCTTTTCCTCGGGATTTCTTTGCTTTGAACTTTCCTATTGTAATCTACAGTGGTTAATATTCTATTGTTTTCCTAGAAGCTCTTTACTAGTCAATCCCAATCCCTCCAAAATCCACAATATATAGATACACAAGTAAAATCAGACGACTGTAAATTAACTGCCTGTTGACAATTACACTGAGGACATTTAAACCTGATGAGCCGATAATATGCCTGGGCAAATTTTGTTCCCTTAGACATACACCTCAATGGCAGTTCTTATATTTACATATTTACATATTAACATATGTATAAAAGAATACTTTAACAAAAATGCCCGGGCTTTTATATATACAATATACAATGTACAGTTATTATTCCAGTTAGAATTATTCCTCAGCAGCTGCAAATATTATGCCAGTTGCCATTAAAGCTCACTTACCCTCCTCCTGTCCTTTTCTTAAAATCTCGGGCATCCCCGGAGTTAATGGGGATGGCCACATATTCCATTCCTGACTGGGGTCTCCCCATCGCTATTTCTCGTAGGGGATATAATCCCTCCCATAAAGCAGATTTCTGATTTCTTGCCCTGCTTCTGGTTACCGGCCCCTGTGTTTAAAGATCCGATTCCAATTCTCCTGGATTAGCTAATTCGGGGAGTCCATTAAGGACGGGAGCCGTTGGTGCGGGCGGTGGAATATAGGGCGGGGGCGGTGTCGGGACTTCTAAGTCCTTTCTCTTTTTATCCCGCCCTCCTTTTTCTTTTAGAGGATATAGATGCGTCTTCGTATCTGAATTTATCCAGAGGTGTGCATACTTACTTTCTTCCAGACTAAAGGGTTACTTTGAGTTTACATAAATATTTAGACCTGACAAACCCAATCTTCAAAAGACCCAAATACAGGTCAGTAAAGGTGGTCTCCTCGAATCTGTTTACCACCCCAAACTTCAACACAATAATGTATTATTTTTACTTTATTCCTTCCCAGCCTAAAAGGGGAATCCTCCCAATTTTTAATCATTAATGCCAGGGTAACCTAACATCATACATTACCCCACCCATGGGACCAGAAGGCTTACTCTTCTTCTGTCCCATCTTCCAGAACACCTTCACACACACACACGGATCGCTTCCCCCTTTTCGTGGCCCAGTCCCTCGCGGGATGTGGGAACCGCACTACCGAGGGGTCCACACTCGCTTCGTCCGCAATTGGACGTCTCGTTTGTTGTGTTCCGGGATACCCAACCCCAACCGAACGGATCACCGGCCTATACTTACCCACCCCGTGGGTCTTTGTTCGGGCTTCGTGCACAAAGGTTGCCTGGGGTTTACCGGTTTTATTTGCTTGTGTCTAATTTTGGGTTCGTCGGTGAAGAATTTGAATGAAAATAGTCCTAGCGAAGGCCGCTGAAATCAGCGGGGCGCCCCCTCCGAAGGTCTTTCAATCAGATTGCCTTCATCCGAGTCACGGCACCAAATTGTTATAAGTTAGACCACACAATTTACTGGTCTATTGAAATTATTTTATTAATCAAGTAAGCAGACACAAGCAAAACAGCGCTGGGCGGCTGGGGAGTCTCCGCTCCACCACGGCACGCAACTTCCCCTTTCCAGTGTCGCTGTTTTATAGCATTGAAGTTCCGGCTTGTCGAGACTTGTCGAGACCTGTTGACTTGTCGAGACTTGTCAATTTGTCGACTTGTCGAGACCTGTCCTGAGACTGCGCAGTCTGTTGTTGGGGGTCGTTATTCTTCCTCCGGTGATCATGCGTTGTGCTTGTGTTCAGGTGGGGGCAAAACAGGATGTCTTGCGGTGGGTGGGTGGTATCTTACAAAATCTTTGTTTTAACAAGGATGTTCACCCAACCCCCCTTCCCCATTTGTCCCCATGTTACAATGCCGTGAGTTGTGAAACCTTATCTCATCAGTAGATTCTTTAAATTCTCAAGGACAATGAACAAACCCCTACTAATTTATCACAGCAGCCTACAGGGGGGTGCAGAGACACACAAGCCAATATGAGGAAAGACAACTCAGATACAAAAAACAGTGCAGTTTTAGTTTTGTGGGAGCTGACCTGGCTTCCCAAGGTGCTTGTGTACTGTGATGCATTGCTGTAAACTGTTCAGAGATACCTTCAGATGGAAATGCCAAATGTCTTTCCCTTTTCCCGCCAACACCCTTGCTATTCGGTTGTTCTAGCTTGAGCCCTGGACCTAGCTGAAGTTCTGAAGTATGGCAAAGCTGCAGATAAGAACACAGTGATTCCCTTTAATCAACTGTGAGGGAAAGAGGAATGACAGAAGAACTGAACCCCAAAGTTGATAGCCTTCATAAAGTCATCCTTTCTACAAACGGCATCAATAGGACACTTGGCCACCAGCAAACTCATACAAGATACAGCTCCAGACTCTGCTGGGCACCAGGGAGTGGTTGCATGGTTCAGAAGACCAATCCAAGTGTTTTCCAGATCAGCCCTTCTCCTCTAGTTCTGCACTGCTGTAGTTAATGCAAGTTTTGCCAGTTATTTCAGCAGGGAAAAACACAGACCTTTTTGTTGGCTGACATTTCTGGCAGTAGCTACAAATTGTCTTCTTGTTATATATTGTTATAAATGATGATACAACTCAATCTGAATTTAGTAATATTCATAAAAGTAATATTCATAAAAAGTATAAAAGGCAAGTAAACAGCACTGGGTGTGTGGGGAGTCTACACTCCACGAACACGCACACATGAACATCGAACATTCTAAATATACAGAACATTGCTTTACATACTAAACCCAAATACACCTATACATATGTACAATCAGAAAAGGTAACAATTTCTGCTTCTTAATTGATGACATAACTTCATTGTGTTGCTTTTTTTTTTTTTTTTTTTTTTTTTTTTATCTTGAGGGCAGGCTCCCCTCTTATACCCTTCACCCCATAGCAGTACTTTTCAAAACAACTTTTCATTGGTCAAACAACTTTGAATGTAACAACAGCAAACACCCAGAAACTTCCATGCCTTAATGGCTGGAGAACAAGAGACCAGCTGGAGAACAAGAAACCCCAGACTGCATGGAGTCTCCTGAATCACCCTTCTTTGTTTCCTCTAAACTCTTTTATATTCCTGATGGCCTCGTCGTTAAGAATCTAATGTTATCTCAACCACGGGGCTTTCCAACCCCCATGGCCACATTCCCAAATCTCCCCCTTCTTTATTAATATCAACCATTTTCTCAACACGAATTACCACTCCATATATAACACCTAGATATGGGATAATCCAGTACATTTATTCTGATCAGGGCACACACTTTACTTCTAAAATAATAAAATTATTATGTTAATCATTAGGTATTCAGTGGGAATACCATACTCTATGGCACCCACAAAGCTCAGTGAAAGTAGAAAGACTTAATCAAACAATAAGACAACAATTGGCTAAATTAACGATCAAGACACAAATGCCCTGAACGAAATGCTTACCATTGGCACTTTTAAACATAAGAACTAAACCACACAGTGAGACTGGATTATCACCATATGAAATGTTATATGGTATGCCATAATGTTAATATAGTATGCCAGGGATGCCTCCAGGGAACGATGTAGTTGAGGATCGTAGCATCCAGAAATATAATTACTATTGGAAGGAGATTACAAGAGCTAAGAGAAATTGGAATGATGGCTCAAACACCACCTTTAGGATTTGCTATTCATAAGATAGAACCAGGAGACAAGGTCTTAATAAACACCTGGAGGGAAGAATCACTGAACCCCCGATGGGAGGGACTGTACCTTGTTTTACTGACTACTGAAACAGCTGTGAGAACAGCAGAAAGGGGTTGGACCCACGCATCCAGAATAAAAGGACCAGTAAGTACTAAAACTTGGAGGGTTGAGTCTGCTCCTGGGGAACTGAAACTCAAGCTAAAGAAGAACTAATATTCTGGCAACAAGGCTCTGCGTGAATTAAGGATACCAAATAAAGGGGACAAGCCTGAAGAGAAGAAAGGGAGAAGGCAAGACCGGGGCAGGACCCTCCACTGCGGTGTGTATGGTCTACCGAGGGAGGCAACCCCTATGGGTTTGACTGCCGAGTGAGAGGGCCTCGACCGGACTTCTCCCACACTAAGGTCAGGTTGTCCCGAGAAAATAACATAAGAACCTCTTTTTTTAAACCCATATAAAATTGTGATTCGTTTTCCAGGAGCTGGATCACCCCAACAGGCTGAATGGTAACACAAGCCCAAATCGATCCTGAAAGCGGGCCCAACCCCTTGATTGAAGGTGTCTTGCCTATTATGATCCAGCTACGTGGGCAGAAAACGGATCCTGGGGCTATAGGACCCCAATATATATGCTTAATAGAATAATTAGGATACAAGCTGTAATAGAAATAGTTGTAAATAAAACCAGAGATGCACTTGGATTAATTGCAAAGCAAAATACCAAGATGAGGACTGCTTTGTATCAAAATCGCTTAGCTTTGGATTATTTACTAGCACAAGAAGGAGAAGTCTGTGGAAAATTTAACCTTAGTAATTGCTGTTTAGAGACTGATGATGAAGGTGTTTCTTCCTAGTAGCTGGTAGAATGCTATGTTTTGGCTTAGGATGAGAAGAGTGCTGATGCTGATGTTTTAATTGTTGCAGAGCAGTGCTTACACCAAGCCAAGGACCTTTCAGCTTCTCACTCTGTCCTGCCAATGGGCAGGCTGGGGTGCAGCAAGAGCTGGGAGGAGGACCGGACTGCTCAGGGTTAGGCTGGGCATCAGACAGCAGGTGGTGAGCAATTGCATTGTTCATCACTTATTTCGTACACGTTATTAGTAGTAGTACTATTATCGTCATTGTCATTATTATTATTGTTGTTATTATTTTCTTGTCTTTATCTCAACTCATAGGCTTCACTTTCCCGTTTCTCTCCCCCATCCGAGAGAGGGAGGGGGGGAGGTGAGCGAACGGCCGTGTGGTGTTTAGCTGCCACCTGGGTTAAGCCACAACAGAAAGAAAAGCTGTAAATGAACTTGTAAAAGAAATGAAGAAAATTGCACATGTCCCAGTTCAAACTTGGAATGGAATCGATCTAAGGGGATTATGGAAGGGGGCTTTATGGGTGATGATTGGTTGGCTAAAATAAGGATGGTTGTATTGGAGATATGTGGAGGATTGTTAATAATTCCATGTTTAATACCTTGTATTACCAGACTAATACACTCGTTTATACAAGGAATGCAAATATCTGCGGTATCTGTTGACCCAGAACCAGGGAAAGAGAAAACCCATTCCCTGATGATAATAAAAACAAACAAAGATCCAAAATTGGTATCAATTGATATCAATTCGGCAAGTATTGACTTGATTAGAAAGGAAAACACGAATCAATGCCATGAAAAAGGAGATGGGGGATTGTCGTGGTTCTGCTCGAGTGGGCAGCCGAGCTCCACCACAGCCGCTCTCTCACTCCCCCTCCTCAAAGAGGAATGGGGAGAAAATATGTGAAAAGGGCTCAAGGATTGAGATAAGGACGAGAAAATCACGCAATAATTATTGTAACGGGCAAAACAGACTCGGCATAAGGAGATAGTAAGATTTATTGCCTACAACTAACAAGCGAGAGAAGTGAGAAAACAAAGGAAAAAAAAAAAAACAAAAGCACCTTCCCCCCCCATCCACCCTCTTCCACCTCCTCCCCCCGAGCGGCGCAGGGGAACGGGGAATGGGGGTTATGGTCAGTCTACAGCACTTCTTCTCTGCCGCTCCTTCTCGGTCACTCTCGTCCCCTGTGCTGTGGGGTCCCACCCACGGGATGCAGTCCTTGATGAACTGATCCGGCGTGGGCTTCCCACAGGCAGCAGCTCTTCCAGAACTGCTCCAGATATGGGTCCGTACCACGGGGTCCATCCCTCAGGAGAAAACTGCTCCAACCTGGCTCCCCTACGGGCAGCAGCTCCTGCCAGATCACCTGCTCCTGCGTGGGCTCCTCTCCACGGGCTACAGGTCCGGCCCGGAATCTGCTCCGGCAGGGGTCTTCCACAGGCGGCAGCCTCCGTCGGTGCAGGGCCACCTGCTCCACCGTGGTCTCCTCCACGGGCTGCAGCGTGGAACCCTGCTCCACCGTGGTACTCCATGGGCTGCAGGGAGACATCCTGCTTCACCATGGTCCTCACCACAGGCCGCAGGGGACTTCTGCTCCGGCGCCTGGAGCACCTCTCCCCCTCCTTCTACACTGACCTTGGTGCAAGACTGTTCTCTCACTCCCTTGACTCTCCCGGCTGCTGTGTGGCGCAGCGTTTTTTCCCTGTCTTAAATATGCTCTCACAGAGGCGCAAAACAACATCGCTTATTGGCTCGGATCTGGAAAACAATGGGGCCCTTCCCAAACATGGGGCAGCTTCTAGATCTTTCTCACAGAAACCACCCCTATGGCTCCCTGCTACCAAAACCTTGCCACGTAAACCCACTACAGGGATTGTGAAATATGTTCATCTGATTCATCTCAGTATGGAACAATGCTAGGGCCGCATGGTATGATGAATGTAACCTTCTGTCTTACATACCCTTATATAACCACAAGTCTAAGAAAAACAGAGTGGTTAATGTATATAGTTCTTGCATCTTGCAAAGGAATGTTTTAGCTGTTGAGGGATTTTTGAAACAGCAAAGATCCCGTGGCTTGCTGCAGCTGAGCAAACCAAGTTACCAGGATGACTATGAGAAGTTCCCATGACAGTGTTCCCACATTGCCCAATTGAGGAATTCAGAAAAATATTGTTGCCAGTAGTTGGCTTCAAGGACAAGGTCTACTTGACTGCTAATCACAAGGGGGTTGTTTTCTTGCAGGTGGGGTTGTTTTCTTGTAGTTGTTTGTCTGAGTGCTTTTGACCAATAATCTTGTGTGAAACACTATCCGCCCCTGTTAAGTTCACTATAAAAGCTAGGCTATTCGGGTAATAAAATGGAGCATGGTCTGACCATACTGGTGTCTGTCATGTTTTCGGCCATTCTTCCTGCAATATTTAGCAATTCGTGTGTCGTGGTTTAACCCGACCGGCAGCTAAACACCACGCAGCCGTTCGCTCACCCTCCCCCCTCCCTCTCTGGGACGGGGGAGAGAAATGGAAAGTGAAGCCCGTGAGTTGAGATAAAGACAGTTTAATAAGACAGAAAAAAAAATAACAAAAATAATAATAACAATAATAATAATGATGATACAATGGTGATAATACGAAAGTAATAATAGTATGTACAAACAAGTGATGCACAATGCAATTGCTCACCACCCGCTGACCGATGCCCAGCCTAACCCCGAGCAGTCCGGCCCCCTCCCCCCGGCTAGCCACCCCTATATATTGTTTAGCATGACGTCAGATGGTATGGAATACCCCTTTGGCTAGTTTGGGTCACCTGTCCTGGGTCTGTCCCCTCCCAGCTCTTACTGCACCCCCCAGCCTGCCCGTTGGCAGGACAGAGCAAAGGCTGAGATGTCCTTGGCTTAGTATAAGCACTGCTCTGCAACAATTAAAGCATCGGGGTGTTATCAGCACTCTTCTCATTCTAAGCCAAAACACAGCATTCCACCAGCTACTAGGAAGAAAATTAATTCTGTGCTAACTGAAACCAGGACATCTATCCACCCCTTATTCCATACCATTTATGTCATGCTCAGGTTACACTCTTTTCCATACATTCTAATTAGTCACCTATAGTAATCATGGTAGTGATAACATACAGTATAATATACTATTTAACATGGTGCAATTCAGTTCATGGGCTATTCTCACCCAGTATTAAATCTCCTTGAGGTACACACCGGACCTCTCCGTTCTTTTGCATCACCCACCAAGTATATCCAGGTCCCTGAGCGAAAACAATTCCACGAATAGGTTTGCCTTTTCCTGAGGCAGGAGTAGCCCAGACTGTTTTACCCAGCATATTTTTTACATGCACTACAGGAACTTTATCCCCATCTACAGTACGTAACAGGTTTGATTGGGCAGGTCCAGCTCGGTTGGTAGATCCCCTAGTATTGACTAACCAGGTGGCCTTTGCCAAATGCGTATCCCAGTTTTTGAACGTCCCAGCGCCCATTGCTTTCAAGGTAGTCTTTAACAGTCCATTGTATCGTTCAACTTTCCCGGAGGCTGGTGCATGATAGGGGATGTGATACACCCATTCAATACCATGTTCTTTGGCCCAAGTGTCTATAAGGTTGTTTCGGAAGTGAGTCCCATTGTCTGATTCTATTCTTTCTGGGGTGCCATGTCGCCATAGGACTTGCTTTTCAAGGCCCAGGATGGTGTTCCGGGCGGTAGCATGAGGCACAGGATATGTTTCCAGCCATCCGGTGGTTGCTTCCACCATTGTAAGTACGTGGCGCTTGCCATTGCGAGTTTGAGGGAGTGTGATGTAATCAATCTGCCAGGCCTCTCCATATTTATATTTCAGCCATCGTCCTCCATACCAAAGAGGCTTTGACCGTTTGGCTTGCTTGATTGCAGCACATGTTTCACAGTCATGAATAACCTGTGCTATAGCGTCCATGGTCAAGTCCACCCCTCGATCACGAGCCCATCTGTATGTTGCATCTCTACCTTGATGGCCTGAGGTGTCATGGGCCCATCGGGCTATAAATAATTCACCTTTATGCTGCCAATCCAGGTCCACCTGAGCTACTTCAATCTTAGCAGCCTGATCCACCTGCTGGTTGTTTTGATGTTCTTCAGTAGCCCGATTCTTGGGCACATGAGCATCTACGTGGCGTACTTTCACAGCCAGGTTCTCTACCCGAGCAGCAATATCTTGCCACAATGCAGCAGCCCAGATAGGTTTGCCCCTACGCTGCCAGTTGTTTTGCTTCCATTGCTGTAACCATCCCCACAGGGCATTTGCTACCATCCATGAATCGGTGTAGAGATAGAGAACTGGCCATTTTTCTCGTTCAGCAATGTCTAAAGCCAGCTGAATGGCTTTCACTTCTGCAAACTGACTCGATTCACCTTCTCCCTCAGCAGCTTCTGCAACTCGTCGCGTAGGACTCCATACAGCAGCCTTCCATCTCCGATGCTTCCCCACAATACGACAGGACCCATCAGTGAACAGGGCATATTTCTTTTCATTCTCTGGCAACTGGTTGTACAGTGGGGCTTCTTCAGCACGACCCACCTCCTCCTCTGATGATATCCCAAAGTATTTGCCTTCTGGCCAGTCCATGATCACTTCCAATATTCCTGGGCGACTGGGGTTTCCTATTCGAGCCCGCTGAGTAATCAGTGCAACCCACTTGCTCCATGTAGCATCAGTTGCATGATGCGTAGAGGGGACCCTTCCCTTGAACATCCAGCCTAGTACCGGTAATCGGGGTGCTAGGAGGAGCTGCGCTTCAGTACCGACCACCTCCGAAGCAGATCGAACTCCTTCATATGCTGCCAATATCTCCTTTTCAGTTGGAGTATAGCGGGCCTCAGATCCTCTGTATCCCTGACTCCAAAACCCCAGGGGCCGACCTCGAGTTTCCCCAGGTTCTTTCTGCCAGAGGCTCCAGGTGGGGCCGTTCTCCCCGGCTGCAGTGTAGAGCACATTCTTTACATCTGGTCCTGTTCGAACTGGCCCAAGGGCTACTGCATGGACTATTTCCTGCTTGATTTGTTCAAAGGCTTGTCGTTGTTCAGGGCCCCATTCAAACTCATTCTTCTTACGGGTTACTTGGTAGAGTGGGTTTACAATCAGACTGTAATTTGGGATGTGCATTCTCCAAAACCCCACAACACCTAGGAAAGTCTGTGTTTCTTTTTTGTTAGTTGGTGGAGACATAGCTGTTATTTTGTTGATCACATCCATTGGGATTTGACGACGTCCATCTTGCCATTTTATTCCTAAAAACTGGATCTCCCGTGCAGGTCCTTTGACTTTATTTTGTTTTATGGCAAAACCGGCTTTCAGAAGGATTTGGACTATTTTCTTCCCTTTCTCGAAAACTTCCTCTGCTGTGTCACCCCACACAATAATGTCATCGATGTACTGCAGGTGTTCAGGAGCTTCCCCCTGCTCTAGTGCAGACTGGATCAGCCCATGGCAAATGGTAGGGCTGTGTTTCCACCCCTGGGGCAGCCTATTCCAAGTATATTGGACTCCCCTCCAAGTGAAGGCAAATTGTGGCCTGCACTCTGCTGCTAGAGGGATGGAGAAAAATGCATTAGCGATATCAATTGTGGCGTACCACTTGGCTGCCTTCGATTCAAGTTCATACTGAAGTTCCAGCATGTCCGGCACTGCAGCACTCAGTGGTGGCGTGACTTCGTTCAGGCCGCGATAGTCCACTGTTAGTCTCCACTCGCCATTAGACTTTCGCACTGGCCATATGGGACTATTGAAAGGTGAATGAGTCTTGCTGATCACTCCTTGGCTCTCCAATTGACGAATTAGCTTATGGATGGGAATCAGGGAGTCTCGGTTGGTGCGATATTGCCGCCGGTGCACAGTTGTGGTAGCAATTGGCACTTGCTGTTCTTCGACCCTCAGCAACCCCACAACAGAGGGGTCCTCTGAGAGACCAGGCAAGGTAGATAATTGTTTAATGCCCTCTGTCTCTAAGGCAGCAATACCAAAAGCCCACCGGAACCCTTTTGGGTCCTTGCAGTATCCTCTTCTAAGATAGTCTATGCCAAGGATACATGGAGCATCCGGACCAGTCACAATGCGGTGCTTTTCCCACTCATTCCCAGTCAGACTCACTTCAGCCTCCAATACAGTCAACTGCTGAGATCCCCCTGTCACTCCACAAATATAGATGGGCTCTGGTCCTTTATAGCTCGATGGCATTATAGTACATTGTGCACCGGTGTCTACTAAAGCCTTATACTTCTGTGCGCGTGATGTGCCAGGCCATCGAATCCACACAGTCCAATAAACTCGATTGTCCCTTTCCTCCCCCTGGCTGGAGGCAGGGCCCCCCTAATCCTGGTCAGAATCTTCCTCGTTTCTGTGTTTGAAGGACTGTCTGCTGGAAGTTGGAGCAGCAAACTTTTCGGAGAATCCCTTTTTCCTGATTGTTTTCTTTTGCAACTCACGTACCCGTGCCTCTAGGGTCGCGGTAGATTTTCCATCCCACTTTCTCATGTCCTCTCCATGGTCTCGTAAGTAAAACCACAGGGTGGCACGGGGTGAGTACCCACCATATCGTCTTCCTTGTGTGGGTGAACGCCTACCCCTGACAGCTGAGACACTGCTTTGTACAGGTGCGAAGGAGAATAATCTCTCTTCAAGTTGGTGAACCTTTTCAGAAAGTTTCTCCCAAGTGTTCTCCTTTGGTCGGTGGGCACTGGTTGGTTCAGGTGGGGAGGACAATAGATTCTCTTCAAGTTGGTGAACCTTTTCAGAAAGTTTCTCCACAGCTGAGACGCAGGCCTGTAAGGAAGAGGAGAGACTTTCTTCGTACTGCCGGAGTTGTTTAGCCGCTTCACCCACTGTGGGTTCCTCATCCTCTTTCCAGGCCATTATTGCCAATGAGCTGGCATATGATGATGGTGCACTCCGTACAAACTTCCGCCACATGGGTCGTGTACACTTGACTTCATCTGGATCTGTGGATGTTTGTTTGAGGTCTGGATCCTCATAAATCACTTCCCGTACGGCTAATTCCCTCAGGTACTGGATTCCCTTCTCCATAGTGGTCCACTTGCCTGGTAGACATAAAATATCTTCCTTGAAGGGATACCTTTCCCTCACAGCTGAGAGGAGACGCCTCCAGAGGCTGGTGGGTCGTGCTCCATCTGCAATTGCTTTGTCAATGCCTGCATCTCTAGCAAGGGATCCCAGTCGCTTGGCTTCCCTGCCGTCTAATTCCACACAATTGGCTCCAGAGTCCCAGCACCGGAGCAGCCAGGTGACAAGCTGCTCACCTATACAGCGACCAAAATCTTTTCGCACATCTCGTAGCTCGCGCTCGTTTAGGCTTCGGGTAGTTACTGTTGCTCTTTCGGCATCCTCATCTTCCTCCTCCTGAATCCTTGACGGCCCAGCGTCGTCATCATCTTCGTCATCTCTATACTTAGTTTTGGCAGAAGCCTTACCTGGATTGGCAGAAGACTCTCTGCGTTCTAAACGACTTGAATTTCTATACCATATTTTCACCTTCTCTACAGGGGCAGCTTGCACTGCTACTGCTCGTTTCTCTGACTTTGTTACAGGGTCTGCCACAGGGGTTGGAATGCCCTCTGCAGGGTCAACTTGCACTGCTACAGCTCGTTTCTCTGACACGGCCACAGGAGCTGGAGCGGCTACAGGAGCTGGAGCAGTTGCAGGAACCGGAGCTGTAGCGGCTACAGGAGCTGGAGCTGGAGCTGGAGCAGTTGCAGGAGCTGGGACTGGAGCAGCAGTAGGAGCTGGAGCTGGAGCGGCTTCAGGAGCTGGAGCTGGAGCGGCTTCAGGAGCTGGAGCTGGAGCAGTTGCAGGAACTGGGACTGGAGTAGCGGCCGGAGCTGGAACTGGAGCGACTGCAGGAACTGGGACTGGAGCAGCTGCAGGAGCTGGAGCTGGAGCGGCTTCAGGAGCTGGAGCTGGAGCAGCTTCAGGAGCTGGAGCTGGAGCAGCTTCAGGAGCTGGAGCTGGAGCAGCGGCCGGAGCTGGGACTGGAGCGGCTGCAGGAGCTGGGACTGGAGCGGCTGCAGGAGCTGGGACTGGAGCGGCTGCAGGAGCTGGGACTGGAGCGGCTGCAGGAGCTGGGACTGGAGCGGCTGCAGGAGCTGGGACTGGAGCGGCTGCAGGAGCTGGGACTGGAGCGGCTGCAGGAGCTGGGACTGGAGCGGCTGCAGAATCCACCGTAGGGGTCACAGTGGCCGTTGGATCTGTCACAGGGTTTGGAGTGGCCGCAGGGTCTGTCACTAAGTTGACAGCAGTATCAATGGCAGCTCGATAGGCATGAGCCAGGCCCCAGCACGTTACAATGATTTGTGTTACTTTGGAACTGCCAGAATCATTACACCTTTTTTTCAAGCATTCTGCCAGTTTTTGAGGATTTTGCCATTGTTCAGGGGTGAATTTCCAACACACTGGGGGTGCCAACTGCTCTAGATGCCTGCCCATATCCACCCATACTCCCTGCCACCCACAACTATACTGCCTCCGGGCAGATCTCCGGATGAGCTTCATAAGTAGTTGTTTAACTTTAAGCAGAATCTGAAGTGCATTCATGAGGCAGAACAACAAGACTATGGTATTCTGAGTATTCCAGAAATATTCAATATCTTGGAGAGCTATTGTGACAAGCTCAGGGGATAAGAGGGTGGTGAAGGAGGAAGGCAGAGTGACCCAGGAGGATACAGGGGTGGTGAAGGAGAAAGGGAGAGTAAGCAAGTAAGGAAAAATATCCTCCCCTTTCCCCTCCACAGATTGACTCTCTAATGGAGAAAAACAATAGGTATAATTGCTAATAGTTCCCAAGATGCTGTTTCCAAAGTACAGAGTCCACGATGTTACTGAGTATAAATACCAAGTTAGAGTCATGACCAGATATCTTATCGTCTCATAAGCCATTGCTATAACACTTAGTACCATAATGGTCTGAAACCAGGGCCCGGAGAGGAGAAACAACACTACAGAGAGCAAATACGGAAAATAATGTACTATAATACTCAATTTGGAAAACAGGCGCAGCAGAGTTGTGATTAAAGCAATCAGCATCATGACAAGTGACTATTAAGCAGGTCTAATCCTTCCACCAATTTTAGTTTAACACACTCTGATCAGATCTGCCGTTATCTCAACCTTTCGGGCCCCACGTTGGGCGCCAAAAAGACTGTCGTGGTTTAACCCGACCGGCAGCTAAACACCACGCAGCCGTTCGCTCACCCTCCCCCCTCCCTCTCTGGGACGGGGGAGAGAAATGGAAAGTGAAGCCCGTGAGTTGAGATAAAGACAGTTTAATAAGACAGAAAAAAAAATAACAAAAATAATAATAACAATAATAATAATGATGATACAATGGTGATAATACGAAAGTAATAATAGTATGTACAAACAAGTGATGCACAATGCAATTGCTCACCACCCGCTGACCGATGCCCAGCCTAACCCCGAGCAGTCCGGCCCCCTCCCCCCGGCTAGCCACCCCTATATATTGTTTAGCATGACGTCAGATGGTATGGAATACCCCTTTGGCTAGTTTGGGTCACCTGTCCTGGGTCTGTCCCCTCCCAGCTCTTACTGCACCCCCCAGCCTGCCCGTTGGCAGGACAGAGCAAAGGCTGAGATGTCCTTGGCTTAGTATAAGCACTGCTCTGCAACAATTAAAGCATCGGGGTGTTATCAGCACTCTTCTCATTCTAAGCCAAAACACAGCATTCCACCAGCTACTAGGAAGAAAATTAATTCTGTGCTAACTGAAACCAGGACATCGTGTCAATAGAGAGCTCGAAGGGAAATGTTTTTGTAGGCTTTTCCTTGAAGTCTCTGATATCTGGGGGGGTTCAGAATAACTGCTAACTATTATGACTATTGCATGGGATACTATGCAAGTCTCTGATATCTGGCCAGGAGATTAAGGAGACAGGGAGAGCTGAAGAACGACTAAAAGACAAAGCTTGCAGGGGACGCTGCACAAGTCTCTGACATACAGCCAAGTTGGACAAAGGAGAAGGACAAGAGGGAGGAAGACTATGAGCCTTCAGCACGAGAGACCCCCAGAGGGACCACTGGAGACTGATACGCATGCTCCAGTAGGAGGGTTTGGATTCCAGAAACTAATTATAATAACCCTGTGGGTTTTTTTAGAAGTAGTAATGAATATGTATTAGCCTAGGAGCATAAAAATCAGCTGCTTGATGTAACTGGTGTGCATCTTGGTGGAGCAGAGACTCCCAGCACACCCAGTACTGTTTGCTTACCTCTATTCCTTTAATAAATTGTAAACTTTGATTATAGTCCTATTTTGAAGACTGAGCCATTTATTACATCTACTTGTCGATATGCTGCTAGGACATAAAGCAAGACAAGGACAGCAGAGAGATGATGGTTGAGGAGCACTCAGGAATCAGGCTCCTCTGGTCTCATACCTAGTGCTGACCTTCAGACTGCTCCTTTAATTTGGGGAGAGCATTTGGACTGCAATCAGAACCCCAACAGCTAGGATCTGTGCCGTACAGAATGCCTTATTCTTCAGAACCATTTATCCTTCCCCTCCGCCCCCCATTAGCCAGGCAAGATGGGCTCCATCTACGTGGTTGACTTGCTAAAGTACCCATTGTCCCCAAACTTGCTGGGGACCCTTGTGCACAACTCACGGACAAGTCTGTGAACTCACAGAGGACATGGTCCTCCCAGCAAACACCGTGCTGCCAAGACAAGGACCATAGCATGCTCCAGCCATGCCAGCAGCAAAGCAATGGGGTTACTGCCTAACCCCACGAGCCACGTCTCCAACCAGTACTATCCAGCCACAGCCCGAGCCCTCATTTGTTTCAATTGGGTGGGCTGTTGCATTGAAAGCTTTTGATTTGATTTCTCCAGCCAGCCTGGTGCTTTTATGGGAAACAGTGGGAGATCATTCCATGCATGGGAAAGTGTCTTTGCTCAGGGCAAAACATACTGTTGGGTGAACCGAGCTTTGTGTCAGGATGATTTGAGGGCAATGTTGAAGCTTTAACAACACAGAAAATAAATTCATATCTCTGTGTGTCTTCCCATGCACGCATGTGTGAAAGGGGGAAACTGCCAAACTTGAAACACAGAAGAGCAGGGGAGGTTTTATACAAAACTTCTGTCTGGGTGGAGAAGCATGGTTGCTCTAACCCTCAGATAAGGCAGAGAAAATCGTGGATCCTTATACCACGCATTGGCAGTACTAACCAAAATGGAAAAAAAAAAAACAAAAACAAACACAACTCTTGTTGTAGGCAGGGAGCAAAACCACAGAGCCTGAACCTTGAGCAGGAGCAGGGGTGGGAGGTGGGCAGCCCCCTGCAAACAGCACAGGGATAATGGCAGGACCAGCCCTCCCTGTCCACTTCTGGAGCATCACCAGGGACTGCAGCCCTTCACCTCTGTGGCTTGGTGAGGACCAGCCTTGGGGTGGTCAGCAAGGACTCCATGATTGCTTTTAGGAAAACATCACAGCCTACATCTACACCCTCAGCATCATCAGGAAGTCACCAGGACCATGGTGCAGCCTGCACTGTTTTTGGAGTGGGGGGAAAATGGGACCAACTTAACTTATTGATAAGGACATAGCTGTAAGCATCGGTGATGCTAAAATCATTTACACCCTCTGTCTATGCAGCCTCTACTCCTGGGAGATAAGAAGAATCTCCTGAGATACACAGTTAAGTTTTTCTTTCTGTCTTCTTTTCTATTTTTTTTTTTTCCAAACCTAAACTGAATATCCTCTGTAATGATTTTTTTTTTTTTTTTTAAATATCCTAGTTGAGCAGTAAGGAGAGAAACAGGGGGAGTGGTGCCTGTGTTTTCCTTCAGCATGAGCTCCTAATTCCCATCCATGCTAATGGGACTGGCACGCATGTATCAAGGGGAGAAGAGACCCCTGAGTGTTCACAAAATACGCAGATGACTGGTTTTTAATGAATGCAAAACATAAAAGAAGTATCACAGTCAAGCCTCTCATGCATAAAGTCATAGTGAAAAGGGAGCAAATAAACAGAAAAGTCTTCTTGGCTATAACCATCCTTAATATGCAATGGACAACTGGGAACAGCAGGCCTTCCAAAGCCCACATCATCAAATAGCAAATACACTGCCTTAGATGTTTTCATGTTGCTGAAATGTATCTTAAGCTCTGTCCCACCAAGTTATGGGAAAAATATTCAGGCCTCTCCCAATATACATTTTTAAGGGGAGTAGGGAAGACTTCCTGAGGAGGCAGGAGGATAATGCAGCAAGGCTGTGGATTTGAAGTCCATGGAGGGGGTGGCTGCTCATTTTTCCTTGTTTCAGAAGCAGTTTCACTGGGAACCCAGAGAGGCAGAGCCATAGACAGAGCAGTCGCTGCAAGGCAGCAAGGTTCTAGGATGAAGCACAGGAGTTGTCCCACCAAACTCAATGCAATTTGTTCAGTTGCCAATTTGATGACATTCTGGGCAGCAGACATAATTCGAGAAGTCCAGCATGGGAAGCTGCTCAGAAGCCTGCTGCTCCCTCCTCCTCCTGCCACCAAGTGCATCCCCTTCTTCATATCATGTTGCACGGTACGAAGGCCCTTCTGAAATGGGACTTCATGACACCACTGCGACTAAACACACACCTAACATGGTAATTCAACCAGGGCCAGAAATCCAAGTCATACCTCCCCCTCTTTTTGCACCAGCTTCCAGTTGTTGCATCCTTATTCCCCAGTCAGACCTACTTTCTCCATTGGTACAACCCCAAAAACAAAGTCCTGCTCCAAGTGAACCCAGCTGAGAGAATTCATTCTTCGGTGTGGGTACAGCATCTATATCCAAGAATGGGAACAGCTTAGTCTTTGGTCTTAGCTTTGACTTATGGCAGGGATATTTTTTAAAATTTTTAAATCCAGGCCCCGACTTGGATGTGGCTGCTGGAGGGTTGCTCTGTGTCCATGTCTGCTCCGGGCTTTGCCTTGCCCTTATTTGAAAGGGTGCACAACCGTCTACGAGCCCTGCCCTCAGGAGTTTCCTAGGGAGCTCCAAATAAAAAATGAAGCACTAAAATAAAACCCCTAATCATACCGTTTTCAGCACTTAGAAAAATCAGAGAAACGTTCATATCTGTGCTCTGTACCAGGCAACTAGGAGAGAGATTAAGGAGAACATGTATAAATGTAATTAGCATGCTAGGAGTGATATAAAAGCCTCCAACTTTTAAAATAAATGAGCTGCTACAAAATAAACTACAGAATCACAGAATTTCTAGGTTGGAAGAGACCTCAAGATCATCGAGTCCAACCTCTACCTAACGCTAACAATCCCCACTAAACCATATCCCTAAGCTCTACGTCTAAACGTCTTTTAAAGACTTACCTTACAACAAAATGTACATATACAAAGTAAATTAAAAAACAGATTAAAGCAACATCTGTATATTAATATCGTCATAAAGCAGCATAGTAATAATAGCAGTGGCATGCAAAGGTATTATAAAGTTAGAATCTATCCAAGATGTTATGTCATCTTAATGAAACTATACAGCCTATACATTTCAAGTATTATTCTGTTATGGTTCAAAGAAAAAAAAAAAAAATCCTATGCTGCAGCTATACAGAAACAGGCCACCCTCAATCCTAGTGCAAGGGGCATGTCTCCTTGTAGGCATCCACGAGTGATCCTGATTATCAACACAGCCCACAGTGATGTGCCTTTGATGCAATTTTTTGGCCTTACAAATCCGATTTTCCACTTTCCTTATGCTTCTAATGTGAGAGACGGAGCATGAAAATGCCTATTTCTTTCTGAGTTTGTATCAGGACTTCCCTGTGATATGCAGGACGGCAGCAGTCCCACTCCACAGGTGGGATTTGGAGAGGAATTGTGCATAATTCCATCTCTTGGCAGAAAAAGGTTTTCTACCGTTCCATGTCAGGATGCACCTTCCCATTTATAAGCACACACATGACGTCAATGAACTGGAGACTTGTGTTCAATTGTAAGAACTCACCATTCTCAACCTTTTTGTGTCCCTTTCCTTGACTTTCCCTGATTGCTCTGAAGAAAGCTGCGGTTCTGGACTGAGTCACAGTTTTGCTTTATAAAATTGTCACCACTGTTTGTTGTAAAAGTCTATTTCTCAGCACTATGAAACATCCACGTGAACGCTCAGCAAGCTTATGAAATTCCCCCCCCCCTTTTTTTTTTTTTCTTTCCCCAGAATCTGCTAAAACTGCATAGAATTTGAGTGGATTTTACTACTTTCCAAGTGGGTTTTTGCTATCCCAGGTTTCCTACCATTTCACTGAATACCTAATCAGATCTTTCCAACAAACAAGATCTTTTCAATCAACCAAGTTAAGTCAAGTTCCCCAGGATCTTATTTAATGTCTTGGTTACACATATCCATTAAAGTGGCAAGGCTAAAAGCTTTGCCATTGACCTGCAGATCTTTGCGCAAGGACCATGACTTTGTACCATGCCAGACCAAGGAGGCTTGCTTTGCCTTGCTTCCCTGCTTAGAGTTCAGACAACTAAAAATCTTGCATTTCCCCTTTTGAGGGGAGGTCACCATAGGAAGAAGAGATGGGAAACATAGCATGGTGTAAGTGGGAATCCCTGATTCTCAGGGAGGAAAAGGGACAAAGTGAGCCCATGTGTGCATGACTGACCTGGCCTCTGTATGGGAAGCAGTCTCGCCTGGATTCATCCCACCTCCAACAGGAGGTGTTTACAGGAGGCAGCCCACTTCAGAGCATGGCTGCCCCATCTCCATGTCTCATCGACAGCTGCAGGGAGCAACTGGGGCTCCCTAAGGTCAGTGCTGCCCCAAAGTGCCTCCACCAAGTGCTTAACAGTAACAGGATTTATTGGCACAGATTTATGAAAAAACCTAAAGATCTCAGCATTCCCATTTACTTAACAGTTATCCAGCTTAAAGCCAAGTGAGCCATGGGAGGGCAATGGACAGTTACTACCTGTTTCTATTATTTTCCAGCTGAGACCCTGAAATAGAAGTTTATGAGAGCTCAGAAAAGCCCAGAAAAAAATAAAGAGAAAAACATCAGTGAGACCTATTGAACACAAAGACTGGACCTGCAGCATGGGAGGTTCTGGAGCCATGGCTGGAGAGGCTGGGAGAGATGCTGTGTGCTCACTCTGTTCCTCTCTTCCTCAAGGCTTTGACTGTTGTTCACTGGTGGATAGTAGTCTGAATTAATCTTTAGTCAGTGCTCTTTTGTTTTGCCACTACACCCTTACAAGCAGCACAGCTAGCCAGCAAGACAACTACATATGCTCATTCTGCACTTGCAACTTCCCATTAGTTTTCCATTACATGATACTATAGCAGTAGAGAACTGAAAATATCTCACTAGATTAGGGTTAAAATCTTATAGATATTATTAGCATCACATAGCACAGGAGCCTACATTTGCTACTTTCACTATCTTAGCACATTAATGACTTATGTAGTAAGGCTATAAGAATTATGCAATATAAACCACAATTGCTGAAGCAACCATGCAAGTCTAATGAGAAAGAGGAGAGCCTGCCTGTGTAATGTAAGGACAGAAACTTCTGATACCATATGCCCATTAAGCTTTACTTACCTTGTTCCCTTTCCAGGTGCTTTCTCTCTGGCTCTAGAAGGAGGGTTAGAGAAACAGGAGTAAGCAAAGAAGACAGCACAGCAGTAGGATAAGAACAAGGGGTTGTGTATCCACTCCAAATACATTCCCATAAGGCTTTCTGAAAGCCATGGGTATCAGGGTATGCACATCAGTTTTAAGTGCTACAGCTGCCTCTACCTAGGGCAATATATTGAACCCACCTGAACACCATGGCTGCAAACCTTGGTGAGGAGCAATTGGTGACACTCTACTAACAACAGGAAGTCTCTCCCTGCCAACCAGAGCAGAAGGGCCACCTCCATTACAAGACCTGGTATGTCAGACAGCCACAGGTACCTTATGGTACAGCTCTCTGCTGGCTAAAGGACTTGAAGCTCACCCAGCCTAGCTTCCAGTTCTTCCTTTAACTGCTGGGCTGTGCCACCTGCTCATGCTCCATGCACTGTGTGGCTGTGTGCCTGAAGCAAACCTCTCTGCTCATCTCTGTTTTGTTGTGGTGGTTTTGTGTTTTGATTAATGCAGTGGAATGCAGAAGTCTTAATAAGAGAAGAATGATCATTCTGTGGATTTCACTGCAGTGGGAAGAAACCAAAAAGAAGGGGTAAAAAATGGGAACATTCAAGGCTTATGACAAGGGAAATGAAATATTTAACAAGCAAAATACTGTATGTCCAAGGAGGGCTCCCCCAGCCCCCTGCTTTCTTCCTTGGCATAAAATAAACAACTTTTACACACCATGTAGTCCTTGGTACAGTATATTAATGATGTCCCTGATGCCCTCTTCATCTGATCAAACTTAATTGTCTGTGTCAGGCTGCCAATTAACAAAAGGATCTTCTAGAGTACTAACTTCTAGAGCTACCTTAAAGGTTAATTGAATCATGTAAGTCCAATGCTCTGGCGGACTCAACTTCAGAATCCTATTCTAACCAGGGGTCTGTAGGGGTAACAAATAAAGGAAAAGTTTAATTGCTAAAACAGCCAAATCTAACAGTCGCATTAGTCACAAATGATCTTTCACAGCTCCTCCCCCTCTGGCCCCCCTTTTTTTTTCCCCAAAGCTTTGAAATAATCTTGGGCTTTTTATATACATGAGGTGGTTTCCTGATTTCACTAGCAGGGGGTAAATAGAAGAACCAAATTTTCCTCTTCAATGCATATGCAAACTGGGTCAAAGTAGATACTCAGGTAAATCCAAGTTTTTTGAAACGTTCCCCTACTGAATGCCACACTGTAGCAGGTGGAGGGTCAGGGAGTGTGTGAGCACAGGGATATGGAAGCAACAAGCACTGCTGGTGCTCGAGGCACCGAAAGTGAGCTAAAGGATATCCCTGCTTCCCCTCCATTTGCCTCATTTCCAGGATACCCATTATTACCTACTTCTGAGAGTTTAACATTTTTTGTAAATGCATTTTTAAAGAGCCTTTCTTGTCATGAAAGACTGTTATTACTGTTTCAGCAGGGGTGAACTGAAAAAACAGAGTGCACGTATGAAGGGTTCAATTAAAAAAAAAAAAAAAGCTGTGCCTAGGAAATAGCCTGGGTTGAGAGTAGGGACCCCAAAGTCACAGGCTGGAGCTGGATTGCTTGTTCATTTGGGAACATTTACTTCTAGGAGGAACCCCATCATGTTTGAACCAAATGCAGCATCACTCCTATTTGCTTTGGTAACCCAAAGCTTGGGTTTGAGCTGGGGGGGACTCCTGAACATCATGTCTTATTTGTCTGGTCCCAAAAGGATGCTATGATGCCTTTTAAGGCCATGAAAGGAACAAAGTCTCTAAAAATGTACAAAATTTGATGATCTTAAAAGTCTTTTCCAAGCTAAATTATTCTATGATTCTATGAAATGGCTGAGGAATAAAGGAAAATATTATTTTTGAAGGATCTGAAGGGCATCACTTACAAGGAAATATGGAAAAAAAAATAAAAAGAAATATGTTGGTGACGTAGTGACCAAACCACAGCCCCACAGATAAGATGAGCAGGAGGTTGGAAAAGCGGAAATCTGAGCTGTGTGCAATTTCAAATTAAATTCCACGAGTAAGTGAAAGGTTTGAGGAGCAAGCAAAAAAAGGCATCACTGTTGCCTTCAGGGGGCAGTGGCGACCAACCCCAGGCCGCTCGGTCCATCAGCTCACAGACACCAATGTGGTGGATGGCAAATGGCGTTTATTGCTGAGTTACACGCTGTTATATAGCCTAGGCCCACAACGTCACTTCCGCTTGCTTACATCACAGACCACACGCTACTGCCCATCAAGGGAGGGGCTCTATCTTTCCGTACAGTGCAATATCTTCCGGCTGCCAGACCCTAACTACCTACACATCACCAAGAAATAATATGAGAAAAAAACACGAAATATCAAACAAAACTATCTTACTGGCAGGATTTTATGAAGGCATCCGACAACAGTGCTTGAAGGAGTTGGCTTGCCTGGCATCCCTGCCAACCTGCTGGGTCTCTGCCTGCTTCTCTGTTCTTCCACAGCCAGAAAACCAAGGTGCAGAAGCTGGCAGTGCCGGGGCAGCAGACGGTTGATGAGAGGGGGAGAGGGAGCAGTGCCCCTGCCCTCCATCCCTCCACCCATCCCACATGAGGGGCTGATTTCACCGCTTCCCATGCAGATGGTGTGATTTGGGAAAGGATGTGAGGATGCTCATGGACCACACTGACTGATAGCTTGGCTAAGGAGGGAGCTCCTACGCTGCTTTGGGGCAATTCCCCTATTTTCCCCCAAGCAGCTACAGTGGCATGTCTCAGCCATCTCTTGCATGTGCCGGGGTCCCTTCACATCCCAAACCACGAGAGAATAAAGGCAAGTAAAACCCACTGCAGCCACCAGAAAAGAAATGCTCTACTTGGCAGGAGCAGACAGAATACCACATCCAAGAGGTGTGGAATGCATTTTGAACTGCATAGTCTAGGAAAAAAGGGCTGTACAGATAACAGAGCTAACCCATACCCACGGATGATATGGTACTGGAGGTATTTATCCAGAGTTTACTCCAAAAACTGTTTTATTCACAATTTGACCTGCCACCCATTTTTAATTTAAATATATATCACATATTTAGGCTTGGCAAAATTTTCCCTTGCTTAAATAAATATAATGCTTTTCTTCCAGGGTAACACTGCCTTTTCTCTCTCCAAAAAAAATACAGGATGACCGTGTTCTTCTCATTATTTTGCTCTGCCTTTTCCAAGGGTATGCCGGCAGCACGTGCTCCCCAGCTCCCTCCCCTCCCGCGGATGTGACTGGCGGTGATGAAGGTGGTTCATGCGTAGCTGACATTGTCTGCGTGTGAGCAAACAGAAGCAGCCACGACCACCCCTCTAACAAACTCCTGCAAACTGATCTATTATCAATGGCAGGGGCCTGCTGTATCGCTGGCGGGCACAGTAATAAAATTCCATGCATATCATTGCCAGGATCGCTTACTGATCCAGGGAGCAAGATCAGAGATGTCACACCATAAACTGAGTCAGAGCCTTCACCTCCGTGTTCAGCATGCAATTTTACACACACTTGACAAAGTAACAAACGGGGTAAAAAAGGTAACAGTTCCCCAGGGTGATGGGGGGGGGGAAATGTCCCAATAAATTGTTCCCTGTAAAAAGCAAAGTTTTCCTCATTAAAAGGCAGTGAATTCTTTATTGTTTTTCATTAGTTGTGGCCTTGCTAGACTTGAGGTTTAATTGGCAGTGTGTTTACAGGATGCCGACCCCAGAGGTGAAGGAGACAAAGAGGCTGAAAAGAGATTCTTATTTATTAAGGAGAGGTGGCAGGCAGCCGCTTAATAAGTTTTTGTGTGGGTCCTGGAAGAAGTTGCACCATGAAGAATGGCTGTGAAGGTGTAACCCCTTCTGTGCCACTGCTTTCTCTATTTTCACCATCAGAATTTTAAGCCTTTGTCCTTCCCCTTCTCATAAGAATACAGATAATTAAAGACAATCTTACATCAGTTTCAAAGCTTCTGGCTGACTGCCAGATTCATCCGAAATATTGAAGCATCCTCCCCCTGGTGGTGCTTGTAAGAGAGGAGGTATTGGGACTATCCCACTGCTTCTTATTCACAGGAGGGTAGAGATGCAGGGTCTATCCTCATACATACTGGTAGAGTAGAGAGGCACAGGAGAAGCCCAGGGAAGCTGAAAGACATCCATGTGTGGAAGGATGGGACTTCTGTGGCTGTCCTCTCTGGGCAGAAGGGTCTGGAGAAAGGCCCTCAGCACCTAGCCATGGCACAAACCCAGCAATATTAAAAATAATAAAATTATACATATAGCAATGCAAGGATTTAATTAGCTCAAGTAGAAAAAGTGAGAGGAGAGGAGAGGAGAGGAGAGGAGAGGAGAGGAGAGGAGAGGAGAGGAGAGGTAGAGGAGAGGAGAGGAGAGGTAGAGGAGAGGAGAGGAGAGGAGAGGAGAGGAGAGGAGAGGAGAGGAGAGGAGAGGAGAGGAGAGGAGAGGAGAGGAGAGGAGAGGAGAGGAGAGGAGAGGAGAGGAGTTTTCAGTGAACTGAAAACTACAAATAACTGTTCCAAACAATATTGCAAATCAGTGCTCCAACACTTATCCCCATTTTTTGCGTTCCCCAGGGCTTGGTGCTGGGGCTGGTCCTTTTTATTATCTTCATCGATGATCTGGACGAGGGCATTGAGTGCACCCTCAGTAAGTTTGCAGGTGACACCAAGTTAGGTGTGTGTCGATCTGCTCGAGGGTAGGAAGGCCCTGCAGGAGGATCTGGATAGGCTGGATCGATGGGCTGAGGTCAACTGCATGAAATTCAACAAGGCCAAGTGCCAGGTCCTGCACCTGGGGCGCAATAACCCCAAGCAGAGCTATAGGCTGGGAGAGGAGTGGTTGGAAAGCTGCCAGGCGGAGAAGGACCTGGGAGTGATGGTGGATAGTCAGCTGAATATGAGCCAGCAGTGTGCTCAGGTGGCCAAGAAGGCCAACAGCATCCTGGCTTGCATAAGAAGCAGTGTGGCCAGCAGGACTAGGGAAGTGATCGTCCCCCTGTACTCGGCTCTGGTGAGGCCACACCTCGAGTACTGTGTTCGGTTTTGGGCCGCTCACTACAAGAAGGACATCGAGGTGCTCGAGTGAGTCCAGAGAAGGGCGACAAAGCTGGTGAGGGGCCTGGAGAACAAGTCCTACGAGGAGCGGCTGAGGGAGCTGGGCTTGTTCAGCCTGGAGAAAAGGAGGCTCAGGGGCGACCTTATTGCTCTCTACAGATACCTTAAAGGAGGCTGTAGTGAGGTGGGGGTTGGCCTGTTCTCCCACGTGCCTGGTGACAGGACGAGGGGGAATGGGCTTAAGTTGAGCCAGGGGAGTTTTAGGTTAGATGTTAGGAAGAACTTATTTACTGAAAGGGTTGTGAGGCATTGGAACAGGCTGCCCAGGGAAGTGGTGGAGTCACCATCCCTGGAAGTCTTTAAAAGACGTTTAGATGTAGAGCTTAGGGATATGGTTTAGTGGGGACTGTTAGCGTTAGGTCAGAGGTTGGACTCGATGATCTTGAGGTCTCTTCCAACCTAGAAATTCTGTGATTCTGTGATTTTATATTTGTCTCTAATCAACATATTTAAGAGCAATACAGCCATCCTGACACTCCAAGGTGCTTACAAGAAAGGTGGAAGGGGAGCCTTAAAAATAAATAGCATGGAGTGGTCAGTAATTAATTTGATTTTTACATCAATTCTTAATTTAATTAACCTTTAAACTACATTAGAAGATGGAAATAAGCAGTGTAGCATGAAAATGAACTGTCCAGGTTCCAAGTGAGGCAGGGATTAGCACGTTAAATGTTGATGATCGCCCTCATCACTGAGCTTGGGTGGGAGGATCCGGTGGCAGGAAAGACCATCATCATCACAAAGCAAATTCAAGAACTTTCAGGCCCATTTCTACTGTCTTTAGTAAAAAACTTAAAACAGGATACGTTTCAGTCCCTAAACAGATATTTGGAGCTTGAAGGAAATGAAAATAAACATTCTGCACTACAGTAACTGAGCAAGAAGTGTAGAATCACAAAATTTCAAACTCAAGGAAGTTTTGCTAAATTATGCCATCAGGGTATCCTGACTCAGTGGCAATGATGGGAATGGGGCTGCCACTGCCTGGGCTTTACAGAAATGGCTGGGAACCAGGGCTGGATACATGGAAAACTGGCCTTGGGCATTATCATGCACAGCCCTTCAAACCATCAGTCCCAGCCTGGATTCAAGCAACTAGAAAGGGATGCAACTTCCCACACACAGCAGCAAAAATGTTTATTGCTCACAGCTGCTGCCCTCAAGAGGGACATGATGGCTCAGGCTCACATGCAGGCTCAGGAGCCAAAGGGTTTAGGGATGCCTGTGCTTGAGCCTCCACACCTACAGTGTAGGAGACAAATATTGCCAGAATGAAGACAGGAGTTACAAAAATAATAGAACATTTTAGTAACCCTCCCACCCTGAGTTTGTGTTGGTTCTTTAAGATAAATGTGTATGATAAATCCCAGTTCTCTGCTATTGTGGGTGTTCCTGTTCTGAAACTGTGTGGTGGTTGTTTTTTTTTGCAAAGAGCTGACCCTGGTGCAAAGCCTGTGTTAGGAATGTTTTAACAATTCGTGTCAATAAAGAACAGTCCTGTCTGCCTCTGGGCCCTGCACTGGTAATTTAATTCTTGAACCACAGATGCAGTGTGTCCCAGTCTCCCTCTCATCCTAGTCAATTTATCAAGTCTTCAGAAAATACTCCTCAAATTTATGAACCTGTTTGCCTTTGTTATTCCGGACTTCTATTTCTAACAGTTACAGCCTTTTGTTTTTGTCTTCTTCGAGATTAACTTAACACTGCTATAGGTGTGACTGTCCCTGTGAATGGCTGGTGAGGAATGTTTTAATTATTTGTGAAGTGGGATGAGGGGAAGCAGCACTTCTTAAAGCACCAGCAGCTAAACTGCCTCTATCTTGGGGTTTTCCCATTCCAGCACCACCTTGGCCTCAGTAGTGTCCTGTTTGCTAGTGTGATATCTGCACACATGCCCACCATGCTGCAGGACAGCAGCAGGTTAGCATCAAGGCAAGGATGAACTTAAGGGGCTTTTCCAACTTAATGATTCTGTGGCAAACTTTTGTAGACAAAACATCCCAGGAAGGGAGAAAAATGCAGGTTTAGGGCATGATTTGCAACAAGAATATTCCAGCAAAGTTTCACTGTTCCACTCATAGGCATCTGCTGCTGGCCCGCTTGGAGACATGACCGTGGCAAGAAGAGAGCTTTGGCCAGGTCCCTGTGACCATTTTCACCCAGGTGTGGTTCAGTCCAAGGAGTTACCAACCAGCACAACATATGGCAGGGAGAAAGGAGCACCCAAAAATCAGTGCTGTAAAAGGCTGGGGATCTGGCCTCTCAAAATCAGTACTAATGAAGCAGTTTAGGAGAGCAAAAAAAGGCACAAGCAAAGCATGGCAAAGAAAACCAGAGAGAAAGGGGCAGCCACAGAAGCTGTATGGCCAGAAAGCAGGAGCCCAAGTGCCCAAATGCCCTCTCTAGGCTCCTGCTTTTCCTCTGCTTCTAGAGTAAAATTGGATGCTCAGGCATTGACAAAAGACTGTCAGCAGAAAAGCAAGGTTAAAAAAGCAATAATTCAGCCAGTTAACTGCCATTGTTTTTCCTTCCTATCTCTGCATTCTTGATAAATTCAAGATTTTACTGCCCTGTTCCCTGGAGCAGTCAATATACACTACCAGTTGAAGCCAAGCTCCCACAATATCCCTTAATACCATCTCTTTTGCATTCACTATGATGTAATTATGCTAATTAGCCAGCCCGCTTTGATATCCTCATATTTTCCAGATTTATGATCAAACCTGTTCCTTTAATTTCCTTTGGCTATCATCAGAGCCAGCACATTTTTATGGGCTGTGCCACACACACGCCTCTCTGTGGGCTGTTACGGCTTGTCAAGGCCACAGGGAGTTCAGACATAACTTTGTCCCAGCTGACAAGAATTTTAAAAATCACTTCTAACTAGCATTTAGCCATGCTGGATGGCTCCCCCTGCCTATAACGTTACACCAATAATGCCCGTGCATTTCAAGGTTTCATCTTTTTGCAGCATAGTAAGTTTCCCAGGAAACCTTCACATATTTACCCTTCCACTTGCAATGAAAGCCCTGCCTGTTAGATTAACATTTATCTGTGCAAAAAAAAATTTGGAGGCCAGATCCTCACAGCTCATATAAAACTAATGCAGCACCCGTGAGGAAGAAGCTGGTTTTGATGTCTGGAAGGATTTTTTGTATGTATTACTTAAAGCAATTTGTTTAATATAAAACTCTCATTACCTTCCTGACAGCTTGAAATATAGCATGGTTCAAACCATATCAGAGTGGATGATAGAAAGTCTTTCTCCTTCAATGAGTATTAGCTTACTTAGGAATATTTTCTCTTGTGTTTATAAGGTTTCAGTACAATGGGCTGCAGAAGATGGGTTACATTAGCTTTTTAATTTAAAGTTCTGCCATATGCTTTCTTTTGAAAAAGAAATTCTGAAGTTTCATGGTTTGGGGCTACCACTAGTTTTTCTCCCCATTAAATGTGATTTAAATACCAAGAACAATTGGTTATACTCACAATAAAATAACCAAACATGACCCAGATCCCTCTTATAGAAGGTTCTTTTTGGGGTGCATCATTTCTTTTTGTGAAGTGCCATTTAGTATTTTGAAAGCATTTTCTCAAACTATTTCCTTTCCCCCCAGTTACCATTGGGTGGAATTGCCTCATGTTATGTGAGTAAATGCTGTGCTTTATAATGGTTTATGGATTTACACACTGGCTGTGCACTGCTGGAGCATTTCCTGCCTTGCACAGGGCTGTGTTGCAAACTGCATCTCCTTTGAAAAAGACAATGTGCAGCTCACCAGGGCCAGGTCAGCACCAGAGCTGCCACATGCATCCATGGGTGGATGGAGGCTGATCTCACTTCATTCCCCCCCCCCCCAGAAATACAGCTCCAGCAGGTGGGACTGTGAGAAACACTCCGTAACCAATAACTTAGGCTCAGGCAAGAATCTCCCTGAAGTAGTAATTTATTCACGATTGCAATGGCGGGCGCCCCACAAGCAGGAGAGCGCCTCTACTAGCTCCAAAACACATTTTATATACCTTTTGATGACAGGACCCTCCCCTGTTTCCCCACTGAGTGGGTTATCCAGGTTCACAACCTATTTGATGCTTCACAGACAATGCATGGCCTTCAGTTTGTTTGCTTTTGTTATTCCGAACTTCTATTTCTAACAGTTACAGCCTTTTTTCTGTCTTCTTCGAGATTAACTTAACACTGCTATAGGTGTGACTGTCCCTGTGAATGGCTGGTGAAGAATGTTTTAATTACTCGTGAAGTGTCAATAAGAAAGCTATTTGTGTTTGTATGAAGTCTTTGATGTCTGGAGGTTTCAGAACAACTGATAAAAACTAGTGACTGTTATGGGATACTATGCAGGCCTCTGATATCTGGCCAGGTGGCCAAGAGATTAAGAAGAATTAAAAAAAGAAGCTGAAGGACGGCTGGGAGACAAGACCTGCAGGAGATGTTCAATAAACTTGATACGGTGCCAAAGGAGTACAAAGGGGAAGGACGAGAAAAAAACTTGGAGAGGAAGACTACGAGCCTTCAGCATGAAAGACCCCTAGAGACCCCCAGAGGAGACTGATGTGCATGCTCCAGTAGGAGGGACTGGACCCCGGAAGCTAATTATAATAATCTATTTTTTTTAGAAGTAGTAATGAATATGTATTAGTCTAGGAGCATAAAAATCAGCTACTTGATGTAACTGGTGTGCGTCCTGGCGGAGCGGAGTCTCCCGGTGCACCCAGCGCTGTTTGCTTACCTCTATTCTTTTAATAAAACCTATTTTTTTTATTTAATCCTATTTTGAAGAATGAGCCATTTCTAACAATTTGGGGGCTCGTCCGGGAGGGCTATGGTTCCTGAATTCTGATTTGATCTAGGAGAGGCGCCCCACCATTTGGTGGCTCCTGTTTGACTCTGGTCGGGACTAATGCCATCCTGAACCTGAATAAAGGTAAGCAAAGAATTTTATTATTTTGATTTTTTTGAGCTCCCTTGTCGGCTGTTTTTTTTTGCCCGTAATTCTGTGCGCAAAGATCCGGACGAAGACGACAGGGTCGTTTGAATCCTGTTCGGTTGGATTCCAGTGTCCGGGATCGAACCGGACGAAGACGACAGTCGTTTGTGGATACCGTCTGGTTCGATCCCGGACGAAGATGGCAGAGATGCTTGTGAATACCATCTGGTTGTGTCCTGATTTCAGTTAGAAGAGAATTAATTTTCTTCCTAGTAGCTGGTGGAATGCTGTGTTTTGGCTTAGGATGAGAAGAGTGCTGATAACACCCCGATGTTTTAATTGTTGCAGAGCAGTGCTTATACCAAGCCAAGGACATCTCAGCCTTTTGCTCTGTCCTGCCAACGGGCAGGCTGGGGGTGCAGTAAGAGCTGGGAGGGGACAGACCCAGGACAGGTGACCCAAACTAGCCAAAGGGGTATTCCATCCCATCTGACGTCATGCTAAACAATATATAGGGGTGGCTAGCTGGGGGGAGGGGGCCGGACTGCTCGGGGTTAGGCTGAGCATTGGTCAGTGGGTGGTGAGCAATTGCATTGTGCATCACTTGTTTGTACATATTATTAGTAGTAGTACTATTATCATCATTGTATTATTATTATTATTATTATTATTGTTATTATTATTTTCCTGTCTTATTAAACTGTCTTTATCTCAACTCACGGGCTTCACTTTCCATTTCTCTCCCCCATCCCAGAGAGGGAGGGGGGAGGGTGAGCAAACGGCTGCGTGGTGTTTAGCTGCCGGCCGGGTTAAACCACGACAGGTTGGATTCTGGACGAAGACGACTGAGTCGTAAGTGGATACCGTCCGGTTGGGTAAAGGTGCGGTTGCCAGTGTTTGTGTGTGTGAGAGTGTAATTGAGACTTCTAAAGTCAGCGTGGAGGTCTTTTTGTTTTCTCACCAGTTCTAATCTCCTGTGGGGGAGCTGGGCCGGTGAAGGGAGTGATTCCATAGAATTCAGGGATACGTGGGAGGGTGATAGGTCCTAAACTCCCTGCAAGACACTCTCACTGGGGGCAACCAAGGGCTGTGGGAATTGCCACTAGTAAAATTCCCAGATGGGTCAGATAAAATCGAAGACCAAGGACCAGGAAGGGAGCAAATTACCAGATATACTACTAGAAAGTCCATTATGAATAATGATTAGAAATTGGAACAATAGGGGCCCCAGAAAATTAAAGAGTAAATTAAAAATGATCCAGTATTATATGATAGAATGACCAAAAGAACCCTTAAGACCCCATGTATTTTGATCCACGGAGGACGGGGTCTGTCAGGCTTTGAACATTAATAGTAGAATACCCGTGGATCCGGAAAAGAACAAGCTGAAACACTGGAATTAGAAATTAGAGAGCAATTGATTAAGAATGAATATGTGCTACATTTGTGCCTGTGCTGCACTTATACCTCCAGATAACAGGAGCCTCTCAGACCCCGAGAACCAGATCAAAAACAACCTCATGGTTCAGACTTTAATCAAGGGGTCTGAGATAAGGAGGACTGTTCACAAAGGGACAGGTTATGCATATGTATAGGAATGTTCATGTATATGTAACTCTTTACTAAAGCAAGTTGCCACATTAGGAGTGCATGACTTTGGTGGGACTACCTGCCCCGTGCTGCATGGAACTGAGTAAACATACCTACTTTACAATCTTACTGATTGTGGAGTCAGCTTTCTGTGAGTCATTTTGGTGAGCCAGGCAGGAGACACTCTGCTCGGCTGTGGGATCGGCTGCAGCGTGGACACCCCTAGGTGCACCCTGAGTGTTTTGCTCGCAGGGGACTCCACACTCAGCTGCTCACCGCAGGAGCAGACAAAGATCTCCTGAAACTGCAGACAAACGGTATGTTTTCGGCTGCTGGAGGGATACTAACTGGAGTGTTAATAATTGTATGTGTTTTTATGTATGTATTTTGTGTTGACATTTTGTATATTGTAATATTTGCATATTGTATGTATTTTCACAGAATCACAGAATCACAGAATTTCTAGGTTGGAAGAGACCTCAAGATCATCGAGTCCAACCTCTGACCTAACGCTAGCAGTCCCCACTAAACCATATCCCTAAGCTCTACATCTAAACGTCTTTTGAAGACTTCCAGAGATGGGGACTCCACCACTTCCCTGGGCAGCCTGTTCCAATGCCTCACAACCCTTTCAGTAAAGAAGTTCTTCCTAACATCGAACCTAAAACTCCCCTGGTGCAACTTAAGCCCATTCCCCCTCGTCCTGTCACCAGGCACGTGGGAGAACAAACCAACCCCCACCTCGCTACAGCCTCCCTTGAGGTACCTATAGAGAGCGATAAGGTCGCCCCTGAGCCTCCTTTTCTCCAGGCTGGACAAGCCCAGCTCCCTCAGCTGCTCCTCGTAGGACTTGTTCTACAGGCCCCTTACCAGCTTCGTCGCCCTTCTCTGCACCCGCTCAAGCACCTCGATGTCCTTCTTGTAGCGAGGGGCCCAAAACTGAACACAGTACTCAAGGTGCGGCCTCACCAGAGCCGAGTACAGGGGGACGATCACCTCCCTAGCCCTGCTGGTCACACTGTTCCTGATACAAGCCAGGATGCCGTTGGCCTTCTTGGCCACCTGAGCACACTGCTGGCTCATATTCAGCCGACTATCCACCATCACTCCCAGGTCCTTCTCTGCCTGGCAGCTCTCCAACCATTCCTCTCCCAGCCTATAGCTCTGCTTGGGGTTATTGCGCCCCAGGTGCAGGACCCGGCACTTGGCCTTGTTGAACTTCATGCAGTTGACCTCAGCCCATCGGTGCAGCCTATCCAGATCCTCCTGCAGAGCTTTCCTACCCTCAAGCAGATCGACACACGCACCTAACTTGGTGTCATCTGCAAACTTACTGAGGGTGCACTCAATGCCCTCGTCCAGATCATCGATGAAGATATTAAAGAGGACCGGCCCCAGCACCGAGCCCTGGGGGACGCCACTAGTGACTGGCCTCCAACTGGACTTGGCTCCATTCACCACGACTCTTTGGGCCCGGCTATCCAGCCAGTTTCTAACCCAACGAAGCATGCGCCAGTCCAAGCCAAGAGCAGCCAGTTTCTTGAGGAGAATGCTGTGGGAGACCGTGTCAAAAGCCTTGCTGAAGTCAAGGTAGACCACATACACAGCCTTTCCCTCATCCACCCAGCGCGTCACTTTGTCATAGAAGGAGATCAGGTTCCTCAAGCAGGACCTGCCTTTCATAAACCCATGCTGACTGGGCCTGATCGCCTGCTTGCCCTGCAAGTGCTGCGTGATGACTCTCAAGAGGATCTGCTCCATGAGCTTCCCTGGCACTGAGGTCAAACTGACATTTTGTGTTGAAAGTATTTGTGTAAGTGTAAGGGTTTGAAACAAAGTGTTACAAGTCACTTCACGAAGAACACAGTCAGAGACAATACTTGTTTGGTTGGTTATCATTCTATTCCTGTGGTATGAATGAGATGTGCTGGAGGCCTCCGTGTGCGATTGTGTTGTGTGAGTGAGACGCAACGTTGCTGCAAAGCAAGTGTAGAGTTCCGATCCATGGTTCCGTACTCTCTGCAAGGGGAGTGGGCAGAGATGAATGAAGTGCTTGACAGACTGAAAAGAAGTGCTGTTTTATCCAAGTTTTGAGTGGTGGTGCCTAATATATGGGCCCGGTGTATCTTGTGTATCCTATTTTTGCTCTTAAATGTTTTGACTGTGACAAGAAAAAGGCAGGAGCATGATCTGACTCTACTGGTGCTTTCGGCTGTGCTTCCTGCAACATATGAGGCCTGCACAGGCTGAGACCTGAACAGGCCGAGAGACCGGAGCGGCGCCGAGAGACTGGAGCAGCGCTGGGAGACCAGAGAAACTACGGAGGGACTACCGCTGGACGGAGAGAGCCCTGAGAGACGCTGCAGAGCCACGGACGGCTCTGAGAGACACAGAATAGACCTGACAGAAGCTGCAAAACGCGGGGAAATTGAAGTAATTGCGGGACATCCGAGATCGAGTTGCTACGGGAGACCAGAGGCGTCAGTGGACACCGGCAGTCGACTCTCACCGTGAGGCGAGTCGGCACATAGCAGAGGGGCGGACATCAGGACCCTGCAGCCTGTCTGACGTAACCATGGAGGCAGCGGCAGCAGCGGCTGTGCTGCTTCACTCTAGCATTCTTTTTATAAAAGGTTTATCTTGCAATGCAAAAAAGACTATTAGTCCCCAGATCAGTGTTATAACTATTACTAATGACGACTTAGCTCTATTGCAGGGCAGGAGTGCAGAGACGCAGATTACACTGCCAAATGACCACCGGCAGGCTCTTTCACAAACCTAAGGTTGCAGCTGGCACTGCCTGCAGCCGTATAGCAGACGTTACACTCTTTCCTAACTAGTAATCATGTGTCTCATCCAGTTGTGGTGAATGGTCAGTGGCAAAAAGAAAAGGAGGATGCCACTGACACTAACAGCATGGGTAATAGGAGTAGTATAAATGACACAGGTGACGGTGCGGGGCGCTCTGCCTGCTGCTCGCCTTTGCCTGACTGTGCACTGCTGCCGACGGTGCTAGAGTAAAATGTGAAGACTGCTCAGATGGCAGTGATGAGAGTGCTTGTGTGAAGAAGATGTGTGCTGAATCTGACTTTGTGTGCAACAGTGGTCAGTGTGTGCTAAACAGATGGCAGTGTGATGGGGATCCGGATTGTGAAGATGACGAAAAGTGCTGAGCTGTGTCATATGAGAACAGTGTCATGGAAATGTGATGGTGAAAAAGACTGTGACAGTGGAGAAGATGAAGAGAATTGTGGCGATGTGACAGAGATCCTTATTGTAAGGATGGAAATGATGAAATTAACTGCCCTTCCTGGACCTGCAGGTCAGACCAGTTCAGATGTGAAGATGGGAACTGTGTCCATAGGAGAAGGCAGTGCAGTGGTGTGAGAGACTGTCTGGATGGCACTGATGAAGCAAACTGTATTCAGTGCTCTGGACCTGGCAAATTCAAGTGCAGAAGTGGAGAATGCATAGATATCAATAAAGTGTGTAACCAGCAGAGAGACTGCAAGGACTGGGGTGATGAGCCCCTGAAGGAATGCAACATAAATGAATGTGCCTGTCCAGCTGGGAAACTGTGGAGATAGTGATGAATGCCAAAACCCTGCTATCTGTAGTCAAATCTGTATCAACCTGAAAGGCTATCAGATGAATCCTGCTACAGGAACCTGGAAAGGGCCATACGGCAAAGCAAATTAAATAACTGTTATTTAACTTGTCAGAAGATTAAAAAAAAAAAGTGTTTCAACAAGCAGCCACGAGAGGGAAGAATCACTGAACCCTCGATGTGAGGGACTGTACTTTGTTTTACTGACTACTGAAACAGCTGTGAGAACCGCAGAAAGGGACCCATGCATCCAGAATAAAAGGACCAGTAACTACTGAAACTTGGAGGGTTGAGTCCGCTCCTGGGAAACTGAAACTCAAACTAAGGAAGAACTAATGTTCTGGCAACGAGGCTCTGCATGAATTAAGGATGCCAAATAAAGGGGACAAGCCTAAAGGGAGAAAAGGGAGAAGGCAAGACCGGGGCAGGACCCTCCACTGCGGTGTGTATGGTCTACCAAGGGAGGCAACCCCTATGGGTATTGACTGCCGAGTGAGAGGGCCTCGACCGGACTTCTCCCACACTAAGGTCAGGTTGTCCTGAGAAAATAACATAAGATCCTTTTTAAACCCATATAAAATTGTGATTCGTTTTCCAGGAGCTGGATCACCCTGACAGGCCGAACGGTAACACAAGCCTGAAGTGACCCTGAAAGCGGGCCTAACTCCTTGACTGAAGGCGTTTGCCTATTATGATCCAGATACGTGGGCAGAAGACAGATCCTGGGACTATAGGACCCCAGTATATATACTTAATAGAATAATTAGGTTATTAGCTGTAATAGAAATAGTTATAAATGATGAGAACTGATCTAAATGAGTTATAAAGATTAGAACTGCTTTGTATCAAAATTGCCTAGCTTTGGATTATTTACTAGCACAAGAAGAAGTCTGTGGAAAAGTTAGCTTTAGTAATTGCTGTTTAAAGATTGATGAAAAGGGTGTTTCTTCCTAGTAGCTGATAGAATGTTATGTTCTGGTTTAGGATGAGAAGAATGCTAATAATATGCTGATGTTTTAATTGATACAGAGCAGTGCTTACACCAAGCCAAGGATGTTTCAGTTTCTCACTGTCCTGCCAGCAGGCAGGCTGGGAGGAGGGCTGGACTGCTGGGGGTTAGGCTGGGCATCGGACAGCAGGTGGTGAGCAATTGCATTGTGCATCACTTGTTTCATACACATTATTATTAGTAGTACTATTATCATCATTATTGTTATTATTATTATTGTTATTATTATTATTATTTTCTTGTTTTTATCTCAACTCACAGGCTTCACTTTCCCATTTCTCTCTCCCATCCCAGAGAAGGAGGGGGGGAGGTGAGCGAGCGAGCACAAACCTGGAAGGATATGGAATGGGATTTATTTTCATGGCTGCCTGGTGGACCATGGGTTAAAAGAGTGTTATTTTTATTGTTATGTGATGTAATGATGTTATTGTTTATACCTTGTATGATACTTTGTCTTACATTATTAATACACCGGGTGATAAATAGTACATTGGTAATAACTTCATTAAAAAAGGAAGGGGATATGACAATCATGATGCTTAAGATTTGGACCCTCCAAGATGAAACTGATGAAATCCAGTTATTAACGACAGAAGAGACACGAATTGTTGATATTAAAAAGAAGATAAGGGATTGTGAGGAATGTTTTAACAATTCGTGTCCATAAAGTACAGTCCTGTCTGCCTCTGGGCCCTGCACTGGCAATTTAATTCTTGAACCACAGATGCAGTGTGTCCCAGTCTCCCTCTCATTCTAGTCAATTTATCAAGTCTTCAGAAAATACTCCTCAAATTTATGAACCTGTTTGCCTTTGTTATTCCGAACTTCTATTTCTAACAGTTACAGCCTTTTTTCTGTCTTCTTCGAGATTAACTTAACACTGCTATAGGTGTGACTGTCCCTGTGAATGGCTGGTGAAGAATGTTTTAATTACTCGTGAAGTGTCAATAAGAAAGCTATTTGTGTTTGTATGAAGTCTTTGATGTCTGGAGGTTTCAGAACAACTGATAAAAACTAGTGACTGTTATGGGATACTATGCAGGCCTCTGATATCTGGCCAGGTGGCCAAGAGATTAAGAAGAATTAAAAAAAGAAGCTGAAGGACGGCTGGGAGACAAGACCTGCAGGAGATGTTCAATAAACTTGATACGGTGCCAAAGGAGTACAAAGGGGAAGGACGAGAAAAAAACTTGGAGAGGAAGACTACGAGCCTTCAGCATGAAAGACCCCTAGAGACCCCCAGAGGAGACTGATGTGCATGCTCCAGTAGGAGGGACTGGACCCCGGAAGCTAATTATAATAATCTATTTTTTTTAGAAGTAGTAATGAATATGTATTAGTCTAGGAGCATAAAAATCAGCTACTTGATGTAACTGGTGTGCGTCCTGGCGGAGCGGAGACTCCTGGTGCACCCAGCGCTGTTTGCTTACCTCTATTCTTTTAATAAATCCTATTTTTTTTATTTAATCCTATTTTGAAGAATGAGCCATTTCTAACACTTTCCATCTCCTCTAATATCATCATCTTATCTGAGTAAGGTGGTGGCTCCATGGTCATTTGTTTCCGTAGTGCAGTTTCAATTAACCGCTTGACAAGTCCCCTTACACAGGGGACAATGCAACAACCAATGGCTGTCAGAACTCCTGCTGCTACGATCAAGGATGTTAATATGCACAATACCATCCCTTTCCATTTACCAATCCAAGTTTCCAACCATCTGGTGATGGAAGTGTCTGCGCCTGAGTTTTCTGCCAATTCGTTGGCGAGGGTGGTAAGCCCTTGCAATGCTCTAGTTACTGTGCCATCTGGTGCAGTACTGTTAGGGATAAAAGTACAACAACGGTTGCCCAGCATCACGCACACACCGCCTTTCTCCACAAGCATCATTTCTAATGCTATTCTGTTTTCCCAAGTGTCGTGGTTTAACCCGGCCGGCAGCTAAACCCCACACAGCAGTTCGCTCACCCTCCCCCCTCCCTCTCTGGGATGGGGGAGAGAAACGGAAAGTGAAGCCCGTGAGTTGAGATAAAGACAGTTTAATAAGACAGGAAAATAATAATAACAATAATAGCAATAACAATAATAATAATAATAACAATAATGATAATAGTACTACTACTAATAATGTGTACAAACAAGTGATGCACAATGCAATTGCTCACCACCCACTGACCGATGCTCAGCCTAACCCCGAGCAGTCCGGCCTCCTCCCCCGGCTAGCCACCCCTATCTATTGTTTAGCATGATGTCAGATGGTATGGAATACCCCTTTGGCTAGTTTGGGTCAGCTGTCCTGGGTCTGTCCCCTCCCAGCTCCTGCTGCACCCCTAGCCTGCCCGTTGGCAGGACAGAGCAAAAGGCTGAGATGTCCTTAGCTTGGTATAAGCACTGCTCTGCAACAATTAAAACATCGGGGTGTTATCAGCACTCTTCTCATCCTAAGCCAAAACATAGCATTCCACCAGCTACTAGGAAGAAAATTACCTCTGTTCTAACTGAAACCAGGACACCAAGACATTTTGCTGGTGGCATCTAGTTGTTCAGTGATTCCTCTTATTGCATCCCTTGTATAATTCATGAATCTCTGCTGATTATAATAAATATAATGAATCCAATCCACATTCTTATTGATTGTTACCCACCAGAACAGTGACTCAAACCCTGCAGCAATTTGATTCCTGGCTTTATGTTCATCCGGAACTCCTCTAGGCACCCCAATAGAATCTATGTATACTCTGTTATCGAATGATACTGCTAAGCTTCTTTTACTTCTCCTGGGTGTTTGTGATGTTTCTCTTTCAAATGCCAGGGTGAAGGGTATAGCTAATTGAACAAGTGCCTCCCCAATTAGATGGTGGGGTGGACCGTAAGATCCTCCCTCCACAGTACCACCAGAGATCTGCCTGGGATCTCAAGTCTTGAGCAGTTTCCCATCAAGTCCTCGGCAGCACAAGACAGATTCTCCCAGATGCTGGGTAGCACTCACACCCTGCCGTGAGAGGCAAGCTATATGGTTACCTATAGCTGTAGAGAATGCAGGGGGAACCGCGCTATTGCTATTACGCAAGGAACAGCAAAGAGAGACTTACAGGCCTCATTTCCCCAGGCAGTCTTTTCTTGGTACAATGCAATCACACATCGCATCTCCTGAGAATCCTTGGTCCACCCCCATGGGAAGGGCACTATCTGGGCAATCGGTCGTCCCGACGCACAAGCATAGCAATTGCTATGGTTGAGACTCTGGACAGCATATTTGACCTATTCTATCCAGGCATTCATATCCCCATACCCTGTTTCAATCTCAAATGTTTGAACTGCTGTATTTCAAAGAGGGCCTTCTGTTTTCTCTCCTGTTTTCTCCTTGAGTTTCTCCCTTTCTCTGATGGCAATAGAGGATTGTTTCCATACAGCCATTCTCAATCTGGCTGTTGGGTCTATCCCAGTTATTTGTTCTCTCTGCTCAGTTGTCATTGGGCATTTAAGTCTCCACAAGCTAACACCTCACAAGCATCAAACATGACAGATTGTGGTACATAACCCTCTGTCACAGTTACCCATATTTTAATGGGGTATCCCGTCTTACTATTATCTGGTCATGCCTTTTCCAAGTTGCCAATTGACCAAGGCCTTCTCTGAGGCCTAGAATCACTAAAAACAAAATTAGTAATTGATTTTTCCCTGTCATTATTTTTAAACCTTAGGTTTCCAAATAATTATCAATACAAAAATAAGATGTACACTACTACTAAAACAAACCCCCCTTGGGAGCACTTCCCTATAGGCCAGTCCTTTCTCTCACTCGCAAGCCACACTCATTAGTTACCTGTGAAAATAAAGGGTTAGTTTGCAATTGTAAGCTTTTATCCTGCTCAGAGTCCACTATGAGATTTTTCTCTTCGATTTCAAACCCCAACAAGTCTTCTGTAGGAACAGCTTCCCAGGTACTAGGGTTGACGGATGCCTTCACTCGAGTATAGTGAGTCCAACCTTTTTCCGCAGTTCTTACAGCTGTTTCAGTGGTTAGTAATGGTCCTTCCCATTCAGGCCAGAGTTTATCCTTTCCAGGTCCAAATCAGGACCCAATTTCCTGGGTGATGGTGGTGAATGGAGAATTCAAAAGGTAGGGTTTGAGCCAAAAGTCCACAGGTCCTGAGAGATGACAAAGAAGAGGACAACCCCAGAATACAGTTCTTAAGAAAACTCTCTTGTTTCGAATTGTGGTATCTCATCCCTTCTGCCCAGATAGGGCAATCTGAACATCATCTCATATGGTGAAATTCCTATATCCTTTCTTGGTGCTGTTTGAACCTCTAGGAGTAAGCAAGGAAGTTGGGTTTCTAGCACTAATGTAGTTAATTGCTTCTTTAATGTCTGGTTCATTCGCTCCACCTTCCCAGAAGGGGAGGGGTGCCAGGGGGTGTGAAAATCCCACTCAATCTCTAGGGCCTGCTTTAACCCTTGCAGTAAAGCTTTATACCCATCCAGTCACGTGGTCAGTTAGGACAAACAAGTAACTCAGTAAAGTCTACCTGTATATTTTGGAAAGGTCAAATCTCTGGCTCCCGTCCCCCTCTAGATGGGTTACAGAAAACCTTTTTATTTACCTTTTGACATATGGTACATCCTCTGCATATTTGCTTCGCTACAGTGTATATTCGTACACAGACATACTTTCTTAGCACAACATCACACATTGCTTGCACATCCCAATGACTCTTTTGATGTAAAACAGTTAATATTTGCCTCATTATCACTTTATTCAACATTTCTCTCCCATCAAGGAGTATCCATTTTCCTTCAGACTTCATGGCTCCTGATTCCTTAAAAAAAAAATCGTTCTCTTAAAACTTTTTAGTTCTTTCTTAGTTTTCAACAATTCCCTGAATCCTCTCTGGATTTATTCTTCATTATCCCTCAGACATTAGATGCCTTATATACTTGACTTCTCTTTCTACATATTGTAATTTTTCAGTACTCCCGAGCCCTGCTTTCCCAGAAAGTTGAATAGCTTGTTAGTAGCTTCCTTCACAACTGTTTTCTCCTGTCCTGACAATAAAAGATCATCCACATATTTGTAACAGTAACACCTGCTCAGGAGGTTGTAAATGCTCCAAAATCTGTTCTAGAACTTGCCCAAATAAATTGGTGGCCTTGTAAACCCCTGAGGTAAAACTGTCCACCTATATTGTTGCTTCCGCCCCCATTTCAGGGTCTTTCCAGTCAGAAGTGAATATATCTTTGCTCCCAGGGACTGAGAGCACTCCATTAATAACACTGTTATTCCAATTTAACAGTTTACTATTTGAATGCCCGATTTCATCATCAAATCCCTTCCCAACAAGTTAGTCCCTGCCTTGGGTACATGCAATAATTGTCCAGTGATCATTTTATCCCCTAGTCTCAGCTTGGTATTGTTATACATGGAGTGGTAATTCGTGTTGAGAAGATAGTTGATATTAATAAAGAAGGGGGAGATATGGGAGTGTGGCCATGGGGGTCGGCACGGCCCCATGGTTGATGATAACATCAGACTCTTAACGATGAGGCCATCAGGAATGTAAAAGTTTAAAGGGAACAAAGAAGGGTGATTCAGGAGACAGCCATGCAGTCTCTGCAGTCTGGGGTTGCTTGTTCTCCAGCCATTAAGGCATGGAAGTTGTGTGTTTGCTGATGTTGTTATATTCAATGTTGTTTGACCAATGAAAAGTTGTTTTTGAAAGGGACTGCTGTGGGGAGAAGGGTATAAGAGGGGAGCCTGCCCTCAAGATAAAAAAAGGCAACACGATGAAGTTACATCAATAAAGAAGCAGGAAAAAGAAGTGAAAAGGAACAGGCTGGCAGAATGGAGACCAGGACGGGAAGAAGCACTTTGATTGCCTCATGAAGATAGGTTCGGCCAAACTCAGCAAACTGCTCAGAGAAGCTTGTACTGAAAGTCGCTGGAAATAGGCACACTGGAGCTGGAAAGAAGCTCAAGCTGAGAGAAGGGGACCCGCACACACAACTGCCCCTTGCTGGTAAGCAGTTGCGCATTATGGGGAATCATACGTCCTTAGAAACAAAGACTGTCCTGGTAACCTTACAGCTTATTCTCCCTATTAACAATCGGACAGTTTATGAGCCTGAAATATGGGACCAAACTGAGGTCAAGGTGTGGGACTCTGCAACTAAAAACGACAAGGTTGCAGTGGGATTGCTCGGCACCTGGCGAGCAGTCTCTGAGACCTTAAAGAGCCATGTGGGACCACAGTCAGAAACGTGGTTTGCCAGATAGTGAGGGAGCTGCGGGCTCCTTTACTGATCCGACTGCTACGCCATCAGTCCCCCCACCGCTGCAGCCATCGAAGGCTTTTGCTGTTACTCCCCCTGGTGACCTGGACGTGCCTTTTGACCCAGGCCCTATTGGCCTTGAAAAGGAGATGGATATGCTTTTCTTCGATCCGGGAAGAACGGGATACATAAGGCCCGAAGGCCGAGTTGCTTGATAATTTAAAGCAAGACATATTGTTCAAAAGGAATGGAAAATGGAGACTTGTTTGTAATCAAGAAAAGGCATGGAAAATGGAGACTGTTAAGTCATGGAACTTAAAGGATTGTTTGTTACCTTTTCTGATTGTACATATGTATAGGCATACTCGGGTTTAGTATGTAAAGCAATGTTCTGTATATTTAGAATGTTTGATGTTTGTGTGTGCATGTTGGTGGAGCGTAGACTCCCCACACACCCAGCGCTGTTTACTTGCCTTTTATACCTTTTATAAATATTCCTTTTATAAATATTACTAAATTTAGATTGTGATGAGACTTCATTTATAACAAATTGGTGACCCCGACGTGATTTTCTTGGAGTTTGGGTCTGCAACCGGTAAAGGGAGGTGCCCCACATAGTGGCCCTTGCTGATAGCGGTGTTAGAGTCCAACAAGATTTCAAACATAAGAGGCAAGTAAAGAACCAAGAGCTCTTATTTTGTGACCCGTAATTCTGTGCGCAAAGACCCGAACGAAGATACCGTTCGGTTGTGTGGGATTCGGCTGTGTGACTATGTGTAAGGGTGTGACTGAGACAGCACTTAGTTCCAAAGCGAGTGCCGAGGTCTTCTAACTGTGCTTCCGATCTCCTGTGAGGGACTCGGCCGGTGAAGGACCAAAGCAATTGGTCTAGGAATTCGTGGGTGGGTTAACCACTTGCAAGACACCTCCAGACACAGGCACAGCCAGGGATTTGGAATCTCTTTGAGGGTTCCAGGGATTTGGAGCCTCTTTAAGGAGGGTTCCAGGGATTCGGAACTTATTTGAAGGTTCCAGGATGGGTCAGGTAAAAATGGACCCATAACAGGAACTTTGAAGATTGAGTCTACTCCTGGAGATTTGTATGTTAGGCTTAAAAGAACTTGAAGTATATCGGGGCATAGCTACCCCCATTGGATGCTAATTGTAGTTTTCAAAATAATTGGTGGGAAATATACCTAGAGGATTGGTTATCTACTTTGATCAATCGACTTAGATGTATGTGATGCTGCTAGTGACGATTATTATTCATCCTGTGGAACAATGAGTTGGGTGAAATATTATTCCAACCATTGCTAAAAACTTATTTATAAATCTTGCAGAGAATATTGTGAAGGCATTCTCTTGTGGTTCAATTGGCCTTGGCCAAATTCGAAGCCAAGACACAAATTAATGACATTCAAAAGAAGAGGAGGGATTGTTATATATGGAGTGGTAATTCGTGTCAAGATGATGGTTGATATTAATAAAGAAGGGGGAGATGTGGGAGTGTGGCCATGGGGGTCAGCAAGCCCCATAGTTGATGATAACATCAGACTCTTAAGATGAGGCCATCAGGAATGTAAAAGAGTTTAGAGGGAACAAAGAAGGGTGATTCAGGAGACGGCTGTTGTCTCTCTCCGTGCTACCCCAGCCTGAGAGACAACATCGATTGGCTGCCTGGATGTCTGCTCCCTGAGCAGGGACACCAGAGATGGACACACTGTGTCTAGCTCAAGTGCCAATTTATTGCTGCGTAGCATAGCTTCTTATACCTGTACACGCAACCGCCCCGGATCCCTGTGACCCTCTGTTCCACCCACGGTCCCGCCCAATCCTCTCCCATCTCCCCCCACATCTCCTCCCTTTTTATGCTATATATCACGCCCCTTTTTGTTGCACCCCCTTTTCCCATTACAAAAGATATTAGCATAGTACAGCGTTAGCTAAAGACGATCGTTCTCTTCTTCTTGTGGCAGGCACTGCCATCCATTATTAAGAAGCAGGTTAATATTCACTGTTCGCAGGACTAGCTTTTCAAGCATCTGTCACTAGTCGAAAGAGCAGGGGCAAGGCACACTGACACCCAATAATATCACCACCGACAAAACTGCCGATAAAAGAGAGGTTATCCACGAATCTGGTGTTCCCATCCAATCTAGCCAGCCCTTCTCCCACCAGTCTCGGTAAATTTGATCTCCATATGAGCTCTTCAACAACTCCTCAACCGCACCCTTGGCTCACTCAATTGCCGTTGTCGCGTTCTTTGTTCAATCAATACAACAAAAACCTTTGACACCAGCATCCTCCAACTCAGAGCAACTGATGCCAGTTCGGGCAAGTAAGTAGTCCACAGCCAACCTTGTTGAGGACAATCCTTCTTTAAGAGCTTCCATGCCACTGATGAGGTTTGTCAAAGCCTTTGCTGTGTGATTAGCATTCTTCAGCGCCCAACAAGCTAACCGCTCAATCGTCTTAGTATTTCGGACGAACTGCGGGAATATAAAAAGCGTCTCAACAATTGTTTGTGCTCGGATAGTCAAATACCATCCATCATCGCAGTCCGGATCTAGAGTGGGGTCTTTCAACAAGTGCCTGTGACGGCTCCCCGCCTCCCCTGTAGCATTCCTGATGTCATCGGGTGCGAGGGGGCTAACTACCAAAGTACCAAGCGCGCAAGGTCCGCCATAAGCATTAGGGGGAATAGTCAGGTAAGCCTGACCACCCCCACTAAGCAAGAAGATTCCCTGTGGCAAACACAAAGGTATCAAGGGACCATCAAATGCCACGATTGTCACCCACCTCTTATCATCATATTCTGCATCGGGCAGATGCATTGAAGGGAACGTCTCTGCCATGGTAGCATCCAGCCACCTACATGGAGGGAGAAAACGCCTTTTCAACTCCGTCGTGTTGAAAAAGATTAACCCACTCCTGTGTGTGTCATTGTGCATAATTGTACCCAAACTTAGCCAGGGAGAGAGTTCTTGAAGAGCCGGGGTGCTATAATTCGCAGCTAATATTGCAGCCCAGAGACTGAACCCTCAGTTCTGTGTCTCGTTGTTGTTCGGACCATTAGACAACACCGCTGATACCTGCAAATTGCAGATGTCATTGACATTGCTTTCTCTAAGTCCGTCACATGTTGCAGGAAGCACGGCCGAAAGCACGACAGACACCAGCAGAGTCAGATCATGCTCCATCTTATTGCACGAATAGCCTAACTTTTATAGTGAACTTAACAGGGGCGGATAGTGTCTCACACAAGATTATTGGTCAAAAGCACTCAGACAAACAACTACAAGAAAACAACCCCACCTGCAAGAAAACAACCCCCTTGCGATTAGCAGTCACATAGACCTTGTCCTTGAAGCCAGCTGCTGGCAACAACATTTTTCTAAATTCCTCGATCGGGCGATGTGGGAACACTGTCATGGGAACTTCTCATAGTTGCCCTGGTAGCTTGGTTTGCTCAGCTGCAGCAAGCCATGGGATTTTTGCTGTTTCAAAGAATCCCTCAACAATTCCCCCCTTTTTTTTTTTTCTTTGAGCAAACCAAGCCCGATGGAACAGTTTTGCAAGCAACCCTTTAACCACATTTATTACAATACAACACGCAATGATGATTAACACCACAACAAACAGAATCCTTAATCCCTCTTTGACTAATCCCAGTAACCATCTAGGCATCGTCCCAAACAAATCAGTGAACCATTGATTGAAAGGATTGATATAATATTGAATCTTTCTCATGTGCTCTTTCAGGAAAGTAATGGATTTGTGAATTGACTCATTATGATCAGAAAGGTTTAAACAGCACATTCCCTCAAAGTCCTCACACCCATGCCTTTGAGCCAAAAGAAAGAAGTCAATAGCAGCTCAATCCTGTAAAAGCGCATGTCGCAGACTATTTTGATCTGGTAACATCTCCTCAAGTATCTCTGTCGTGGCATGGGCTTGCTTCTCGTCCCAGCATACCAGTTTTTTTAAGTTATTAAGTGTGGCTGCAGATGCCACTCCTGGCACTAAAATTGCCAATGCCTCTAGCTGCAACACCAAGCAATTCAACATTATCATTGCAATCCGGTGCGAGCAATGCCCATTTATGTCTGGTGATCTCATTCAACTGTGACAAGCTAGGAGCAAATATAGTAAGTTTATCTAAGTAACATGGACATCCGATAGCATTTGCAGGGATACCTTGCCAGGCCCTATCCTCACAAATC